>NC_090438.1:771656637-772270137 GCF_031143425.1 Pleurodeles waltl | reverse complement strand
GAAAGGAGTTTTTGGAATTTTGCCAAAAGTTCAGATCCTGGAGACCCCGTAATAAGTGACAAGCTGTGTGTTCCTGAATGATTTTGGAGTGTAAATATGAATCGTCTATATTGATTTTATGCTTGTGTATTCAAGTATGTGTTCATGAGATGGATTTCGCGTTACATATGTGAATTGTTTGGATATGTGATGAAATTGTGAGTTCAATTGCTAAATTACTATTGCGATGTTGTATTATTCATATTTGTAACTCATTTGAAGTTTTATTGGTTTTGGTTTGGTTTGGTTATCGGATTCGTCAAAATTCAAGATCTCAATTTTTTTGGTTACTTGTCTGCAATTGTGGTGTGTAATGTGAGGTGCCACGTGTGCATTGACAGGGACTGTGAATTAACGTGTTTTCTTTTCTTTTCTAGAGTACATGGCTTATTTGAGTTGTTTTTTATTTGGGAGTGCACAGGAGCAAGCACGCTGACTAGGGTGGATTGCCACTGGATGGGAGTATATTTAGTGTGAATTGGCAATAGGGCGGAAGCCCTGTGAATTGTTTCTGATTTTGTCTGTTTCTGAGACATTTATGGCATGTGGTTGAATTGTGTTACTTGATTTAACAACTTTTACTTCCTTTCTATGGAAACCAGACAAAAGTTTATTAAATTATATTGTTTAAAAGTGGTTTGTAAATGTTTTCCTGTTCATTGAGAAGTCATGCATTGATTGGTTGCTAAACCAGTGAGATATACTAGGACTGATGAGACGTCACCCCAAAGCGGTGCTCTGATTGGTTTGTTGCTAACTACAACATGCTGTGATAAGTTGACCTTTGTAAAAGCCACCCTGTGGTAGGTTGTTGTTTGTAAGTTCATTTGCTGTGACTTTGAGCTTGTTTTGAGTTTATTTTGAGTTTGTTTTGTGCATAAGTAATGGAAAAATTGTTTGCAAAGCCTAAGGTTACTGAAGTACCTAGGGAAGGTTAGAACTTACAAGTAGGAAGAACACCAACCTATTAAATGATGAAAAAGATTGGGTACTATATGTGTACCTGGATTTCACTCGAATAAATAAACTTCACATGATAAGGTTTTACAGTTTTTCATTAGAGAGTACTTTTAATGCTACAAAGCTAGTTTTCTTGAGACAAACTAAAGATGACATGAAACTGACGCCCAGGCTTACACAGTTTGAGGTGCTTAATAAATGGGATTGCATGGCGACTAAGAAAGAGAGAAAGAACACAGGTGAAAGTTAATTTAAACATTGGCTAGAGAGCAAAATAGATCAGCAGGAGAAGAGCTGGAGGGAGGAAATGATTGAATGTATAAAAACATTCCCTGCTATAGTCAATGAGAAAGAGGAACAAGATAAAACTAAAATACATAAAGAAAAGCAAGTAGTTAATTCTGATGATGATTGTGATGACAAATTGATAGATGAACTTTAGAATTCAAGACCTCCTCTGTATACAGAGAAGCAGGTACAGTTCCTACTAATGTCAGACCAGATACAGGTGCTGGGAGAGATAGTACTGTGGTGCAAGCTCCTATTGGAATGGTACCAACTGCACTGAGTATGATAATAATGACAGCAGTGCCCAGTACAAGCAGAAATGGTCAAACTGAAACACATGTTCAATCTGCCACACCTGTAAAGACAGTAGTGGTTGAAGAAGCTCCTCAGAAAATTAATATTGGCATTTTAAAAATTGAATTCTGCAGGGGATTGTTGATTAAATAGAAATAATTTATACTGTTGATGAAATGAGATATTTGATTAAAGAATTTGCAAGATGTACAAATGAAGTCCATGATAAATTACAGGATTTAGCTGGAGAATTGGAGGTTGACATCAGCAAACTGAAAAATATGAAATGCAATTATAAACTGGATCTGACATGATGAAATTGAAGAAATGGGTGTAGTTGCATTAAGAGCTCATATTAGGATTGTAGTTGAGAAAACAAGGGAATGGACTGACTTAAAAAGGTATGAAAAGGTACTCAAATTAAAACACATTTCCCAGGTGTTGTGGAGAAATTTGAATTCATTATTTGAGATTGTTGTTCCTAGTGATTTGTGGATAGAGTGTACCAAGGCAACTGGATGGCCAGCACAAGAACTAGCTGTAATTGGTCCTAAATACTGGTTGCAGAGGTAATAGATAAATACTAGGCTGTGATTAAGCATTTGAAAAAATAAGGTACAGAGAAAGAAAGGAATTGGCAAAAGATTTTGAGAACGTCACAAGAGCTGAAAGAGTCAGTGCACACTTGCATGTGAAAGACTTATGCATATTTTAAGAAACACAACAGTCAAAAATGTTTAACAAGATGGGGGTCAGCCGTTTCGTTGCTGCTTTTGTGTCCGTTTTGAAACCAGAGATTAGCAATCACATTCAACAGAGTGAATTGTGATGGCAGACAAAAAGCATAGATGAGATCTTGAAGCTGGCGAAAATAGTTGTGGTTATTTTGACACAAAGCAGAAAAATCATAAAGAACAATGAATGATTGCTCAGATGAAGCAGTTTGAAAGAGGACCCTGGAATCGAATGAGCCCAAATATGAATTTTCAGAAGTCTGGTATAAATGGAATGAATCAAAAGCAGAGTGGAGAGGTAGGAAATGGAATAATGCGCCGTGGTCGTGGAAGAGGGATGATGAATGATGGCATGAACATGAATGTCGAAAGGATGAAAGGGAAACCAGAATGTCACTTCTGTGGGAAGATCTGGCATTGAAGAGGGAATGCAGACAGAATCTTAACAGGGTTCAGGGAAGTGGGGATACAGTTCCACAAATGCAGACAAATATGCAGAATTTTGAGCAGAATGTGCAGGATAAGAAATGAGTTGCAATGGCAATGCCTACTGCTACAGTGATGCAATGATGGTTATCATTAGAATCCATTGATTTTGAGTGATGAGTTGTCAGGGAGTAGTTTGCAATGCAACAGGTCCTGAGTGGGGAGGTGGATTGTGCACTTTAAGCAGTCCTAGAGGTAGAGCAAAGTGACCCATATATTTACAGAGAAGTCAATGGCCATCCTGTTTCATTTATGACTGGTATGCAGGCTAACAGGTCTGTAATGTGTTCTGTCAAAGTTGTAAACCTACCCCTCTTGGTAAAAGAAGCCCAGGTTGTAGGGATCAGCAATAAACATATTCGTAATCAGGTCTCAGCAGATGTTCCAGTTTAAATTGGTCTGATGAGGATCATATACCAATTTATTTTTTGTGATTCAATTCCTGTTAACTTGTTGGGAAGGGATTTGTTGTGCAAAATAAATTCTGTTATTTATTGTACACTGGCTGATGTTGCAATTGAAACACAAAATGGGGATTTAGTTTTCAATATAAATTCTGAAGATTTAAGAGTTCGGTTGTTTCCAGTTTTGACAAAAGATGATTTGTCTCTGGATTTAAGACATACTGTCAATGATGAGGTATGGGATTTTACAGGAAAAGAAATTGGATAGATTAAAATAGCACGTGGTCATAATAAAAGTTAAACCTGATGCAACATTTCCAAGAACTAGACAGTACAGAGTTATGAAGGAAGCAGATGAGGGAATGAAGCCAGTAATTGAAGAAATAATTAAAGAAGGAATCCTCTGGGGGTACTTGTTAGTCCTTGTGACTCTCATGTGATGGGAATTAAAAAGCTGAATTGCAACTACTGTATTTTAAAGGATTTATAAAACATTAATATGGCAGTGATTCCATGGTGTTCCGTGGTATTGAATCCTGCAGTAATTTTGTTTTAATTGTATTCTGAAGCAGAATGATATATAGTCATTGATTTATGTCAAGCATATTCAGTTCCTTTGCATAAGGAGTCACAGTTCCTCCTTGCATTTCAATTTTGGAATAAAGTTCTCATGAGGTGTAGAAATCCACAGAGATAGACTGAGAGTCCTTTAATCTTCTCCCAAATACTGAAGAAAGATCTAGAAAGTTTGGGGTTGCTATCTAATTCAATGCTGGTTCAATATATAGATGATCTACTGATTGCATCTAAAACAAAAGAGGACTGTAAATAAGACAAACTTGCTTGGTTGAGGTGATTTAACCCAGACACCATATTTAAAATGGTGTGCAGAATCACCAAAAGAATGTGTTTCTGCAATTCAGACATTGAGTCCTCCAACTAGCCAGTGGGAGGTTTGGATGTTTCTTGGAATGGTTGGCTACTGTTGTCAGTAAATTCCAAACATTTCCTTGATTGCAAAACCTTTAGCAAAGTTAACCTACAGTGATGTCCAAGATCCGGTATCACTTGATGAAGAATGCTTTGATGCATTTCAAAATTCTGAGAGTCTGTGTTGCGCGCCTGCACTCAGGATGCCCAATTACAATATAACATTTTTTCTGTTTTGTCCTAAAAGAGGTGAATGTGCACATTCAGTTCTTACACAAAAACATGGAAATTTGATGTGCTCATTGGCCTATTTTTCAGCTTTGTTGGATCCACTAGCTGTAAGTCTTCTAGGATGTTTGAAATCAGTTGCAGCTGTTTCTATAGTCACTGATCAAAGTAAGTATACCATGATGGAACATACTTTAATTGTCAATGCAACACATTCAATTGAAATTATGTTGCCAAGAATGTGGACACCACATTTAAGTAACAGTGGGTTGAGCAGTGATACTTGCTGCTGAGAATATTTCTGTTAAGAAATGTAATGTTTTAAAGCCGGCAATATTACTCCCTATTTCACACAGGGATTGTGAAGACAAGCAACTGCGCACAAAGCATATATGGGGAGGGAGCCTGACTAGAATATTCAAGAAATACTTGGAGTATTCAAAATTTAGGAATGTTACTGATGATGTGTGTTTGAGGTTTCTGGTATGCTAATTAAAAAAACAAGGAAAATGGAAACTGACATTGATGAGCCACATTTGAAGGTCAGAAAGCCCATTTACAAGACCTAAAGCAGAATTTATTGAGATACCGAGTTACATTGGATCAAAGTACATCTTAGTAATTATCTACTTGTTCTCTAAATGGGTGGAGGTTTAACCCACTAGGAGGTCAGGTACCCTTACTGTTTCTGAAATATTTTTTAGGGATTTAGGGCCATATTTATACTTTTTGACGCAAACCAGCACCGGCGCTGGTTTGCGTCAAAAATTTTACCACCGGCCAACACCATTCCTACGCACCATGCAGGCGACTTATTTAAGGATTGACGTTAGCCGGCGCTGCTGACTGGTCAGAGTAAAAAAAAATAATGACTCGAACCAGGCAGCGCCGGCGTAGGGGAAAATGGGGGTTGTGTGTCAAAAAATGGTGCAAGTCAGGTTTGAGTAAAAAATCCTGTCTCGAACCGGACTTGCGCCAGTTTTTGACGCACAATCCCTATTGAAATGACTCCTGTCTTAGCAAAGACAGGAGTCATGCTCCCTTGCCCAATGGCCATGCCCAGGGGACTTTGGTCTCCTGGGCATGGCCATTGGGCACAGTGGTATGTAGGGGGGGGCCAAATTAGGCCCCCCTATGTCACTTTAAAAAAATAAAAATAAATACTTACCTCAACTTACCTGTACTTACCTGGGATGGGTCCCCCCCATCCATGGGTGTCGTCCAGGGGTGGGTGAGGGTGGCAGGGGGTGTTCCTGGGGGCAGGGAAGGGTACCACTGGACTGCTTCCATGGTTAGAGACCATGGAAGTGAGCCCACAGGTCCCTTAACGCCTGCCCTGACCCAGGCGTTAAAAAACGGCGCACATCAGGCTGTGCACCTTTTTTTAAGGCCCGCCCCCTCCTGTGCGTCAAAATTATGCAGGAGTATATATAAGGCGCACAGGCCTTAAAGTCCTTTTTTGGACAGGAACGCCTACCTTGCATGTCATTAACGCAAGGCAGTTTCCTGCATCCAAAAAATGACGCACATGGAGGTTTTTTGACGTCTGTGAGGTCGGGCATCATAGTTTAAATATGGGGCAAGGTTTGCGCCGAATGTGCGTCAACATTTTTGACGCACATTCGGCGCAAACAGAGTATAAATATGCCTCTTAATTCCTAAATTTAGCCTCCTGCCTTTGATTGAGACAGCTTCAGAAACCTATTTTGAAAATATGGTTGTACAGATCATTTGTGAAGCTTTCAACGTGAGAAAGACATTTCATTGTTGCTACCAACCTCAATCTTCTGAAAGTTTGGAAAGGGCAAGTGGCCAGGCACACTTCTTCTTGTTTTGATGAGCATGAGAAGTACTGCTGATACAAAGACTGGTTTATCATCACATGAAATAATCATGGGCAGAGCAATGAGACCTGTATATGTCCCAGCAGCTGCACTATTTTCAATAAGTGATGACATTGTGCTAGATCACTACAATGATCTGGCAGATATAGTGAAATCTGTCTGTCATCAGCTGAATATGACAACAGAAGACACAAGACATACTCCATGTCACAGTCTGAAACTTGGTGACTGGACAGCAATGCTCGGGCACTTGAGGAAAAGCTGCTTCGCAGAGAGGTGGCATGGACCCTATCAGGTAATTCTGATGACAAACACTTCAGTCAAACATGCAGGTGTGCCGTAGTGGATCCACTCTGCTGATACAAAGAGAGTAAGACCAGTTGAAGAAGTGAATGAGTCGGCAGATTCTGAGTCGAGTACACAGAGTCAAGTGCAGAGTCAAGCACATAATCAAGACTTCAGTCAAATATATCTTTGCAGTGTGGACCCGGGAGGAGAGGGGGGATTTTTGAAATTGGTGAAGTTGGAAGCAGTGAAAGTAATGAAGTGAACAAGTTTGAATCTCAGCTGAGTGAAACTTCTGAAGAAGAACCAAAAAATTCTGAAGTCCACTTTCAAAGAAGAGATTGGAGGGATGAGCTTTTGCAGTGCAAAAGTCAAAAGAATGAGCGGCAGCACAAAGAAGTAGTGTCTGACCTAGTCAATGAGAAATTGCAGCTGAAGATCAAAGTTACAACGATCCCCAAAGGCAGAAAGAAGTTTGCAGTGAGCAGAACAGATAAAGACAAAGTTAATCAAAGTTCAAGTTTATGTGTAAGTATAAATCCAAGTGCTTGTGAAAACAAAGAGACTCAGACAAAAGTTGTTGCCAAAGAAACAAAAGTTGAAGAAGATATCCAGAGAAAGAGATCTTGCAAGAGAAAACAATGTGAATTAATTGATAAATTTGAGAATGAGATAGAGGCTGAAACTAGTTGTAGTGAATCACCAGTTGCTAAATGATCGAAAAAAGAAAAGTGTCAAATATAAACAAAGGGGGTCATTACGAGTTTGGCGGATGGAAACATCAGTCAGCCAAACTCCTAATGAAGAGACCTCTGTGGGGCTGACTGTCTCCCCACCGGCCCCATTACACCTTTCCCACTGGAATGACTGACGTAAACTGGTCCGGCAGTGGGAAAGGTGCCACAGCATTCTTCCCGGTTCATAATTGATCTGGTGACAATGCTGCTGCACGCAGGGAGCACCAGCACCCTTGAAATGCGCACTGTCTGCACAGTGCGCATTTCAAGGGTGTTGAGCAGGGGGACCTCTGCACTGCCCATGCCTTGGGAGTGGGCAGTGCAGAGCCTCCCCTGTGACCCCCTGCATTTGTTCTCCCCCAGCCTTTCCATGGTGGTGAAACTGCCATGAAAAGACTGGCAGAGAACAAGGTTGTAATCAGCAAGGTGATGCTGAGTTCAGCGTCTCCTTGGTTGATTACAACCAGGACTGCAGTCAGCCTGTCGAGATCTTGGATCCTGATAGGGACAGTGGTAGGTTGGCGGGTCTGCAGTCTTGTGACCACCAGACTCGTAATCAGCTCCTAGGTCTCTCTTGAATGGGTGTATCTAGCTAGTGTTTTCTGAGGAAGAAGAGGAAGCAGTGGGGTTAAAAGATTTGGACCTAGTGGTGAATTCATGTCACTAAAAGTATGAAACAGAGTCAGAGAGTGAAATAGAGCCAGAAGAAGAACCACTTTGAATGAGGACTATAGACTGTTGAATAAAAGTGAAATCTAAAACTGATGACTAAGAAACTTGGGGGTCATTATGACTTAGATGGACGGAAAAGGACGTCCCCGAAGTCCCGATGGGCAGGTTGCCACCAGTGCGGCTGCCTTCCCGCAAGCCCCATTAAGAGTTTCTGCTGGGTCAGCGGGTAAAAACAGTGTTTCCACCCGCTGGCCCAGCGGGAAACAGCCTACATATAATAGAGCTGGTGACAATGCTGTAGTGCGTAGGGTGCACCAGCACCCGTCGCGATGTTCACTGTCTGCAAACAGTGACATCGCGACTGGGCTGGCCGTGGGGGCACTGCACTGCCCATGCCAAGAGCCTGGGGTCTCATGCACCCCATCTCCGCCAGCAGTTACATGGCAGTGCTACCGCCATGTAACTGCCAGCGGAGACGGGACTTGTAATGCCAGGGCAGCACTGCATGCAGCGCTGCCCTGGTGCATTAGGACCGCCAGCACCGCTAGACCCTCCGTGGAGAAAAATCAGCAGTCTGACCTTGGCGCTACCACCATGGTCATAATGTGGCTGTCGGACTGCCACAGGCCCTAATCTCCATCGTAAGATAACTATTATTATTTTATTATATAGCAATTTATAAAGCACACAATTCACCTAAAACGGTATCATGGAGCTACAAGCCTGAATAACAGGAGAAGGTGGCATTGCACACCCACTAGAAAATACAGCTGACAAACAGATTACTGGGGGAAAAGCCAGGTCTTCAGCGCCTTCCTAAAAGACATTGGCGGTCATTACAACATTGGCGGTCAAAGTCGCTTACCGCCGTGCAGAAGACTGCCAACACACCGCCGCAGCCGCAGAATTCCACCACAGCTACTATGATCCACATCTCGGAATCCGCCAAAAGTCAGACACCCACACAAGTCCGCCACACCAAAGGTCAGTGATAAACTGGCGAAAACAAAACCTCCACCGTCACGCCAACAGAGATACGCCTACACTATCACAACACACAAATCCACGCGGCGGTCTTTCAACCGCGGTATTCCATTGGCGGTACACACTGCCGCGCTCAAAATACACGCACTCTTACAAAACACAGCCACATTGGACAATTCAAAATACACACACCTGAGACACATACACACACCACTCCCACACACCCATTACAATATAAAACACACACCCACATCACCCACAAACCCCCCGACAAAAAAATCTGAAATAAGGCCAGAGAGAGACACCACCAGCAAGAACAACAGCATCCACAGGCACACAACACCATCACCCACACAACTTCCACGCACCTCACACAACACACCACTACATAGCAACACACTTATCACCACACACTCCATCCCACACATCACCTACACCACCCCATGGCACGGCAAAGACACCCCAGGTTCTCGGAGGAGGAGCTCAGGGTCATGGTGGAGGAAATCGTCCGGGTAGAGCCACAGCTATTCGGATCACAGGTGCAGCACACCTCCATAGCTAGGAAGATGGAGCTATGGCGAAGAATAGTGGACAGGGTCAACGCAGTGGGACAACACCCAAGAAATCGAGAGGACATCAGGAAGAGGTGGAACGACCTACGGGGAAGGTGCATTCCGTGGTCTCAAGACACCACCTGGCGGTTTAGCGGACCGGCGGCAGACCCCCACTTCCTCCCCCACAACTAACAACATGGGAGGAGCAGGTCTTGGCGATTCTGCATCCTGAGGGCCTCACAGGAGTAGGTGGAGGAATGGACTCTGGTAAGTCAAAGCTTTACTATTACATCCGCCACCCTACCTGCATGCTATCACATTCCCCCACCCTCACCCCCAGAACCCCAACTCCTCACAAATATCCCAACATCACAAACCACACATCCCAACACCAAAGCATGGACACCCATCACCAAAGCATGGCCACTGCACATACCCATACACCCCCCCTAAACCATCATCACACAAGCTCCCACACAGGAATGCTAGCACTGGGGTACACGGTCACCCACCCATTGCACACCATTACACACACAGATTTAATAAACATCCTTTTATAACCCTGCAGGACCCCTACCCAACATCACCGGACAGGAGGGTCCACACATGTCCACACCACCAACAGAAGAGGCCCACAGTGATGACAGCACCTCTGTCCAACTGGATCTAGATGACCCGTCCGGACCATCGAGGACATCTGGACAGTCGGTTTCCCTCAAACAGGCACAGGTCACCACAGACCTTCCCCCCTCTGCAAACACCAGCACAGCATTCACCCAGCGGGCCCATACCTCCGTCCCCAGGACACGTCAATCAGCTGTGTCCACCACTACAGGGAACCCAGGCAAACCCACCACCCCAACAACAACAGGGACCTGGGTGCAGTGGTAGTGGGCACACAGTCCAGGGGACGGAGACACTGGAACACAGGGGAACTGGGAGGGCTGCCGTGCGACAGGGGGGCGGACAGGCCAAGGGAACCCACTCTCCACGAGGCCCTCTCCTCCATCATGGGAGCCTACCACCACTCCCAGGAGATGATGGCAACGGTCTTGGCCAAGTTTCAGGAGACCCAGCGCATGCAGGAGGAACAGTATATGGGCTTCAGGGAGGAACTCAGAACCTTCAGCTCCACCCTGGGCACCATCGTAGGGGTGCTGAAGGAACTACTCAACACCAGGAGGGACACTGTGGCACTACAAGGGGCCCCTGACACTAGCATGGACGATGAACTGCCCACCACGCTAGTGGACAGGTATGCCCCACCACAAGACCACCACACCAGCACCCCACCCCCTGCAGAGGGAGAACCACCCCGCAAACGGTCCCTGAGATCCAGGAACAAGACAGAGAACGATGCCAAGACCCCTGCCAAGAAATGAGACCACCCTGATTGTCATTCTACTGTCCCACTTTGTCACCCTGTCCATAATTGAACCTCCCCCAGCTCCACTTCCTATGCCCATATGGGCAATGCACCTGTGAGACTAATAGACTGGACTCTGCCATGGACACTCCTCCGCCATCACCCCTCACCATTTCACTACCCCCTCCAATTTTGAGCATTTAAATAAACACACCTAAAGCACAAAATTATCTGGAGTCTGTCTGTGATTTCAAAATAGTGTATTAGCAATTACAGTGACAATTTGTTTAAAAAAATAGTAATGTCAACATACCTATGTCACACAGCTCTAGTCCATGAGGAATCTAAGCAGATGTCACACAGTGGGAACCACATCTGTGAAACCGTAAGGGAAAGTGACAACTCAGTGACCATACACTGGGTGAAAACGACAGACAGGAGAGAGGTAGTAGTGTTAAAGTACATGTAGTAGGCAGGATTGTATTCTTACCTGTGTCTCACTGGAAATATTGCTGGATCACTGAGTCCCTGTTGTGCATGTCTTCTTCCTCTGCTTCCTCCTCATAACTGTCCACAGGCTACACAGCTGCAACAACACCGCCATCTGGACCATCCTCCTGCAGAAAAGGCACCTGGCGTCGCAAAGCCAAGTTGTGAAGCATACAGCAGGCCACGATGATCTGGCACACCTTCTTTGGTGAGTAGCATAGGGATCCACCTGTCATATGGAGGCACCTGAACCTGGCCTTCAGGAGGCCGAAGGTCCGCTCGATCACCCTCCTAGTTCGCCCATGGGCCTCATTGTAGCGTTCCTCTGCCCTGGTCCTAGGATTCCTCACTGGGGTCAGTAGCCATGACAGGTTGGGGTAACCAGGGTCTCCTGCAAATGGTGAGGGGCAACTGTTAGACACACACTAACCTGGAGGGATAACCCCAGACCCAGACAACCATTCCCACTGACTTGCTTCCAGGTGCTCACCTAATAGCCACACACTGTGCCTCTGGAGTTGACCCATCACATAAGGGATGCTGCTATTCCGCAGGATGTATGCGTCATGCACTGAGCCAGGGAACATGGCATTCACATGGGAGATGTACTGGTCTGCCAAACATACCATCTGTACATTCATAGAATGATAACTCTTCCGATTTATGTACACCTGTTCTCTCCTGTGAGGGGGACCAAAGCCACATGGGTACTATCAATGGCACCTATGATGTTGGGGATATGTCCCTGGGCATAGAAATCACCTTTCACTGTAGGCAAATCCTCCACCTGAGGGAAAACGATGTAGCTCCGCATGCGTTTCAGAAGGGCAGACAACACTCTGGACAATATGTTGGAAAACATAGGCTGGGACATCCCTGATGCCATGGCCACAGTTGTTTGAAAAGAGCCACTTGCAAGGAAATGAAGCACTGACAGCACCTGCACTTGAGGGGGGATTCCTGTGGGATGGCGGATTGCTGACATCAGGTCTGGCTCCAACTGGGTACACAGTTCCTGGATTGTGGCACGGTCAAGCCTGTAGGTGATTATCAAATGTCGCTCCTCCATTGTCGACAGGTCCACCTACGGTCGGTACACCGGAGGATGCCGCCATCTCCTCACATGTCCCAGCAGACGGTGCCTATGAAGGACAACAGCAAGCACAGAGTCAAACAACTCAGAGGTACGTACCCACAGTTTACTCAGAAAACCAATGATACACAAAAGGTGGCCTGTATGTGTGTTGAGACTACGCCTAGGTATGTGTGGCGCAGTTGAAAATGAAGCCATGTGGGCCCCTGAAATGGCGGCTGCCTGACCTGTAGAGTGGGACAATGGGATGTGAGGTAACTGTGCTGGCGCTGTACACCGTTGTGGTAGGCGGTCGAAGGCCGCAGCGCATTGCTGTATTGGTTAACATTGGACCCTGTGGGTCCCAGGAGCCAATGACGATGTACGCCGGCAGTGACGGTACGCACCGCCGCGGACGTGACCGCCATTTTCTATCTGTTCAATCACTTGATACCTGATCTTCGACAGGAGAGGACCTACACTGCAAGTGCTGCTGTGACCTAGGTCTGGAAGAGACAATGGCTTGTGCGTCTGGGGAAAGGGCCCCTGCCTTCACATCAGAGGAGTTGGAGAAGCTCGTGGATTGGATCCTCCCCCAGTACACGTTACTCTACTGTCCTCCAGACAAACAGGTAAGTACACAGGGAGCATGTTGTATGGGCTATGCCTGTGTGGAGAGGGCTGGATGTAAGAAGGAAGGTGGCAGAGTGCTGCGTGCATGAAAGACAGTGAATGCATGTGCCACATGGCAAGGCTAGGGATGGGGGCCAATCACTTTGACGGTGCAGTTGGTAATGACTTCTCTTCTTCCCCTGTACATTTCATGTAGGTCAGCGCCCACCAGAAGAAAGATATTTGGCGTGCCATCGCCAAGGACGTCCGGACCCTGGGGGTCTACCACAGACGGAGCACCCACTGCCGGAAAAGATGGGAGGACATTTGCCGCTGGAGCAAGAAGACGGCAGAGGCTCAGCTGGGGATGCCTCCCAACGTGGGAGGGGTGCCCGTCGCACTATGACCCCCCTGATGTTCAGGATCCTGGCGGTGGCCTACCCGGAGTTGGATGGGCGCTTGAGTACACTCTCATTCAGCTGACTTTGCACGCAGTGGAGTTGTCTGGGTGGGGGAGGAGGGCTGTGGGTTTCCCTAGGCCAGGGCGAGTTCCGTAGGCAAGGCCCCTCCGTAAGGCAGGCCATGTGGCACCCCAGCCCACCTCTGTAGAGTGCCAAGTACAGCTATTCATGCCCCTGTGTCATCTATGTGTGCAGATGTCGTCCATAGCCTTGTAGGCCATTTCCCAGGAATTGAACAGTGGAGCCCAAGAGCGCGGCGTAGTGCAGGGGGCTTCTGTGTCTGTCTTGTCCGCCAACTGTAGCGGTAATCCATCAGGCGGAGGAGCAGTGGCACCGGAGCATGAGGGAGCTGCATCCCACATGGCCCTGGAGGGCGAGACTACGGACTCGGAATTCACCAGTGGGACGGAGGGCGAGGGGAGCTTCATGGCAGGGACAGGAGCTGACACCAGCGACACGGACTCGTCCTCTGATGGGAGCTCCCTTGTGGTGGAGGCACCATCTGTGCCCCCCGCATCTACAGGTACAGCCGCCACCCCCCCTTCCAGCACCGCCCTCCCAGCAGCCCCTCAGCCTTCGCCCCGTGCCCGCTCACCAAGGAGGGTGGGCATCACCTTCGCCCCAGGCACCTCAGCCCCTGCCCCAGTCACCCCTGCTGCCCTCAGTGAGGAGGCCATTGACCTCCTCAGGTCCCTCACTGTTGGGCAGTCTACCATTTTGAATGCCATCCAGGGTGTAGAAAGGCAGTTGCAACAAACTAATGCATTCATGGAGGGCATTCATTCTGGTCAGGCGGCCCTTCACCGAGCTTTTCAAACTCTGGCCTCAGCACTGATTACAGCCATTGTCCCCGTCTCTAGCCTCCCCCCTCCAACTTCCTCCACCCAGACCCAATCCCCTGTACCTCTGCCTATCCCAAGAACACCATCAGACCAGCCTGCACACACGTCAACACACAAGGGAAGCTCAGGCAAACATAAGCACCACACATCCCACAGGCACTCACACAAGCAACACACATGCAGACACACCAACATCCACTGCCTCCACTGTGTCCCCCTCCTCGTTGTCTCCCTCCTCCCTCCCATTCTCGTCTACACTCACACCTGCATGCACTACCTCTACAGCCACTACGTCCCTCACCAGCACACCCACCAGCACAACCCGCTCACGTGCAGTCATCACCCCCACTACCATTCACACGTCCCCTGTGCCCTCTCCCAGTGTGTCTGTGATGCCCCCTCCCAAGATACACAAACACAGGCACACACCCACCCAACAGCCATCCACCTCACGACAGCCTCCAGCGCATGCACCTGCACCCAAAGTCACCAAACGTACACCTCCTACTACCACCACCTCTTCCTCCACTCCCAAACCCCCTCCAGCTACCCGTCCCAGTGTGTCCCAAAAACTTTTCCTGTCCAGCCCTGACCTTTTTCCCACACCTCCCCCACCCCGTTCATCTCATAGGTCCCGAAGTAGCACCTCAGCCACAACATCTCCGGGACCAGTGTTGCCTGTAGTCACCGGTATGTGGAGTGCACCGGCCACCAGGACAGCCAGTGTGGCACGGAGCCACAGCACAGACAGTCCCCCACCTGTGAAGCATCAGAAGTTGGCCAGTGCCCGGCGGGAGAGGGGGAAGACTCCAGCCACCAAAGCCGCTCCCAGGGGTCCCGTTGGGAGTGTGGAGTCAGCTGTGACACCTTCCAAGGTGGGGAAGGGCCACAAGAAACCCGGCAAGTCTGCGAAGAGCTGCACGGCGGAGAAGACCGCCATTATCCCCGCTGCCCAGGAGGCCACCGCCAGCCCCAGCCCAGCTGCCCAGGAGGCCACCGCCAGCCCCAGCATAGCTGCCCAGGAGGCCACCGCCAGCCCCAGCCCAGCTGCCCAGGAGGCCACCGCCAGCCCCAGCCCAGCTGCCCAGGAGGCCACGGCCAGCCCCAGCACAGCTGCCCAGGAGACCACCGCCAGCTCCAGCACAGCTGCCCAGGAGGCCACGGCCAGCCCCAGCCCAGCTGCCCAGGAGGCCACCGCCAGCCCCAGCACAGCTGCCCAGGAGGCCACCGCCAGCCCCAGCACAGCTGCCCAGGAGGCCACCGCCAGCACCAGCCCCAGCCCCGCTGGGCCATGAAGGACCGCCAGCACCAGCCCCGCTGGGCCATGAAGGACCACCAGCCCCGCTGGGCCATGAAGGACCACCAGCACAAGCCCCGCTGGGCCATGAAGGACCACCAGCACAAGCACCCTGAACAGGGCACTGCCAACTCAAGCACCGCTGAACAGGGCACTGCCAACTCAAGCACCGCTGAACAGGGCACCGTCAACTCAAGCACCGCTGACACGGCACCGCCAACTCAAGCACCGCTAGCTCATGAGCGGCAGGGGCACTGACGCAACTGGGTCCGTCACGGGGTGAGTGATGCACTCTGGGCACCAATCCCCCTCCAGAACCAGTAGAGACATCCATTCACTATGTCTGTCCTTCACAGGATGAAGCACTCTGGGCACCATGCCCCCTCCAGAACCAGTGGAGACTGTTATCCACTTGAGAGACTGTGGCTTTGCACTCCCCAGGATATGGCAGTGGGCAACCCACCCACTGTAGAGACTTGAGAGACTGTGGCTTTGCATTCCCCAGGATTGAACAGTGGGCAACCCACCAACTGTAGAGACTTGAGAGACTGTGGCTTTGCACTCCCCAGAATTGAACAGTGGGCAAACCACCCACTTGTGAGACTTGAGAGACTGTGGCTTTGCACTCCCCAGGATTGAACAGTGGGCAACCCACCCACTGTATAGACTTGAGAGACTGTGGCTTTGCACTCCCCAGCATGTAACAGTGGGCATGTGGCCCCCTCGTGGATTTGGCGTCGTGCACTCAAGCGGCTGAGGTTCCCCGCTTTTCCCTCCCTCTGAGGTGCCTGTTTTCTTGCTGTCTGATGCCCCTGCAGTGTTCTCTCCGTCATGGTCGGGGATACCGTGGGGTCCCAGTGTTCCACGGACTTTCTTTGTGCAGTACCTGGACTACTATGCCTGGTATATAATTTTGTACATGGTGTATATATATATATTTCTGCCTACTTGTTTGTAATATATTCCGATGGTTACACTCATTTTGTTTGGTCTTTGCATTCTTCCGGAGGGGTTTGGGGGGGTGTAACTGTGATGTATTGATATGCATTAGTGTGTGTGTTGTAGTGGGTGAGGGTGGGGGTGGGGGTGTTGCGTGTGTGTCCCCCTGTTTTTTGCCTCCCCCTTCCCCTGTGTCGTAGGTGCAGTACTCACTGTGGTGTTCGCCGCCGGCATTCGTGCTCCTGGTAGAGGAGCAGGAAGACTATCGTAGGTAGAATTTGGAGTTCTGGTTCGATGGTGTCCTCGTTCCTTGTGGAGTGTGTAGAGGTGAGCGTTTTCCCTTCGAAATTCCTGTTTCCGCCGTGTTTTTATCCGCGGTGTATCCGCCCCGGAAAAGGTGGCGGATTGGCCTGTCATAATAGTGTGGGCGATACATTATCTTCTGCCTGTCTGTTGGCGGTGACCGCTGCGCTGTTTGTTTGTACCGCCGTGGCAGTCGGAGTGTTAAAGTGGCTGTCTTTGTTGGCGGGTTCCGCCACGGTCGTAATTGCTATTTTTTTACCTCCGGCTTGTTGGCGGTCTTACCGCCACTTTAACACCGTCCCCCACTGTTGTAATGACCACCAATGTATTTGATATTTTGTAGGGGGCCAGTAGTTGGTTCCAAAGCTGTGCAGCACTGACTGAAATGCTTGTTTACCCATTATAAATGTCATGGCCTTAAGGACACAAACAAGAGCAGCCTTTGAGGAGCGACGACTCCTCGTCTGGACTTATCTAGAGAAACGATTATGTAAGGGAACATGTAGTGCCTTAAATACCAATATAACGTCCTATAATGTGAATGGACTAGGAAATTAACTGAAGAGAGGTTTATTTGGGAAACGGGTAGTTTGGTTTTTGGGGGTGGAGGTGGAGGTGAGGGGATTGGGGTTGTTTGGTTTTTGGGGTGAGGTGGGTGGATTGGGGTAGTTTGGTTTTTGGGGGTGAGGGGGTCGGAGTACTTTTGTCTTTGGGGGTGGGGGTTGAGTTAGTTTGGTTTTTGGGGTGGACGTAGTTAGGTTTTTGGGGGTGGGGGATCAAGGTACTCAGATTTTTAGGGGCAGGGGTGGGGGGTCGGGTAGTTTGGTTTTTGGGGTGAGGGTCAGGGTAGTTTGGTTTTTAGGGGTAGGAGGTGGAGGGATCGGGTAGTTTTTTTTGGGGGGTGGGAAGTGGGGGGATCTTGGTAGTTTTGTTTTTGGGGGTAGGAGGTGGGGGAATCGGGTAGTTTTGTTTTTGGGGTGGGAGGTGGCAGGATCGGGGTAGTTAGGTTTTTAGGGACGGGGTGGGGGATCAGGGTAGCTTGGTTTTTGCAGGTGGGGGTGGAGGGATCAGGATAGTTCGGTCTTTAGGGGCGGGGACCGGGCTGTTCTGTTTTTAGGGCGGGTGGGGGAGGTCAGGAAAGTGTTTAGGACTCAGGGTGGGTAGGAGGTATGCGGGGTGGTTTTGTTTTAGGGGTGGGGATTTGGGGTAGTTTTAGTATTAGTGCTGGGGTACTTCTGGACCTTAGAGCAGGTGGAGGGTCGCATGCTAGAACCACTCATGCTTTTCCTATACATGCCTTTACTAGGTATGCTTTTACAATGAAAAATCATTGTAAAGGCATGCATCTTAAAGGCATTCGTGGTAACAACGCGGTAATTGTTCCGACTGCGTTGTTCAGGCAATGGTGGTTCCAGCATTCATTGTTCCATCATACATTTGGTTTATTTCTATAATATATTAAGCAGCCGACCCCTGACATTATACTACTCCAGAAGACCCAACACCTAGGCAACTCTTGAAAAACCATGTCTGGATGTGGCTACAAGATATCAGCTCATGCGAGCTTCACCTATGACTCACGAGGGGTGGGTGTACTATTAAAAACAGTGCCCAATTCACACCCCATTGGACCTTGACAAACCCACAGGGAAAATATGTGGCCCAGTCAGGTTCTTGGGATGGCATGACTATTAATATATGCTTGATATATGTTTTGTCACAACACAACCAGATAATTCTCCCAGCACTGAGTACCTTGGTACTACAATTGTGTGATTATAACACAGCAATGTCTGAAGACATGGGCAGATGCTCGTCGGTGCAGCAGTCCAGGACCAAAACCACACTAGCCACTTTTACAAAGTCTTTTGACCTCACAGACACCTGGCGGTTCCATCACCCAGAGGACCATCAGTAAAGGGTTCCTATCTGGGTCACATAATAGTTTTTCAAACCTTGATCACATATTTACACAAACTCTCATGTACCCTGAATAGCGATAGTTAAACACTTAGCCTGGGGCATATCTGACCATTCACTGATGTGGCTGGAGCTGATAGGAGACTCAGGCGGGGACACAGGGCCACAACCCCTCAGTACATGGTCCCTGAAAGACCTCAAGATAATGACTACCTTGGGACAAATGACAGACAAGTATGTTGACACAAATGTGGGGTCAGTACGTTCTGACATTGCATTGTGGGAAACCTATAAAGCAGTACTCAGAGATCAGGCATACTCCCTCGAATCAGGAAAGAAAAAGGAGGCCAGGGCCAACCTAGAACGCTCAGAGGGCAAAATTGCAGCACTAGAGAAGAAGGGGTCCTGAAGGTGAGAATTAAGCCACCTCACACACTCTAAGATTGAAACAAAGGGAGTATAGGGACCTGCCCCAAGTTTCTATATGAGTGACTCACATTACGGCCCAAGGAAGATGTATGACATAGGGAAAAAAGCTGGGAAATTAATGGCATGACTGGAAAAGTGTGACCAGACGAAACTGGGTGCGTCGAATAACAAACGGCAAGGGGGAGACAAAAACAATCTTTGACAATATAGTGGAGGAATGTGCTGCTTACTACACAGATCTATACTCAGCGAGGGGACAATATAAGATACAAGATATCCAAGACTTTCTATGGGATAGTAAAGCTCCTGAGCTCTTAAAAGAAAATAGACAAATGTTGAATGGTGACGTCCAATCCAGTGAGATTGGTCAGGCACTCAGATCACTCAATTCAGGAAAGGCAATGAGTCCTAATGGGCTCCCCATTGAGCTTTGTAATGCACTGGCATCCAGTATGGGTCTGTTAAATCTGTGGAAGGAAGCCAAATTTGTGGCCTTCGATGGACCAATGCCAGGCAACGATAGTGGTAATCCATAAGGAAGGTAAGACCCCTGATTTTTTTTAGCTCCTACCGACTCATATCTCTCCTGAATGCAGAAATTAAAGTAATCATCAAATTACTAGCCAAGAGATTCAGGCAGGTGATTACAACCCTGGTCTACCCAGATCAATCAGGCTTCATGCCCAACAGGGGAACCAGGCTTGATCTCAGGCAGCTTTTTGGGGTACTAGCGGGAGTGCAGATGACAGAGTATCCACCATGTTTTTGGCGAAGGATGCCTCCTTGGCATTTAGCACTCTAGAATGGGATTACATGCTCACAGTGCTGGAGTGGTTCGGGATTGGCCCCAACTTCATTGGGTGGATCTGTCTACTGGGGTCCAATGGCCTGGGTCAGGACATACGGGTCATACACATTCGAACTGCATTGAGGAACTGGGGAAGGCTGCCTGATCTCCCCACTGAGTTTTGCCCAAGACCTCGAGCCCCTTGCAGTGTGGGTCTGGAGTGATTCCTTGGTACCTAGATTTGGCTGGGGGAGACCTGGGAGGAGCATACGTCTTTGTACGCAGATGGTAGTCTGTTTTACATTACAGACCCTCCCTCCCCACGCCTGACCATATCCAAACCAATGCAGATCATTCAAATTTTCGGGACATACTCTGGATACACTGTTAACTGGCACAAATCCATTATGCACTTATTCACAGGCCCCATATCCAATCTCCAGAGGAGTGTGCCCTTGTCAAAGAGGGGTTTAAATATTTGGGAACAAATGTATCAAAAGATCCCCAGCTGTTCTATAGAAAATAATATGACCCCCATCTTGGGCTGCTTAGTTGCTGATGTTCAGCATTGGCGATTCTTGCTGCTTTCTGTTGAGCGTCGATGTTCAAAATAATGACACTGCTGAGGATGATATCAGCCCTTCAAAATACCCCTTATCTGATCCCTAGATCGTTTTTCCTCAGGGCAGAGTCTACACTTAGGCTCCTCCTCTGGGACAACAGACTACAGCACATAGCTCTACAGAAATAAATGTGAGGCATATATTATGACGGAATACCCCTGCCTTACATACGAAAATATTACTTGTCCACTAAGCTTGCAGCAATTCATAGCTGGGCATTTATGGAATGGGATGATTGGCTGTGCAACTAGAGAGACAGCCTAGGGTAGAAAGGGGGCATGAAGGGGGGTTATACAAGGCCAGGACATCATGGAGATTACCTATGCACATAAAATAAATGGTGCATATTTGGAGTGGCCGACTGACCAAGATGACCCCCCCTGTGGTTGAGTGATATGTTATGTGACGTGGGAAAGCTCCAAGGTTTTGCGAAATGGGATCTTATTGGAATATCCAGTTTAGGAGATATATGGAAGGGAGACGCACTGCTTACGCTGGCTGTGTGTGGGACCAGTGTCAACTTAAGCAGTCAGAAACGTATAAATATATCCAGCTCAGACATGCCGTTGCTGTACACATACTGAAGAGCATGATACTTGAAGAATCCTCACCACTAGAGGACTGCCTACTCAGAACCATTATTTAAAGGGGTGGTCTTGCTAATCTATGGAAAACTGATCAACAATGCTCTGACACTTTGCAGCAGCTTAAATCTAAAGGGGAATCGGGATGGGGGACTTTGAGGCAGGGGAGTGGGAGGAGTCTATGGGAGCATTCAAAGAAATTGCCATTAAGTCAGGGTTCCTAATATTTACAACATGCCTAAATGTATTCTTATGGGAGTTAGGACAATTCAATTCCAACTGAAATTCCGAGAAGGAGAGAGTGCCAGATTGTCAATGAAGGCATGTCCCCAAAATATATTTCTGGCGCAGCTCCACATACTTCATCGCTCCTACTACTGGCCTCCCTGCCCTACCGAGATCAGTGTGAGAGAATGTGTTGAGGTGAGCCCCTTTCGCCATGTGGTGTGGAGCTGCCACAGGACACAAACATGTTGGACTGGGGATAATAGACCACCCAGGTACAACAAACTGTGGCTGTCCCTGGGCCTGTGAGTAGCAAAAAGGAAAATACCTCAAAAGTAGAGGGAGGCACATACCCTGGAGGTGAATGACGGGCATAATGATAGGGACTGGTGCATGCTGGCAGAAAAAATAATACCAAAGCAGCGGTTGCCCCAGAAAACGGGGGAAGATATGGTCCCTTTGGCGGAACTATAGAAGGCTTCAGTGTGGGGGAAATGAGCCTAGACCTACCACAAGGATGGAGGGTACACTAAGTGGTGCAATTTACACATCATCAAATGCTTTGAATTGATTGAATTGATGGTACAGCCTTGTAGAGACTATGGGCCCATGCCTCTATCATGCCTACTCCTATGTTTGTTTTATTTATGCTTGATTTTGAAAACTAATAATATTTTTTTTAAATAATAATAAAAAGGGAGCTAAACACATAATATAAAATGTACTGGTTGTACAGGCATGACATACTGCAGGGCAATGTTTATCAAAGGATGTTTTCAAAGCAACAGCAAAACCTGCAGTGTATGACAAAGACTGATAAGAAGCACAAGCATGTGATTAGGTATTAAACATTTATATCCCTTAAAATACCACTTATATAGAAAGATCAGAAGGAAATAATTTGTTGGATATTGTTCTCAGCATACACTGGCAACGCTTTACATTCTGTATCTGCATTTATTTAACTTTTATATATGTAGAGAGAAGTGAGGGGAAGGCAAAAAGGGAGAAAGCAATATCATGAGTTTCTTATACTTGTTACAATAATCCATATTAGTATTCATGTTAAGAGTAATACAAAAAAATGTAGACCAAACAATTTAACAACCAAATATAAACACATTCAAAATTGATAGACATAAATTAGACATAATCTACTCCTTCAGCAAAGTTTAAAACTTTCCAATAGAAAGCTACTTTTAACTTCATTGTTTTTAATAATTCTATTTAGGTAACATATAATATGCAACCATAACAAATGAGTATATATGGACATAGAAGGAGAAACGATAAAAGCTCTATCTAATCAAAGATTAGAACAAACTGCAAACCACCAACACTTAAAATAAATATTTGAAGTACAGTTCTAGTTAAACGTCATCTGTTTAAAGGCTATAACCAGTAAATGGCATAGCAAACCACTTTCAGAAAATTCTGATGGAATTCTGATTGTCAGGTGGACTTCTCAAAAAGAGGGTCATAAAATTAAAATTAAAAGCTACCTGAAAAATGAAATTAATATGCTCCTTTACTTGATGCCAAAAAGACAGTATTATAGGACGCAAACATAACATGTGCATTAGATCACTATTAGTACAACCAGTGGACCAGCACTTGCTTTCCCTATTATTAGCAAGTCTAGAAATTAAGCTATGTGTCACAAACAACTTGTCATAAATAAAACTGAATGTGTGAATAGTATTTGCAGCCTTCAAATGTTTGTGAATTTTGAATCATAGTTTATTTCATCATGGAGTACTCAGAGGAAAATGTAGGTTGTTTTCCCATAAAAATCTCTGCCTTAGATTGGGGTGTAAGAATACCAGTATTAGAAATTAGATAGATAGATAGATTTAGATAGGAAAAATGTAAACAAATCCAGATGCTCAGGAAATAACATTTTTTTAAAATAGGAATAACATTCCACAGAAATTAAACACAAGGCCCAGGTGACTATCCTTTTTTTAACAAATGAACAGTTTTAATAATTTCCTCCAAGGATAAAACTTGTTCTAATGTGGAAAGCCCCACATCACTAGTATCAGGTTTTTCACAGAATCCAAGAGCGACTGATATATTATTAAATCTGAATGATATATTATAGAGTGTGACAAAGTCTGTGGTGTTGAAAGATTCATAAAAGCTTTCAAATTCATTGACAAAATCTTCAGCTTTATAAGTATGATATCTCTGACTATTAATCAAGTTTTTGATGCTCATGCACTCCTTTTAAGCTTGAAGATAGGTTGGCAACAATTTCTCAACCAGGTAATGTCCTCCATATTGCACTACTTTTCAAAAGATACAAGGACGCATTATGAATAGAAAACTTGTTAAATTGTAATTTCAGTTTAACAAAGTTTTTTTAAAGCAGTAGTGGACATAGAAGTGGAAAAACGATCTATAAACTGTTTAAGTTTATTTCAGTAATAGTTACTTAAATTTATTTTTTTATGGGAATATAATTAACTAAAAAAAACAACAGTAGATGTCCTACATGTATCCCAAACCAAATGAATTGAAACATTGGTTTTGAAGATCAGAAAATTCAGTTACAAAAACCTGAAATATGGAGGAAGAAATTGAATCATTCAACAGTGAATTATTAAACCTCCATCTATTAGAACACATGTGGGCAAGTATTACATCCAAATCTGTGATAACAGGATCGTAATCTGAAATCAAAATTAATCAAATTTCAGCATTAATAATATTCTAGGCTAATGACTTACATAAGAACACATGGTTCAATTCGGAATAAGATCAATGTGTAGTAGACAGGAACACATGTTCTCTCAAGGTAGGATTACAAAGTCTCCAAGAATCTACTAGGACTCTTTAAGAAATAGCAGATCTAAATATTTTATTAACCCTGTTGGAAGTAAATTTAACTGTGGCATGCAGGTCAATAAAAGGATCAAAATTATGATTGTAAATGGTATCCAGGATAAAGTACAGAACATCATACTGAAGAGAAGTTTGTAACACTAGCCCAAAACCCATAAGAAATTAATTGGACCATATTTCTGAAAGGGTGATAGGGATTTTATTGCTGTTTAGATCCACAACAATCAATCTCCCTTCATTATGTGATTCTTGGGGAACGATGCAAACATCCACGTTTTTATTATATAAAATAATGATGCCGTTCTTCTTGTTGAGAAACAGAGATATAAGTAATGTTCGCAACCAACTGCTTCTAAGCGTAAGTGTATTTAGCTCTAGGAGGTGTATCTTATGTTATAAAGCAAGTTCTGGCTTAAACAAAGCATGGTGAGAGAGACTATGGACCTAATTATGACATTGGCGGTAAATTCTGAATACTGTCACGGTGACTGCTGCCAACATACTGCTGCAGAGGCAAACATTTGTCCGCCAGGCACACAAAACCGACAGAACACAGCCACAATCACAAATCCACCAGACCCACTGAACGTGATAAACTGCCAGAACTACCACCCATGCCGTTAGGTCACCGATACTACGCTCTCCAAATAATGACCCACTAATCACCGCAGCGGACATTTCATGGCAGAAAACCATTGGCGGTGAACACCGCCGCAGTGGATATGGCCATCCAAATACAACACAAGACAACATTGGCCAGAACAAAAAACCCTCACCTAACACAAATTTACACCCACCCACCAACAGTAGTATAAAATACACACCCACGATCCTTTGCTAATACGACAAGACGGCTACACTTTGCAATGCTAATCCAAAAGAGAACTGCACACACATATCACATCTACCAATTCATCCCACACGCACCACACACCACACACCCCGCCACATCACACATCACCCTCTGCACAACCTACACACACCACACAACACCCATGTCCCCACAAAGACACCCCTGTTTCACCGGTGAGGAGTTGCTGGTCATGGTTTAGGAAATGTGAGGGTAGAACCACAGCTATTTGGAGCACAGGTACAGCAGATATCCATTGCCAGGAAGATGGAGTTATGATGGAGGATCGTGGACAGGGTGAACGCCGTGGGACTACATCCACGCACAAGGGACAACATAAGGAAGAGGTGGAACGACCTACGGGGGAAGGCGCGTTCCATTGCAGCAAGGCACCAGCTCACCATCCAGAGGACTGGTGGTGGACTCCCACCTCCTCCCCTACAGCTGACAGCATGGGAGGAGCAAGTCTTGGCAATCCTGCATCCTGAGGGACTCACTGGAGTAGCCGGAGGACTAGACACTGGTGAGCCAACATTTACTATCTATCACCCCTTCATGCCTGCATGCCATCTTGACCCCTCACCCTGACTCCGATCACCCCACTCCATCCCACACAGTGCACCACTAAAATTAACAAACCTAAATGCCAAGCCCTGCATGCCATACCCACTGCATGCACATCCCTTCCAGCCCTGTATGTACACCCACCACCAATGCATGCACAGCATGGGGAACTAACAATCCCACAATCCATCACCAAACACAAACAAAGGTGGCAGGGAAACAGCAATAATATAGGGGAAGCTAGTGATGCAGAATATGTCACAGACATGTAGCATAATACACCACTTACATCCTCACAGGTGCCCCAACAAATCTCAGCAGCGAGGAGGTGCCATGTCTACCCAGTACCCTACCAGAAGATGCCCCCAGTGATGACAGCAACTCTAGAGCTCTGGATCTGAAGGAACTACCTGGCCCATCAGGGACCAATGGTCAGTCGGCTACCCCAGCCTATACCCAGTCTACTACAGAGCCTCCCCCCTCAGAATCCAACACCACAACAGCCACCCAAAGTCCTCAGACCTCTGTCCCCATAACACGTCAATGAGTAGTGTGCCCACCTGTACAGGGACCCTAGTCCACACCTCACAGACAAGACAATGAGGGTCCTGGGGTCAGTGGCAGGGGGCACACCGTTTGGGGGACACAGGCACAGGGGGGCCAGGGACGGTCGGAGGACAGCTGTGCGCCAGCAGGAGGACAGCTGTGCGCCAGTGGGCGGACAGGCCCAGGGAACCCACTGCCCAGGAGGCACTCACTAATGTCCTGTGTGCTTACCAACAATCCCAGGACAAGATGGGTCAGGTGATGAACATCTTGCAGGAGAACCAGCGGCTGCAGGGGGAACACCACCAGGAGATCAAGCAAGAATTGCAGGCCCTGAACACCACCATGGTGTCCATTGCAGGGGTGCTGGGTGATACGGCCAACATCATGAGGGACTACACAACACACCAGCGGGCCGCTTCCACTAGCCAGAATATTGACCAACCCTCCACATCTACTGGAGCTAGTGGACAGGAGGCCCTGCCACAGGACCCACATGCCACCAGCACCCCTCCCCCTACAGAAGGTGAACTATCCTGCAAACGCTCCCTGAGGCCCAGACAGACACGAGAGGCAGTTGCCAGACCAAGACCATCGTCAGGAAATTATCCCCTCCTGAATGCCCCTCTTGTGTTCCACTGTGTCACCTTGTCCACTTTGAACTGCCATTGCTTCCCTTCCTATGGCCCCTTGGACACTGGGCCTGTGCTACAAACAAACTGGCCCACTACACTGGACTACTCCCAACCATCACCCCACTCTATCGCACTTTGTATTGTATACCAGTTTTTAATAAACACCCTTGAACACAACTTAAGTAATAGTGCTTTATCTGAAGGTAATGTACAATGTATTGAACTGTAATGAACTGCATGAATCAGTGTAAATGTCCAGTAATATGTTGATCCATCCTACAAATGTCTCAGCAGTTTACACATCACAGCATTACACTGTTGTAACCACAGCAACATCTGCAATAAGGGAAGGCATAGGTAACAGTCAGGTGGGATGCAATGTAATGACTAGCATTATACTACAGCCACATAGCACAACACTGAAATGGAGAAATGTTTAGTTGAACAGTCTTACCTGAGTGTCATTGGAAGTACTGCTGGATCATATGTGTCCCGTTGTCCACATCCTCCTCCTCTTCCTCCTCCTCACTGTCCTCAGTGTCCACTGCCGCCACAGCTGCATTGTCACCCCCTCCTCCTGCAGATAGGGCACATGGTGTCTGAGGGCCAAATTGTGCAACATGCAGCACACAACAACAATCCTGCAGACCTTCTCAGGGGAATAGCATAGGGAGGCACCTGAATCTAGCCTTCAGGAGCCCGAAGGTCCTGTTAACAATACTCCTGGTATGCCTATGAGCATCATTGCACCTATTCTCAGCCCCAGTTCTCAGATTCCTAACAGGGGTCAGGAGCCAGGACAGGTTTGGGTATCCGGAATCACCTGCAAGAAGTGAGGGACACAAATTAGCCCTCCACAATGGCATGGGGTATATCTCCTGAAGGCATACACTGACATACATTGGGTGGGGACTCAGGCTCATCTATTAGCCACACTCTGTGCCTCTGTAGTTGTGCCATCAGCTGTGGGGCATTGCTATTCCTCAGCACAAAGGCATCATGTACTGATCCAGGATACTTGGCAGTGATGTTAGAGATGTACTGGTCAGCAGGGCATGCCATCTGGACATTGAGTGAGTGTAAACTCTTATTCCTGTACACTTGTTCATTGGTCCGGGGGGGAGACTAAGGCAATATGGGTCCCGTCAGTGGCCCCAATAACATGTGGTATGTGTTCCATTGCATAGAATACAGACTTCACATTGGGTAAATGATCTACCTGAGGGTAAGCGATGTAGCTGACATGTGTTTGAGCAAGGCTGCCAAAACCCTTGAAAGCTCATAGAGAACATTGGCTGTGACATTCCTGCAGCCAAGCCCACTGTCACCTGGAAAAAGCCAGTTGCCAGGAAATGGAGCACTGAGAGTACCTGCACAGGAGGGGTATTACTGTGGTGCCACAGATAGCAGGTAGCAGATCAGGCTCCAATTGTGCACACATCTGTGTGATTGTGGCCCTGTCCAGACGATAGGTGAGTATGATGTGCCTGTCCTCCAGTGTAGCCAAGTCCACAAGGGGTCTCTATACGGGTGCTTGCCTCCTCCTCCTATTCCTCCGCAGTGGTTGGTACCTAAGGGACCCAAAAGTAAGAAGTGAGTGACAACAGGAACCATGAACACACTACAGCAGTGTACACAGAGCATGCTTGTATGTTGGACACTGAAATTCTCTAGGTGAGTACATTTGACTACAATGACGCACTTTTAAATCTGTACATGTGTACTAGCATTAGAAAATGGCAACCACCTGTCCTGTACGTAGGGACAGGTGGAAGTGACCTCACTCCGCCGGCGTCCGTGTCATGGTGGGAGGCGTCTGTACCAATGTGCAATACCTTATTGGCTAGCATGGCCCTCTATGGAGTATGGGAACCAACGTGATCAATGCCGGCGGTGATGGTGTTCACATCCGCGGCCGTGACCACCATTTTCTTTCTACCACTTCACTTCATTCCTGACTTTCCACAGGACAACATCTCCACTGCGTGTTCTGCTATGACCTCTGTCTGGAACCTGCAGTGGTACGTGCAACAGGTGAAAGGCCCCAGCCTTCACATCAGAGGAGTTGGAGAGGCTTGTGGATGGGGTCCTACCCCGGTATGAGCAGTTGTATGGTCCTCCAGACCAACAGGTGAGTACACCATGGGTATGTTGCATGCAACATGGCTGTATGGAGATGTCTGTGTGTGCTGGCAGTGTATCATTTGGGGGTATGGCTGGTGGCAGTGTTAATGCAGGAGTACGGATCATGTGTGCCTGATGAGGGGCTAATGCAGTTTGTAGGCCATATATGTGACTGGCTGGATTGTCTGTTTCATGGTGTCCCACTGTTTGTGTTTCCTCTGCAGGTCACAGCCCATCAGAAGACGGGGTTGTGGCGTGCCATTGCCAAAGACGTGTGGTTCATGGGGGTCTATAGCAGGCGGAGCACCCATTGCAGGAAAAGGTGGGAGGACCTGAGACGCTGGGCGCAGAAGATCGTGGACGTCTAGCTGGGGATGGCCTTCCAATGAGAGAGGGGTGTCTGTCAGAACCTGACCCCCCTGATGGCCGTCATACTGGCAGTGGCTTTCCCAGAGCTGGATAGGTGCTTGAGGGCATCACAGCAGCCACACGGGGTGAGGACAGTGTGTTTGACAACCATCTCTGTTGCCTGGCATGGGATTTGGGTGTAGGGTACTACTCAGTGGATGACTCAATATGCCAGTTTAGACATTGCTGCGTGATCCGGCTTAGGTTATTAGGGTGAAATGCTTTATTTTTGATAGCTAGGTAGCTGGCTTTCCATGGCAGACAGGGCTTAGTTGGTCTTAGTGAGTGTGAAGCTGGCAGTGTTTGGCACCTACCTGCTGTGGTACTTAGCCAATGGCAAGCCAGTGTGCTCCATACTGCCCATTCTCAGTCTCACTGTGTGACAGAGATGTGTATGCCATCTATGATGTTGGTGCTGTGATTGACCCTGTGCTTCCTTTCTTTCTCCCCCCAGGAGGGTGGGCATCTCCTTCACCCCAGGCACTTCAGGCCCTGCCCCAGTTATCCCTGCTGCCCTCACTGATGAAGCTATTGACCTCCTGAGATCCATCTCTGTGGAGCAGTCAACCATAGTGAATGCCATCCAGGGGCTGCCATCCCAGATGCAGCAATGCAATTGCCTTCCTGGAGGGCTTTCATGGTGGCTTGGCGGCCCTACAGAGATTGTTTCAGGCTCTGGCCTCTTCACTGACGGCAGCCAGTGTCCCTGTTTCTTCTGTCCCCCCTCCAACTACCACTTCCCAATCCCAGTCTCCTCACCCCAACCCATCCCACGCACACATTCAGACAAGCATGTACACAAAACATTACATAAGACTCGCGCAGATAAACACAGCCAGCACACTTCAGTCCACAAGCACTCACACAGCCAACACACAGATGAACACACAACATCATCCACTGTCTCCCCATCCTCCTCCTCCCTCACAGTCACATCCGCACTCACACCTGCATGCACTGCATCAACAGTCCCTGAACCTGCCACCTGCACAGCCTTGCCCACAGTCACCATAACAGCAGACCCGCAGACATGTACCCCACACCACATGCTCAGTCACCACCACCAGCACACTCACCTCACTTTGCAGACACCACCACAACATCCTTTCACACAACCTGTTTGTCCTCCCCCACCCTGTCTGGCCCCCCTCCAAAGACACACAAACGCTGCACTCAGACCTCCTACAGCCATCCACCTCACACATGCACACTGTCCATGCACCTGCACCCAAGTCCAGCACACCTCCTCCTCCTACAACCACTCTCTCTACCTCCATTCCCATCCCTCCTCCCACATACTGCCCCATTGGCCCTAAGAAGCTGTTCCTTTCCCGCCTTGACCTCTTCCCTCCCTGTCCTGCCCATAAGAGGAAGGTCCCACCCCCAGCCCACTACCTCAAGCACCCAGTCTGACACTGTTCCACCCCCAAAGTCTCCAGCTGCCACTAAGGGGCACATGAGTGTGATGCCTGCCCCCTTCCCCAAAGACACTCCTCCGCCCCCAAAAGAGAGGGCTAAAGTGCCCCCCTCCCAAGCAGACAACCAAGACCATGGAGCCACCTTCAAAACCTACGGCCAAGGAGACCCCTCCCAAGACAAAGGCCAAGGAGACCCCTCACAAGACCAAGGAGGCCTCCCAAGGCCAAGGAGTCCCCTCGAAAAACTAAGGCCCTGGAGGCCCCTCCCAAAACTAAGGCCAAGGAGGCCCCTCCCAAAACTAAGGCCAAGGAGGCCCCTCACAAAACTGAGGCCAAAGAGCCCCATCCATCACCAGAGGCCAAGGAGCCCCCTCCAGAACCAGTGGCCAAGGAGCTCCCTCCAGAACCAGTGGCCAAGGAGCTCCCTCCAGAACCAGTGGCCAAGGAGCCCCCTCCAGAACCAGTGGGCAAGGAGCCCCCTCCAGAACCAGTGGCCAAGGAGCCCCCTCCATCACCAGAGGGCTAGGAGCCCCCTCCGGAATCAGTGACAAAGAACCCCCTCGCAATGAGAAGCACCCCACCCAACCCACCCCTCCTGGTCCCTGAGGTGCCTGCCCATTTCCAACATAATGCCTCTGAACAGTAGAGTCCTGATGTTGTCAGGAGTTAAGTTGGGGCTTGGACTTTGCCCTGTGGGCATTAGAGACTTTGAACTGGCCTTTGGGCCTGCATGTAAATATGCAGTTGTGTATGGTTTTGGATTTGACATTTTCTTCCAACATGATTACATTGGTTGGAACAGGGGTATGTGTCCTGGCTTTCTTTGCTCCTGGGTACTGTTACAGTTGATTTACTATGCAGCTGGTTCTGGGTGTGTAGTGTGGGTGTATGGTGTGTGTTGTGCATGTGTGTGTCACTCTCCCCTCCCTCTCTCCCTCTTTTGTGTCATAGGCTTCTGTACTCACCGTCGTCGTCGAATTCAATTATGAAGAGTGAAGACTATATAGAGAAGTTAAGTTGTACACTGATTAAAACAGATAATGTCTGGAAAAGTAACGAAAAAACAAAAATAAGATACATGAAAGAAGGAAAGGGAAAGAGTAGAGGCAGACCAAAAGAGGCAGAAACACATAATGAGCATACCACCAAAAGTAAATAAGATAAAGAGAAAGTAGATAATACAAACTATTCAAATGGTGAGAGAAGAACATAGCTTCCTGAGATAAAATGATTCAGGAGTGGAGACCGAACAATACAAAAATGACATACCCAAGGGGCAAAGGCGTTGATGATGAAGGATACCTCAATATAACAATAAACAGCAAATGACACACAATAGCATAACCTAAATGGATATGAATAAAAAATAAAATCAAAGAAAAATGTTTCAAAGTCATACTATTGAAGACAACTTAAAGGATTACAAAACAATTAGACCTGGAGATATTCATGACCTCCCCCACCAAAAACATTTATAATTATTTTAAGGAGGGCAGGATCATTGTATGTAGGTGTTTTGTCCTCATTAATGACTGTGAAGTGACAATGATGACTTAGGCCCTCATTATGACATTGGCGGTAAATCCCACTTACCGCCACGCTGACAGCCGCCAACGTACCGTGGCAGCGGCGGATATCTGTTGACCATATTATGACAGACACACCAATCCGTCAGTATGCAGCCACATACACAAATCTACCAGCCAAAAGGTCATTGATAAACTGGCAGTATCTAAACCCACACCGTTATGCCTACAGAACTACTCCCACCACATTATGACCCACAAATCACCACGGCAGACATTCAGCGGTGGTAAACCATTGGCGGTACATACCGCCGCGCTCACAATGGGCACCCACATACAAAACAACACCACATTGGACAATTCAAACAACACACACCTGACACCCATACACACACCACACCACTATAAAACACACACCCACAGTACCCACAACTCTTTACGACTACAAGACCACTGACACAACTAGAGCCACACACTATTCACACCTATACACCACTCACGCACCCCACATCACACACCCCAACACATTACCCAACACACCCTCACCAATACACCTCACACAATACCCATGGCACCACAAAGACACCCCCATTTCACAGAGGAGGAGCTAAGGGTCATGGTGGAGGAAATTATCAGGGTAGAGCCACAGTCATTTGGAGCACAGGGGCAGCAGATATCTAGGAAGATAGCTAGGAAGATGGAGCTATGGCGGAGAATCGTGGACAGGGTCAACGCCGTGGCACAGCACCCAAGAACTAGGGATGACATCAGGAAGAGGTGGAACGACCTACGGGGGAAGTTACATTCTATTGCAGCAAGACACCAGCTCGCTGTACAGAGGACTGCTGGTGAACTCCCACCTCCTCCCCCACAACTCACAGCATGGGAGGAGCACGTCTTGGCAATACTGCATCCTGATGGCCTGGCCGGAGTAGTTGGAGGACTGCACTCTGGTAAGTCAACTCTCTTCTACTACTACCCCCCTACCTGAACGCCATCACATACCCCCACCCTCACCCCCATCACTCCACCTCTTCCCACAAACCCCACCATCACATCTCACTCATCCCAATGCCAAGCCCTGCATGCTCTACCAATGCATGGACACCACTCACAGACCTGCATGGGCACACATCACTAAAGCATGCACACTATAGAGAACTAACTATCCCACCATACACCAACGTACACAAGTGAAAGCTGCCAGGGCAAATCCAACAAAAGAAGGCAAGCCACGGATGCACAATATATCAGACATAGAAACTATAATACATCATTTACATCCCCACAGGTACCCCAGCCAATGTTAGCGGAGAGGAGTTGCCAGCACTATCCAGTCCCCCAACTGAAGAGGCCCACACTGATGACAGCAACTCTAGTCTTCAGGATCTGGATAACCTACCTGGCCCATAAGGGATCACTGGACAGCCGGTTACCCAGGCCCAGTCACACACTACCACAGAGCCTCCCCCATCAGGAAACACCACCACAGCACCCACCCAGCGTACCCACACCTCTGTCCCCAGGACACGTCAATCAGCAGTGTGTCCACCTCTACAGGGACCCGAGGCCACACCTCATATCCAAGACAGTCAGGTACCTGGGGTCAGTGGCAATGGGCACACGGTTCAGGAGACAGAGTACCAGGGCAACAGGGAAACTGGGAGGAGTGCTGTGCGCCAGGGGGAGGACAGGCCCAGGGAACCGACTCTCGAGGAGGCACTTGCAGAGATCCTGGGAGCTTATCAATATTCCCAGGACATGATGGGCCAGATCCTGGATAATGTGCAGGAGAACAGGCGGTTGCAGGAGGGACAGTACCAGGGGATCAGGGAAGACTTGGAGGCCATCAACAACACCATGATCTCCATAGCAGAGGTGCTGGCAGACATGGACAGTATTATGAGGGAGGCAGTCTCACACTAGTGGGCCCCTGCCACTAGCCAGACATCTGAAAAGCCATCCGCTTCTGCTGCCGCTAGTGGCCAGGAGGCCCCACCACAGGACTCACAGGCAACCAACACCCCTCCCCCTGCAGAAGGTGAACCACCCAGCAAATGTTCCCTGCGATCCGGACAGAAGCCAGAGACACTTGCCAAGGCCCCGCCAGGAAATTAGACTCTCCTGATTGTCACCCTGGTGTTCCACTCAGTCACCCTGTCCACCTTGAACTGCCATTGCTCCCCTTCCTTGGGCCCCTTGGACAATGCATCAAATAGACTGGAACAGTACCCTGTACTTTCCTCCATCATCACCCCATCCCATTGCACATTCCCCCTATATGTTAGCACTTCAATAAACACCCTTTGAAAGAAATCTAGTTTGAGTATGTCATGTATATCAAAGATGTAATCATTGAAACAGGTACAAACATTGCTAATTAACTGTACATACGATGAGCATAGATTAATGATCTGTAGCTGGCTGTAGTGATCACACCAGGAGTATGTATCACATCACCAACATCTGCAAAATGAATTGCCAGAGGGAACAGTAAGTGAGCACAGAAGTGGAAATTATCAGCATGCCATTGCCACACAAATTCAAACAAATGTCATTGAAATGTGAAGTAACACTGTCCTACCTGTGTGCCATTGGAAGTATTGTCGGATCACAGATGTTCTGTTGTCCTCATCCTCATCCTCTGCCTCCTCATCCTCACTGTCCACAGGGTCTACTGCTACCACACGGGCCAGGTTATGCAACATTCCGCATGCCACCACTATCTGGCAGACCTTCTTTGGTGAGTAGCACAGGCATCCACCTGTTAGATGGAGGCATCTGAACCTGGCCTTCAGAAGGCCAAATGTCCTTTCAATTATCCTTCTGGTTCACCCCTGGGCCTCATTATAACGTTCTTCTGCCCTTGTCCTGGCCCTTCTTCACAGAGGTCAGCAACCATGATAGATTTGGGTAACCAGAGTCACTTACAAATATTGAGGGACAACATTTAGCCACACACTATCCCATATGGCCCACACCATACCCATACACCAACATATATTGGGTGGAAACCAGGGCTCACCTATTAGCCACATCCTGTGCATCTGTCGTTGGGCCATCACATTTGGGATGCTGCTATTCCTCAGGACAAAGGCATCATGCATCGACCCAGGATACTTAGTATTGACGTGGGAGATGTACTGGTCCGCAAGGCACACCATCTGTACATTCATTGAGTGGAAACTCTTCCGATTCCTGAACACCTGTTCATTCTGGCGGAGGAGGGGGGGGCAAATGCAATATGCGTTCCATCAATCGCCCCAATTATGTTGGGTATATGTCCCATTACATAGAACTCGGCCTTCACTGTGGCCAAATCTTCAACCTGGGGGAAAGCAATGTAGTTGCACATGTGTTTTATCAGGGCAGACAACACTCTTGTCAGCACTATTGAAAACATTGGCTGTGACATTCCTGCTGCCGAGCCCACTGTCACTTGGAAAGAACCAGTTGCCAGGAAATGGAGTACAGAGAGCACTTGCGCAAGAGGGGTGATCCCATTGGGGTGACGGGTAGCAGATATCAGGTCAGGCTCCAATTGGGCACACAGCTCTGTGATTGTGGCCCTGTCCAGTCTATAGGTGAGGATAATGTACCTGTCCTCCAGTGTTGCCAGGTCCACGATGGGTCTGTACATGGGGGTATGTCTCCATCTCCTATTCATCTGCAGCGGAAGCAATCTAAGGGACACAAAAGTGAGGATCCGGTCACAAAATGAACAGTGGAGCTACAACAGTAGTTTGCATCCTGTAAACATGTAATGGGTCATTGTGATTTGTCCATTATATTCTAATATATCATGTGACGCAGCATTATTTCTGGGCCTGGCCCCCCCTGAAATGGGGTCTGCGTGGCCTGTGTAGCGGGACAGGTGGAAGTGAGGTAATTCCCCGACGTTGTGGCCTGTTGGGCCCTACGGGGTACAGTGGCCAATGGTGATCTACGCTGGCGGTGATGGTTTGCACCGCCGCGGGCGTGACTGCCATTTTCTATCCTATTCCTCACTTGCTACCTGACCTTCCATAGGAGAGGACCTACACTGCATGTGCTGCTGTGACCTGTGTCTGGAACCTACCATGGCCCGTGTGACCGGGGAAAGGGCCCAGCCTTCACTTCAGAGGAGTTGGAGAGACTGGTGGATGGGGTCCTACCCCAGTACGGACTGCTGTATGGGCCTCCAGACCAACAGGTGTAGGATGCTGGCCTGGCTTATAGTGGGTACCTAGTGGTACTTACACCTTGTGCCAGGTCCAGTTATCCCTTATTAGTAGATTAGTAGATTAGTAGTGTTCTAGCAGCTTAGGCTGATAGAGGTAGCTATAGCAGAGCAGCTTAGGCTGAACTAGGAGAAATGCAAAGCTCCTACTATACCATGTATATCATATAGCACTATATCATAAGAATCACAATACTCAGAGTTACTAAAAATAAAGGTACTTTATTTTAGTGAAAATGTGCCAAAAATATCACAGAGGATATACTCCCTGAGGAGGTAAGTAAAATACACAAAATATACACACAAACCAAAATCCGGTAAGTAAACAGTTAGAAAAGTAGTGGAAACGCTGTAGAATACAATAGGATGCAATAGGCCTAGGGGCAACACAAACCATATACTAATAAAGTGGAATGCGAACCCCTTAGGGACCCCAGGCCTAGTGTAGTGTGGAAAGGGTCTCTGGGAGTGTAAGAAAACACTAAGGGTGTCCAAGATACCCCACCCCAAGACCCTGAAAAGTAGGAGTAAAGTTAACCTACTTCCCCAGAAACACACTAAAGTCGTGATAGGAGATTCTGCAAAGACAACAACTGACTGCAAAGCACTGAAGATGGATTCCTGGACCCGAGGACCTGCAAAGGAAAAGGACCAAGTCCAAGCGTCACGAAAGTGTCCAGGAGGGGCAGGAGCCCACTAAACCCCAGATGAAGGTACAAAATGGCTGCCTCTGGGTAGAAGAATCTGAAGATTCTGCAACAACGGAAGATGCCAGGAACTTCTCCTTTGCACAGAAGATGTCCCACGGTGTGCTGGAGGATGCAGAGTTCTTTTCACACAGAAAGACCGCAAACAAGCCTTACTAGCTGCAAAGGTTGCAGTAGAAGAAAATGGATGCTGCCCGGGCCCAGGAAGGACCAGGAGGTCGCCCCTTGGAACAGGAGACAGAGGAGGCGCTCAGCAACACAGAGAGCCCATGCAGAAGCAGGCAGCACCCACAGAAGTACTTGAACATGGTTTCAAGAAAACTGAGCACAGCAGTCATCTCAACACTACAAAAGAGGGTCCCACGAAGTGGGTGGTCAGCTCAGTGAGATGAGCAATGCAGGACAGAGTGCTGGGGACCTGGGCTATGCTGTGTACAAAGGATTCCTAGCAAAAGTGCACAGAAGCCCTAGCAGCTGCAGTTCACGCAGCACACAGGATTACTGTCTGGCGTGGGGAGGCAAGGACTTACCTCCATCAAATTTGGACAGATGGACCACTGGACTGTTGCGGTCACTTGGATCCAGCTCCTGTGTTCCAGGGACCATGCTTGTCAAGATGAGAGGGGACCCAGAGGACCCGTGAAGCAGATGTTTGGTGACTGCGTTAGCAGGGGGAAGATGCCATCGACCAACAGAAGATTTCTTCTTGGCTTCCAGTGCAGGGTGAAGGCAGACAGCCCCCAGAGCATGTACCACCAGGAAACAGTCGAGAAAGCCGGCAGGATTAGGCGCTACAATGTCGCTGGTAGTCTTCTTGCTACTTTGTTGCAGTTTTGCAGGCGTCCTGGAGCAGTCAGCGGTCGATCCTTGGCAGAAGTCGAAGAGGGAGATGCAGAGGAACTCTGGTGAGCTCTTGCATTCGTTATCTGAAGAGAGACCCACAGATGAGACCCTAAATAGCCCTCAGAGAAGGATTGGCCACTTAGAGAGGTAAACACCTATCAAGAGGGGTCTCTGACGTCACCTGCTGGCACTGGCCACTCAAAGGGCTCCATTGTGCTCTCACACCTCTGCATTCAAGATGGCAGAGGTCTGGGACACACTGGAGGAGCTCTGGGCACCACCCCTGGGGTGGTGATGGACAGGGGAGTGGTCACTCCCCTTTCCTTTGTCCGGTTTCGTGCCAGAGCAGGGGCTGGGGGATCCCTGAACCAGTGTAGATTGGCTTATGCAAGGAGGGCACCATCTGTGCCCTTCAAAGCATTTCCAGAGGCTGGGGGAGGCTACTCCTCCACAGCCCTTCACACCTATTTCCAAAAGGAGAGGGTGTAACACCCTCTCTCAGCGGAAATGTTCTGTTCTGCCTTACTGGGACTGGGCTGCCCAGACCCCAGGAGGGCGGAAGCCTGTCTGTGGGTTAGCAGCAGCGGTAGCTACAGTGAAAACCCCAGAGAGCTGGTTTGGCAGTACCTGGGGTCCATGCTGAAGCCCTGGGGATGCATGGGATTGGCACCCCAATACCACATTTAGCATGGGGGGACGATTCCATGATCTTAGACATGTTACATAGCCATATTCTGAGTTACCATTGTGAAGCTACATATAGGTATTGACCTATATGTAGTGCACACGTGTAATGGTGTCCCCGCACTCACAAAGTCCTGAGAAATTGCACTGAACTATGTGGGGGCACCTTGGCTAGTGCCAGGGTGCCCTCACACTTAGTAACTTTGCATCTAACCTTCACCAAGTGAGGGTTAGACAGATAGGTGACTTATAAGTTACTTAAGTGCAGTGTAAAATGTCTGTGAAATAATGTGGACGTTATTTCACTCAGGCTGCAGTGGCAGTCCTGTGTAAGAATTGTCTGAGCTACCTATGGGTGGCAAAATAAATGCTGCAGCCTATAGGGATCTCCTGGAACCCCAATACCCTGGGTACCTAGGTACCAAATACTAGGGAATTATAAGGGTGCTCCAGTGTGCTAATTAGAATTGGTGAAAATGGTCACTAGTCTGCAGTGACAATTTTAAAGGCAGAGTGAGCATAGGCACTGAAGTTCTGATTAGCAGAGCCTCAGTGACACAGTTAGGCACCACACAGGGAACACATTCAGGCCACAAACTGTGAGCACTGGGGTTCTGGCTAGCAGGATCCCAGTGAGACAGGCAAAAACAAACTGGCACACAAGTAAAAATAGGGGTAACATGCCAGGCAAGATGGTACTTTCCTACACCCCTCCCCCCCCCCAAACGAGGGACAATAAGGTTAATCTTGCCCAGATGAGACTTCATTGTCTAAGTGGAAATATCTGGAGAGTCCATCTGCATTAGAGTGGGTACTCCCAGGTCTATGTTCCACTGTATAGTCCATTCCCTGTAGGGAGATGGACCACCTCAACAATTTAGGGTTTTTACCTTTCATTTGTTTAAACCATAATAGAGGTTTGTGGTCTGTCTGAACAATTAAATGAGTACCAAATAGGTATGGTCTCAACTTCTTCAGGGCCCAGACCACAGCAATGGCCTCCCTCTCTATGGCAGACCAGCGCTTTTCTCTAGGGGTCAACGTCCTGCTGATAAAAGCAACAGGTTGATCCTGGCCCTCAGTGTTAAGCTGTGATAGTACTGCCCCCACCCCTAATGCAGAATTTCTTGGAGTAACAAGGGCTTTTTAGGACAGGTGCAGAGCACATGGTCTGTTTTAGCTCATCAAAAGCCTTTTGACAGCTAGCTGTCCACAATACCTTTTTAGGCATCTTTTTACTGGTGAGGTCATTAAGAGGAGCTGCAATGGAGCCATACTTCTTAATGAACCTCCTATAGTACCCTGTGAGGCCTAAGAAGGCTCTCACTTGGGTTTGGGTTGTAGGGGGAGTCCATTCCATAATGGTTTGGATCTTCCCCTGCAGTGGTACAATCTGTTCCCCACCTACCAGGTGGCCCAGATACACCACTTTCCCCTGCCCTATCTGGCACTTTGATGCCTTGATAGTGAGGCCTGCCTTTTGCAGGGCCTCCAAAACTTTCCATAGGTGGACCAGGTGCTTATCCCAGGTGGAGCTAAAGAGAGCTATATCATCTAGATATGCTGCAGTAAAAGCTTTCAAATCTTGCAGGACTGTGTTCACCAACCTCTAAAAAGTGGCAGGTGCATTCTTCAAACCAAAGGTCATTACAGTGAACTGATAGTGCCCTCCAATGGTGGAAAAATGCAGTTTTGGGTTTAGCATCTTCTGATAATTTAATCGACCAATACCCTGCAGTTAAATCAAAAGTGCTTAGATACTTGGCAGAAGCCAGTGTATCTATTAGCTCATCTGCCCTGGGTATAGGGTGAGCATCAGTTTTGGTTACTTGATTGAGACCTCTGTAGTCAACACAAAACCTCATTTCTCTTTTACCATCTTTACTGTGAGGTTTTGGGACAAGCGCCACTGGGCTAGCCCAAGGGCTTTCTGAAGGCTCAATCACTCCTAAGTCCAACATTTTCTGAACCTCTTGTTTTATGCAATCTCTGACATGGTCAGGCTGCCTATAAATCTTACTTTTGACAGGTAAACTGTCTCAGTATTGATTGTGTGCTCACACCAGGTAGTTGTACCTGGTATCAGTGAGAAGAGTTCTGAAAATTGGCCTAGGAGATTTTTACAGTTGTCCTTCTGCTCAGCAGTAAGGCAATCTGCAAGCACCACTCCCTCCACTAAGCCACCAGCTTCAGTGGTGGAGAAGAGATCAGGGAGAGGCTCACTCTCTTCTTAATGTCTCTCATCAGTTGCCATGAGCAGGGTTAAGTCAGCCCTGTCAGAGTAGGGTTTTAGGCGATTGACATGGAGCACCCTAAGGGGACTCCTGGCAGTGCCCAGGTCTACCAAATAGGTAACCTCACCCTTCTTTTCAACAATTAGATGGGGTCCACTCCATTTGTCCTAGAGTACTCTTAGGGCCACAGGCTACAATACCCACACCTTCTGTCTTGGGTGGTACTCGGTCAGGACAGCCTTCTGGTCCTGCCATTGCTTTTGGAGCTCTTGGATGGCCTGAAGGTTTTCACTGGCCTTTTTCATGTACTCGGCCATTCTGGATCTTAGGCCAAGGACATAGTCCACAATGTCTTGCTTTGGAACTTTTAAAGGTTGTTCCCAACCCTCCTTCACAAGTGCAAGGGGACCTCTTGCAGGGTACCCAAAGAGGAGTTCAAAGGGGCTAAAGCCCACTCCTTTTTGGGGTACCTCCCTGTAAGCAAAAAGGATGCATGGCAACAGGACACCCCATCTCCTTCTGAGTTTTTCAGTGAGTCCCATAATCATACCTTTAAGAGTTTTATTAAACCTCTCAACCAGCCCATTTGTTTGTGGATGATAAGGAGTAGTGAACTTATAAGTTACACCACACTCCTTCCACATAGCTTTGAGGTATGCAGACATGAAGTTACTACCTCTGTCTGACAACACTTCCTTAGGGAAGCCCACCCTTGAAAAGATTCCCAGGAGGGCCTTTGCCACTGCAGGAGCTGTAGTGGTCCTTAAGGGAATTGCTTCAGGATACCTAGTGGCATGGTCCACTACCACCAGGATAAAGCTATTGACTGAAGCTGTTGGAGGGTCAAGGGGACCAACTATGTCAACCCCTACCCTTTCAAAGGGCACCCCAACCACAGGAAGTGGAATTAAGGGGGCCTTAGGTGAGCCACCAGTCTTGCCACTGGCTTGGCAGGTCACACAGGAGTGACAAAACCCCTTAGTGTCCTCTGACATGTGAGGCCAGTGAAACAATGGAACAAGTCTTTCCCAAGTTTTGCTCTGACCCAAATGCCCAGCCAAAGGAATGTCATGTGCCAAGGTTAGAAGAAACTCCCTATACTGCAAAGGGATGACCAATCTCCTGGCAGCTCCAGGTTTAGGGTCCCTTGACTCAGTTTAAAGGAGGTTGTCTTCCCAATACACCGTATGGCTATCACTGACATCCCCATCCTGCTGTTTGACAGCTTGCTGTCTTAAACCCTCTAGTGTGGGACAGGTCTGCTGTGCCACACTCAGCTCTTCTCCAGCAGGCCCCCCTGCACCCAAAAGCTCAGCAGCGTCTTCTGCTAGCTCATCTGGTGTAGGTTCTGCACAGGGAGAGGATTCCTCTTCCTCAAAAGGGGAATCTTCTGGAGAGGGAGGGATAGTGGGCAAGGATTAACCCTTTCTACCCCTAGCTTTTGGGAGCACTTGGTCCAGTGTTCCAGGACCCAAGCTTCCCTGTCTTCTTTGCTTTTGGGCCTAAGCCCTTGTCAAAGAAAAGATATGCCCTGGAATGCCCAGCATTGCTGCATGAGCCTCCAACTCCACTTTAGCCCAAGCTGATGTCTCCAAATCATTGCCAAGTAAGCAGTCTACAGGTACATCAGTGGCTATCACAACTTTCTTTGGACCAGTAACCCCCGCCCAGTTCAGATTCACAACAGCCATGGGTGGCTAAGAGTGTTGTTATGAGCATCAGTCACTTGGTACTGCTGACCAAGTTGGTTGGCTGATCTTGATTATCAACAGATCTAAACGTTTGGCAGACTCTATCACTATTCATATCTCCATCACTGAGACGGCCATGAAGACCTCAGTCCAACTTTCTCAGTTTAAGTCTCGCTTAGCAGAAATTAATCTGGAACTCAATGAGACTAAGGAATACCTCACAAGACAGAAGATCAATAAACTGCAGAAAGATTTTAAACGTTTCAGTAGGGAGAAAATTTACCCCTACACAAAAGATGATTATCACTGTGAGGGTACCTCTGAGACCTCGGAGGATTCTGACGTCCCACAACGCAAGACTCATGTACCACATTACAGTTCAAGCTCAGAGGATTGGAGTAGTGATGAGGGACAGAGGAATAACCGGAATCGTTATATTCCACCCCCTCACTACAACTCCCCTTTTCCGTACCAGCAGATTCCACCATGGCAACCTATGCCTATGCCTTTTTTCCAGCCTCAGCCTCAATACAATTTCAATCCTTTTTTAGGAAGAGGCCGGGGCAGAGGCAGAGGCAGAAACAGAAGGAGAGGAAGAAATGTTCACTGGGCACAGGAAGAACCACAGATGGTGACCAGGAGTCGCAGTGTGACAGCACAAAAGAAAACCTAGGCGTCAATCTTTCCAGTTCCACCCTCACCCCCCAGAGATGGCGGTCTTAGAGAAAGGCCTGGGGTTTGTGCCTACTCCGAAGGAAGACCAGTTTAGATTGAACTGCGAGATGGCAGCTCTATTTCGCAAAATTTGATTACATTTCTTCTTCAAAGACCAGCCACCTAAGGATACTAGGGGTGACAATAACTTAAGGAACCCCTCGACTTTCACGCCTCCTGCGATCTCAACCCCGTTAGAGGTACTTACTTTTGAAAAGGCAGTCCGTCATGAGATCCAACGATTAGAATCTCCTCGAGTTTTTCAAAATGTGTCCAGTTTGGAATGCGCAGCCATACATTCTTTATCACACAATCCCGATATTACCTTAAAACCTGCAGATAAAGGAGGTGCAATCGTGGTTATGGATACAACTTACTATAGACAGGAATGCCTTAGACTACTTAGTGATGAAACTTATTACCGACATATTTCAACAGATCCAACTCCTCGGCTACAGCGTATGATACGCGGAATGATAATTGAAGCAGAGTCAGCAGGGTGGATCACCCAACAGGAATCTGAGTTCCTGGATACTAAGAGTCCCAGGATCCCGTACTTTTACTGTCTCCCCAAAATCCATAAAAACATCCCACCCCCAGGACGCCCGGTAGTGTCTGGGATTGGCTCTCTTTTGGAACCTTTGTCCAAATTCTGTGACTTCTTCCTACAGCCTAATGTTCAGAAAACTTCCACTTTTCTTAAAGATACGAAAGACACTTTGGTTTTACTCAATAATATCAACGATACAGGTCCCACAGACATATTGATATGCCTTGACGTGGAAGCCTTGTATACAAATATTCCACAAGAAGCGACTCTAGCCGCAGTAGAGGAACTACTCCTGGCCGAAACTTGGACCTACAATACTCCAGTGAGCTTCATTATACAATGTGCAAGTGTGGCACTTAAAGAGAACTTCTTCCAGTTTGAAACACGTCTCTTCCATCAGATACAGGGTACTTCCATGGGGAGTACGTTTGCTCCCAGCCTGGCCTGTCTATATATGTTTGCCTTCGAGCAACACCATATACTCACCCCTGGGCAACCGTTTTTTTCGAACATTAGACTATGGCGTCGTTATATTGATGACATATTAGTGATCTGGAAGTGCAGCAGTGAACTAGCAGTAGCCTTCACACAATGGGTGAACACTCTGGATACCCACCTTCGTTTCAGTTCTAATATTTCTGACCATGAGGTGTCCTTTCTCGATCTACAAATCACTCTTAGAGACGTGTACCTCCATTCCTCTTGGCTTTATTGGCTAGCAATACTCATATACAACAATCCAGACTTACTTGTGTAACCACGTACACCCCTTTGAGCAACCGGATTAAGGACATCGTCCGGAGATTGTGGCCAATTCTCAATAGTGCAGGCGGGACATTAGAATGCCCCTTATGCGCCTTTAAAAGAACTCACAATATTAAAGAACATGTGGTCCATACTAGACCCATACATCACCAACTTACTGACGACCCTAGTCGTAGTCAGTGGCTGAAAGTGATAGGCCACCACCCGTGCGGTGGTTGCAATGTCTGTCCGATGACTAGCAGAACTTATGAAGTGGACCTCAGTGAATCTAAGAAATGGCAACTGAGATCGCATACCAACTGCCGTACAAAGAACTGTATTTACATGATTACTTGTCCATGCGATTTGAAGTACATAGGTATGACAACGAGAATGGTGAAAACACGAATCAACGAGCATCGAAGTACCATCAGATGCAAGAGGTCTGCTACGAAACTGAATAACCACTTTATTGAAAAGCAACACTCTCCAGACAATATCAGATGGATAATACTAGAAACTATTAAAGACAGCAAAGATTGTACGAACAGACTTTTTGAAAAGGAACAACAATGGGTTTTTAGACTCAAGACCCATATATCTGGACTGAACGATGAAATCCTGTGGACCTGTTTTATTCATTGATAATCCAGTCCCTTTGGGTCATTGTAACTTTTACTATGATTTTTACATAGGTCCTTTATAATGGATATTGTCTACTCTTGACATCCAGATCTCCTAACACAGCCCCCCCCCCTTTTTTTGCCTTCTTTTTATAATACCAGGTATTCAGCCTCTTTACTACCATTTGGTATCACTGGCAGATCACCTCTTTACAAATGGCCTACACAGTTTTGTCCTTTTTCCATTTTTTACACACTCTTGAATCCATGAGTCCTTCTTCTCATTTCTCTTTTTTCACATCATTTAAGCAGACCCCTTGTGAACATCATTCTGCGTTCCGGGGACTGAAAGTGCTCCTAGGTGAACCAACAGTCGTGGTTCCACTCCAAGTAAGTGCTTCCTTTAGATACCCTCCACCGGCGATACTCCTAGTGCTGTTTTTTTCCCCTTCCCCCGTTTTCTTTCTTTCCCCCTTTCCCCCCCCTCCCTTTGTGTTTCACAAACTTCTTAATCGAGCCGTTTTACTTTGAAAATGACTCGAATTGGATACCGGCCAGCTTGTGCGTATCCTTATGGCTGTATCGAGTGAGGCGGGCACTTTGTACAGATATTGTAGTAAGGTGAGACGCGCTTATGCGCGGTCTCACCATCCTCGCCCCCTCGTTTTGAGTTTGTCCTGTATCGTGGTGTACGGCCCGTAATTGACGGACCGTTTCTTCTCCTAACCTCCTTTCAGATAAACGCCCGGTTACTTTAGAGTGCGGGCTGTGCAGCCAATGCGCTAGCTTTTCCGTGCGCTCACTCTCTCCTTTTATATCGGCAGAAAGGTTTGTTTAACTTGCTCCACATGCCGCCTTACTACTTTACTCTGTATTTATGAGGGCCTTGTGTGCTGATGTTTTTTTCTGGATATATGATACAACGTGATGTGCGGCCCATAATTGGCGGACCATTTCTTCTCCTCAACGTTTTTCAGATAAACACCGGGTTACTTTATAGGGAAGGTTGTGCAGCTAACGCGCTAATTTTTCCGCGCACTCACTTTCTCCTTTTTCTATCGGCAGAAGGGTTTGTTTAGCTTGCTCCATATGCCACCTTACTATTTTACTCTGTATCTATGAGGGCCTTGTGTGCTGATGTTTTTTCTAGTAAGATGATACGACGTGTGTGATTACCCTTGTATTATTATTACTTATAGTATTTGAGTTTATAACTACCCACAGTTGGGGCTTGGTTTTCTATTTTGAGAATTTTAGATTATCCAATTTTCCTCTTTTCCATCATCAGAGAAGTACCACTCTTTTCCTACCTTTTTAGGAAGTTATTTTTCTGCTTTGCATCATGCCTTCTTGGTCTTGATAAGATAATAATCTTTCCAGTCCATGTGTCATTTAAAGTTTCTTTTTTATATATGTATATGTTTAGACCGTAATGGATTTCTGAGCCTGATGCTTCCCCGATGGGGCCCACCAGTAATACTTGGAGGGTAAGCATTGTTTTATCTTCATCAGTTGTTTCTTATTAGTTGATCACCATGGCACCTTGTCACCTGACACCTTGTTGGGATCCTCCACGAGGGTATAGGGTAACTGTTTGGAATTGTAATAGATACTATTACTGAGGAATATGTAACTCTTTGATATTGGTTTCCTTTTTACCTTTTAGGTTTTTGACTTCCCTAGTAGGGGACTCGAATTATAATTTTTTTCATAAGGATTAGGTACGTACTAAGGTCCTGAAGAATCGCATGAGATCATTTTTGACTAAAAAAGCGAGAAACATGTTGACCCTTTGATAGAGTGACAGAGGGATTCTGTGTTCTCTCCCTTTGTACCTTTCTCACTACAAGACTTATCCAACTGTATATATTTTTTTAGGGAGGGTAGACATTATTTTACCATATCCCTATACATTGTTTTTAATCATGTCAGGGGTTTTAATATCAGAATAAATAGTTATTTTTAACCCTTTGTCATTTTTAACTTTTTCTATACCAATCCTTCCTTACGTCTTGACCGGTTTCACAACAATTTTCAAAAGACCTCCGGCAAAGAGCCCCCCTGAGGGGCCCGTCAGGCATTGCAGTGCCGGCCTGATGAGGAGCATGGCCCTATGATGAAGCATGTCACCGGAAGGTGAGTGAGGGCTCTTGCTTCAAGCATATTACTTGCCCGTTTTTGTGGAAACCTTTGGTCTAGAGAACCCCCTTTCTTGTTGTTTTGGAACTGTGTGTATACTATTTGGATCCACTATTGGGAGACTTACACACTGGACCAGGAGTTGTTTTCTCCGAACCTCCCACATTTGCCCCTCATTTTGCTGTTGTTTGTTGATCAGGGGGAACCAGTTTCTCAATCACCATAGTGACACTGGCTCCTGCATCCCTCAACACCATTTATTAGGGGAAGTTGCTTGTACTTACTCATATTAAGGGGACAAGCAACCAAGGTGGCAAAGTCAATACCACCATCAGAGACTAAAACAGCCTCTGTGGTCTCCCTAACAAGACCAACCCCAACTACATTACCAATGGTGTGCCCAGCTACACCTTTTGGCTATCTGTAGTAGACTTCCCACCACCACTGCTATTACTAGGGGCACTAGAGGACGCAGTTGGGGTTGTGGTAGTGGGAGCCTTGGTGTTTTTTTTTTGGATAAGTGGAATCACTTGCCCAATGGCCTTCACTTTTACATAAATAACACCATGGCTTTGGGGGATTGTTTGAAGAGGATTTGGACCCACCACCCCCAGATGATTTTTGTGGGCCTGATGAAGACTCAGAATGCTTTTTATCTTTGTCCCCACCTTTGTCAGAAGACTTACCATCCTTCTTCTTACCATCCTTGTCACCCCTTGTATGAACTTTTCTGTTCACTCTTGTTCTGACCCATTTGTCTGCCTTCTTTCCCAATGCTTGGGGAGAGGTCAGATCTGAGTCGACCAAGTACTGGTGCAACAATTCAGACACAGAATTGTTCAAAATATGCTCTCTCAGGATTAGATTATACAGGCTTTCATAGTCAGTCACCTTACTGCCATGTAACCAACCCTCCAAGGCCTTCACTGAACAGTCTACAAAGTCTGTCCAGTCTTGAGAGGACTCTTTTCTGGTATCTCTGAACTTTATCCTGTATTGTTCAGTGGTTAAGTCAAATCCATCTAAGAGTGCATCCTTCAAAACTTTGTAATTATTAGCATCACTTTCTCTGACAGTAAGGAGCCCATCCCTACCCTTACCAGTGAAAGATAGCCACAAGATAGCAGCCAACTGCCTTTGAGGGACCCACTGTACCATACAGGCCCTCTCAAGTACAGCAAACCACTTGTTAATGTCATCCCCCTCCTTGTAAGGGGGGACTATCTTAAGCAGGTTTCTGGAATCTTGTTCTCTCAGGATTACTATCAGAAACACTGCTGCTGCCACCATGTGGAACTAACCCCAACTTCTGTCTTTTCCTCTCTACATCTAGAGATTCCCTGTCTAAGGCCAACTGCTGCTGTCTTAGCTTCAGTCTGGCCTCTTCCAACCTCAGCTTTCTGAGTTCCCCGTCTAGGGTGTTATCCTCAGGGTGGGAGGTTTGAGAGTTCTGAGACACAGAGGTGATGTGGGAATTGGCAGAAGTGGACCTGTCTCTAACTGCCTGAACCCTAGTTACCTGGCCTTTTGGAATGAAAGGTGCCCTACTAGTGTGTGACCCCCTCCCACTACCAGTGTCACTAGGTGGCCTGTTAGCTGGCAGGTCTTTGGATGAACCCTCCCCAGAGTCCTCAGGGCCCTCCCCTGATTCTTGCTGGGTACCCCCCTCCACTATCTCCTGATCCTGGGATGGGCCAGACTGGTTCTGGTCACTTTCTAGGAGAAGGCTAAGGAGAAGATCTTTAGTAGGGTTCTTACCAATGCTTAAACCTCTTTCTATGCAGGGACACCTCAAACTTTTATAGTTTAAACTACCATAGGTTGCCTGACCAACTGTGGGAGTAAGTTCTACTGCAGACATGATTGTAAGGAAAGAGTTTAAGACAGAGAGAAAAAAGTTTAGAAACGTTTTAAAGAAAAGAGGAAACTTTTCAAACTTTTCAAAACTTTTCAAAACGTTTTAGAAACTTTTAAGAAAGTTTTTAGAAAGGAAGTTAAACTGTTTAGGTTAACTGTGTATATCTTGAAGTATTTGGAATATGTTTTTCTTATGAAAAGCACCAATGACAAAGTGGTAAAGCAGTTACAAGTACTTATCCCACCGCTGCACCACCAATGTAGGAGGCTGGCCTGGCTTATAGTGGGTACCTAGTGGTACTTACACCTTGTGCCAGGTCCAGTTATCCCTTATTAGTAGATTAGTAGTGTTCTAGCAGCTTAGGCTGATAGAGGTAGCTATAGCAGAGCAGCCTAGGCTGAACTAGGAGACATGCAAAGCTCCTACTTAACCACTTATATCATATAGCACTATATCATAAGAATCACAATACTCAGAGCTACTAAAAATAAAGGTACTTTATTTTAGTGACAATGTGCCAAAAATATCACAGAGGATATACTCCCTTAGGAGGTAAGTAAAATACACAAAATATACACACAAACCAAAATCAGGTAAGTAAACACTGTAGAATACAATAGGATGCAACAGGCCTCGGGCAACACAAACCATATCCTAAGAAAGTGGAATGCGAACCACTTAGGGACCCCGGGCCTAGTGTAATGTGTAGAGGGTCACTGGGAGTGTAAGAAAACACTAAGGGTCCAAGAGTCACGAAAGTGTCCGGGGGGGCAGGAGCCCACTAAACCCCGGATGAAGGTGCAAAATGGCTGCCTCTGGGTGGAAGAAGCTGAAGATTCTGCAACAACGGAAGATGCCAGGAACTTCTCCTTTGCACAGAAGATGTCCCACGGGGTGCTGAAGGATGCAGAGTTGTTTTTATGCAGAAAGACCACAAACAAGCCTTGCTATTTGCAAAGGTTGCGGTTGAAGAAAATGGGTGCTGCCCGGGCCCAGGAAGCACCATGAGGTCACCCCTTGGAAAAAGGAGACAGAGGAGGCGCTCAGCAACACAGAGAGCAGATGCAGAAGCAGGCAGCACCCACAGAAGCACTTGAACACGGGTTCAAGAAAAGTGAGTACAGCAGTCATCTCAACACTACAAAGGAGGGTCCCACGAAGCCGGTGGTCAACTCAGCAAGTTGAGCAATACAGGATGGAGTGCTGGGGACCTGGGCTATGCTGTGTACAAAGGATTCCTTGCAAAAGTGCACAGATGCCCTAGCAGCTGCAGTTCACACAGTAAACAGGATTACTGTCTGGCGTGGGGCGGCAAGAACTTACCTCCACCAAATTTGGACAGATGGACCACTAGACTGTTGCGGTCACTTGGATCCAGCTCCTGTGTTCCAGGGACCACGCTCGTCAAGATGAGAGGGGACCCAGAGGACCGGTGAAGCAGAAGTTTGGTGCCTGCGTTAGCAGGGGGAAGATTCTGTCGACCCACAGGAGATTTCTTCTTGGCTTCCAGTTCAGGGTGAAGGCAGACAGCCCCCAGAGCATGCACCACCAGGAAACAGTCGAGAAAGCCGGCAGGATTAGGCGCTACAATGTCGCTGGTATTCTTCTTGCTACTTTGTTGCAGTTTTGCAGGTGTCCTGGAGCAGTCAGCGGTCGATCCTTGGCAGAAGTCAAAGAGGGAGATGCAGAGGAACTCTGGTGAGCTCTTGCATTCGTTATCTGAAGAGAAACCCACAGGAGAGACCCTAAGTAACCCTCGGAGAAGAATTAGCCACCTAGAGAGGTAAGCACCTCTCTGACGTCACCTGCTGGCACTGGCCACTCAGAGGGCGCTCCATTGTGCCCTCACACCTCTTCATTCAAGATGGCAGAGGTTTGGGACACACTGGAGGAGCTCTGGGCACCACCCCTGGGGTGGTGATGGACAGGGGAGTGGTCTCTCCCCTTTCCTTTGTCCAGTTTTGCACCAGAGCAGGGGCTGGGGAGCCCTGAACCAGTGTAGACTGGCTAATGCAAGGAGGACACCATCTGTGCCCTTTAAAGCATTTCCAGAGGCTGGGGGAGGCTACTCCTCCCTAACCCTTCACACCTATTTCCAAAGGGAGAATTCTTTGTTCTGCCTTCCTGGGACTGGGCTGACCAGACCCCACGAGGGCAGAAGCCTGTCTGTGGGTTGGCAGCAGCGGTAGCTGCAGTGAAAACCCCAGAGAGATGGTTTGGCAGTACCCGGGGTCCATGCTGGAGCCCCGGGATGCATGGGATTGGCACCCCATTACCAAATTTGACATGGGGGACAATGCCATGATCTTAGACATGTTACATGGCCATATTCGGAGTTACCATTGTGAAGCTACATGTAGGTATTGACCTATATGTAGTGCATGCGTGTAATGGTGTCCATCCACTCACAAAGTCCGGGGAAATTGCCCTGAACTATGTGGGGGCACCTTGGCTAATGCCAGGGTTCCCTCACACTTAGTAACTTTGCACCTAACCTTCACCAAGTGAGGGTTAGACATATAGGTGACTTCTAAGTTACTTAAGTGCAGTGTAAAATGGCTGTGAAATAACATGGACGTTATTTCACTCAGGCTGCAGTGGCAGTCCTGTGTAAGACTTGTCTGCGCTCCCTATGGGTGGCAAAAGAAATGCTGCAGCCCATAGGGATCTCCTGGAACCCCAATACCCTGGGTACCTGGGTACCACATACTAGGGAATTATAAGGGTGTTCCAGTGTGCCAATTAGAATTAGTGAAATGGTCACTAGCCTGCAGTGACAATTTTAAGGCAGAGAGAGCATAAGCACTGAGGTTCTGGTTAGCAGAGCCTCAGTGGCACAATTAGGCACCACACAGGGAACACATTCAGGCCACAAACTATGAGCACTGGGGTCCTGGCTGGGAGGATCCCAGTAAGACAGGCAAAACAAACTGACACACAAGTAAAAATGGGGGTAACATGCCAGGCAAGATGGTACTTTCCGACAACAGGTGAGTGCATTGTGAGCACGATGCATGTGGCATGAGTGCACGGAGTTATGTGTGTGAAGGCCTCGTGTAAGGGGGGTGGGTGGATGTCCTCTGGGCAACGTACATGTTGTGTGCGGGGCCATGTGTGTGGAAATGGTAATGGAAACGGGTATGGTGGGCCATATGTGTAACAGGCAGGTCTGTTTGTCCAAAGCTATCTTCCTGTGTGTATTGCCTCTGCAGGTCAGCGCCCATCAAAAGAAGGGTATATGGTGTACCATCGCCAAGGACGTGCAGACCCTATGGCAGGCAGAGCACCCACTGTCACAAAGGTTGGAGGACCTGAGACGCTGGGCACGGAAGATGGCAGAGGCCCAGCTGGGGATGGGCTCCCAACGAGGAAGTGGTGCCCGTCGACCCCTGAACCCCCTGATGGCCCACATACTGGCGGTGGCCTATCCTGTGCTGTATGGGCGCTTGAGGGCATCACAGCAACCACAAGGGGGTGAGCACAGTGCCCATTATTACAACGTACGCATGGTAGGGTGGTATCTGGGTGGGGGATGTGTCTCAGTGGGTGCCCCTAGGTCAGGCCTCACATGTAGCGTTGATCCCCTGGTGGCTAGGGTCCAGAAGTGAAAATCTTGCAACCTAGCTCGTAGGCATCCACTACTGGTCAGGGCTGCGTGGGTCCCAGGTGTGCTGAATTTTGCAGTGTTAGCCCCTCCCCTTGCCTTGCCCATTAACTATTCTTCTGGTAGTACAATGCATATTGCGTAGGCCTGTTCCCTGTGTGTCAGGCTGCTGTGCACACCAATGGAGGTGTGGGTGCAGCCATTGACCAAATGGATCCTTTGTCTCTTCCCCCCCCCGTTTTTGTTTTGTCATCCTGTCCTTATGTGCATTAGCATCATCTGGTGGAGGAGCAGAGGCACTGGCGACGGAGGGAGCTGCATCCCACAGGACCCAGGAGGCAGAGTCAAGAGTCGGAGGGCAAAGGGAGCACCACGGCGGAGACTGGAGGGGACAATTCTGACACAGATACCTCCTCCGATAGAAGGTCTCTAGTGGTGGCGGACACTTCTGTGACCACCCTAGCTACAGGTACAGCTGCCACCCCCGTACCAGCACCACCCTCCCAGTAGCCCCCCACTGAGTTGCTCGTGCCCGCTCACCCATGAGGGTGGGCATCTCCTTTGCCCCAGGCACCTCAGGCCCTGCCCCAGTTAGCCCTGATGCCCTGAGTGAGGAGGCTATTGACCACCTGAGATCCATCTCTGTAAGGCAGTCAACCATTGTGAATGCCATCCAGGGGCTGGCAGCCCAGATGCAACAATCTAATGCATTCCTGGAAGGCATTCACACTGCATTGGCAGCCCAACACAGATCGATTCAGGCTCTGGTCTCCTCTCTGACGGCAGCCATTGTCCCTGTTTCTACCGTCCCCCTCCAACTTCCACTGCCCAGTCCCATTCCCCTCAACCCCAACCTATCCCATGCACACATACAGACAAGCATGCACACAAGACAACACCCAAGAGTGCCACAGGCAAACATAAGCACCACACTTCATCCCACAGGCACTCAAACAAACACCATCCAGTTGCAGACACAACAACATCCACTATTTCCACTGTCTCCCCCTCCTCCTCCTCCACCTCCCACCCAGTTACATTCACACTCACATCTGCATGCACTACATCATCATCCACTACCAGCATCACCACACCAAGCAGAAAACACACCTCACTGGCAGACACCTCTACAACAGCCATGCACACATCCCCTGTGTCCTCTCCCACTGTGTTTGTCCCCCCTCCTAAAGTAGACAAACGCAAGCACTCAGACATCCAACAGCCATCCACCTCACTACCGCATACAGCCCATGCACCTGCACCCAAAAGCAGCAGAGAGTCACCTCCAACAACCACTCCCTCATCCTCCACTCCCATTCCTTCTCTCTCTTCCCGCCCCAATGTCCCTAAAAAACTGTTCCTTTCCACCATTGAGCTCTACCCTACCCCTCACCCCCCGTCCTGCACGTATGGCCAAGGTAGCGAGAACCCAGCCAAGCACCTTATCCACACAGTCCACGGGCAGAGTCCTCACCGCACTCACTCATGGTGGAAAGGGATCCAGGCCACATGTCCTGAAGGGGAAGGAGGCTACACTAGCCAGCCTAAAGAGGAAAGAGACTGCCCCAGCAGGCAAGAAGGGAAAGTAGCCTGCACCTGCCACCCGAAAGGCCAAGGAGCCTTCACCAGCAGGCAGAAAGAGCAAGGAGCCTGCACCTACCACCTGAAAGGCCAAGGAGTCGGAGCACCCAACACCAACCATGGTTGTGGAGCCGTCTGAGGTTGCAGGGGATGGGGAGGAGCCTCCCCCCACCAGCAGCACCACCACTGTGCAGCTGTCTGAGGTTGTAGGGGATGGGCAAGAGCCTCCCCCCACCAGCACCCCCACCACTGTGCAGCCATCACCGCTGGCGGACGGTATGTAATCCTGCCTCCATGGGCTGCTGTGCGGCCTGCCCCCTCCAAATAAAGTGGGCAAGGCACCCATCTGAAAAACTGTGGCCCATAACTCCTCAGGATCAAGTACAAGGCATGTTGTCCCCTCTAGAACTAGTGGGTATGACACCCACCTGAGGGACTGTGGTCCATCACTCCCCAGGATCAAGCACAGGGAACGTTGCCCCCTCCAGAAGCAGTGGGTATGACACCCACCTGAGAGACTGTGGCCCTGCACTCCCCAGGATCAAGCACAAGGCACGTTGCCCCCTCCAAAACCAGTGGGTATGACACCCACCTGAGAGACTGTGGCCTTGCACTCCCCAGGATCAAGCACAGTGCACATTGCCTCCTCCAGAACCAGTGGGTATGCCACCCACCTGGGAGACTGTGGCCTTGCACTCCCCAGGATCAAGCACAGGGTATGTTGCCCCGTCCAGAACGAGTGGTCTTGTTACATCTCCCAGCTGAGTTGTCCCCCTGTTCCCCGTCCCATTGAGGTGCCTGTCTATTTACCAACTGACCCCCCTGCAGTGTTCTCTCCGTGTTGAAGCAGGTGACATTGTGTGGCCTTGGACTTTGGCCTGTGGCCTTGTGGGCTACGCAAATTGTGGACTGGGCTGTGTCCCTTTTTCTGTACATGTGTATATATCTTTTATCTTGCTTAACTTATTTTTCATACTGTGTTGATCTCAGTACATTCACTTTTGCGAATTTGTTTTGTCTTTGCATTATTGCATTATTCAGCCGAGTTACGGGGTAAAATTGTTTTTGTAATGCATCTGGTTGTATGTATGATGTGTGTGTATGGGGTGTGTGTTGTTTGTGTGTCACCCTCTTTTTCCTCCCCCCTCCCTTGTATGCTAGGCAGATGTATTCACCTTTGTCGTTTTCGCCGGTGTTGGTGTTCGGGGTGGAGCAGAACGTTCCACGGTGGCGTGGTTCTTCCCTGTGCCTCCAATGGTGAGTCCTTTCTCTTCTGAGCTCAGTTTCCGCCAGGCTTTTGTTGGTACCGTCCCGGAAAAGGTGGCGGTTTGCAGTGTCTTAAGATGGCTGTAGGCAGCTACCACTCTGGAGGCTATTGTTTCCACCCTTGGCGGTCGGTGTGGTACATTGGCTGTCTATTGGAGATCTTTCTGCCATGGCCATAATTTGGCAGTAGTTACCGCCGGATTGTTGGCGGTATTACCGCCACTTTATCACCGACCGCCAGGGTCGTAATGAGGGCCTTAGACTACAACTAGTGTTCATGGCACTAATTGCTGGTTGTTAGACCTGACAGCCGTAGGGTGGTCATTCCCCAACTTTTTGCCTGCCTCCCTCCATTTGTCTGACCCCGTTTTTGCATGTGATCTCTCCCCTAAACATGGTAACATTGGTTCCTACCCAACTGGCATATTTAATTTAATGCCCAGGGCCTGTAAATTAAATGCTATCAGTGGGCCTGCAGCACTGATTGTGCCACCACATAAGTAGCCCCTTAACCATGTCTTAGACCTGCCATTACAAGGCCTCTGTGTGCAGTTTTACTGCCATTTCGACTTCGACTCCCATTTAAAACTACTTGCCAAGCCTTAATCGCACCTTTTTCTACATAAAAGTCACCCCTAAGGTAGTGCTCAGTAAGTAAAAGGCAGGACTTGTAACTATGGGTTTTATATGTCCTGGTAGTCAAAAACTCACAAATTCATCTCCCACTACTGTGAAGCCTGCTCCTCTCATAGACTAGCATTAGAACTGCCCTCATATACTTTTAAGTGGTAGATTCTGATCTGGAAGGAGTAGCCCTGTCATGTTTAGTATGGCCAGAATGGTAATAGAAAATCCTGCTTACTGGAGAAGTTGGATTTAATGTTATTATTTTAGAAATGCCACTTTTAGAAAGCGGACATTTCTCTGCAATTACTGTCATCTGTGCCTTACATCCTGTCTCCAATCCATGTCTGGTCTGTGCTGGTTGACAGCTCCCCTTGTGCATTCCACCCGGACAGCCATAAACACATGGACACTCAGTCACATCTCCATTCATCTGCATACTGAATGGGTCTCCCTGGGCAGGAAGAATGGAGGGGCTTTCTCTTACACTTCAAAGGCCAGAGGCCTGCCCTCACACAAAGGACTGATAACCCCCAGAGGGGTCCTGACAGACAGGACTGGGCTGAAAGGGGAACTTGTGCACTTCAAAACCCCTCTTTGAAGTTTCTCCCACCTCAAAGGCACTTTTGGGTATATCTACTGGGTCTGTGACCCCCACTGTAAAGAAATGGCTCCCTGTTGCAGTTACCCCCCACTTTTTGCCTGATACTGATGCTGACTTGACTGAGAAGTGTGCTGGGACCCTGCTAACCAGGCCCCAGCACCAGTGTTCTTTCACCTAAAATGTACCATTGTATCCACAATTGGCACACCCTGGCATTCAGATAAGTCCCTTGTAACTGGTACTTCTAGTACCAAGGGCCCTGATGCCAAGGAAGGTCTCTAAGGGCTGCAGCATGTCTCATGCCACCCTGGAGACCTCTCACTCAGCACAGACACACTGCTTGCCAGCTTGTGTGTGCTAGTGAGGACAAAACGAGTAAGTCGACATGGCACTCCCCTCAGGGTGCCATGCCAGCCTCTCACTGCCTATGCAGTATAGGTAAGACACCCCTCTAGCAGGCCTTACAGCCCTAAGGCAGGGTGCACTATACCATAGGTGAGGGTACCAGTGCATGAGCATGGTACCCCTACAGTGTCTAAACAAAACCTTAGACATTGTAAGTGCAGGGTAGCCATAAGAGTATATGGTCTGGGAGTCTGTCAAACACGAACTCCACAGCACCATAATGGCTACACTGAAAACTGGGAAGTTTGGTATCAAACTTCTCAGCACAATAAATGCACACTGATGCCAGTGTACATTTTATTATAAAATACACCCCAGAGGGCACCTTAGAGGTGCCCCCTGAAACTTAACCGACTATCTGTGTAGGCTGACTAGTTTTAGCAGCCTGCCACAAACCGAGACATGTTGCTGGCCCCATGGGGAGAGTGCCTTTGTCACTCTGAGGCCAGTAACAAAGCCTGCCCTGGGTGGAGATGCTAACACCTCCCCCAGGCAGGAATTGTCACACCTGGCGGTGAGCCTCAAAGGCTCACCTCCTTTGTGCCAACCCAGCAGGACACTCCAGCTAGTGGAGTTGCCCGCCCCCTCCGGCCAGGCCCCACTTTTGGAGGCAAGGCCGGAGAAAATAATGAGAAAAACAAGGAGGAGTCACTGACCAGTCAGGACAGCCCCTAAGGTGTCCTGAGCTGAAGTGACTCTAACTTTTAGAAATCCTCCATCTTGCAGATGGAGGATTCCCCCAATAGGGTTAGGATTGTGACCCCCTCCCCTTGGGAGGAGGCACAAAGAGGGTGTACCCACCCTCAGGGCTAGTAGCCATTGGCTACTAACCCCCCAGACCTAAACACGCCCTTAAATTTAGTATTTAAGGGCTACCCTGAACCCTAGAAAATTAGATTCCTGCAACAACAAGAAGAAGGACTGCCTAGCTGAAAACCCCTGCAGCGGAAGACCAGAAGACGACAACTGCCTTGGCTCCAGAAACTCACCGGCCTGTCTCCTGCCTTCCAAAGATCCTGCTCCAGCGACGCCTTCCAAAGGGACCAGCGACCTCGACATCCTCTGAGGACTGCCCCTGCTTCGAAAAGACAAGAAACTCCCGAGGACAGCGGACCTGCTCCAAGAAAAGCTGCAACTTTGTTTCCAGCAGCTTTAAAGATCCCTGCAAGCTCCCCGCAAGAAGCGTGAGACTTGCAACACTGCACCCGGCGACCCCGACTCGGCTGGTGGAGATCCGACGCCTCAGGAGGGACCCCAGGACTACTCTGATACTGTGAGTACCAAACCAAATCAGACACTTCTGGATCTACACCTGGACTCTGTCAGAGGGACTGCCTGACTGCCCAAAGGAATCATCTGGACTGCTTTGCTGAGAAGGACTGCTGTTCTGCTTGTTGCACTGCTGCCCTCTGACTCTGCAGGAAGGACATTGCCTTCCCCACAAGTGCTCTCCAAGGGCTTAGATTGAGCTTGTCTCCTGTTCCGAAGTCTCAGGGAGAAAAAGACTTCATCCCAGAGAAGAAAATACCTTTGTGTCAAAAAATTGACGCAACACCTGCAGAAATCAATGCAGTGCCTGTCTTGTGGCTGAAAATTTGCTGCATCGCATACAGGATAGACGCAGTGCCTGCTCTTTCTTCCCAGCGTGTCAAGGATTTTCAATGCATAGGCCCTGGGTGTCAAAATGTCCCTGCATCGCAGTGAGGAACCAAGGCTGCGCTCCTGGAAATCTACGCATCACCTTGCAGTGTAGAAAGAAACGCATCATCTGTGCCACGCCGGAAAATCTGACGCAGTGCCTTATTTTTCAATGTATTTTCTCCTCTGCGGCCTCCGATGCATTGTTATTTTTGACGCATCCCAGGTACTGTGTGTTACAAGGATACAACCACTTATCCTTAATTATTGAGACCCTTTTAAACCTTTAAAAAGTGATACCGCAACTTGTGCATATTGGAGTTTTGTTGTGTTTATCATATTTTATTCAGATAAATATTTTCTATTTTTCTAAACCTGTCGGTGTATTTTTGTTGTGTTGTCACTGTCTTACTGGATAAGATATTGCACAAAAATGTTACACATTGCCTTCTATGCTAAGCATGCCTGCTCTGTGCCAAGTTACCAGAGTGTGAGCACAGGATCATTTGGATTGTGTTATGACTTAGCCCGATTAGGAGTGTTGTCCCTACTTGGACTCTGCCAAAAAGATACCCAATTTCTAACATTGGTGATCAATGTTGAGGATAGGACTTGTTTTTGTACATTGCCATACAATAGCTATGTGTACACTACCTACCCACAGTTAAAGGTAAATTTTATTTTTTTTATTCTTCTGCAAGCTTTCTCTGCTTTACATTTTTAACCAATTCTATATATCATGTCTCAGGCTGGGTCCACAAATGGAGCTGAGGAGTTTGCCCTGGCAAAACTGGAGGATTACACAGTCCCCCAGCTGAAGGGCTTTTGCAAGGATATGGGGTACCTCCCGTGGAGCTTCCAAGAAGGGAGAGTTTCAAAAGGCACTGCGGGCCTGAGCAGAGTCCCGCACCCAAGAGAATGATGTGTTGGAGACCCTGAGAAGGGCTTTTCCAAAGAGCTGCCAACAGCAGTAGGGGATGACACCCCTGGATTTGTTCTTCCTGCGAGACCAGCAAGAAGTGTCTCCAGTCATGGCCTGACCACAGAGGAAAGAAGAGAGGAGAGAGAATTCCAGCTGCAGTTGGCAAGATTAAAAATAGAGGCAGAGAAGAGGAGAGCTGAAAGGCAGGCTGAGGCTGAAAGAGCCCCAGCTGAGAAGAAACTTATATTTACTCAGGAACTGAGTCTGAAAGAGCTGGAACTCAAGGCTAGGCAGTCTGAATCCAGCAATGATGGTGGCAGCATACATGCAGAACCTGCTGGAGACAAGAAGGTCCAAATACCAAAGCATCTGGTGCCCAGTTATGTGGTGGGAGATGACATGAACAAGTGGTTTTCTGGTTATGAACTTGCACTGAGGGCACATAGGGTTCCTGAAGAACACTGGGGGGCAGGTCCGTGGAAACACACGCCCACACATGGTGGGGACACAATTCTGATATTGCAGGCTGACGGGGTCCCTGAGGAGGAGGCCCCTGAGCCACCCAGGGAGAACATTGCCACCCTAGGTGACCTACCTGAGTTTGCTGGCTGGAAAGTTGAGGTTGGGCCCACCAGGGAGAAGTTCTGCAAAGCACAGAGAGAGAGTCCCACTCTTGAGGGCATGAGGCGACAGGCCTCAGCCCATGCAGCAGGTGAAGCCTCTGGGGATCACCTGATTTACTGAGAGAATGATCTCCTATATAGTGAGCCTAAGGCTCCGGGGACTGAGGCAGCACGTTTGCTGGTGGGCCCCAATTATCACCAGGCCTTCTTACTGGGTTTGTCTCGTGACATACCCCTGGCAGGACATTTAAGGCAAGACAAGAACTTTACCAGGCTTGTTGCACACTTCTATTGACCTCAAATGAAGGCAGCCTCAGATACATTCTGCAGGACCTGCCCCACCTGTAGGCCAGTGGCAAGTCAGGGAAGAAGCTGAGGGCTTCTCTGATCCCATGTCCCTTCGTTGGCACCCCCTTTGAAAGGGTGGGCATCAACATCATTGGTCCATTGGACCCCAAGACAGCCCTAGGCAACAGGTTCATCCTGGTCTTTCTGGATCATGCCACTCGCTACCCAGAGGCAATCCCTCTGAGGGCGGTGACTGCACCTGTGGTGACCAAAACTTTGATGGGGATCTTTACCCATGAGGGGCTCTCCAAGGAGACAGTGTCTGACAGAGGCATTAACTTCATGTCTGCATAACTGAAGCCCATGTGGGATGTGTGTGGTGTAAATTACCAGTTCAATACACCCTATTATCCTCATTCCAAAGGTCTAGTTGAAAGGTTCAACAAGACATTGAAGGGCATGATAGCAGGCCTACTTGAGGCCATGAGGTGTAAGTGGGACGTCCTCTTGCCATGCCTTCTCTTTGCTTACAGAGGAGTACCCCAGAAAGGGGTAGGGTTCCGTCCCTTGGAACTTCTCTATGGCTACCCTGTTAGGTGACCTCTACGCATTGTCAAGGAGGGGAGGGAGAAAGCACCCAGGAAACTTCCCCCCGGATGTGGTCAGGTACATGTTGGCCCTCCACAAACAGATGCACTGCTTCTTTTAAAAGGCCAAAAGCAACCTTGAGGCCAGTCAAGAGGTAATGCAATGCTGGTATGACCAGAAGGCCACTCTCATGGAGTTTCAACCAGGCGACAAAGTATGGGTCATAGAACCAGTAGAGCCCAGAGCTCTCCAGGGTTGCCGGTCTGGTCCATATGAAATAAAGGAGCGTAAGGGGGAGGTCACTTACTCAGTGGACCTCCAGACCCCTAGAAACCCCTTAAGGGTACTTCATGCATGTAAAAAGACTAAAGCCTCACTTTGAGAGGCCTTAAGTCAGCCTGCTCCTTGTGAAAGATGAGGGTGTGGAGGAGGAGAGTGAATATCTCCCTGACCTCCTCTCTGCCCAGGAAAGTGATGGGTCACTGGAGGGTGTCAACCTGCCAGACTCCCTGACCCTAGAGCAGAGGGGTGACTGCTACCAGTTGCCGGGACAGTTTGCTTCCCTGTTCAACCTCACCCCTGGATTCACACATCTGTGTTTCTATGACATTGACGCAGGGGACAGTCCCCCTGTGAAGAACAAAATGTACAGGTTGTCAGATAGGGTGAAAGCCAGTATCAAGGAGGAAGCTGCCAAGATGCTAGCTTTAAGGGTTATTGAAACCTCTAACAATCCCTGGTCTAGCCCAGTGGTATTGCTACCAAAGGTTGCCCCATTGGGTGCTAAACCAGAACTTCAGTTCTGAGTGGACTACTGAGGCCTCAATTCTGTCACCAATACTGATGCACACCCCATCCCCTGAGCTGATGGGCTCCTTGCCAGGCTAGGCGCTGCCAAATTCCTCAGTACCTTTGATTTGACATCAGGGTACTGGCAGATCATCTTGAATAAGAAAGCAAAAGAGAGGGCAGCATTCTCAACCCCTGACGGACATTACCAATTACAGGCGATGCCCTTTGGCTTGAAGAATGCCCTTGCTACCCTCCAACAGTTGGTTTACAGGGTTCTGGCTAGTAAAGAGGCGTTTTGTGCTGCCTACTTAGACGAGGCTGCTATCTACAGTGCCAGCTGGGAGGAACACTTGCTTCACCTCCGAGAGGTGCTCCAGGCGCTGCAACAGACAGGACTGACAATCAAGGCCAGTAAGTGCGAGATTGGGCAGGGTTCCATGGTGTATTTGGGACCCCTGGTAGATAAAGGCAAGATGCAGCCCTTCTAGGACAAGATTTAAACAATCATGGCTTGGCAACCACCTAAAACCCAAACTGAAGTGAGAGCCTCCCTAGGCCTCACCGGTTACTACAGAAGATTTGTTGAGGGATATGGCACTATTGTTGACCCCTTAACTGAGTTGACTTCTAAGAAGCAGCCCAGGTTGGTGATCTGGACCGAGGCTTGCCAGAAAACCATTGATTCCCTCAAGCATGCCATGTGGACAGCACCTGTGCTCAGGGCCGCTGATTACTCCAAGGAATTCATAGTGCAGATGGATGCTTCTCAGCATGTCATAGGTGCAGTGTTAGCACAGCTGAATGATGAGGGCCTAGACCAACCAGTAGCCTTTATTAGCAGGAGGTTACTTCCACAGGAACAGAAGTGGAGTCCCATTGAAAGCATTTGCTGTGTTCTGGGCACTGAAGAATCTGAGACCATACCTGTTTGGGACTCACTTCTGGGTTGAGACAGACCACAGGCTTCTCAGATGGCTCATGCAGATGAGGGGCTAAAATCCTAAACACTTTCGGTGGTCCATATCTCTCAGGCTATGGACTTTACTGAGGAGCATTGCCCGGGGACTGACCATGCCAGTGATAATGGCCTCTCCAGATTCTTCTGCCTTAGTGATAAGAGATACCAAGGGGTTGAGTAGCTCTCACCACTTTCGTCTGGGAGGGACACGTTAAAAATGACAGAATAATGGTGGTCATCCTCCAACTTTTTGCCTGCCTCCCTCCATTTTTCTGACCCTGTTTTTGCTGGTTCTAGGACTCTGCGCACTTTATCACTCCTGACAAGTGTTAAAGTGCATGTGTTCTCTCCCCTTAACATGGTAACATTGGTTCCCATCCAATTGGCATATTTAATTTACCCGTAACTCCCTAGGAAAGTACACTACATGTGCCCAGGGCCTGTAAATTCAATGCTACTAGTGGGCCTGCAGCACTGATTGTTCCACCCCCATAGTTAGCCCCTTAACCATGTCTCAGGCCTGCCACTGCAAGGCCTTTGTGTGCAGTTTTACTGTCACTGCGACTTGGCATTTAAAACTACTTGCCAAGCCTTAAACTCCCCTTTTTGTACATATGTCACCCCTAAGGTAGGCCCTAGGTAACCCATTGGGCAGGGTACTATGTGAGTACAAGGCAGGTCATGTACCTATGTGTGTTACATGGTTTGGAAATGAAAAACTCACAAATTCGTTTTTCAGTACTGTGAGGCTTCTCCTCTCATAGAACTGCATTAGAACTGCCCTCATATACTTTTAAGTTTAAGAGGTAGATTCTGATGTGGAAGGAGTAGCTCTGTCATGTGTAGTGTGGCCAGAATGGTAATAGAAAATCCTGCTTACTGGTGAAGTTGGATTTAATATTACTATTTTAGAAAGCAGGCATTTCTCTGCACTTACTGACTTACAGCCTGTCTCCAATCCAAGTCTGGTCTGTGCTGGTTGACACCTCACCTTGTGCATTCCACCCAGACAGCCATAAACACAGGCCACTCAGTCATATCTTCATATATCTGCGTACTGAATGGGTCTACCTGGGTAGGAAGGGTGGAAGGGCTCTCTTTTACACTTCAAAGGTGAGTGGCCTGCCCTCACACAAAGGACTGATAACCTCCCAGAGGGATCCTGGCAGACAGGACCGGGCTGAAAGGGGAACTTTTGCACTTCATACCCACTCTTTAAAGTTTCCCCCACTTCAAAGGCACTTTTGGGTATATATTCTGGGTCTGTGACCCCACCAAATCAGACACTTCTGGGTCTACACCTGAAGTCTGTCAGAGGTACTGCCTGACTGCCAAAAGGACTCATCTGGACTGCTTTGCTGAGAAGGACTGCTGCTCTGCTTGCTGCCCTCCTTCCTGCTGGCCTGTGACTCTGCTGGAAGAAGGACTGTGCCTTCCCCACAAGTGCTGTCCAAGGGTTTAGATTGAGCTTGCTTCCTGTTCTGAAGCCTTAGGGCCACAAAGACATCAACCCAGAGAAGAAAATCCCTGTGCGTCAGAAAATCGATACAACACCTGCAGAAATCGACGCAGCACTTGCCTCGTGGCTCAAAATCCGCCGCATCTGCGACCCGATCGACACAGCGCCTGCTCCTTCTTACTAGTGTGTCAAGGATTTTTAACGCATTGTCCCTGGGCGTCAAAATATTCACGCATCACAATGAGGAACCAAGGCTGTTCAATTGGAATCAACACATCACTTTGCAGCGTGGAAAGAAATGACACATCATCTGTGCTGTGCCAGCAAATCCGACACAGCGCCTTATTTTTCAATGCATCTCCTTCTCTGTGGCCCCCGTGCATCGTTATTTTTTACGCAATCCCAGGTACTGTGTGTTACAAGGATACAACAACTGATTCTTAAGGATTGAGACTCTTTTAAACCTTTAAAAAGTTATATCTCAACTTCTGCATTTTGGATTTTTTTCATTCTTATCTTATTTTATACAGATAAATATTATCTATTGTTCTAAACCTGTGTGGTGTATTTTGTGATGTTTTCACTGTGTTGCTCTATGAGTTATTGTACAAATACTTTACACATTGCCTTCTAAGTCAAGTCCGCCTGCTCTGTGTCAAACTACCAGCGAGTGAGTGCAGGATAATTTGGATTGTGTTGTAATTTACCCTGACTAGGATTGTTGTTCCTACTTGGACAAAGGTGTATACCTCTGCCAACTAGAGACCCAATTTCTAACACTGGTTGAAGATTAGGAAACTCATTTAGCATATCTGCTGTGACTTTAGCTACATCTTTTATGAAGAACAGGTTTCTTACTGGCCATATCAGTTATCTATTTACCTTTACTATGTGAAGAACTTTGATTAATCTGTGAACTCAAGGTAAAAAATAATTACTCTTCTTGGTTGATGTGCATAAAAGAGAGTTCTATTTCTTTGACCTAGAGGATGAGTTCTCTAAATAGTCAATGTGACATATTATGGAATATTTAAAACTTTGGGAAGAATGGATCAAAAATGTTTTAAGTCCTTCTACATAGAATCAATTTGAATAGCTACTCCTGAATGTCACTGACTTTTTGCTCCACTTTGGAAACTCTTTTATCCATGAGCGACCAGTTGTCATCCAAAGTGCATCTTTTTAGATTCTTCTTTATGTGTATGAAGTGTTCTTATTTCATCCAGGAGGGCTACTAACAAAATCAAAGGAACAGATTTACCGAGAGAAGGAGGGCTTTGTTTAGGTCTTTTGTTAGTGGATCCGGAGCTCTGGGTTTTCATCAATGTGACAAGCGTAGGCATTGCAGAGGGCATAATATCCTGCTTGCTATTAGGAACATCCTCAATTGAAGAAAATGTACTCTCATTCTCATCGGCCACCAGGTCAGAAACTAATGTGAGATGGCAAGGAAGGTTTGATCAATAACGTTAGCTTTCTTGTTTTGCCCATGCAAAAAAAATGAGTGAAAGACAGTTTATGACAAAGAATAGTCAGAAATCAGCCAAAGTCGGAATGAGACAATGTGAGCAGAATGAAAAATGAAGGCCTAGACAACCACCCAGAGAATAAGTGCAATTGTCTCTCAGAGAAGAAATGCAGTGGACATTAGCAGTACAAAGCGCAATATCCAAATGACTTTAACAATTCATGCAGGTAAGCATTGATTAGCAAAGCAATATTTTAGCAGATTGGTATTTTAACAGAAAATCGTAACACCAATGTATGGAAATACTTCAAAAAACATTAAGATTTCATAAGGTAATTTCAATGTGCTGCATGATTTTCTGCCAGAAAACACAGAGACTCCTCACAAAATAGCTCAGTAACTGATGCCATTGAAACAAATAATATCTTCATTTACCAGGAATTGGTAGGGCCGAATTCCATCATCCAAAGGCTGAGGGCAGAAACTCTGTCATAAAATGCCTAAAATGGACAGCAGGACTGGAGGACGAGGAAGGACAAAGTTCAAAACAAATTCTTCTGAGAAAAGATTATTTACAAGAGTCACAGCTTGCAACGCTTAATGCTAGTGGTCTTCCTAAAAAAAATAGCATTCGTGGCTGAAATTGGTTTTCATTGCTCTCATTCTGAGATGTAGCCCCTATGTTAGGTGGCCATTTTAAGCAGCATCAATGACATTCCCGCAACAACTAAAATAAATTCTAAGTGTTGAACAAGTTCTTTTTAACTTTAACGTCCTTTTTTTGTACAGTATTTTCTAATGTGTTGGACAAGATAACAGCAGTTATTATGTAGGCTATAAAGGCTAATACGTACACCAGATTTGTGAACCATCTTCCATTTTGAATAATATGCTCAATAATGGCTCATAGCAACATATCTTCAATCCAGAATCCCATTCTCAGAGGGCCAGATTATTTCCAACTCATAAGTTATAATACTTTTCATCTCTTTATCTTCTAACAAGTCATCCTTTTTAGAGCATTCTACATGGGGGCCATAATCAATAATTAATGAAGAGGACTGCTAATACATAACAAAGTATTGTGACTATAGCCTTTTGTAGTCTCAACCCATCACTCTGTGATATTTGCACATCCTGCAAACAGTTAAACTAGATTTGGGTATTTACACTTCCAGCAGCATCTGATCTCTGAAAGATCTAACTTAACCATTTTGCTTTGTGCAGTTATTTGATTATTTGATAGGCATGGATAAACCATTCACAGAAAGGGCAAAAGGAATACTGTTCGCATGAGTATTAGTCATTACAGAAGGAACAGATATATCCAGGTGGTACGACCTTCATTACAGATCAAATTAATGCCCAGAAATGATGGCACATATGCTCCAAACCATAATCATTTTGGAGCAGGCCTTACAGAGCATGTCATTCAAACCCAGCTGCTTAATTATGAACTCACCGATTAAATACAGGTGTTGATGGCTCAGATCAGGATTTAGGAGTGATGTGTGCTGAAGGAATGCGATGCTTGTCCTTGAAATGTAAATATATTGATAGAGATCTCAGGCCAGTGTGGAGATGCAATCTCTTGAACTTCATGAGCACACAAGTTCCTCATTTCAGAGGTGACCATACATTTGTGCAGAGTGTAGGCACCACTTGGACTGAGACTATGAGGTTTCAACCCCTTTGCTAAGCGGTGAATGCCACAGAGCTTCAGTAGCTACAAATCCAAAGATGCTGAAGTACTATTTCAAAACCTGCTGCAGTGGATGGCATCTTGATTCTTTGGGTATTAGTTCTTCGAGTAGTATGGTGTTCATCGCTAGGCAATTGATCTTCTTTTTGCTCCAGGAGTCAGATTTCTAGGCGGACAATATTAGTTTTCTGTTTTCTGTGCATCTTCACATCCGACCTCCATTACACCTCCACAGTTCAAGCTGAGTTTGGCAGCAAGATCAGTTGCGGTGAAGACAACCCATGTCTCTGTTTCTCTCTCTTGTCCCATTCCCCTTTCCTCTGGTCTTATGCTGATTGGCATACTCATTTTTTTGTATGGTCACTACCACTAGTAGTGGTAGTGACCATACCCACGTACAGGGAACAAGGAAGTGTGGGTAATAATACTGATCCTGGTGGAACCAAATTATCTGGTTAGTGCAACTGTAACAATATTGTGCAGTTATCCTGTCTGAAACAAATTCAACAGTTTTTCATAAAAAACACTTTTAAGGTTTGGCTTTATAGCACAGCTGTTGCCATACCTTAAGTGATCATCAGAAAAATACCTTTCAAAACTACTGCTGAAAGGGGGGCTTAGACTCAACATGCTGGTTTAAATGAGTGCAGCATTTAGTTGGGCAGAAGTTGTGTGCTTTTCACTGCAAAAGAGTGATCGTATTCCACTTTTAGCCATGTGGGAAAGCTTACTCTCAATATGGCATTACTGTATTGATTTTGGTAGCAAGTCAATGATCACGGCTATATAAGTCTGACCAGTTAATTATGATATGATAAAGGAAATAGGCCTAATACATGTATTGTGTAAAGCATATGTTGAAGTCAATACGCATTTAAGGGTGAATTATTATTACTCTGATTTAAAGCGTGCAGAGAGGTATTTTGGTAGGTGTAAACTCAAAGTTCACCATATTAGGTTACACCATTTAACAAGGAATCGAAGATTTGCACTTCAATTATGCTTATAAGACCCTCTTTGGAGATATAGGTGGTCATTATGACATTGGCGGTAAATGTACCTTACCGCTCCGGTGACGGGCGCCAACATACCGTCACTGTGGCAGATATCTGTTCGCCAAATTCTGACACACACACACCAGTCCGACAGAATACTGCCACATACACAAATCCGCCAGCCTAAAAGGTCAGTGGTAAAGTGTCAGTACCAACACCCATACCATTACGCCAATAAAACAACACCCACCACATTATGACCCACGAATCATCATGGCAGACTTTCAACAGCAGTAAACCATTGGCGGTACACACTGATGAGCTCAGAATGGACACCCAAATACAAAACAACACTACTTTGGCCAAAACCAAAATCACACACCTGACACTCATACACACACCACACCCACCCAACCACAGCACCATAAAACACATACCCACATTACCCACTACCCTTTATGAACACCAGTTATTGCCACCACACTAAAACCAAGACCACTGAGACAACTACACACAAACACCCCCACATCCCACACCCCACAACATTACTTAACATCCTCCCACCAACACACACCACACAACACCCATGTCTCCACTAAGGCACCCCCGTTTCACTGATGAGGAGTTGCAGGTCATGGTGGAGGAAATATTCGGGGTAGAACCACAGCTGTTTGGAGCACAGGTACAGCAAATATCCATTGCCAGGAAGATGGAGCTGTGGTGGAGAATCGTGGACAGGGTGAACACTGTGGGACAGCATCCAAGAACAAGTGACGACATCAGGAAAAGGTGGAACGACCTACAGGGGCAGGTATGTTCCGTGGCAGCAAGGCACCAGCTCGCCATACAGAAGACTGGCGGTGGTCCCTCACCTCCTCCCCCACAGCTCACAGCATGGGAGGAGCAAGTCTTGACAATACTGCATCCTGAAGGACTCACTGGAGTTGCTGGAGGACTGGACACTGGTGAGTGAACATTTACTACTTATCACCCCCCATACCTGCATGGCATCACACCCCCTCACCCTCATTCCCATCACTCCACTACATCCCACACACTGCACCTACACATATGACTAACCCCAATGTCTAGCCCTGAATGCTATACCAAGGCATGGACAGCCCTCCCAGCCCTGCATGGACACCCATCACAAAAGCATGCACAGCATGGAGAACTAACAAGCCCACAGTACATCACCATACACAAAGAAAGGTGGCAGGGCAACAGCAACGATAGGGGGGAAGCCAGGGATGTACAATTTGTCACAGACATGAGGCATAATACATCACTTACATCCCCAAAGGTGCGCCAGCCAATCTCAGCGGAGAGGAGGTCCCACATTTAACCAGTCCCCCAACAGAAGATGCCCCAACTGATGACAGTAACTCTGGGCTTCAGGATCTGAATGAACTACCTGGCCCATCAGGGACCACTGGTCAGTCGGACACCCCAGCCCACTCACAGTCCACCACAGAACCTCCCCCATCAGTATCCAACACCACAGCACCCACCCAACGTCCCCACACTTCTGTTCCCAGGACACGTCAATCAGCAGTGTGCCCACCTGTACAGGGACCCCAGTCCACACCTCACTCACAAGACAATCAGGGTCCTGGGGTCAGTGGCAGTTGGCACACTGTTCAGGGGACAGAGGCACAGGGGTACAGAGACACTGGGAGGTTTTCTGTGCCCCAGGAGGCACTCACTAATGTCCTGGGGGCTTACCAACAATCCCAGGACAAGATGGGCCAGATTCTTACCAACATGCAGGAGAACAAGCGGCTGCAGGAGGAACACCATCAGGAGATCAGGGAGGATTTGCAGGCCCTCAACACCACCATGATCTCCATAGCAAGGGTGCTGGCAGACATGGCCAACATCATGAGGGAATGGACAGCACACCAGCAGGCCCCTACCACTAGCCAGCCTACTGACCAGCCCTCCACTTCTGCTGCAGCTAGTGGGCAGGAGGCCCTTCCACAGGACCCACAAGGCACCAGCACCCCTCACCCCGCAGAAGATGAACCATCCCGCAAACTTTCCCCTGCAACCCAGGCAGAAGCCAGAGACATTTGCCAAGACCAAGACCACCACCAGGAAATAAGACCCTCCTGAATGTCCCCTTTGTGTCCCACCCTGTCACCTTGTCCACTTTGAACTGCCTTTGCTCCCCTTCCTACGGCCATTGGACTCTAGACCTGTGCTACAAACAGAATGAAACCATACCCTGGACTTTCCTCTTCCATCACCCCATTCCATTGCACTTTCCCGTCAATTAGTTGCACTACAATAAACACCCTTGAACACAACTTGACTGAGTGTTTAATGTGATGAAAATGTGCATTTATGGAAACCGTCACATCATGTGCAAATGATCTAAAAACTGTGATAGCATACAATTAATGACCTGTGACTGTCTGCAGTTATCACATCAGTACACTGTTGTAATACACCAACATCTGCAAAATGAGAAGTCATTGGTGACAGTAAGTAGAGATGCAAAGGAAGTGAATGCCACCCTGCTACAGCCACACAGATAAAACAATAGTCAGAGGAATGCTCAGTTATACTGTCTCACATGTGTGTCATTGGAAGTATTGAGATATAACTGATGTTCTGTTGTTCACATCCTCATCCTCTGCCTCCTTATCCTCACTGTCCACAGAATCCACTGCTGCCACAGGGGCATTTCCAGTCTCCTACTCCTGCAGATAAGGCACATGTCGTCTGAGGGCCAGGTTGTGCAACATGCAGCATGCACTACTATCTGGCAGACCTTCTCGGGTGAGTAGCACAGGGATCCACCTGTCAGATGGAGGCATCTGAACCTGGCATTCCTCACAGGGTCAGGAGCCACGATAGGTTTGGGTAGCTGAGTCACCTACAAGTATTGAGGGACAAACATTAGCCTTACACAATCGTATGGGGTTAACACCAGAAGGCATACACTGACATACATTGGGTGGGCACTCAGGGTCACCTATTAGCCACACTCTGTGCCTCTGTAGTTGTGCCATGAGCTGTGGGAAGCTGCTATTCCTCAGAACAAAGGCATCATGCACCGGCCCAAGAGACTTGTTAGTGATGTGGGGGATATACTGGTCTGCCAGGCACACCATTTGCACATTGAGTGAGTTGAAACTCTTCCGATTCCTGAACACCTGTTCAATCTGGCGGGGGGACAAATGTAATATGTGTTCTGTCAATCGCCCCAACAATATTTGGTGTATGTCCCATTGCATAGAATCCTGCCTTCACTGTGGCCAAATCTTCCACCTGGGGGAAAGCAATGTAGCTGCACATGTGTTTGAACAAGGCAGACAGAACCCTTGCCAGCACGATTGAGAACATTGGCTGTAACATTCCTGCTGCCAAGCCCACTGTCACCTGGAAAGAACCAGTTGCCAGGAAATGGAACACTGATAGAACTTGCACAAGAGGGGGGATCCCAGTGGGATGACGGATAGCTGATATCAGATCAGGCTCCAATTGGGCACACAGTTCTGTGATTGTGGCACTATCCAGCCTATAGGTCAGTATTATGTGCCTGTCCTTCAGTGTAGCCAAGTCCACAAGAGGTCTGTTCACGGGGGTTTGTCTCCTCCTCCTATTTATCTGCAGTGGTAGGTATCTAAGGGACACAAGAGTGAGTAGGCTGTCACAATTTGAACAATGGAACCACCACCTCAGTGTACATAGAGCATCAGCAATGACCAGTTATGGATTATCTGAATGTCATCCACCACCATTAAATGGCGACCACCTGTCCTGTATGTAGGGACAGGTGGAAGTGAGGTAACTCCGCTGACATTGAGCATCGTGGCGGAAGGCGGTCTCACACCGCCGTGCAATTTCTCATTGGCTGATATGGGGCTCTATGGAGTACTGTGGCCAATGGGGATCAGCGGCGGCTGTGACGGTGTACACCGCCGTGGACGTGACTGTCATTTTCTATCTAAATCCTCATTTGATTCCTGACTTTCCACATGATAACACCTACACTGCGTGTGCTGTTGTGACCTGTATCTGGAACCTACCATGGCCCGTGAGACTGGGAAAAGGGCCCCTGCTTTCACTTTGGAGGAGTTGGAGCGTTTGATGGAAGGGGTCCTATCCCAGTATGGAGCACTGTATCGGGCTCCAAACCAACAGGTGCCAAGGTTGCATGGAGATGTGTGTGCAAGCATCATGTCATTTGGGGGGGTGTTATGTCTGTTGGCAGTGTACATAGTGGGTGCCGGGTGATGTGTGTGCCAATGGAGATGGAAATGGGATTTGTGGGCCATATGTGTGACAGACTTTATTGTATGTGTAATGGTTTCCTTCCGTCTGTATTACCTCTGCAGGTCAGCCCCCATCAGAAGAAGGGATTGGGGCATGCCATCTCCAAGGACGTGGGGACCCTGGAGGTCTACAGCAGGCGGAGCATCCACTATCGAAAAGGTGGGAGGATATGAGACGCTGGGCACGGAAGACTGCGGAGGCCCAGCTGGAAGCCCGTCGGAACCTAAACCCTCTGATGGCCCACATACTGGCAGTGACCTACCCAGAGCTGGATAGGCACTTAAGGGAATCACAGCAGCCACAAGGGGGTGAGTACAGTGGGCGTATCTATAATAAGTGGTAAGTGGCATGGGATCCGGGTGGTGGTTGTGAGTTTGTGGGTACCACTTAATGCCAGGTCAGACATTGCAGCATGACCCAGCTCAAGGGTAATGGATGTATAGGAAATTCAGGAAACCTAGCTAGGTTGTATTCCATGTCAGACAGTGCTTAGTGGATCCAGAGAGGGCTGCAGTTGACAGTGTTTGGCCCTCATCTTGCTGTAGCACCTAGCCAATTAACTGCCAGTGTGGTGCATAGTGTTCAATCCTGAACCCTGTGTGTGATGGTAATGTGTACGCCAACTGTGGTGTTGGTGCTGTAATTGACCCAGTGTTCCCTTTCTCTCTCTCCCCTTCTTTTTTCTTCTGTCATCCTGTCCATGTGTGCATTACCATCATCTCGGGGAGGAGCAGGGGCACCGGCGACTGAGGGAGATGCATCCTTTGGGACCCAGGAGGCAGAGTCCACTGACGCGGACGGACCAGTGGGACAGAGGGCGATGGGAGCACCACGGCGGAGGTGACAACACTGACTCTGATTCCTCCTCCGATGGGAGCTCCTTGGTGGTGGCGGACACCTCTGGAACCACCCCAGCGCCAGGTAGAGCCGCCACCCCGGTACCAGCACCACCCTCCCAGTAGCCCCTCACTGAGTTGCCCGTGCCCGCTCACCCAGGAGGGTGGGCATCTCCTTCGCCCCAGGCACCTCAGGCCCTGCCCCAGTGAGCCCTGCTGCCCTGAGTGAGGAGGCTATTGACCTCCCGAGAACCATCTCTGTAGGGCAGTCAACCATAGTGAATGCCATCCAGGGTCTGGCATCCCAGATGCAGCAATGCAATGCATTCCTGGAGGGCATCCACAGTGGATTCGCAGCCCAACAGAAATCGTTCCAGGCTCCGGCCTCCTGTCTGATGGCAGCCATTGCCCCTGTTCCTGCCCGTCCTCCCTCCAACTACCACTTCCCAGTCCCAGTCCGAGCCTCCTCAACCCCAACCCATCCCATGCACACATACAGACAAGCATGCACACAAAACATCACACAAGAGTAGCACAGTCAAACACAGGCAGCACACTTCAGGCCACAAGCACTCACACAAACAAGACAGTTGCACACACTACAACATCCACTGCCTCCCCTGTCTCCCTCCACCTACTCCCTCACTGTCACCTCTGCACTCACACCTGCATGCACTGCTTCAACAGCCAGCACCACCATCACCACACCGAGGCAGCACACACACCTCACTGGCAGACACCTCCACAACATCCATCCGCATGTCCCCTGTGTCCTCTCCCACCCTGTATGTCACCCCCTCCTAAGGGGCACAAACGCACACACTCAGACACCCAACAGCCATCCACCTCACATCAGCACACTACCCATGCACCTGCACCCAAGTCCAGCAGACGTACTCCTCCAGCAACCACTCCCTCAACCTCCACTCCACTCCCATCCCTCCTCCCTCATCCCGCCCCACCATCCCTAAGGAGCTTTTCCTTGCCCAACTTGACCTCTTCCCTCCCCCTCCACCCACATCCAGCCCGTAAGAGCAGGGTTCTAACGACCCAGCCCAGCACCTCAGCCAAACAGTCCACAGGGACAGTGGAGGCACCTCCTAGTCGTGGAGGCAAGAAAGTGAAGGATTCCCTCCGCCAGCCAGGAAAGTGAAGGATCCCAGTCCCCCAGCCAGGAAAGTGAAGAATCCCAGTCCACCAGCCAGGAAAGGGAAGGATCCCACTCAACCAGCCAGGAAAGGGAAGGATCCCACTCCACCAGCTAAGAAAGGGAAGGATCTACTCCATCAGCCAGGAAAGGGAAGGATCCCACTCCACCAGCCAGGAACGTTAAGGATCCCACTTCAGCTGCCAGGAAAGGAAAGGATACCACTCCACTCAACCACCAATTACAGCAGCTGTTCCAACTCAACCACCAATGACAGAAGAGGTTCCCACTCAACCACCAATTACAGTAATGGTTCCCACTCAACCACCAATGAGAGGCAAGAAGCCCTCACCTCCTGCTGAGACACAGCAGCCCTCACCTCCAACAGAGGTTGCCCAGGGGACACCTCCCCCAGCAGAGACAATGCAGCCCTTACCTCCAGCAGAGGCTGCCCAGGAGACACCTCCCCCAGCAGAGGCAATGCAGCCCTCACCTCCAGCAGAGGCTGCCCAGGAGACACCTTCCCCAGCAGAGACAATGGAGCCCTCACCTCCAGCAGAAGCTACCCAGGAGACACCTCCCCCAGCAAAGACAATGCAGCCCTCACCTCCAGCAGAGGGCATGTGGGCTACCCTCCAGGGACTGTTGTACAAGGAGCCCCCTCCAGAAGCAGTGGCCGAGTTCCCCACTTCAGAGACTGTGACCTTGCACTCCCCAGCATTGGGAAATGGGCATGGAGTCCCCTCCAGAAGCAGTGGGCAAGTTCCCCACTTCAGAGACTGTGACCTTGCACTCCCCAGTTTTGGGAAATGGGCATGGAGCCCCCTCCAGAAGCATTGGGCATGGACCCCCCTCCAGAACCAGTGGGCGAGTTCCCCAACTTCAGCTGAGGTGCCCCTCACCTCTCTTCCCCCTGAGGTGCCTGCCCGGTTCCAACATGTTGCCCCTGCACAGTTTGGTGCGGTGAATGTCAGGATCAAATTGGGGATTGGACTGTGCCCTGTCGCCATGTGGGCCTTTTATACTTTGACTGGGCATTGGCCTTTTCTGGACAATGGTTCATGTAATATTTGTCACTTCGGTACTAATGGTGGTGTTGTCATGCAAATACATTTTCAATTCTGCCTTACTGTAGGAAAGTACCTTCTTGCCTGGCATGTTACCCCCATTTTTCACTGTATATATGTTGTTTTAGTTGTATGTGTCACTGGGACCCTGGTATCCAGGGCCCCAGTGCTCATAAGTGTGCCTGAATGTGTTACCTGTGTAGTGACTAACTGTCTCATTGAGGCTCTGCTAATCAGAACCTCAGTGGTTATGCTCTCTCATTTCTTTCAAATTGTCACTAATAGGCTAGTGACCAATTTTACCAATTTACATTGGCTTACTGGAACACCCTTATAATTCCCTAGTATATGGTACTGAGGTACCCATGGTATTGGGGTTCCAGGAGATCCCTATGGGCTGCAGCATTTCTTTTGCCACCCATAGGGAGCTCTGACAATTCTTACACAGGCCTGCCACTGCAGCCTGAGTGAAATAACTTCCACGTTATTTCACAGCCATTTTACACTGCACTTAAGTAACTTATAAGTCACCTATATGTCTAACCTTTACCTGGTAAAGGTTAGGTGCAAAGTTACTTAGTGTGAGGGCACCCTGGCACTAGCCAAGGTGCCCCCACATTCTTCAGGGCCAATTCCCCGGACTTTGTGAGTGCGGGGACACCTTTACACGCGTGCACTACATATAGGTCACTACCTATATGTAGCTTCACAATGGTAACTCCGAATATGGCCATGTAACATGTCTATGATCATGGAATTGCCCCCTCTATGCCATCCTGGCATGGTTGACACAATCCCATGATCCCAGTGGTCTGTAGCACAGACCCTGGTACTGCCAAACTGCCTTTCCTGGGGTTTCACTGCAGCTGCTGCTGCTGCCAACCCCTCAGACAGGTTTCTGCCCCCCCTGGGGTCAAGCCAGGCTTGTCCCAGGATGGCAGAACAAAGGACTTCCTCTGAGAGAGGGTGTTACACCCTCTCCCTTTGGAAAATGGTGTGAAGGCAGGGGAGGAGTAGCCTCCCCCAGCCTCTGGAAATGCTTTCATGGGCACAGATGTGCCCAATTCTGCACAAGCCAGTCTACACCGGTTCAGGGGACCCCTTAGCCCTGCTCTGGCGCGAAACTGGACAAAGGAAAGGGGAGTGACCACTCCCCTGCACCTCCCCTGGGAGGTGTCCAGAGCTCCTCCAGTGTGCTCCAGACCTCTGCAATCTTGGAAACAGAGGTGCTGCTGGCACACTGGACTGCTCTGAGTGGCCAGTGCCACCAGGTGACGTCAGAGACTCCTTCTGATAGGCTCCTTCAGGTGTTGCTAGCCTATCCTCTCTCCTAGGTAGCCAAACCCTCTTTTCTGGCTATTTAGGGTCTCTGTCTCTGGGTAAACTTTAGATAACGAATGCAAGAGCTCATCAGAGTTCCTCTGCATCTCTCTCTTCACCTTCTGCCAAAGAATCGACTGCTGAACGCGCTGGAAGCCTGCAAAACTGCAACATAGTAGCAAAGACGACTACTGCAACTCTGTAACGCTGATCCTGCCGCCTTCTCGACTGTTTTCCTGGTGGTGCATGCTGTGGGGGTAGTCTGCCTCCTTTCTGCACTAGAAGCTCCGAAGAAATCTCCCGTGGGTCGATGGAATCTTCCCCCTGCAACCGCAGGCACCAAAAAGCTGCATTACCGGTCCCTTGGGTCTCCTCTCAGCACAACGAGCGAGGTCCCTTGAATCCAGCAACTCTGTCCAAGTGACTCCCACAGTCCAGTGACTCTTCAGTCCAAGTTTGGTGGAGGTAAGTCCTTGCCTCCCCACGCCAGACTGCATTGTTGGTAACCGCGACTTTTGCAGCTACTCCAGCCCCCGCGCACTTCCGGCGGAAATCCTTGGTGCACAGCCAAGCCTGGGTCCACGGCACTCTAACCTGCATTGCACGACTTTCTAAGTTGGTCTCCGGCGACGTGGGACTCCTTTGTGTAACTTTGGGTGAGCACTGTTTCACGCATCCTCGTAGTGCCTGTTTCTGGCACTTCTCCGGGTGCTACCTGCTACTAAGAGGACTCCTTGTCTTGCTCGACATCCCCTCTACCTCCTGGTCCCTCCTGGGCCACAGCAGCATCCAAAAATGCTAACTGCATGATTTGCAGCTAGCAAGGCTTATTGGCATTCTTTCGGCGAGAAAACACTTCTGCACGACTCTTCACAGCGAGTGGGATCCGTCCACCAAAGGGGAAGTCTCTAGCCCTTTTTGTTCCTGCAGAAACCTCAGCTTCTTCTGTCCAGTAGAAGCTTCTTTGCACCCACAGCTGGCATTTCCTGGGCATCTGCCCATCTCCGACTTGCTTGTGACTTTTGGACTTGGTCCCCTTGTTCCACAGGTACCCTCGACTGGAAATCCATTGTTGTTGCATTGCTGGTTTGTGTCTTTCCTGCATTATTCCTCTATCACGACTTCTTTGTCCTTAGGGGAACTTTAGTGCACTTTGCACTCACTTTTCAGGGTCTTGGGGTGGGCTATTTTTCTAACCCTCACTATTTTCTAATAGTCCCAGCGACCCTCTACAAGGTCACATAGGTTTGGGGTCCATTCGTGGTTCGCATTCCACTTTTGGAGTATATGGTTTGTGTTGCCCCTATCCCTATGTGTCCCCATTGCATCCTATTGTAACTATACATTGTTTGCACTGTTTTCTAAGACTATACTGCATATTTTTGGTATTGTGTACATATATCTTGTGTATATTTCCTATCCTCTCACTGAGGGTGCACTCTGAGATACTTTGGCATATTGTCATAAAAATAAAGTACCTTTATTTTTAGTATAACTGTGTATTGTGTTTTCTTATGATATTGTGCAAGTGACACTTGTGGTACTGTAGGAGCTTCACTCGTCTCCTAGTTCAGCCTAAGCTGCTCTGCTAAGCTACCATTATCTATCAGCCTATGCTGCTAGACACCCTATACACTAATAAGGGATAACTGGGCCTGGTGCAAGGTGCAAGTACCCCTTGGTACTCACTACAAGCCAGTCCAGCCTCCTACACTTACTGTTGTCCTTGCATTATTATGATGTGTGTCCTGTGACATTGTTTTTCGTCTGCAGCTGGTTGTGTGTATGGTGTGTGTGTGAATGGTGTGTGTTGTGTGTGTGTGTGTGTGTGTCACTCTCCTTTTCCTCCCTCCCTTGTGTGCTAGGCGGCTGTACTCACCGTCGTCATCTTCGTTTGAGTTGGTGTTCCAGGTGGAGCATGGCGTAGAAAAGCATCGGGTAGACCTGCAGTTGTGGTTCCATGGCGGCATTGATCTTCTCTGTGTCCCTAATGGCGAATCTTTGGTCTTCTGTGTTGTGTTTCCGCCTGGCTTTTGATGGCGTTGGTACCGCCCCAGAAATCGTGGTGGTGTGATGTGTCATAATATGGTGGGCGATATCTTGTCTTCCTCCTGGCTGTTGATGGCTACCGCTGTGGTCAGTGGTGTTTACATTGGCTGTCTTTGGGAGTTATCACCGCCATTGTCATAATTTGGCGGTAAATACTGCCAGCCTGTTGGCGGTATTACCGCCACTTTATCACTCACCGCCAATGTCATAATGACCACCATAGTATTTTTCTTTGCAAAATGTATTGTTATATACATTTCTACTTTTCTGACTGTATACCTAGTGGTTGCCTTTTGGGAAGGTTTATGCTCAATACAGTAAATCAGAATTTATACTAAACTCCGCCTTCACACATTTATGTCTGCCTTTGAATGACTTGTGTGGTTGACCCTCAGTAGAGACTGCCCACTCACCTCACTTACTCCCAGACAGGCACTGAATCAAGGCAAATCTGAGGAGGGTGCACTACCGTGGTACTAAACACTAAAGAAAGGCATAAATGAGGGAAAGGAGAAGTCAGCATAGGTTTTGCTGAGGAAGCTATTCCAGTGGAAGGGTAGAAGTAGTTCAAAGAGCCTGAACTTAAATGGAGTAGAGAAGGATATCAGGATGAAAAAGTTGCTTAGGTTTGCGGTTTGCAGTGGTTCTGGAAGAGAAGCATGGTGAGCGCATTGTGCTGTCTTAAATACGTGGATAACTAATTTTAACTCTGCGGTGGTATATGGCCTCTGTAGCTGCATGCCTCTTGAACATAGCCTGTGTTGCTTCTCAAACAGCCTGATGTTCTGCATTCATGCTCTTCTTGTTCAACGCAAGGACCCTGGGATTATTTACTTGACTACCAAAAGGTAGGTTCACAGCTTTACATTTACTATCCTGCTTGGTTGTATCTCATCAACAAAGATATGCACATTTCTCTCATCCTACTCCAGGAACTCTTCAGGCTCAGAAGGTGATGGAAGGTTCTTTTGAGGTGTTCCAGAAGTGTGGACATTCCTATGTGAGTGTAGCACAAGGCCATGCTGCTTATGTTTGATGTACCAAATTAGATCTCTAGAGAAAAGAGGTTAGTGTTCCGGGATAGTCACAGTGTCCATAGACATTGGATTGAGTCCTGAAGCTTCCCTTCCAGATGGAATTCGACCCCTTTCACAGGTTATTGTGCATCTTTTCTGAATTCTCTGCCTTTGGCAGTGGCAGTTGAGACGGTCTCAGAATAATCTTTGTTGATTTCCCAGACCCTTGTTCCTGTGATGAGCTGTACCTCAAACTTTTCCTGATATGGACATGTTTTTCACCTGTAGCACCAGTGCATGTACTACCTGGATTGATGGCACTGATATTCATCAATGACAGATGCTCAAAATTGGACTTAAAACATGACTTGCTTCTTTTATGAGCCTTGGAGTGGGAAGTAGCCATTCCCAGAGATAAAAGCTAGCTTCCTGTCTCTGACATGAAGGGTGTGTGGGCTTCCATCAGCATAGCAATAGGATGCTGTCACGAGTTTTGTGAGAGGCCAAGTACCACATGGCCAACCTTACACCCAGTGCAAGATGCTACCCAACTAACATGCATTAATTTGTGCTGGTGGCTGCAAGTTTCCCGTGGGTGGCACCAGGCCTCAATTTTTGTGGGGACTGGGACTTATTTTTTCTTTGATTCACTTTGATGCAGAGAAAGAGAGGTTGCAAAGGCCTTGAGTCTTTTACAGTTGCTCCAGTTCAATGAAAATAATCCTTACCTTATATGGTCCCATAGCAAACAGCAGAGGAAGGTGGGCCACTTGAAGGAGAGGAAGCTATAGAGGATGGGCAGACAGGAAATTGGGGCTGTACCAGGAGGTAACATAAATTGCATGTATGCGAGAACAACATATTTAAACAAGAGAGAATGGCAGAAAAGGAAACACCAAGAGGGGAGAAAGCAGGAATGGACAAGAACATGCAAGAGTGAGAAAATTAGACAGAACATGTAAGGTGGTGGAAGGAAGAGCCTTGAGGTGGACATTTTTGAATCAATGCTATGTAGCCTTGCTAAAATTAAGCCATGCAAGGCAGGGGCCTGTAGCGGCGGTAATGTTTATTGGCTTGAGCATATATATTTAATTGCTTCTTTAGGCTTGGTTGGTTCAAGCAAAACAGGGGCCCGCCACCATTCTCTCGGCTATCACTTTGCTCTGTGGAAGTTCCCTAATGTCTTCTCCGCCTCCTGTCCCAGGATTCGTGCTTTACTGAAAAGGACCCAGTGTGCTTAAGTATCCCCAAAAAGGGCCACTGTCGGTCAATATGAAATCCCGCAAACCACCACAAACTGCCTTGAGCGAGCGCCGAGAAACAGTTTGTCTAATGGCATAAAAGTATTCTTTGCCGACATTGCCAGAGGGCGAAAGGATGTGGCCCTATTATGTGCCTCTCGAACAGGATAGGTAATTTGTGATTCATGCTTAAACCTGCATAGAGTCGGATAAATCGCTATCAATTGTGTAAGCCAACATTCCTAAGCTGTTAATTGTACGTGTGAACATGCAGTTGTACAGCACGCCTTAAAAAAGACAGAAAAGTAGGCTTGTCAGGTACAAAGAGGCGCTGGAACCAAAGGGTGTCACCAGTGGTATTTATAAGCTGCACGCCCTGCAAGAGCAGGCTAACATTGCAGACAGACTGCCGACTTCAGTGCCGACAAGAGCAAGGTAAACTATGGCTTCTGTTTGCTGTTGATTGCTAACTTGCGATGCGTAGCCTAAAGTGTTAGAACGACTTGGCAGGTCCGAAGATGCTAGGTCCGAACATGCTGCATGTTCAAGCAAAGATGGCGCAGGAATGCTGTAACATTCTGGAAGTACGGTTCGGGAGGCTTCAAGAAAGAGAGGGAGGGAGGTAAAGAGAAAGCGATCAGAAAGGGAGAAGACACTGAGGAGAGAGAGCGAGACAGAATGAATGGTTGGAAAGAGTGAGACTGTGGGATCACTTGCAAGCCCATAACCTGCAGTAGCATAATTTTTTTAACGCTACGGCAGTGCAGCACAGTGCCCCACCCCACACTACAGTTACAAACTGGTGCAATGGGAGATTGTGCCAGTTTGTTAACCCTTGCTGTAGGAAAGTACCATCTTTCTAACATAGTTACCTCCCACTTTTTGGCTGATGTCAGTGTGTTTAAACTGTAGTTCACTGGGGTCCTGCTAACCAGGACCCCAGAGGCTGTGCTCTCTCCTGTAAAGCTGGCTGCTGGTAAACTTTTTACACCCACAATTGGCATACTGGTGCACCTAAGTCCCTAGTATATGGTACTTTGTTGCCCACGACATTGGTACACCATGGGTCTCCCATGGGGTGCAGCATGTATTGTGCCACCCAAAGGAGATAATGCAAACTGTATCTGCAGGCCTGCCATTGCAGCCTGCGTGAAATGGTGCATGCACTCTTTCACCCTGATCTAAGGCTTGCCTCACATCGCGGTCACTGCACTTTGGCAATATAAGTCACCCCTTTGGTAGCCCCTTCAGCCCATGGGCAGGGTGCATGTCCCTAAGTGTAAGGGTACCCCAGCAAGAGCATAATACCCCTACAAACGACAGATTCCATTCTCTGGACTTTGAAGGTGCGGGGAAGCCATTTTGAGACATGCATTAGACACTGGTCAGTATGAGTAGTCCACCTACATAATGCTTTCTCCAAACCTAGGAATGTTTGGTATCAAACATGTTGGAATCATGCAACAACATCGATTACATGGTTAGTTGCATGGTACCATGTACTCTTGGGGTTCCTTAGAGGATCTTCCAGATATGCCCGTACAGCCTTCCAGAGTCTGCCTGGCAGCCCGTGCTGCTACAAATCCACAGACACTGTTCTGCCCTCCTGCTGGCGACCCTGTCTCAGGCAGAGGAAGGCAAAACAAAGGATTTTCTACAAGGGAGATGTGTGACCATCTCCCACTGTGTATTAGGTGTCTAATGGGTGGTGGCCCCTGAGTGCCACCAGAGGGCTTTGAAGGGCACTTTTGATGCCTTCCTTGCATAAACCAGTTTGCACCAGTTGAGCGAACCCCGATTCCCAATCTGGTGAGAAACTGCACAAAGTATAGGAGAGTGACCAGCCCTCTGCCCAGCCCCTCCCCTATGGAGGTGCACAGAGTTCTGCCAGGTGGTTGGTTGATTCTGCACATTTTGTTTCCGAGATGTGCAGAGGCCTGTGGGAGCATCTCACTGGTTAGGTCAGGTAGATGATGTCCCCTGACCCTCTCTGATAGGTGGTCACTGCAGAGAGTGATCAGTACTCCTTTTTGGGTTATTTAAGGGCTTCCCTGAGGGTGGGTGCCCAGATTTTTTAGCACGACTGTACAAGGATCTCTCTGCAAGACATCTTCTGCTCCTGGCCTCTGGAACCGCTGCTGGTCTGCATTGGAACTTAAACAAGTCTGCTTCTGGTGGGAAGGCTCTCATTGCAACATTGTTTCTCCGGATCCTGCAAGAATTCTGCAACATCCAAGGCTGTGCATCCTCCAGGGTCACAAGGCCTCTGTTTGCACCTGGAAGCATGAAGGAATCTCCCTTGGAGCCTCCGCAGGCATCCGCATGCACCTCAAGACAACGTCAACTGGCAGGTGGGGTCTGCTATCACACGGACATCGAAAGGCTCTGCATCACAGGTGATGGGTCTGTGGCCTCTCCTGGGTCCTGCTTGTCTTTTGACCAACTTGGAAAACTGTGTGCCACTGAACTGGAACCCCTGTGCACCGCAACTGTTGCATTTGCCAAGGCTGGTTGACCCTTACCTTGGGAGATCTTTGGCCACAAGAAGCCTAAGTCTCTAGCACTCTGCAACTCGAAGATCAGCCTCCGTCCTGCAGCTCCTGTGACATGGGACTTCTGTTTTGTTGTACTGATAAGGCCTCCTTGTGACTCCCTGTGTCCATCACCTTTGGGTCACTTGTTGGGACTCCAATGACTTTTGATGGCCTCCCTGTGTGCTGATGGCCAGCCCTGACTCCCCCTCAAGGGTAGAGTCTCCTGAACCTTGCTGGCCCCCAAAACTCTGAAAATACATCTTCAGCTCTTGCTTGCATTTACCAGTACTTGTTGGTGACCTGGCTGGTCATTGACCTTCCTGAAATCCAGAGACCATCAAGGAACAGTTCATAGGCAACTCCTGGGATCATTTGCAGTTTTTGGACCCCGCAGCTGAACTTCTTCCCCTAACTGACTTGCAAGACTTTCACCTCTAGGAGGGTGGGCATTGCCACCTGTACCACCTGGGCACCTCCAAGGGTGCTGGACTCTGTCCCCTTCCTTTTCAGGTCTTCTGCATCTGGAATCCGTCCCTGGGTTCCACCGGCCTGGTCCACGGGTCACTACAGCAGCTCTACATCTGAGGCTTCCATTGACTTCAGTGAGAGTCCTTTTCACCCCTATGCATCCAGGTTCCCTGGGGTAGGTACTCCTGTATTCTGGGTATCTAAGGGTGGGGGCACTCTCTAGCCTTCCAATTGTCTGCTCTATTCCTTGGGGTCTGCTGGGAAGGGTCCTGGAACACATGAACTCCAACCACTACTTCCCTGTGTTAGTCTATGGGATGACTGGGTAGGTAAGCCCTCTGCACCTGGTCGCTGTGGACACCTGCTGTACTTACCTCTAGTGTTTTCCTCCTTTCCCAGCTCCTAGCTAACTCATAAACTCACCTTGGTTGGGTTAGCTAGTTCACATTCCACTTATTTAGTATATGGTTTGCCCCCCCCATACAGCCCCGTGTATTTTATGCTATTTCTGCTTGTTATTTTGAGTTTATACTGCGTGTAGATATCTCCAAAGCCAAAGGGAACTATACCAATGTTAGTCTAGTAGTTAGTGTTGTAATAAAGATTCCTTTATTTTTGCAACACTTGTGTAGCTCATTCTTGTGAGTGAGTTACTGTCTGACTAATGTGGAATTGCAAGTGATTTGCATTCCTCCTGGAGAAGCTTTAGCTGCTGGCCTACGCTACCCATAGAGAGCTTTTACTATCTGGGCACCTATTTTCTGTCAGTGACACCCCATGGCAGTTGTTAACCTTGGGGGAGGAGGGGCGTTACTGACCCTAAAAAAGTTGTGGGGACATATTTACAATCCTCTGGTGCCTTCTCGAACCACCTTAGCATCATTGTTTTAGTCTAATGTGGCACAAGGAGGCAATTTTTGCTGTGCCAGATTTACAAAGTGGCGCAATGCATGCACTGTGTCACTTTGCACCCCCCTTGTGACACATTATGCTTGCACCAGGCATAATGGTTGCAAGGGGGGCGTTCCAGCATTAGGAGGTAGACAAATATGGCACAGTGAAATCTACAAGATTTCACTGTGCCATTTTTGGCATCATTTTTAACGCCTGTTTGAAGCAAGCATTAAAATGACTCACTCATAGAAACCTATGGGCCTTCCTGCACTATGCTGCACTTGAGTGAACATTTTTGACTCTAGTGTAGCAAACTCTATTGTCCTAATGACTGCCATGGTACTCCATATTGTAAATACGGCAGCCGCATGGTGTTGTTAGGTGGGCTAGGGGCGATGCAAGAAAAGTGGCGCATCAATACTGATGCACCACTTTCTTGTAAATATGCCCCTTAGTAAGTTCTTCAATTCCTGTTGAATGTCTCTAGGCAATGATTTGGAGACCTCAGCCTGGGCTGAAGTGGAGTTACAGGCCCATGCAGCAATGCTGGGCAACCCTGAAAGTGTTTTTGTAACTACAAGGGCACAAGCCAAGAAACAGGGAGAGCAAGGAGCACTGGAGCCTGGAATAAAGACCCAGGAAGCTCCCAAGAAGAGAGGTGGGAAGGGTAAGAAATTATCCTCTGCCCAGTCCTCATGTGAGGATCAGTCTTCTAAGGGGGATGATCTTGCCCTCTGTGAGGAACCTACACCAGAGGAGCTTGGGCCTGACACGGCAAAGCCCTTAGGTGCAGAAGGACCCTCCAGGGAGGAATTGAGTCTGGAGCAGAAATCCTGCCCCTATCCTGAAGGCCTCAGACAGCAAGCTGCTGCACAAGACGCTGAGGATGTCAGTTGATCCCAAAGGATCTATTGGGAAAATGGTCTCCTTTACTCTGACGCTAGGGATCAAAAGCCTGGTGCCACCCGGAGCTTGGTCATACTTCAGAAGTTTAGAGAGTTCTTGTTGACCCTGGCACATGACATTCCCCTTGCTGGACATTTGGAGCAAAGCAAGACTTGGGACAGATTTGTCTCACACTTTCACTGGCCCCACATGTCTGCAGACACCAAAGATTTTTATCGCTCCTGTGTCACCTGCCAAACTAGTGGCAAGACAGGTGGCACTACAAAGCTTCCTTAATTCCACTTCTACTGGTTGGTGTTCCCTTTGAGAGGGTAGGGATTGCCATTGTTTGTCCCCTTGACCCTCTAACCGGATCTAGGAACAGGTTTATACTGGTGGTGATGGACCATGCCCCCAGGTACCCAAAGGCCATGCCCCTTCAGGACCACTACAGGTCCTGCAGTGGCCAAGGCTCTCCTGGGAATCTTTACCAGGATGGAGTTCTTTAAGGAGGTTGTATCCAACAAAAATACAAACTTCATGTCTGGATACCTCAAAGCAATGTGGAAGGAATGTTGTATAACCTACAAATTCACCACTCCTTACCATCCACATAGAAATGGATTAGTTGAGAGATTAAACAAAACCCTAAAAGATATGATTACGGGACTCTCAGACAAACTGAGAAGGGGATGGGATGTCCTATTACCTTACCTTCTTTGTGCCCACAGAGAGGTGCCACAGAAGGCAATGGGTTACAGTCCATTTGAACTTCTTTTTGGACATCCAGTTAGGGGTCCTTTTACTCTTGTGAAGGAGGGTTGGGAGCAATTTCTCAAACCCCCTAAACAGGACATAGTTGACAATGTACTAGGCCTGTGCTCTCACATGGCAGAGTACATGAAGAAGGCTTCCAAAAATCTTGAGGCCAGTCAAGAGCTTCAAACGCAGTAGCATGACCAATAAGCTGTACTGACTGTTTACCAGCCATGACAGAAAGTGTGGGTCTTGGAGACTGTGGTCCCAAGAGCACTCCAGGACAAATGGAGTGGCCCCCACACAATAGCAGAGCAGAAAGGTGAGGTCACCTATTTGGTGGACCTGGGCCCTCCAAGAAGCCCCTACAGGGTGCTTCATGTGAACCACATTAAACCTTACTGTAGGAAGTTGGCTCTGTATGTGCTATTTCAAAGTAAGGAATAGCATGCACAGAGTCCAAGGGTTCCCCTTAGAGGTAAAATAGTGGTAAAAAGAGATAATACTAATGCTCTATTTTGTGGTAGTGTGGTCGAGCAGTAGGCTTATCCAAGGAGTAGTGTTAAGCATTTGTTGTACATACACATAGGCAATAAATGAGGTACACACACTCAGAGACAAATCCAGCCAATAGGTTTTGTTATAGAAAAATATATTTTCTTAGTTTATTTTAAGAACCACAGGTTCAAATTTAACATGTAATATCTTGTTTGAAAGGTATTGCAGGTAAGTACATTAGGAACTTTGAATCATTTCAATTGCATGTATACTTTTCAAGTTATTCACAAATAGCTATTTTAAAAGTGGACACAGTGCAATTTTCACAGTTCCTGGGGGAGGTAAGTTTTTGTTAGTTTTACCAGGTAAGTAAGACACTTACAGGGTTCAGTTCTTGGTCCAAGGTAGCCCACCGTTGGGGGTTCAGAGCAACCCCAAAGTTACCACACCAGCAGCTCAGGGCCGGTCAGGTGCAGAGTTCAAAGTGGTGCCCAAAACGCATAGGCTTCAATGGAGAGAAGGGGGTGCCCCGGTTCCAGTCTGCCCGCAGGTAAGTACCCGCGTCTTCGGAGGGCAGACCAGGGGGGTTTTGTAGGGCACCGGGGGGGACACAAGCCCACACAGAAATTTCACCCTCAGCGGCGCGGGGGCGGCCGGGTGCAGTGTTAGAACAAGCGTCGGGTTCGCAATGGAAGTCAATGAGAGATCAAGGGATCTCTACAGCGCTGCAGGCAGGCAAGGGGGGGCTTCCTCGGGGAAACCTCCACTTGGGCAAGGGAGAGGGACTCCTGGGGGTCACTTCTGCAGTGAAAGTCCGGTCCTTCAGGTCCTGGGGGCTGCGGGTGCAGGGTCTTTTCCAGGCGTCGGGACTTAGGTTTCAGAGAGTCGCGGTCAGGGGAAGCCTCGGGATTCCCTCTGCAGGCGGCGCTGTGGGGGCTCAGGGGGGACAGGTTTTGGTACTCACAGTCGTAGAGTAGTCCGGGGGTCCTCCCTGAGGTGTTGGTTCTCCACCAGCCGAGTCGGGGTCGCCGGGTGCAGTGTTGCAAGTCTCACGCTTCTTGCGGGGAAATTGCAGGGTTCTTTAAAGCTGCTCCTTTGGATAAAGTTGCAGTCTTTTTGGAGCATGTCCGCTGTCCCCGGGAGTTTCTTGTCGTCGTCGAAGCAGGGCAGTCCTCAGAGGATGCAGAGGTCGCTGGTCCCTTTGGAAGGCGTCGCTGGAGCAGAGTTCTTTGGAAGGCAGGAGACAGGCCGGTGAGTTTCTGGAGCCAAGGCAGTTGTTGTCTTCTGGTCTTCTTCTGCAGGGGTTTTCAGCTAGGCAGTCCTTCTTCTTGTTGTTGCAGGAATCTAGTTTCTAGGTTCAGGGAGAGCCCTTAAATACTAAATTTAAGGGCGTGTTTAGGTCTGGGGGGTTAGTAGCCAATGGCTACTAGCCCTGAGGGTGGGTACACCCTCTTTGTGCCTCCTCCCAAGGGGAGGGGGTCACATCCCTAATCCTATTGGGGGAATCCTCCATCTGCAAGATGGAGGATTTCTAAAAGTTAGAGCCACCTCAGCTCAGGACACCTTAGGGGCTGTCCTGACTGGCCAGTGACTCCTCCTTGTTATTCTCATTATTTTCTCCGGCCTTGCCGCCAAAAGTGGGGGCCGGGGCCGGAGGGGGCGGGCAACTCCACTAGCTGGAGTGTCCTGCGGTGCTGTGACAAAGGGGTGAGCCTTTGAGGCTCATCGCCAGGTGTTACAGTTCCTGCCTGGGGGAGGTGTTAGCATCTCCACCCAGTGCAGGCTTTGTTACTGGCCTCAGAGTGACAAAGGCACTCTCCCCATGGGGCCAGCAACATGTCTCTAGTGTGGCAGGCTGCTGGAACCAGTCAGCCTACACAGATAGTCGGTTAAGTTTCAGGGGGCACCTCTAAGGTGCCCTCTGTGGTGCATTTTACAATAAAATGTACACTGGCATCAGTGTGCATTTATTGTGCTGAGAAGTTTGATACCAAACTTCTCAGTTTTCAGTGTAGCCATTATGGTGCTGTGGAGTTCGTGTAAAACAGACTCCCAGACCATATACTCTTATGGCTACCCTGCACTTACAATGTCTAAGGTTTTGCTTAGACACTGTAGGGGCACAGTGCTCATGCACTGGTACCCTCACCTATGGTATAGTTCACCCTGCCTTAGAGCTGTAAGGCCTGCTAGAGGGGTGTCTTACCTATACTGCATAGGCAGTGAGAGGCTGGCATGGCACCCTGAGGGGAGTGCCATGTCGACTTACTCATTTTGTTCTCACTAGCACACACAAGCTGGTAAGCAGTGTGTCTGTGCTGGGTGAGGGGTCTCTAGGGTGGCATAATACATGCTGCAGCCCTTAGAGACCTTCCCTGGCATCAGGGCCCTTGGTACCAGAGGTACCAGTCACAAGGGACTTATCTGGGTGCCAGGGTGTGCCAATTGTGGAATCAAAAGTACAGGTTAGGGAAAGAACACTGGTGCTGGGGCCTGGTTAGCAGGCCTCAGCACACTTTCAATTCAAAACATAGCATCAGCAAAGGCAAAAAGTCAGGGGGTAACCATGCCAAGGAGGCATTTCCTTACACAACCCCCCCCCCCCCCAAACGAAAGAGGATGAGACTAACCTTTCCCAAGAGAGTCTTCATTTTCTAAGTGGAAGAACCTGGAAAGGCCATCTGCATTGGCATGGGCAGTCCCAGGTCTGTGTTTCACTATAAAGTCCATTCCCTGTAGGGAGATGGACCACCTCAACAGTTTTGGATTTTCACCTTTCATTTGCATCAGCCATCTGAGAGGTCTGTGGTCAGTCTGAACTAGGAAGTGAGTACCAAAGAGGTATGGTCTCAGCTTCTTCAGGGACCAAACCACAGCAAAGGCCTCCCTCTCAATGGCACTCCAACGCTGCTCCCTGGGGAGTAACCTCCTGCTAATGAAAGCAACAGGCTGGTCAAGGCCATCATCATTTGTTTGGGACAAAACTGCCCCTATCCCATGTTCAGAGGCATCTGTTTGCACAATGAATTGCTTGGAGTAATCTGGAGCTTTTAGAACTGGTGCTGTGCACATAGCTTGTTTCAGGGTGTCAAAGGCCTGTTGGCATTCTACAGTCCAGTTTACTTTCTTGGGCATTTTCTTGGAGGTGAGTTCTGTGAGGGCTGTCACAATGGATCCATATCCCTTCACAAACCTCCTGTAGTACCCAGTCAAGCCAAGGAATGCCCTGACTTGAGTCTGGGTTTTTGGAGCTGCCCAGTCCAGAATAGTCTGGATCTTAGGCTGGAGTGGCTGAACTTGGCCTCCACCTACAAGGTGTCCCAAGTAAACCACAGTTCCCTGCCCTATCTGGCATTTGGATGCCTTGATAGAGAGGCCTGCAGATTGCAGAGCCTTCAAAACCTTCTTCAGGTGGACCAGGTGATCCTGCCAGGTGGAGCTGAAGACAGCAATATCATCAAGATAAGCTGCACTAAAGGATTCCAGCCCAGCAAGGACTTGATTCACCAACCTTTGGAAGGTGGCAGGGGCATTCTTTAAACCAAAGGGCATAACAGTGAACTGATAATGCCCATCAGGTGTGGAGAATGCTGTCTTTTCTTTTGCTCCAGGGGCCATTTTGATTTGCCAGTACCCTGCTGTTAAGTCAAAGGTACTTAAGAATTTGTCAGCCCCTAATTTGTCTATTAGCTCATCAGCTCTAGGAATGGGATGAGCATCTGTCTTGGTGACAGAGTTGAGACCTCTGTAGTCCACACAAAACCTCATCTCTCTCTTTCCTTCTTTGGTGTGAGGTTTGGGGACTAAGACCACTGGGCTAGCCCAGGGGCTGTCAGAGTACTCAATTACTCCCAATTCCAGCATCTTGTGGACTTCCACCTTGATGCTTTCCTTAACTTGGTCAGACTGTCTAAATATTTTGTTTTTGACAGGCATGCTGTCTCCTGTGTCCACATCATGGGTACACAGGTGTGTCTGACCAGGGGTTAGGGAAAAGAGTTCAGCAAACTGCTGCAGGACCTTCCTGCAGTCAGACTGCTGCTGGCTAGAAAGGGTGTCTGAGTAGATCACTCCATCTACTGAGCCATCTTTAGGGTCTGATGAGAGGAGATCAGGGAGAGGTTCACTCTCAGCTTCCTGGTCCTCATCTGTTACCATCAACAGATTTACATCAGCCCTGTCATGGAAGAGCTTAAGGCGGTTCACATGGATCACCCTCTTGGGGCTCCTGCTTGTGCCCAGGTCCACCAGGTAGGTGACCTGACTCTTCCTTTCTAGTACTGGGTAAGGGCCACTCCATTTGTCCTGGAGTGCCCTGGGAGCCACAGGCTCCAGAACCCAGACTTTCTGCCCTGGTTGAAATTCAACCAGTGCAGCCTTTTGGTCATACCACAACTTCTGGAGTTGTTGGCTGGCCTCAAGGTTTTTACTTGCCTTTTCCATGTACTCTGCCATCCTTGAGCGAAGGCCCAGTACATAGTCCACTATGTCTTGTTTAGGCTCATGAAGAGGTCTCTCCCAGCCTTCTTTAACAAGAGCAAGTGGTCCCCTTACAGGGTGGCCAAACAGAAGTTCAAAGGGTGAGAATCCTACTCCCTTCTGAGGCACCTCTCTGTAAGCGAAAAGCAGACATGGCAGGAGGACATCCCATCTTCTTTTGAGTTTTTCTGGGAGCCCCATGATCATGCCCTTTAATGTCTTGTTGAATCTCTCAACAAGGCCATTAGTTTGTGGATGATATGGTGTAGTGAATTTATAAGTCACTCCACACTCATTCCACATGTGTTTTAGGTAAGCTGACATGAAGTTGGTACCTCTGTCAGAAACCACCTCCTTAGGGAAACCCACTCTGGTAAAGATACCAATGAGGGCCTTGGCTACTGCAGGGGCAGTAGTCGACCTAAGGGGAATAGCTTCAGGATACCTAGTAGCATGATCCACTACTACTAGGATGTACATATTTCCTGAGGCTGTGGGAGGTTCTAGTGGACCAACTATGTCCACACCCACTCTTTCAAAGGGGACCCCCACCACTGGAAGTGGAATGAGGGGGGCCTTTGGATGCCCACCTGTCTTACCACTGGCTTGACAGGTGGGGCAGGAGAGGCAAAACTCCTTAACCTTGTGGGACATATTGGGCCAGTAGAAGTGGTTGACTAACCTCTCCCACGTCTTGGTTTGTCCCAAATGCCCAGCAAGGGGAATATCATGGGCTAAGGTCAGAATAAACTCTCTGAAACCCTGAGGCACTACCACTCTCCTAGTGGCACCAGGTTTGGGATCTCTTGCCTCAGTGTACAGGAGTCCATCTTCCCAATAGACCCTATGTGTTCCATTTTTCTTGCCTTTGGACTCTTCAGCAGCTTGCTGCCTAAGGCCTTCAAGAGAGGGACAGGTTTCTTGTCCCTTACACAACTCTTCCCTTGAGGGTCCCCCTGGGCCCAAGAGCTCAACCTGATAAGGTTCCAGCTCCATAGGCTCAGTTCCCTCAGAGGGCAGAACTTCTTCCTGAGAAGAGAGGTTCTCTTTTTGGTGTTGTGTTGCAGCTGGTTTCCCAGCTGACTTTCCTTGTCTCTTGGTAGGCTGGGCCATTTTTCCAGACTCCAGCTCTACTTTTTCACCCTGTGCCTTGCACTGTGCCCTAGTCTTGACACACACCAGTTCAGGGATACCCAGCATGGCTGCATGGGTTTTCAGTTCTACCTCAGCCCATGCTGAGGACTCCAGGTCATTTCCAAGCAAACAGCCTACTGGGATATTTGAGGAGACCACCACCTGTTTCAGGCCATTGACCCCTCCCCACTCTAAAGTTACCATAGCCATGGGATGTACTTTAGTCTGATTGTCAGCGTTGGTGACTGGATAAGTTTGTCCAGTCAGGTATTGGCCAGGGGAAACCAGTTTCTCTGTCACCATGGTGACACTGGCACCTGTATCCCTCAGGCCCTCTACACTTGTCCCATTAATTAAGAGCTGCTGCCTGTATTTTTGCATGTTAGGGGGCCAGGCAGCCAGTGTGGCTAAATCCACCCCACCCTCAGAGACTAATGTAGCTTCAGTGTGACACCTGATTTGCTCTGGGCACACTGTTGATCCCACTTGGAGACTGGCCATTCCAGTTTTAGCTGGATGGGAGTTAGAAGTGGTATCTTTCTTGGGACAGGCCTTGTCTCCAGTTTGGTGTCCAGACTGACTACAGTTTCGACACCAGGCCTTTTTGGGATCAAAGTTTTTACCCTTGTACCCAGGATTGTTTTGTGAAGAGGCTCTGGGCCCACCCTCCTGTGCAGGTTTTTGGGGGCCTGTAGAAGACTCTTTACTATTTTTATTTTTGGCTGTCTCACCACCTTTCCCCTGGGGAGGTTTTGTGACCCCTTTCTTTTGGTCACCCCCTGTGGAAGTTTTGGACACCCTAGTCTTGACCCAATGGTCCGCCTTCTTTCCCAATTCTTGGGGAGAAATTGGTCCTAGGTCCACCAGATGCTGATGCAGTTTATCATTGAAACAATTACTTAATAGGTGTTCTTTCACAAATAAATTGTACAGCCCATCATAATCATTTACACCATTTCCTTGAATCCAATCATCTAGTGTTTTTACTGAGTAGTCTACAAAGTCAACCCAGGTCTGGCTCGAGGATTTTTGAGCCCCCCTGAATCTAATCCTATACTCCTCAGTGGAGAATCCAAAGCCCTCAATCAGGGTACCCTTCATGAGGTCATAAGATTCTGCATCTTTTTTAGAGAGTGTGAGGAGTCTATCCCTACACTTTCCTGTGAACATTTCCCAAAGGAGAGCACCCCAGTGAGATTTGTTCACTTTTCTGGTTTCACAAGCCCTCTCAAAAGCTGTGAACCATTTGGTGATATCATCACCATCTTCATATTTAGTTACAATCCCTTTGGGGATTTTCAACATGTCAGGAGAATCTCTGACCCTAGTTATGTTGCTGCCACCATTCATGGGTCCTAGGCCCATCTCTTGTCTTTCCCTTTCTATGGCTAGGATCTGTCTTTCCAAAGCCAATCTTTTGGCCATCCTGGCTAACTGGATGTCCTCTTCACTGGAGTTATCCTCAGTGATTTCAGAGGTGCTGGTCCCTCCTGTGAGGGAGCCAGCATCTCTGACTAGTATTTTTGGAGTCAGGGCTTGAGAGGCCCTGTCCTCCCTAGATAGGACTGGTAGGGGGGAATCTTCCTCCAATTCACTATCATCTTCCTCTGTGTTATCCACAGAGGGGTTGGCTCTATCATACTCTGCCAACAGCTCCTGGAGCTGTACTTTGGTAGGTCTGGAGCCCATTGTTATTTTTCTTATGTTACAGAGTGACCTTAGCTCTCTCATCTGGAGATGGAGGTAAGGTGTGGTGTCGAGTTCCACCACATTCACATCTGTGCTAGACATTATGCTTCTAAAAGTTGGAATACTTTTTAAGAAACTAAAACTGGTTCTAGAATCTAATTCAAACTTTTACAAACTTTTAAACTCTAAAAGAAATGCTAACAGTGACTAACACAAGGCCCTAGCAGGACTTTAAAGAATTTAGAAAACTTTTCAAATTGCAAAAATCAATTTCTAATGACAATTTTGGAATTTGTCGTGTGATCAGGTATTGGCTGAGTAGTCCAGCAAATGCAAAGTCTTGTACCCCACCGCTGATCCACCAATGTAGGAAGTTGGCTCTGTATGTGCTATTTCAAAGTAAGGAATAGCATGCACAGAGTCCAAGGGTTCCCCTTAGAGGTAAAATAGTGGTAAAAAGAGATAATACTAATGCTCTATTTTGTGGTAGTGTGGTCGAGCAGTAGGCTTATCCAAGGAGTAGTGTTAAGCATTTGTTGTACATACACATAGGCAATAAATGAGGTACACACACTCAGAGACAAATCCAGCCAATAGGTTTTGTTATAGAAAAATATATTTTCTTAGTTTATTTTAAGAACCACAGGTTCAAATTTAACATGTAATATCTTGTTTGAAAGGTATTGCAGGTAAGTACATTAGGAACTTTGAATCATTTCAATTGCATGTATACTTTTCAAGTTATTCACAAATAGCTATTTTAAAAGTGGACACAGTGCAATTTTCACAGTTCCTGGGGGAGGTAAGTTTTTGTTAGTTTTACCAGGTAAGTAAGACACTTACAGGGTTCAGTTCTTGGTCCAAGGTAGCCCACCGTTGGGGGTTCAGAGCAACCCCAAGGTTACCACACCAGCAGCTCAGGGCCGGTCAGGTGCAGAGTTCAAAGTGGTGCCCAAAACGCATAGGCTTCAATGGAGAGAAGGGGGTGCCCCGGTTCCAGTCTGCCAGCAGGTAAGTACCCGCGTCTTCGGAGGGCAGACCAGGGGGGTTTTGTAGGGCACCGGGGGGGACACAAGCCCACACAGAAATTTCACCCTCAGCGGCGCGGGGGCGGCCGGGTGCAGTGTTAGAACAAGCGTCAGGTTCGCAATGGAAGTCAATGAGAGATCAAGGGATCTCTTCAGCGCTGCAGGCAGGCAAGGGGGGGCTTCCTCGGGGAAACCTCCACTTGGGCAAGGGAGAGGGACTCCTGGGGGTCACTTCTGCAGTGAAAGTCCGGTCCTTCAGGTCCTGGGGGCTGCGGGTGCAGGGTCTTTTCCAGGCGTCGGGACTTAGGTTTCAGAGAGTCGCGGTCAGGGGAAGCCTCGGGATTCCCTCTGCAGGCGGCGCTGTGGGGGCTCAGGGGGGACAGGTTTTGGTACTCACAGTCGTAGAGTAGTCCGGGGGTCCTCCCTGAGGTGTTGGTTCTCCACCAGCCGAGTCGGGGTCGCCGGGTGCAGTGTTGCAAGTCTCACGCTTCTTGCGGGGAAATTGCAGGGTTCTTTAAAGCTGCTCCTTTGGATAAAGTTGCAGTCTTTTTGGAGCAGGTCCGCTGTCCCAGGGAGTTTCTTGTCGTCGTCGAAGCAGGGCAGTCCTCAGAGGATGCAGAGGTCGCTGGTCCCTTTGGAAGGCGTCGCTGGAGCAGAGTTCTTTGGAAGGCAGGAGACAGGCCGGTGAGTTTCTGGAGCCAAGGCAGTTGTTGTCTTCTGGTCTTCCTCTGCAGGGGTTTTCAGCTAGGCAGTCCTTCTTCTTGTTGTTGCAGGAATCTAGTTTCTAGGTTCAGGGAGAGCCCTTAAATACTAAATTTAAGGGCGTGTTTAGGTCTGGGGGGTTAGTAGCCAATGGCTACTAGCCCTGAGGGTGGGTACACCCTCTTTGTGCCTCCTCCCAAGGGGAGGGGGTCACATCCCTAATCCTATTGGGGGAATCCTCCATCTGCAAGATGGAGGATTTCTAAAAGTTAGAGCCACCTCAGCTCAGGACACCTTAGGGGCTGTCCTGACTGGCCAGTGACTCCTTGTTATTCTCATTATTTTCTCCGGCCTTGCCGCCAAAAGTGGGGGCCGGGGCCGGAGGGGGCGGGCAACTCCACTAGCTGGAGTGTCCTGCGGTGCTGTGACAAAGGGGTGAGCCTTTGAGGCTCACCGCCAGGTGTTACAGTTCCTGCCTGGGGGAGGTGTTAGCATCTCCACCCAGTGCAGGCTTTGTTACTGGCCTCAGAGTGACAAAGGCACTCTCCCCATGGGGCCAGCAACATGTCTCTAGTGTGGCAGGCTGCTGGAACCAGTCAGCCTACACAGATAGTCGGTTAAGTTTCAGGGGGCACCTCTAAGGTGCCCTCTGTGGTGCATTTTACAATAAAATGTACACTGGCATCAGTGTGCATTTATTGTGCTGAGAAGTTTGATACCAAACTTCTCAGTTTTCAGTGTAGCCATTATGGTGCTGTGGAGTTCGTGTAAAACAGACTCCCAGACCATATACTCTTATGGCTACCCTGCACTTACAATGTCTAAGGTTTTGCTTAGACACTGTAGGGGCACAGTGCTCATGCACTGGTACCCTCACCTATGGTATAGTGCACCCTGCCTTAGGGCTGTAAGGCCTGCTAGAGGGGTGTCTTACCTATACTGCATAGGCAGTGAGAGGCTGGCATGGCACCCTGAGGGGAGTGCCATGTCGACTTACTCATTTTGTTCTCACTAGCACACACAAGCTGGTAAGCAGTGTGTCTGTGCTGGGTGAGGGGTCTCTAGGGTGGCATAATACATGCTGCAGCCCTTAGAGACCTTCCCTGGCATCAGGGCCCTTGGTACCAGAGGTACCAGTCACAAGGGACTTATCTGGGTGCCAGGGTGTGCCAATTGTGGAATCAAAAGTACAGGTTAGGGAAAGAACACTGGTGCTGGGGCCTGGTTAGCAGGCCTCAGCACACTTTCAATTCAAAACATAGCATCAGCAAAGGCAAAAAGTCAGGGGGTAACCATGCCAAGGAGGCATTTCCTTACACTTACTATGACAGGGCTGACATGAGCTTGCTCATGGCCACTGATGAAGAGCAGGAACCAGAGAGTGACCCTCTCCCTGACATTCTCTCCCACATCCCTGTTGAGGATTCAGTGGATGGAGGTAGTTTTTGCAGAGTGCCTCTCTGAACAGCAACAGGCTGACTGCAAACAACTTCTCAGTCAGTACTCAGAACTCATTTCCTTGACCCCTGGTCAGACAGCCCGTGTGCTCATGATGTGGACACAGGTGAGAGTCTACCTGTGAAGAGTAAAATCTACAGCCAGCCTGACCATGTCAGAGATTGCATCAGGACAGATGTGATTGAGTGTGATTGAGCCTGCAGTTAGCCCTTGGGCTAGCCCAGTAGTCCTGGTGCCAAAACCTCATTCCCAAGGCAGAAAGAAAGAAATGAGGTTTTGTGTAGACTACAGAGGCCTCAATGCAGTCACCAAGACTGATGCCCTGCAATCCCTGTGGCTGATGAGCTAATTGATACTCTGGGTTCAGCCAAGTACCTCAGCACTTTTGACCTAAAGGCCGGGTACTGGCAGCTCAAGCTAACAGCTGCTGTCAAGCATAGAAAAGCATCTCCACTCCTGGTGGGCATTACCACTTCACAGTTATGCCTTTTGGTCTGAAAAATGCACCTGCCACATTCTAGAAGCTGGCGAATCAAGTTCTGGCAGTCCTGGAAGACTTTAGTGCAGCATATCAAGATGATATTGCTGCCTTTAGCTCCACCTGGCAGAATCACCTGGTCCATCTCAGGAGCGAACTTGAGGCCATGAAAAAGTCAGACCTCACTATCAAGGCTACAAAATGCCAGATCGAGCAGAGTAAAGTGGTTTACTTGAGCCACCTGGTAGGTGGAGGCCAAGTCCAACCCTACAAAACAAAATCCAAACCATCATGGATTGGGTTTTTCCAACTACCCAGACCCACGTCAGAACTTTTCTGGGGCTGACTGGGTATTAAAGAAGATTTGTAAAAGGGTATGGCTCCATTGTAGCCCCCTTCAATGGTCTCACTTCTAAAAAGATGCCTAAAAAAGGTACAGTGGACACTTAAGTGTCAAAAAGCCTTTGATGCCCTGAAAAAGGCTATGTGCTCAGCTCCAATTCTCAAAAGCCCAGACTATTCCAAAACATTCATTGTCCAGACTGATGCTTCTGAAATAGTAACAGGAGCAGTACTATGACAACTTAATGAAGAGGGCCAGGATCAACCTGTGGCTTTTATCAGCAGAAGGTTGACTCCCAGGGAAACGTTTTGTCAGCCATTGAGAGGGAGGCCTTTGCTGTGGCCTGGGACTTGAAGAAGTTGAGGCCATACCTGTTTGGCACTCACTTCCTTGTTTAAACCGACCACAAGCCACTCCTTTGGCTTAAATAGATGAAAGGTGAGAACCCCAAACATTTGAGGTGGTCCATTTCCCTATTGCAAATTTGTTTCTCTGGATCCTGCAAGAATTTCACAACATCCAAGGCTGTGCATCCTCCAGGGTCACAAGGACTCTGTTTGCACCTGGAAGCACGAAGGAATCTCCTTTGGAGTGAAGGAGTCACTCCATTGCATCCGCAGGCACCTCAAGACAACGTCTGCTGTCCTGGGGACATCGAAAGGCTCTGCATCACAGGTGGTGGGTCTGTGGCCTTCTCTGAGTCTTGCTTGTCTTCTGACCAACTTGGGAGACTGTGGGCCCCTGCTCCTGCCACTGAACTGGAAACCCTTTGCACCATGACTGTTGCTCTTGCGAAGGCTTGTTGACTCTTCCTCTAATGACTTTTACTGGCCTTCCTGTGTGTTGAGGGCCAGCCCTGACTCCCCTTCAAGGGTAGAGTCTTCTGAACCTTGCTGGTCCACAAAACTCTGCAAATACATCTTAAGCACCTGCTTGCATTTGCCAGTGCTTGTTGGTGACCTGACTGGTCACTGAACCTCCTGCAATCTGGCAACCATTGAGAGACAGCCTATAAGTGACTCCTAGGATCTTCTGCAGCTCCTAGACCCTGCAGCTGAACTTCTTTCCACACTGACTTGCACGAACCTCAACTTTAGGAGGGTGGGCATAGCCACCTGCACCACCTGGTCACCTCCAAGGATGCTGGACTCTGTCTCCTTCCTTTTCAGATCTCCTGCATCTAGAATCCATCCCTGGGTTCCACCGGCCTGGTCCATGGGTTGCGACAGCATCTGGACATCCGAGGCTTTCATTTACTTCAGTGAGAGTCCTTTTCACTATACGTCCGGCTCCCCTGGTGTACGTACTCCTGTCTTCTGGGTATCCCTTGGTGGGGGCACTCTCCAACCTTCCACTTGTCTGCTGGTTTCCCCGGGGTCCACTGGGAAGGGTTCTGGAACACACAAACTCCAACCACTAGTTCGCTGTGTTAGTCTATGGGACGACTGGTTAGGTAACCATTCTCCACCTGGTCACTGGGGACACTTGCTGTACGTACCTCTTGTGTTTTCATCCTTCGCCAGCTCCTAGCTAACTCACATACTCACCTTGGTTGGGTTTACTATTTCTCATTCCACTTATTTAGCATATGCTTTGGACCTTCCATTGGGCCCGGTGTATTTTATGCTATTTGTACCCCGTATTTTGTGTATATACTGTGTGTAGATATCTCCAAAGGGAGATGTACCAATGCTAGTCTAGTAGTTAGGGTTGTAATAAAGACTTGTTTATTTTTGCAACACTTGTGTGGATCTTTCTTGTTAGTGAGTTACTGCCTGACTATTGTGGTATTGCAAGTGCTTTGCTTACCTCCAGGATAAGCTTTAGCTGCTTGCTTCCACTACCCCTAGAGAGCTTCTGCTATCTGGACACCTTTTCACTATCACCAAGGGTTGCCTGAACTCAGTGTAGGGTGACACACCGTAGGTGTACACCATAAACTGAGCCAGCCTCCTACACTTGCGCCACATTATACCTGGTTCCCCACTAGGAGGCCCACAGGAATGGCACAGTGAAATCAACAAGATTTCACTGTGTCATTCTAGCGTCGTTTTTTAATGTCTGCTCTAGGGCAGGCGTTAAAGTGACGCTAGGCTGTTTTAAATGAGCCTCCCGAGCTTTGCTGGAGTACTGTCAAAAATGTTGAAGGTAGTCCAGCAAAGTGCTACTACTGCATCAGAAATTCTGACACAGCTGTGCTAGTGAGCACCATGGTGTGCTGTATTATTAATACCATGGTGTCGTTAGGGGGGCGCGGGGTGGGGCAAGCAAACTGGCGCATTGTAATTGATGCACCAGTTTGTTGAAAATAAGGCTCTAAGTGAGGAGACGAAGGGAGCAGGTCTGGGTTTAGTACTTTTGCCAGGGCTACTTTTGGTTCCCTAACCGGCCCTGAGTGCCAAACTCTGAATCAGGTGCTATACCAACCTGATATTGTAAGTCTGCAGTAAGACACGAAACTCACAGAAAAAAATGTGTGTAAATTGGGCCCTGTCCTCCGATTATAATAGTAAAAGGAGGTGAGAGATTAAAATTGACACACAAACAGAGCCTCACTTGAGAACCAAAAGCAAACCTGGCAAAAAGGCTTAAACCAGTTCCTCTCCCTTGCTCTCCTTTCCTCACACCATCTCTCTCTTTCCATCCAGCCATTCTCTCTCTCCTCTACCTTTTCTCCCTCTTCGATCTCTATTCTTTACACCCCCACCCTCTTTCTGTCTCTCAAAACCTCCCTGTGCCTGCTGCAGATAACCTCAGGGAGTTGGGAAAGTGACAGAACCTCAGTCAGGGTAGTAACAAAGGCCCTCACAGCCCTCGTAGTGCGAGGGGCCCAGACTTATCCATACTGAAGGGGTTCCCCTCAGCCCCTCCTGATATCACATTTAGTTATGCCAGTGGGCGCAGTAGTGGCCCTGGGCTCACAAAACCAGTTCCCAAGGGCTCCCGCAGACCGAGGAAATGACCGATGAAATAAAAGGCCAGTCAATCTCTGTGCACAAAAAAAGTGTTACTCATTTTTAGAGCAAATTTGTATCTCTTTTAAATCTCATGTGATGCTGCAAAGTGATTAATCAGTTATGGTCTGTTTGTAACATTTCTGGGTGTTGCACTGCTGAACAGCCGGTCTGTGAAATGCTCTAACATATGCTTGATGAATGCCTACTCAACGAGTTCTTCTGCCGGTCAACACTGAAATTGTTGCAGAACGTCTTGCAGATCTTTGTGGCTTCTATTGTGGGAATGAATCGTGGACCTTTATTTTCTGTGGCACTTTTTTTTATAGCTGAAATTCGCCTTTCTAGCTTCTTTTTTGTATTTTTACACGCTCTTCACACGTGCTTTTCAGCATATAATGTATTTGTTCATTTAATAACATGAATTTTGAAAATTGCTAGATGTTACCTTTCTATTAGTACAGAACGCTAGATTAATTTACATTCAGTTGAAGGAGGGAGGCGGGTGTTCTTGTCTTAATCTGTGGAAGTGCTCCGGGCCGCGTATAATGACAAAATAGTCTCTGTTGCTGTATGGCTGCGAAGCACTACTTGAAAAACACGTGAGGCGTTTGCAAGCAATAGAAACAAATAATTAGAAAAGATGCTTCGGCTTACCCACGGGCGTTGATAGTACTTGAGGCTAGAATTGGGCCTTACTGAATATTCTTTAAATACGGACAACTGGTGCTCAACTATTGTACTGGGCTCTTAAAAGCTGAAGCAGTGATTTTTAGGTCTTTATTGAAATGTAATTTACAAGAGAAACATCTGTGTGAATGGGTAAAAAGAATTTACAGGCCATTGAGTTTGCTCTGAATTTGCAAGCGGAATATATTCCCCTGAAGATGTCGGCGTTTCATCAAAAACAAACACTGAAATGTTTAATAAAAGAATATTTGCATAATAGCGATGTTGCCGACCTCAGCATGAGTATTAAGGTGCAGCACCTATGGGAGGTGGATTACAGGAGCTACTTACAGTCCTGTCCAGTGCTTAATTTGTGCTTGCTGTTTCCGGTGCTGAGCACCTGCACTTATTTTTGAGGGCTGGCGCTTATTCTTTTCCCTCAGGCATTTACTGTGAGCAAAAAGACACGGATGGGAAATGCAGAGGAAGAGAAAAACAAAAAAGCGTCAGAGGGAGAAAGTAGAAAGCTGCAAGAGTGCGCTGAATGGGGAGGGAGTGGCTGTAAATGGATTGAAGAGGCCCGAGATGGCTTCAGGATTACGTTGCCTCAGTATTAATTGGTCGCACATTTAATTGCAGCAGCCACGTGTTTGAGAGCTTTGGGCACCGGCACCGGTATCTTTTTATTTACAAATTAAGCACTGGTCCTATCTGAAGGACATTAAGTGCAGGGAGGTAAGGCGGTGGGCCCTGAAGGTTAGGTTGGGCCAGGTCCCCGGCTTTAGTAGGTGGGTGCCGGAGTATTAATCAGGAGGGGTTGGCTTGTGATTTGTGCCCTTTCTGTAAGCTGGAGCCACTTTCATTGAGTCATGTTCTTGTTTTGTCACTCTTTTTGTGACTCACGACACAGTATGCTTTTACCAGTTTTTAGAAAGTTGCAGGTACGCACCTTGAGAGATTTGGAGCAGTTAATTATGCAGTGTGAAAACATACAGGTTTTTTGGGCCATGGCAAATTTTTAATCGGGTATCTGAAAGATTAGCTCAACTGACTTGATTTCATGGTTTTGCCATTTTCAACATATTATTGTGGGATCTGGGATGGAATGCATGGGATTGGTTGCCATCTTTCACTGTCATACTCCCAGTTAATTCTGTATGATTAAGTCAAATCACCATAAATTACATATTTGTCATATTCAACTATGACTGTGAACAAGAGAGCCATAGGGTGGTGTTTTTATACATGTGGCTGGGTTCAGGTAGAGGAAAAGGCTAGTGTTTATTCATTTATTTTTATGAAAATTTGCGATTGATTGAACTTTAGGCCTATTGTACGCTCTCTGTGTTTGTCTTTTGTTCAATTATTTTCTAGCTAGGTTGGAGGATCTTGCTTGGGGTTACCCTTTTAAAGTGGTGACATGAATTAACAATTGGATGAGATCATGTACTCTTTGCATAATATGCTATATATGTAAGTTTTGTCAGGTTGGTGAGGGTTGGATCTGTTGTGAAATTGTTAAGGAATTTTAAGATCACTGTATTGTTTACTGTTATGTATGAGTAATGGGGTATTTCTTTTGCCATTTTATGAGATGTGGTTTGTATGGCCTAATTGGCCTGATATCAAACTATTAAAAACATAATTGAACTGTTTTTGTCTGATAGTCTTAGATCACTATCCCTCACCTGTCCAGACTCTACTCAGAACATGATTACAGATAGTTCAGTTTTAAGATGTTCCTTTAAAGGCTTACAGTGGAGTTCAGATCTCAAGGAAGGACTGAGGGTGCTCCACAGTGTACACCAACTGTATGTAGTGTGGGAAGTAATGATGTGCTAAAATATTGTAGCCAAAATATCTATCTATCTATCTATCTATCTATCTATCTATCTATCTATCTATCTATCTATCTATCTATCTATCTATCTAATCACCTACTGGCAGTCACCAGTAGGTAGTTATTGTTAGGAGCTAATTTCAATATAGAAAGCGTTATTTGCTTTGCCAATAACTTTGGCACAGTTAGACAAATCTTCACAACATTTTCCACTGTAGTTTGCCACTAAGGTCAGCTGCTGTCTTGAAAGTTTCTGGGTGATTCATCAAGCAGGGGCAGAAAAAAGGGGGAGTCCCATAACACATTTTCCCCATGCAATTTCCCATAGGCATTTTGAACACGACTACAGGGCGAACCACTGAACGGAATTACATCAAATTTGGCAGAAAGGTAGCTGTTGGTCCAGAGGGGTCTCCTTTTGTGATTTGGTGTAAATCAATTCAGTAGTTTCTGTGTTATTAAAGAAAAATGAAATATAGGTATCTAGGGATGCAATATCTATGTGGAACCAACAAATTTCATGCTGAGATATGATCGGCTGCTAACACCTCAACCAAGAAGTGTTGCAAGCCATTTTGGGACTTGGACTTAGCCGAGTCTAAAAAAAATAAAGTAAAAGAAAAAGAGAAAGGGGCAGTGTCGAGGGTAGTGCTAAACTCATAAAATGATCACATAGAATATGTAGATTAAAGAGTTAGATAAAAGTGGCATTGTATGCTTACTATGAGACTCGGACATCCAAGCACATACCTTTATTTGTTACACTTGCTATTGCTTACATATTTGTATTTAGTCAGATGAACTAGGCAGCGTACACACTGTTGTTCAATACCACATGATGAGCAGACTATGTGACTGATGACTCATTTCGAAAGGCTTTTGCTGCATGAGCCACTTGTATGACTCATCACCCCGCGTCAAGAAGCAAACTAAGAAAACCCAGCCCAATCCGCTAAACTTGCTTCGTGTTCCTGTTCCGTGTCATCCTGCATCTCGCCGAACCATCTTGTGTTTCGCTGAACTCGGATTACGGTACCTACCGGTTGGAGCGGTCCAGATTTCAGGGCATCCAACGGGCCTCGATCCAGGGCATCGAACGGTACCTGTAAAGAAAAGAGTTAAAAGGTAATACGAGGCAGCAGTGATGGGCAGAGTAGTATTACAAGAACAAAGGCACTTGACTTCTTTAGAAATGTACGTCGCATCAGAAAGAAGGTACGCAAAAACAAGCAAAGTAAATAAAAACTTGAATTGAATGAGGTCCAGCCATAACAAAGGATTACGCACAGATTTTTCAATTGTTTGGGTATCAAAAAGATTACCCATACTTCTGTTTCTAAGAACATTGGTTAAATTGTTTATGCGATTGCGCTATTTCTATAACCATTGATTAAATCGTTTATGCGACTGTGCTGTTTTTATGACCATTGGTTAAGTCGTTTAATGTGATTGTGCTATTTCTACCAAAGTTTGTTTTGGGGCATTTTTTGGAAAGGAAAGAAACCAGTTAACGGATCAACTTCTGTGCAAAGATTAAAAAAAGCATCCAGGAAGCTGTGTAAGTAAAAAAAAACCCTCATGTAAATAAGTAGTAAATTACACAAAATTATGTACAATATGTGATTTGTCAACAGAAATGTTGTGTAATATTCTTAGATATCATTCAACGTCTCAAACTCCAGCACATCCTCTCCCGGTGAAGATTAACCGTGAATGCGCTCTCGGAGAGGCCTTCCAGTTACATGCAAGTACACATACCTTCACCGATTTTTCAGAGAAAGATTAGGCTTGGAGGGCTGGGGGAGGTGCAGAGGTTATACAGCCCTTAGTTAAAAACACATAGCTAATTGCTTCCATATCTTCTCTCAAAAAGGCCCTCGATCGGAATTGCACTGAGAGGACATCTTCCTGGAAGTCTCCCCTCCCAGAGTATTACCTAGCACTCGGGAGCTCTAATAATCTTTCTCAAGACTAGGTGGGAAGATAGGAGCTGGGTCCCTATCGCCCGGCCAACGTTTTAAGGTGCCTCTCTTCTCTTTAGGTAAGAGCGTGCCATAACCCTTGTCAAGCAAGTTAGGAAGACATTGACCTCCTAGTACTGGTGGTGGGGTCCCCCAGGGACTCTTCTGGGTCCAAAAAGCATTTTTTTACATTGTTGTGAAAATTGCAGGGGACCCATGAATCTCAGCAAATTTTTTCTAAAATACCAAGTTCAGTCTCCTGTGCTTGTTTAAACCACGGCCCGCAGGTGGGCCAGGTTCAAGGGGCACATTGAAATATTGATATTGGAGAGGGGTGCCACGCTGCCACCTCCCGGGCCTTTTTTGGCCCCAGGGGCCACCACCTCCCGTGGCAGACCGATGTTGCCAAAGAGAGGGTGGCCACATGACCCCTCTCTTGGGCAGCTTTTGGTCCCCAGGACCACCAACTCCCTGGGGCTAGCCTGTGCAATTTTAAAGGAAAGGGGCTGTGCCAGCTCCTTTTTTTTAAACATATAGTAATTTGCATTACTATACGTTAATCCAACCACCACTGCGCACGGCCTTTGGCTGTGCAGGGCAGCGGTTGGCCTCCGGCCAACCCCCTATAAGCACCCAACCTTGCACTGTGCACAACCTCCACCCATGTGCAGCAAAGGTTGCCCGCAAGACCTGTCCTGCAGCCAGACCCTGCAGCCGGGTTGACCCCCCTTTCCACCCAACCCCATGCTGTGTGCAGCCCTTTGGCCAACCACAGTGGGAGTTGGCCGTGGCCTCTCTGGGTGTGAGGATAGGTGTGAGAGGGTGTATGTGGGGTTGAGAGTGGCTGTGAGAGTGTCTGGGTGTGAGAGTGGGTACATCATAAGTGTTTTAGTGGGTGCATCAGTGTGTGCGCAGGTCTGTGAGTGGGTGCATGAGAGTTTCAGTGGGTCTGTGAGTGGGTGTGTGAGCATCTGAGTGGGTCTGTGAGTGGGTGCGTAACTATCTGAGTGGGTTTGTGAGTGGGTGCGTGAGGGTCAGACTCGAGCTGTGAGTGGGTGCATGAGGGTCTGAGTGGGTCTGTGAGTGGGTGCCTGAGTGTCTGAGTGAGTCTGTGTGGGTCTGTGTGGGTGTGTAAGTGTCTGAGTGGGAGAAAGATTGAAAGAGAGAGAGAGAGTAAGAGAGTGAGAGGGAGATAGAGAGTTTTTTAGGCTTTGATATATGATATATTTAGAATGAGATATTTCTGGATCAATTGAAAATAAAAATTGAATTGTCATTTAAAAAGAGTAAGATCACGTTTTAGTATGAGCCTTAAACATTTGTAGGTTGAAAAAAAAAAAGAGGTAAACGAGTCCGGCTGGACTCGAACCCTCAATGTGAAGGTTTGTGACCTTCACACTGACCTATTCATTTCTTTTTTTTTTTTAGACCTTTAAGGGCTATCTGGGACCTACATATTTTTTTTTTTTTAATTTTATTGTAATACAAGTCCTTTATGGGCTATCTGGGACTGCGGGGGAAGCCTCAAGGCTGAAGCAAACCCTTCATCTCTGTTCTCTGCACATGTATCTGTGTGCAGGGGGCAGCAATTCAAGGTCGATAAATCAATCAGGATTCTTATAAAGCGTGACTACTCACCCATAAAGGACTCAAGGTGCTGAGTGGGGTGGTGGATCTGCAGTTTAGTTGGGGAGCCAGGTCTTAAGGTCCTACCTGAATTGTGGCAGCAATGGTGATTGCATTAGGTGAAGATGCAGGGAGTTCCAGGACTTCGCAGCCAGGTAGGAGAAGGATCTTTCTTCAGCCGTGGTCTTGCAGACCCGTGGGATGGTTGCCAGAGCCAGTTGGGCGAAGTGGAGATGTCTGGTGGGAGTATAGAAGAGGAGGTGGTGGTTGAGGTATGCAGCTCCGGCATTGTGGAGGGCTTTGTGGATGTTCGGGAGGAGCTTGAAGGTAATTCTTTTGTTGAAAGGTAGCCAGGTCCACTTTTTGACAGTTGAACCTGCTCGTCAGGTCCCGCTGTCAGAAACCAGAATGTTTGCTGTAGCCTGGCTGCAACTTCAAACAGCTATGTCCTGGGGTTGGACACCTTGGGACATAGCAGGAGCTGGCCCTGAGGGGTGGCGGTCCACAGGGCCATCAGTGTCTCCCCCAATGTGGAAAAACACCGGGAGATATGAGATTTCATCAGTGATGTCATCAGTGATGTCACCGACCATGTCATGAGTGATGTAATATGTGAGGTCATGAGCAGTGCATTGCGGGAGCGCAAGTTATAGTTAGCTCAGGTAACTATAACTGCTGAATGTCTATGGTTTTGTAGGAGTAAATTCAGAACCTAACTATAACATCCCTGTAACCTTTGTTTTTTCAGAGATTTTTTTTTTTTTTTTAATTCTATTTCCTAAGTTTAATGACCCTTTAGCCTTTTGTATTTTTATGGAACTTCTCAGGTTTGGTTAAGTGTATTTTAAAAATATAACTTGTTTATAATGTTTTTCTTTAGGTAATTATCATATTTTTGTCATACATACTTAGATATTATCCTCAGATGTCTGGGGAAAAAGTGTTAGGAATCCTTTCATTAAGCTCTCTCTCCACAATTAAATATACCAACACAGTACAGTGTTTCAAATTGAAGTGAAGAGGCCCAATCCTTTTTTATAAAAGTGCTGCTGATACTTTTTTATACCTTATTCAGCATTTACACAGTTCTGAAGTAGTATTGTAATATCATTTTTTGTAAATTAATTTTAGAACAGCGGCGCAATTCCGCAGAGGCAGAGTGGCGAAGCTGTATGGTTCCCAATCACGTGACCGGAATGGATCCGCGGTTCTGATCCGCAGATTTGCAATATAAAAAAAAATAAAAAATGCAATATGCACCCCATGCTTTCCCATATAAGCAGATGGCTGAACATATTTACAACTCACAAACATATTTTATTTATTTATAATAGAACACAAAACTTATATTACAATTTTTATAGAACCGCTACTCCAGTTTGGAACCACGGAGCAGCTCAATGTGTGAAGAGCAATCTGGCATTTCATTAGTTAATTTGAACTACACATAGTTTTGGGTAGGGGCCACTCCCTAAAACAGTTATTATTCTACTAGCTCTTGAGGGAGAAGCATCTCAGATGTGATCCTCCTGCCACAGAACCTTCCAGAATGGCTGAAGGGAGTGCTCCACCACCACCTGCACAGTCTCAAGATTTTCCTAAAGAAGATGATTTTCAACAGGTGCATTTTTCCTCTAGAAAAGAGAGTGATGTATGGAATTTTTTTACCATACCTAGTGGGGGAAAAAGTCACTGCAAGAATTGTGAAATGCAACCTCTGTGAAAAAAAAGCTTTCTCATGGTACATCAAAGAAATACAGCCACAGATCATTGAGTATGTGGAAGCATCTGCGCACAATCCACAAATGGGCATATCAACGAATAATGAGAGAAAAAGAACTGACACATTTTGATGCAGAACCTGGTACATCATCATCTAGCCAAGCTACTGCGCAGAATATCAGTATGCCAGCCACTTGCATTGAGTTAGGTTGAATGGTAATATCCTGCAGTATCTGCCATAACCGTGTGGTTGCAAAAGTAAAAAATGTCAATGACTTCTTTTTGTAGGTCAAAAACCACCACTGCTATTTTTTTACAAGGCATTTCTACAAACTAGCTGTTGTTGCACACTGTTGTTCTTTAATAATGCAAAAGTATTGCATTTAAGTTTTTCCCGAGTTTCCAATACATTGTCTGAAAAAAATAAAAATGAAAAAAAATAAAAACTTGTTCTAAAAAAACTACAAAAACTGGTTCTTGTTAGAACCACAACTGAATCAAACAAAGAGCTGTGTTCGAGTCTTTATTACTCATCATTATTTCCATACCAGTGTGAGTACATATATAACTTTTCATTTCCATGCATAAGTTTATTTAGCAGTTTCTGTCTAGGTGTCTCAATCTATCCATAATTGTGTACCTGGGTGTGTTGGTGTTTGTGCAAATATGATCCTGGGTATTTCAATGCATATGATAGTGTCTGCCTGTATGTTTGAATGGAAGCATTACTATATAACTGGCTTTGTTAATTTCTACATTAGTGTCTGCCTGGGTTTCTCAGTGTATGCATCAGTGTGTATTGCGGAGTGTTAGTGTGTGTATTAATGTGTATTTAGATGTATTAATCTATACATCAGTGTGCATCTGAGTGTGTCAGTGTATGCAATCATGTGGGCCTGGGTATGTCACTACATGGATAATTTTGCATTTGGGTATGTCAGTGTATGCAGTAGTATCTGCATGGCTGTATCAGGGATTGCATAATTTTGCACATGGCTGTCTTAGTGTATGCATGTGTTTCTGCCTGGCTATATCAGTGTATGCATCAGTGTGTGTTTAAGTGTGTCAGTTTGTGTGTTATTATGTATCTGGATATATCAGTGTCCATGTGGGTTTGTCAGTGTATGCAATACTGTGCGCCAGGGTGTCTCACTGTATGAATGAAAGTGTACCTGGGTGTTTAAGTATATGTATAAGTGTGTGTCTGAGTGCTTCATTGTGTGAATGAGAGTGTACCTGGGTGTGTCAGTTTATAGATTATTGTGTACCTTTGTGTATTACTATATGTGTAAGAGTGTCCCTCCTTGAGTGTGTTACTTTATGCAATGAGTGTACACCGGTGTATCACTGTATACATAAGTGTCTGGCTGGGTGTTCTAGTATATGCACCACTGTGCACCTGGAAGTTTCAGTGTACAAATGACAGTGTACCTGGGTGTGTTAGTATATGCATAAGTGTCTGCCTGGATGCCTCTCTATCTGCACAAGAGTGTACCCGGATGTGTTAGTGTATTGATCACTGTGTGCCTTTGTGTATTAGTGTATGTATAAGAGTCTCCCTGGGTCTGTCAATGTTTGCTGGGCAGTCTATGTTGGTATGTTAGTGTATACATATGTCTATGGCTGGATGTGTAAGTGTATGTATCAGTATGGACCTGGGTGTGTCAGTGTACAAATAATGGTCTACCTAGCTCTGTTAGTAGATGCATAACTATTGGCTTGGGTGTATCAGTATGTGCATGGGGGTGTACCTGGGTGTTTCAGTCTACAGATCATTGTGTGTCTGTGTATCATTCTATGCATAAAAGTGTCCCTGAGTGACTTAGGGCCAGGTGTAGGTATGTCCTGAATTGCGACTCTCAATTTGCGAGTCGCAATTCAGGTTGCAGGATGGTGTCCCTGACACCATCTGCGACTCGCAAGGGGGTCGCAAAGGCCACCCTCATTAATATTAATGAGGTGGGTCGCAATTTGCGACCCCCTTGCGACTCGCAGCACTCACAGGGATGGTGGCCTGGTAGAGACAGCAGACCACCATGTCTGTGACTGCTTTTAAATAAAGCAGTTTTTTTTTTGTAATGCAGCCCGTTTTCCTTAAAGGAAAACGAGATGCATTACAAAATGAAAAATGAAACCACTGCCTGCTCTGAAAAAATGTTTTCCAGGCCATTCACACAGGGGAGGGGGTCCCCTGGGGATCCCTTCCCTTTTGCGAATGGGTTACCACCAGTGTGACACTGGTGGTAACTGCGATTGCTTTGCGACCGCGTTTGCAGTTACAAAGCAATACAGCATTGCGCTGCGACTCGCAAATAGGAAGGGGGAGACCCCTTCCTATTTGCGACTCGCAGTCCCGTTTTGCGAGTCGGTAACCAGATTCCCGACTCGCAAAACGGGAATTGGGCATCACGATGTGGGTTTTGCATGTCGCAAACAGCGAAATTAGCTGTTTGTGACGTGAAAAACCTTTGCTTCATCTGGCCCTTAGTGTATACATGACAGTGCACCTGTGTGTCTAAATGAATGCATTAGTGTGTAACTCGATATTTCAGAGTGTCTTCCTGTGTATCCTTCAATATACCCCTCTATGTAATAGTCTTTGTCAAATTTTTCAAGGTTTAACATCAGTGATTTGTGAGTGTCTCAGTATATACCAATATATAAATACACCTGTATTTACATTAATGTATTCCTCTATTATTATCATTACCTTTCTGTAGCTGTGTCTATTAGTACTCTTACCAGTATCTCTTTTCTCTGAACATTTTCCAGACTATTTTGTTTCTTACTGTCAGTTTTGAGCAGCTAGTACAATTGTTTCTTTTTTTCCTTGTTTCTCTTTTATCAGGCATTCTCAATCTTCCTACTTAAAAAAACCCCCCAAAAAAACAATACCTGGAAACCAAATAAAGAATACATTTACACACGTAGGAAAGAAAAGTTAACAACAACATCTTCTAATACGAAAGTTTACTTTATACTAAATTCGCTAACATACACTACCTCACTGTTTACCTTTATCTGTGAGGCTATTAGATAGTGTATTACTGCATCACGGAACACAAGAATTTCTCCTACATCAACCAGTTATTGTAAAACTGTATGTTTACTCGTGTCACAATAGTCATAAGTGTTACCTTTTTCACACCACTATATGTATCACTGTCTTCTTCACAGCTTTTCTATATGGATTAATGTCCTCCCACATATCTCACTCTCTGGATATGTCTCTCGCTTACTCTCTTACTGTATGTATCAATCTCTCTCAAGATGTCTGACAATATTCAGGTCTGGGTGTAGCACTATATACATCACCATATCACTGGGTATATCAACCTCTGCATAGCTGTGTACCTGGGTGTATTAGTCTAACCATTTGTGTGTAGCTACCTGTCTCAGTGTATGCATCAATACGTCCCTCGGTATGTCAGTGTATTTATTAGTGTACCTACCCATATTCTTCTATATATCACTGTGCACCTAAGTGTCTTAGTATATTTATATATTCACCTGTGTGACTCAGTGTATGCATTGGTGTGTGCTTGTGTATGGTAGTGTATAAATCAGTGTACTCCTAGGTGTGGGTGTCACTCTCTCCATCTCTCTCTCCCTGGGTGTCTCAGTGTATACATCACTGTACATCTGAATGATTCTCTGAATACATCAGTGTCCACTTGGCTGTGTCACTGCATGCACCAATATGTGCCTGGATATGTCAGTAGATGCATACTTGCATACCTGGATGTATCAGTATATGTAAGATAGTGTGTCTGGATGTGTCACTGTATACATAAGTATGTGCCTGACTCTCACAGTCTATAGTTAAGAGTGTATCTCTGTGTCCCACTACATGCATTACTGCATACCTAAGTGTCTAAGTGTATTTGTCAATGTATCCCTGGATGTGTCAGTGTATGCATCACTATCACCTAGGTATTCTTTTTATATGCATTACAGTGCATCTGGGTGTCTCAGTCAATGCATCAGTGTCCACCTGGTAGTGTCACTGCATGCAGCAGTGCATGCCGGGGTGTGTCACTCTACTCATTAGTATGCGCTTGGGGATGTTAGTCTATACATCACAGTGTGCATAGGTGTGTCAGTGTACAGATCAGTGTGTGCCTATGTGTGTCCGTGTATGCATCAGTATATCCCTAACTGTGTTATTGAATCTATCAATGTGATACCTGGGTATGGCTTGGTATATTAGTATCTGCATTGGCGAATACACAAGTGACTTTATCACTATTTCACTAGAAACAAGACTGGCTGTATCTTTTCCTTATTAGCTATATAAGTACCATATGTTCTAGTAGAGTGCATATATACGTGGGCATAGGCCTGTACAACATTTCATCTCAGTCATTAAAAGTCAGAACAAAATGTTTAATCTTTTAATAAACATACACTCTCTTCTAGAGTCTACATGCATCTCACTTAAAGGGTGCCTTTTTTGACAACACACAGTGTAAACCTACTTAAACACATTTTCTAATGCCAAGTGTACTTAAAAATAAAACTGTGTAACTATGATCACAATTAGTAACCTAAACCATATTTAAACCACAATTTATATAAATAAGAATCTATATTATCAATATACAAAACTATATATTGCATTCAGTATATTACATCTTAAATACATCTATTACTGCAGCCTATGTACTTAAATTCTCCATGAGTACATCAATATACAAAGTCAAGTGGTTGTTAATGTCTCTAAATGAGTATAAGTCTCCCTTTATATTTGTATTATTTTCTGTCTCCTTTACAGTATACATTAGACCAGCGGTTCCCAACCTTTTGACTTCTGTGGACCTCCACTTTATCATGACTGGAACCCGGGGACCCCCACTGAAACATTATTGGAATCTGGGGACCCCCTACTCAGTCATTACTGAAAGCTGGGGACGTAATCTGTTAATATTATTTAATATTCTAATCAGTCGCAGACCCCCTGGGGAGGCTTTGCGGACCCCCAGGGGTCCCCAGACCACAGGCTGGGAACCACTGCGTTAGACAGTATAGATATACCATAACATAGCAAGTGCACTTTTAACACAATAAAAATTAAAAACACTTTTTTTCTGTTCTGTAGACACAGCCTACATACAATATATCTGACCCCTTCAACTTCTGCAGCAAAAAATAGTTCAACCTGCTTTCATCCAATCCTTTTTCTTACCTTTTCAAGAAATATACGTCACTCATATCAATGTCTAACACAGTGAAATAACCTCTATCATCTCTCAATACATGTGTGACTCTCTGCATGAATTCAACATTGCATTTATACATACCCATTTCTGTATAGACAAACACATTACATTTTTAGAACTCAATATAACATTTTTAACCATTAAATTACTCATTAGTGCATTCTCCATACTAGCTTCAGCATATATGAGGGATCACTTTGCTGACGCGCCACAGAATCCTAGCTATTATCAATACTGAATAGTGGATTCAGCGCTAGAGGACGATGGATCGAAGCAACATAGGTTTGAGGGGATGTTACCAATGGGAAGTGTGAGGACCACCAATAACAACAACAATCAACATTATAAAGTTTCAGTCAATAACTACACCAATTTATTAATGAAAATCATAGATTTATTTCCCTATATTAACAACGCTAATGTCACGAAAACAACTCTTAAACACAAATGGTAAGCATATAAGATCAATTGTGGCTGATTAAAATGGCTAATTAATACGATTAAACACATTAGCTCCAAAAGAATCACACTTATTAATAATACAATAATAATGGTAATAATGTCAAAGAATACATTTCAGCATCAAATGATCTCAGGGCAAGTCATAGACATATCAAGGTTAATTCCCTAACTAACCACAAATTAGCATAACATGTTGGGCTTCATGTGAAAAGAATTTAGTAACATTAATTTAGAAAACTCTTAACTTGATTATGATATATAAATAAAAAAACTATGAATGTGCAGCAATAAAATCATTAGTTGAAGCTGGTGCCTGGAAAGCAAGAGAGACACAATTCACATTTAATAACATACATTACCACAATAGTAGTAAAAGCAAATGATCAGCTTCAGCTTGAGGACACCATCAGCTATCTCATCAGAAGATTTGGGCCTAACGACAGTCAGTTTCGAACCTCGTCTTGGATGACGAATGACAACTCCTAACTCCCAAACTAATGAACTTCCTCTTAATCATTCTACACAGGCTGTTATACTAAAATCTAATCAACTCCTGATTGGTCAGTCTATGGGGTGGTTTCATTTCAGCCAATCGACAACTAAATTGATGACCTAAACTTAACAAATCTACGCTAACTATAACATTTTCTTCTGATGTATCTTTATTTCTTCCGTCTCGTCTGTAACTTCATTGTCTCATCGCCTCTCTAATATCTTGTTCTCAGGAAGAAACTTTTACTGTATCCGTCTACTTCCATCCTAGAGGAAAGACCAGATATTAGTAACATATCCAACAATAGGACATTTCAACTTATGCAATGCTCAGTTAATACATGACCTTGTAAGACATAACACTGCAACCCACTAGGGGTAGCTGTGGATACGTCTACACAAGCTTTGAAAACACCTATTATGAAAGCTTTGAATCATGGAAAATAACCACAGTGTTTGAATATAATTTCGCTTAGCCAAGAACAGAAAAACAGACATTTCAAAAGTTTTTCGTTTTACACAGTAGTTCATTACAAATTTTAATATGAAAATCATTAATAAACATTTTAGAAAATTCACTCTCACAACTTTAATATACTGATAGAAACTGCAAACATCCATGAAACCCCTTATCCAAGTTCAGCCTGAATACCTTTCTTATATAATGAATTGCTTGTATAATTCCTTTACATAAATCACAAACCTAGTATTTATATCTTTATAGCATTTTGTGAACACACTGCCCACTTTCTTTCACCTAATAGTAATTTATTCATATAGTAACTCTTTCTAAAATAAAGTACATTTCACTACACATACCTGATGATTCTCGTTCTTGTGATCTATGTTTCTCTTTCAGTATTAGTTAGACTTTCTTCTCACTGAACAAAGCTCAGAAAACCAACCAGAAGAATGGAAGTCCACTCTCATAGCAGGCAACCAGTAATGGCAAACTCTTCAGCTCTCCTTTCAAGGTTACTGAGCCAGTAAACCAATCACAATCTCCCTTACATGTTAAACAATGTTCTACAACTTCTTAATGGTTTGTGTAGTTAACTCTTTGCAATGCTACTGAAAAGTTAGCCAATATGATGTGAGTTTCGCCGGATCCGTGGTGCTCAGCGTGGCCCCCTGTGTTAATTTGCGGGTGGATCTGAGGATCCGCGGGGAAGTTCGGAAATTATTGTGTGATCTTACAAAAAAATACACATCCATATAAACACTTTTTTTACAATACAAAAGCAAATCATAACATTAAATAACCATTATGAATCATTCCTGCCTCTATATATATGGTAAAACAAAGTCACATTATAGTCTTTTTCTATTCTCTTCCCCCTCATGCTCCTCTGTTACCATGGTTATACAGTCTGCAACATTCTGCTGCACCAGGTCACTAGTTCATAACAGTTTCTGACTACAGCATGCTTAGGGTAAAGCCACATTTAGCAGGTGTGGTTGAATCTTTCAGGGTAAACATATCACAGCTGTTTTTACTGTTTTCCAATTTTTCTAAACTCAATCCAACATATACTTACAATTCATATAACCTCACTACCTACCTTCACCCAAAAATATATTGACAACAGCTGATGGAATCACTTCTTCCAGACTCTACCTACTACTCTCCATTTCAACTGATTTTCATTTCATACTAGCCATCTCGTGTGTGCGTCTCCAGATTACCTCCAAGATGCTTAAAGTGTGGATTGTGGGTCACAACTTTGTGTTTTGGGCCAGAGGGAGTGCAAAAAGAAGTGGTATTGACAGGGACCTAGGTTTGTCTATTGTGGATATAACTTGGATTGGCCAGAAAGAGTTAAAGCGGTATCAATTACTTCCTTTGGTTGAAACTATTAAGGATTGCCAACATCCAGACCTTATGATTGTACACTGTGGTGGCAATGACCTAGATGTAGTCCCAGGAGTTGGGTTGGAAATCCTAATGAAGGAAGCCTTTGGAAAATCAATGACACTCTTCCCACACACTGCCTTGGTTTTTTCAAACATTTACCAAAGACAAAAGTGGAAATGGTCAACTCAGTTCTGCCCACACACAGAGAAATCCAGGAAACATGTCAATAAAACTGTTTCTGCATTCCTCAGGGACCATAACATGATTTCTATATAAGACAACAACTTAAGATTTGATACGGAGGCTATATAAAGAAATGACAGAGGTCACCTAACAGTGAAAGGCAACAAACCTTTCCTGCATAACTTGAGATACTGTATCCTCTATCATGTGTAGTAATCACCTACACATTGTAAACACAAAGGCTCTTTTCAGAGCCAATCTAATACCCATATACATATATATTTCTATTTATATACTTCTTTTTTTTCCATATCTCGCTCGGATCCGCTAATAGCTCTGCGGATCTTGTAAAAGGAAAAAATCACTTTTTTGGATGTGAGGGTGGGTGTGGGAGTGTCTCTCTGAGTGTGAGAGTGAGTGTGAGACTATCTGTGTAGGAGTGAGAGTGCTTGTAACAGTGTCTGCCTTGATGTCAAACTGAGCATGAGAGTAGCTGTCTGGGTGTGAGGGTGAGTGTCAGAGGGTGTCTCTGGGTTTGACACTACATGTGAGAGTCTCTATGTTAGTGTGAGACTGAGTGTGAGAGTCGGTGTCTGGGTGTGACAGGGAGTGTGACAGTGTCTGCCAGGATGCGAGGGTGCATGTGAGAGTGTCTCTCTGAGTGTGAGAGTGAGTGTGAAAGTGTCTGAGCAGATGTGAATGTGGATGTTACAGCATCCCTGTAGGTGTGAGAGTGGGTGTAACAGTGTCTGCCTGCATGTCACACTGGGTGTGAGAGTGTCTCTCTGTGTGTAATACTGAATGTAGACTGTCTCTATTAGAATTTAGTCCTTTTTCTTTTTGACATTTCCTGAGCTCCGTGGATCCATCTGCGGATTCACACTGGAGCCACGCTAGGCCCTGCAGGTGGGTCTGCAGATCTCGCGAAGTGTGAAAAAAAATAGTTTTGCGCATTTCAAAATGTTCGTCCCATCACCATAACTATATCACCCCCATGAGGCCAGGGAACCTGTACCCTGACCCCATCAACTCAATTGCCCCTCACATATCGGCCCAGGAACCGTTTAAAAAGAAAAAAGTATGGCGGACACAACTTTTCTCTCAGGTTGTGGGCAGCCGATCAGATTCTTTCTATGGCGCGTGGATCCGCGGATCGACCTGCGATGGATCCGCGAAGGAACAGTGTCCCTATATATCTATATTTTTTGGCCTTAAATTTCTCCTAAACTACTGAACGGATTTGCATCAAATCACAAAAAGTATAATCTGCGGAATAGAATCTAGCTTTGTGCCAAAGATGGTGTAATTCCGTTCAGTGGTTCGACTGTAGGCATGTCTAAAGGTCTTATGAAAAAATTTATGAGGAAAAAGCATTTTGGGACCCCCCCTTTTTCTCGGCCCCCTTTTGACAGATCACTCCGAAAACCAGACAGAAGCTGAACTTAGCAAAGTATAAGTGTTGAAAATTCCTTGAAGATTCATAAAACTGCACCAAAGTTATTTACAAAACAAAAAACACTTTTTCCATAGAAAGTAGGTCCTAACTCTAACTACCTACTGGCAACCGCTACTGGGAACTAAGTGTATATATATATATACAGTATATATATTTGCTACTACCACCAAGATCTGCACCTGCGGCTATATTATAAATATATACACAGTGCATAGATATGGAATTAAGAATTATAAATCTATACTGACTTTAGTGGTTAAAATTATCCTTCTGCCCTAGAATAGTTTTGCCAGCCACTCAGCAATGTGCCTGACCTACCTCTACTACATGTTTAGTTCCTAAATATTCACAGTATCAGCAGTTCTCTAAAATAACTTAACCTTTTCAAATACTCATGCTTCCTATTTCCAATATCTTCAAATATACTTGCACCACACACAGACTTCTTGCCAATATCTGTTATCTAATTCTCCATTATTTTATTTCCCCACATCAGTGCTTTCTAACTCCCACAGCAGAACAACCATATGTACCCCTAACCACCACTCTTAACTCTCTATGCCACCAAGGCGGTAGACTTGTGACTTGTTCAGAAGAAGTCCCCACCTATTTTATATGGTGCCTTTTTAGGGGCTACATCATAAAACATTTTGGTTCTCATCCTCTAGGTGTGAATTCCCAAAAGAATGGGCTAAAGTCAATTCACCAAATAAGCAGCTAATTATACAAGCGCCCTTCCCAGTTACAATGCTTTGCTAAATTTATTCTCAAATACATGGCTTCCTTTAAGTTCTATTTGTTTTATTTTTTTACTTTTTAAGGAAGGAACTGGAATTTATTTGGACATGATATAGAATCTGCTGAGCATGCGATTTTGTATAGAAACCGTTTGTGAGGAGTTCAAACATATATTTCCTATATTGAAATTGGCAACATTGGTCAAATGTTTACCTATGGCAGGAATTAAAAATATATTATTAATGTGGCTACATTTTTTAAGGCTGTGATATCTAAATGCATATCTACGTTGAAAACTGTAGCATGGTAAACTTTGTCAAATTGCACTCCTACCGCAGGAAAAAAAAAAAAAACTTCAAATCTCTCCAAATCATTACTCTATGTCTCATCCTAGACCTCTTCAATATATCCTCTACCGCCAATCTTTGACGTCTCTCAAACCTCATTGTACTACTATCTCCCTAATAACCCTTTCTAGACTCTTCTCTCCTCTATCCATCCTTTAGCTCATCCCAAAACCTATTTTACTACTATGACCCCCAAAATAACACTTTCTAGACTTCTCCCTCCTTTATCCCTCCTTTAACTGATCCCAAACCTCATTTTACTGTTATGATCTCTCAAGTAACACTTTCTAGATTATTCCTTCCTTTATTCCTCCTTTATTTTATTGAATCTAACTAGCAGACTCACATGTCCACCGCTCAAATTAACAAATTAACAACTTAGATTTCCCTATACTAACCCACCGATAATCAATTTTGGATTCCGGAGTAGTGTGCTATTTCCTGAAAAGTGCTTCAACGCGTTGTTGGGGGAAGTAAGCGCTATATAAATACAATTACAATTTTGTCCAATACAGCAAATAAACCCAAATTCGAATTTTAAAAAAAGCTGAAGTTATGAAACTACTTTATTTTTTTGGTCCCTGGGAGAGCATGTTTCCTTGATCTTTCTCCTCCTCTCCCCTGTCTGCTACTTTATACATAAGACCCCACAAGCAGGGCTGGCATTTTGGCAGTGCGGCTGGTGTGGCCGCACTGGGTGCTGACCTGGGGCCGGGTGCTAACCTTAGGGGGGCAGGCGCTGTGATAACTCTTGTGATTATCGTTCTTGCTACAGAGAGAGATGGAGCTTTAACTAGTGGCAGTTTTGATTTGCCATAAAGTAGAGCTGAGGGGTAACATGACTGATGCAGAGAATGCGTACTGCACAGATCACAGATCTTTATTTTATGTAGATAGCTGAGTGGATTACGGATTTTGTGACAGAGAGCTTTTTATTGCTGCAGTTCATAAAATACAATTCTAATATAGAACAGTGACTGTTACGAACTGTCATTAAAGGGCTGCATGTAAAATGCATATATTAGGTTAGGACGTTATGTGTTTTATCTCCAGTCTTTGATTCTCTATTTCTAATGTTGCTAAAAAGAGTTTGTTTCGGTAGAAATACATTCTTGTTGGTAAAGCCACCCTGTACCAGTGCTTAAAAAATATATATATATATGTGAGAGAAGGGCTATGAAGAGATGAGGGGCACTTTTGCCAGGTGGTAGTGAGAAAAACTGATGAGGAGGTCCTTGGGGGGCGCCAAAAATGATTGTTGCTCTGGGCGCTAGCAGTAAAGCGTCTGTCCATGAGCTTCCTGCTTTCCGTGTTGCTGTCTCAACCCCCAGCTTGAACGTTCCTCTCCCCTTGCATCTCTGCTTATTATCAATAGCCCACCTCTGTTGCCTCTACACCCTCTGTTTGTCACTAGCAGCTTTGATAATGCCTGCTCCTCCAGTGCTCCTGCGTCAATACTATTTGTTAACTACAACAGGCCACTCATTTTCCAAAATGCCAAAAATGCATTTTCGTGCACCGTTTATTTTTTTAATTTACCTCTTTAAGGGCGCCCCTCGTCTTGGCAATAACTACCTTTTCTTTTTTTGCTAATGCTGAGCAGCATCAAAACTTGCTGATGAACATAGTAGGTCTGCATAGGCAAAGCTGAAAGGAGAGACCAGTTGGCGTTGGCGAAGCTTCTTTAATACAGTACTTTCACAATGAATCTATTTAGAAAGTGTAACCATAATTTTCATTGCTCCTAATATTTAGCTCAAACAAATGTATCTCGCTGTAGTTTCTGTAGTACTCCTGGGGCGCACGCCACATTAACTAGATTTACATAAGTTTAACTTCCAGTGACCAGATTTAGTTTTGAGCGTTGCATGCATGTGGTCATATTTTCAAAGTACACCCAATCAAGGTCTTTCTTCCACATATATTTTAAAACAGGCTAGGTCTACTTCAAGCCTATGTGCCATTTACAAGATTTCCTTTGCTGCCAGGTCCGCCATTTTAGTTTAAACAAACTGATGGATGCCTGGATTTCAAGAGTATCTTGTTTTTCTTTATTAATTCCATCTCTAAATGAATAGCAATGGATGCGCCTAAATGAGAAAATGTGAAATGTCTAAAATGTTGAGCAAGATCTTTTTTGCTTCAGGTATTCTGATGTGTCGACGCATCTTTGTTGTTTTTTCTACAATGTCAGCCTATTCTGCTTCAATGCAAAAGCAGTGCTTTTGAAGAGGATAGCTGCTTTTGCCTTGTGCATTTCATTAATGCTATGTCAACTATGAAATTTGGCAACCAGCTCTAGGCTACCTAGTAACTGACCTTACTCTGTTTTTTGCCAAGTCTGCTTCTGCTAAACTAATGACACTCCTGTTAGCAGGAGAGCTTTAACCTCCCGACCCCTAAAACTTATGCGTAGGACTTGGAGCTTAGGCGCTTTTGCCCTCATTATGAGAGACCCGCAATTCCTCATGGAGTTGGTACCCTATAATCAGCCCTATAAGGAATTATGAGATACACAGACTATCATGCGTCACTCATGATGCCTTGGCGGGTTTGAAATGCTGAAAGGGGCCAGAATCTCTGAGGGGGAGGGTCTGTGGGAAGAATGACAAACTGCCAGGGAAATTGGACCTGAGATTGCAGTTTCCAGAGTACCCCACCGGGTCATTAATTCTGGGGTGGAATTAACACTGGGAAATTGGGGACCAAGTAGTGAGACCATTACAATGGGAAAGAGGTGGGACACGGCCAGCCTCTCGGGTGACTAAATGCAGCCTGAGCAACAGCACTCAGCCACAAGATTTAGGTTCTGTGGCTGATATGGCTAAAGAACTCCCTTAGAAAGGAGACAACATGGAGTCCTGGAATCAGAGTCCTGGAATCAGGGAAGGGGTGTGTACCAGTGCCTCTGTGTTGGCATTGTTGCAGGGGATAAATACACCCAAGATACACCGAACAGCAATTTCTATGTGTGTCTTGCGCTAATCAGTGAGGACAACTAGGCAGCTAGAAGGATCAGATATTTCTTTCCCTTCCACACACAATGTGGTGCAGTCACAGTGGTCACACAAAAGAAAGATACGCCTGCATCAGAATCAGCATCTGAGTCACCTTGATTTTGCATACGTTCATGAAGACCCCATATCGGATAAGTGTACATTAAAATGTTAGCACTTTTACATTCCATGAGAAGATACTTGTAATTCCAATGTCAACACAGTAAGGGTCTGATTACGACCTTGGCGGAGGGGATTACTCGGTCCCAAATGTGACGGATATCCTGCCCGCCATATTACAAGTTCCATTATATCCTATGGAACTTGTAACACAGCGATTGGGATATCCATTACATTTGGGACGGAGTAATCCCCTCCGCCAAGGTTGGAATCAGGCCCTAAATATTTGACGAAGTCATCATAACAAATGGGCGACTGATATGATTTACATTGTCCTTCAATGCAGGTGACCCAGACCATGATAGATCTGTTGCCAAAGCTAGACCTCGTTATTTAAACTTTTTTACTAATAACAGTAGTTTACCCCAAAATAAACTTTAGTCAACGACAACATGCTATTATTTTGCTCTTTTTGGCCTACACTCTCAAATGGTGTCATTTTTCACATTCCAGTCTTAAGTGCCCATTTAGTCTCTGGAGTCTAAGTGGTGTTAATGACATCATGATGAGAAAGCTGTATGTTTATCAATTGGGTTCCCACCTGCGGTGGGAAGGAGTCGTTTTTTTGACAGAATGTACAGAAATCATACAGCAATATATTAAATAGTAATGTGACAAGTTCACATACCTACCTTAGGTAACTTTGCCTTGGAGTACTATGCGACGGTATCCACTTGGGCACTTATTTAGATGTGAGAATTGATGTGAAACTCAATAACTCAAGATGCAAGCAGAGCAGAAATTCAGGATACTGAGTATTTACAAACAACCATGCTCATGCTTTATGTAAATTCTTTTGCGCACCTCCAGCTGCTTCCGGATGGATTCTGGTAAGTGACTTGTCAGAGAAGAAGCTTCATATTACCTAAAGTACATTTATTCCTGTCTATTGTAGATGGTTTTGACATTAGCATAATAACATAATTTTTTGGTATTAGTAGTGTATTTCTTTGCGAAACAGTCCAATATTTGTCACTGATCATCATTAGACTTTGGAAACAGTATTAGCAAAGCCACTAGGTCTCGTCTTTGTGAGAGCTGCTGGCTTTGCCAATGTCTTTTAGCCAGTGGCATAGAGTAGAGTGCCATGGACTGGAGTAGACCGGAGTGGTGTGGAGTGGCATTGAGTGCCATACAGTAGAGTGGTGTAGATTAGATTGGTATAGAGTGAAGTGGCATAGAGTGGCGTAGAGTAGAATGACAGAGTGGCGTAGAGTAGAGTGGCATATAGTGGTGTGGCGTGAGTGGGGTGTCATAGAATAGAGTAGAGAGGCATTGAATGGAGTGGTGTAGACAGTGGAGTGGAGTAGTGTAGAGCAGAGTGGTTCAGGGAACAGTGGTGCAGAGTAGAGTCACGTAGAATGGTATAGAGTGGCATTGTGTGGAGTGAAGTGGAGTACAAAAGCGTGGTATAGAGTAGCAAGGAGTAGAGTGACCTGGCATAATTGTAGAGAGGCGTGGCATAGAGTGGTGTAAAGTAGAGTGGATTAGTGTAAAGTAGTGTGGTGTTGAGTAGAGTTGAGTGGCATAGTGTAGAGTGGAGTGGTGTGGAGTGGCATTGAGTAAAGCGGTGCAGAGTGGCATGGGGTGTCGTAGAGTGCCAGAGAGTGTTGTGTGGAGTAGAGTGGCATGGCGTGGCATACAATAGAGTGGCTTAGAGTAGAGTGGCATAAAGTGTAATAGCGTAGGGTAAAGTGGGATAGAGTGGGATAGAGTGGCGTAGAGTGGAGTGGCAAGGCATGCTGTGGAGTAAAGTGGCATAGAGTGGAGTGGCAAAGAGTACTGTGATGTAGAATAGAGTGAGTTGCGTGACATGGATTTCAGTGGCATCGAAAAGAGTGGCGTAAAGTTCCAAAGAGTGGCATTGAGTGAGTGGCATAGAGTAGCATAGAGAGGAGTGGTGTTGAGTGGAGTTGCTTAGAGTAGTATGGCGTAGAGTGGATGCTGTAGAATGGAGTGGCAAGGCATAGAGTGAAGAAGCGTAGAGTGGGACAGGGAAGTACAGTTGTGGGTGTAAGTAACTAAACTGTCAATTGAGATGGCAGATAGGTTGAAAGCAGCATGAATAAAAAGACGTATGTCTTAAAGGTAGAAAAGCACTTCGCATGCCCAGGAATACTACTGAAATGCTTATAAAATAAAAAAATAGTGTGTTGCAAAAGATGAGGAAAACCAAAGATGAGGAATAACACATGCACTTTGTCCATGCTCCAGGAAGGAGATAACACAAGAAAGAAAGGGAAAACTATGGGAGCTAAACATTCAAAAGATTGCAAAAGAGAGTGACAGTAAAAATAACTATTGGTATGCTGCGGGAGGGTTGTAAGCCCTCTGATTTATAAACAATATGTCTTGCGTACAGCTGTGTTGGCTAGACTGAAAATGGCTAATTGGTTTAGCCCCTTATCCTTCCTATTAAGGTATGACACCATTACCTGCACAAAGGAGAAACAGTGGGAGTCTTATCTTCAGAGAGAAGAGACCATGTAAGCTCTCGGGTAGTGATTTTATCCTACAACAATGTTCAGCGATTGTGGGTGGTAGGTAGTGTAATATGGTACCTCTATCTTGTTGTAGCCACTGAGGTCAGCTAGCAGGGGGACACACTTGTAGAAATAAAATACACCACAGAATGAGATCCCATATATAGATATACCAGTGTTATTTATTTTAAAACAAAAGTCCGAAGGCTTGACCCTCATGGGTAAATGATAAAATGCTGATTTGGCTATGCAGATCCTTGCCTTTCTGACAGCGGAGCGCACTAAACACATCTTATCTCAAAACCTAGCGAAGAAGCGATAGTGTGCAAGAATCTACCAAGAACGGGCTACTGCTTAACCTGAATTTCATCATCATCGGTGTGCATGACCTAGCAAAGACAGTCAGACATTGGCACAGCCCACAGAGCTTGTCTTTCAAAGGTGAGCCTACTTTTCGGCGTTGTCAATGCTTTTTGCAGATGCTTAGCAGTATTGCTAAAAGAAAAAAAGCTTGTTACTGATGCCGAACAAAATTGGGAAAAAAGACACAATGCCTGCAGGAGCATGAGGACATTGGCACATGTAGGCATCACCACGCATGCACTCGCATATGTCTTAAACCTGTGTCCATGACACTGTTTTTTTTTTTTTTCATTTTAGCATTTCAAGACGTCAGACACCCATCTGATGCGATATATTAAAAAAAAAAAAAAACACATAATAAAACAAGTGCAAAAGCGCATGATAAAGAAAAAAGTGTCACGGTTTCGGGCACCTCTGATCAGGACTCTGGAAGGGGCACCACTTGAGGTCACAGAATATCCCAAAGAGGTAGTGCACTGGGGCAGAAGAGCAGCTAAAGGCACACATGGGAAAGGACAGCTATGGACAGGCACAGGAAATAGGAAAGTAAAAGCAGAGCAAACCTTGTGCGAACAAACAGGAAATGGATTACTAATGGACAAACACACTGGGGTTGTACACAGGGTTGGGCGCAGAACTTCCCTCAGCAACAGGGAATGTCAATACCTCTGTGCAATTTGCTCTTACTGATAGTCACCCCGCCAGCCCCATAGAAAGGAGGCAGCAGAAGTGATTCTGTCTCTGGACCCTTAGAGCACAAACAAGGATAGTACTTACATACGCAAGACACGCTCTTGTGGGTCCAGCTGGAAACATAGTGGCAATTCCTGGAAAAACAGCAACAGTACACTGTCACTGTTAGGCACGAAAGACAACGTATAACACTAGACAAAGGATGGGGGCTGGAATTGCCTCCTGGAACCCAGGAGCCAATCCCAGAACAAGAGGAAAACACTTATACACTGTTGAAGACTGATAGAACACTTACCAGACACAAATACCCAAGAGGAAACAGAAACAGAAGGAACAAACTAGGAGGCAGGGGCAGGAACTGGGAACAGGCTCAGACTGAAGCAAAGGCAGGAAAGGGACTGGAAAACAGAGCGCAAGCTCTGGCTGGAACAAACAGAAACAGGAATGGGAAACAGAGAGCAGGCTCTGGCTGGAACAAGCAAGGACAGGGCTGGAATACAGAGAGTAGGAAAAAGCAGTAAACAGGACTGGGAAACAGAGAGCAGGTTCAGGCTGAAACAAGGCAGGATAGGACAGAGAAACGGGGAGCAGGCTCTGGAAGAAACAAACAGATACAAGGCTAAGAGATAGGGAGCAGACTCTGGCTGGAACAATCAGGAGCAGGGTAGAGAACCAGGAAACAGGTTCAAGCTGGAACGGAACAGGAACAAGACTGGAGCACCATCTGATAAAGGGTCTGTAACACAAAGGAATCGAACTCCAATGCACGACAAGGATCTTGAGGAAATGGCTGCTTATAAGCAGTTGCAAGCTGCAGAAATCCTCAGGTGGAATCACGTGACTGGGCTGCACAGGAGAGGTCTCAGGTGTGTGTAGTTTCAGACACTCGCAAGTCATGGAGGAGAGGATCCGGTTGAAAGGAGCAACTGGACTTCTCCCATAGAAAACAATGTAAAACAGAATCCAGGCTTTTCTGACTACGAGGATGTGCGTTATGGGATTTGCAGTCCCAGGAGGCATATGTAATACTACAAAAGCATACCATGGCAAAAAGAGAAACAAACGGGAGTCAGCAAGGGACTCTAGATAGGTGTTCAAGGTGATTCTCAGGCTACTGACAGTCCCTTTACAGTGCCCCTTAGAGATGGGACGACAGAATCGTAACAGAAAGTGGTCCAGTATAAATTGGAGCTGCGGGGCTCTCCGAAATAGTAAAATAAAACAATGAAAAAAAGATGCCACAATCAATGGAGGAGGAAAAAAGGGTGGGAGAGAAGAGGAAGGGCATCATGAAGAGTATTGGTTAGGGCAGGGATGTGAGGGGGGAGACAAATTTGGGGTACAGAGCAAGAAAAAACATGCACTCCTGTAGAGTGCTGAAAGAAACAGGAAAAAGTAGTTACCTAATGTGAGCCGCAGACGGATACAAGTCATCCAATCAAACGGATGGCAAAGAAGCAGTAATCCAGAGGTGGGGCAAACACAGGAAGACAAGAAAGGCCATTGAATAAGAAGCAAGGAAATGACATTGAGAATAAAGCTAAGGACTAACAAGCAATGGGCAGACCCAAATCTAAATCTAAGTATTGTAAACAATAGGCCTTCAACAAGCGGTTCAAATATGTCTGTAGGCAAGAGCTAATAAGGAACCTCTCACTTGGCTATGTTCCAAAGAATGGGCTCAAACAAATGGGCCCAACTCACTAGTCGCTCGTATGGGATTCTCAGGTTTCTTACTTCCGCACTTGTCGAGGAACGACCCAGACTTTGGAAGAAAAGGTAGCTTGAGACTGGGAGAAACAGGAAAAATAGAACAAGGCCAGCAACTGAGTCTTTCTCAAAAAAGTTGATTAAAAAGTATCCCTACAGAACTTCTCAGTTTAAAAATAGAAAGCACAAGATTCTTTTTGTCAGATGGTGTCCTCAGCAAGTCATCTTTTGGCTAGGGAGCTTAATTTCAAGAGGGAATCTTCATTCACTCTCTCCCTTCCATGAAGCAGATCATAGAAAGCAGGGACAGGCATGCAATGTGTCCATTCACACCTTCAAATAAGCCAGCCATTTGGAAAGTATGAAAGTCAAATACACCTCTAGTCAATTGTCTTACTTTCACCAATCATGACACAGATGGCTTCACTTTTCACGCTTGTTGCACAGTTGCCTTTTTGCAGGGTTTTCTTCGCCTTTTTTCTGAACCCTATTTTTGATGCTTATAGAATGAGGTGGATCAATGTTCCCCAGCACACCGGCAGCAAGCCAGCCATGTGACAATGCTACAGGTTTATGACACCCCTGGGGTGAGCTGACAGGGCAAGCCCAAACTGAGTCCAAATAGGTGTGGTCCCAGGGTCACTGATTGTAAATTGGCCGAGATTCACAGTGTAGGGCTTCTCCTCTCACTCTCCTAGCAATTTCCACTGCTGATCAGAACCATCCCCCTCCTATATGGCTTCATGAACTCCACCTGCTCTGGCAAAATCCTGAGGCACCATCCTTAATGCACCTCCTGCTTCCCTCCAGTCACTCCTCCGCTGCTCGTGTTTCTTAGGTTTTCCCATCCCTCCTGGGCTGATGAGTGGCTTTTCAGACTGCACATTCCATTCTGACCTGACTGTGCATATGCTCACCATCAATGAGGCCAGTGGTAACAGAATGCTGCATTGTGGTATCCATGGGAGTGACACACTGAGCTTCGCGCCATCAAGGTCCCCACATCACCTGTTCCACCCTCATGTCTCTGCTGCATCCCAGTGTTCCTGGAAGAGAAACAGATCAAGTCTATGAGCAAGAGGTTTGATGTCTGGTGGCCATCTTGACCTCTGGCAAGCCCCATATTGTTTAAATAAGTTTCACCCCCTCTCAGTTGCAATGACTACCTATCCTGTCTCAAGCTACAATACTATGTAAGATCAATAGCCTTATATACAAATGCCTCCTCATTCTGCTGGCTTGTGTTTCTACATACACACAGAACCATCCACTTTGCTTCCATTGGTTACTAGATGTAGGTGTGTGCTGAGAAATGCTATACGTTTTTGAAGCCTTCAGCCTCTGGAGTGGTTTACATCGTCTCTTTACAATGCAATGACTCTCACTTTGTTATCATTTGTACTGCTTCGCTCATGAGTAATTTACTGTGAGCAATATACCGATATGCCAAGAGAGCAGATCTAATATGACCGGGCTCACAGTGTGCGCCATATGAAATTGAGGTAATATATAGCATAGTGATCACTGTGGACCAATATTATAAATAATGCATTAAATTGGTATGAAAGAGGAAACTGCTAGAATTCTGTTTGTATTAGCTGAAAGATGATTAGAGATTTAAGTAATGCTTTTAAAATGTAGCTCTAAATCCAGAAGTCATTTATAATTCCTGTGTTTAAAGTCTCAGTCATGTGTTCAATTTTTGAAGATCGTCTAATTTATATTAGAACACTAAAATGTTGGGCACTGAAATGAAGGCATTGGTGGTGGCAGAGGACTAATGACAGCAGGCAAAGACCTTCTGTCCCTACTTTCCAATGTTTGTCTTTCTCATTCACAAGGACTTAGCTTGAAGGGGGTTGTTTGGGGTGTCACACCCCACCTTAAAAAAGGTATTATCTAGTTAATAGTTGGGTACAGGTGCTTTTACTCGGGTATGGCGAGGTGTCTGTCGGATTTTACCTGAGATTTTTACATGCAGACACACACACACACACACACACACACACGTCTCTGTTTTCAAGGTCTTAAAAACTCTGGTTATTGTACAAAACATTGTTTTAAGATACCACTAACAATCCACACTTTCCTCCCTTTCCACCGATCCTTAAGCCCACTCATGTCCTGCTTCTCATATAATGTAAATATTAAACATGATATGCCAGCGTGATTGTAGGAAAATTGTAAGATCCCATCCCTCAATTTCACTGACCGAGCTACGCCTCTGCTCATTCACCCTGTTTGATTTAGAACATTACACACTCAGCGGGTGGGCTGCTCTTTTAGCAATGCAGCCCTTCTGCTTCACAACCTCTCTTTTGTTATGGAAACTCGCCTCTGGTTCATGTCTATTACTTGTGTACAGGGCCTTTAACGGCTGGTATAGCCCTCTGGAAGGGGCTCTCGAGCTGTAATACGAAACTAAGATGAGTCGCTTATTGGGGAACAAAGCAGATACAAATACAATGATATCACGTGTAGCGTTGTCCCTTTGAAACACACCTGCCTTTCAGTTCGTTTATCGTTTTACCTACATGCTGTTTTTTTTCAATACTGGGCAAAGAGACAGTTTCTCGTCAATAGGGTGGAGTATTTCGCTGCAGTGTGTCATGCTCTGTTTGGCAGCTGAAGTGAACAAAAGAGGGATTGTCTCCGTCAAGTAAAAGAAACAGGAAAGCAAGGTCAAGTTTTAGGCTTGAATCAGCTCATCTTTTGAGGTAAGAAAAACACGTTTTAGCATGACAGTGACATGCTTTGAACTCGGGTGTTAAATTATCCTCCCACCCGTTGAAGCCAGAGACATATCCCAAACTCAGTCAGTCACCATGGAAACCCGTTGATCATTAATAGAGACATTGATTCATTAGGGGTGTTGTCCTACTCAAACTATGTACAATTTAGCTTTCAGTGTGCCAAACGGAAAGCATCCTTCTGCCTTCAAGTGGGCACTTGCAGGCGGCGTAGGTTCTGTATGCGCGATGCTTTAGGAATGTGAGATGCGGCTTGTGCCAAGATACATAAAGCAGCCAACCATGCTGAGGGTGGGACGGGAAAGATTATGAACAATAAAAACCTCTCCTAGAAAAAATAACTTATGTCTGTCTGTAATACATCAGTTGGAGAAAGGATGGCGGGAGCCAGTGCTCAATTTGTGTTGGTTGTTGGTTGCAGAAGGTGGGTGCTGGCAGCCATTTTTCTGGACCTGAACTTATTTTTCATCAGACTTTGACCAAGAGCAAGAGAGAGAAAGGCAGAGAAGGGAGAAAGAACAAGAAGATAGGAAAATAGTGACAACAATAAAAAAGGGATGAATAAGAACCTGCGCAAGTGAGAACAATAGGCTGGAGGTGTAGGATGGTAGAAGAGAGAGGCATGAAATAGGCAGAGTTGGTATTCGGCAACTTCAGCATTCGGGCTTCCCAAAAAACGTTGTGCCAATGACCTTATGTTTTTTAAAAATCAACAGAACAGTGGACGAAACTGATCAAACATAGCCAAAATATATTACAATCATCAAGGAATATTTGAGAGATTGACTAGTTCTAAGATTAGAAATGAGGCAGCAAGGTGTGGGGGGGGGGGGGGGTCACCAGGGCTGTAACACTTCAAAACAAATTTATCCACAATATTAGATACATGAAGAGCAATTTAGCTAAGGCATTTCGGAGTATGTGAAGTCGTCCACTTCAGGTACTCAGAATTAGCCTTGTGACTTGGCACCTTGGTCTGGAATCTAGAAGTTTATGACAAATGCTTTTCATGTATGCTAAGTGATCATAAAGAAAAGTAAGTCGCCAAAGCAAAACATTATTTTCTGGTTAGTTTAAAGATTATGGTCCAATTGTCCAGGAGCCAATCAGTGTGTGTGGCAATGAGACCATTTGGCCTGGGTTCAAGTTCCAAGGGAGTCTCAAACTAAGGCAATGCTGTTGGTGTTTTATAAGGGTAGAAAAGCAGGTGTTGTTATGGCTAGGGGTTTGAAAGCTGTGAGTAGAAGAAACTGTAGTTTCATACATAAATGCATCCCTGTTAGACCTGATATCCTGGCGTGGGATCCCCTGACTTTTTGCCTTCTGACTCCTGTTTTTCTGACCTCATTTTTGCTGGCTTTAGGATTCTGGGAACTTTATCACTGCTGATCAGTGCTAAAGTGCAGGTGCTTTCTGCTCTTAGCTTTGTAATATTGACCTATCCACAATTGGCATATTTAATTTACCGGTAAGTCCCTAGTAAAGTGCATTATTTGTGCCCAGGGCCCGTAAATTAAATGCTATTCAATCAATCAATCAATCAATCATTTGTAGAGCGCTGCACTGTCAACCCTAGGGGTATGTGGTTGCTGGGGTGTGAGGTCGCAGTCAAAAGCCATGTATTGAATTATTCTTTTAGTCTGCAAAGGGGGGTGCTGTTCGGAGGTGGAGGGGCAGGTCGTTTCAGGTCTTGGCAGCGATGTAGAAGAAGGAGCGCCCCCGGTTGTTGCGGCTGCAGCAGATTTGGGTAGTGTGAACAAGGGCTAGTGAGGAGGAATGTAAGTGTCTTGCAGGTTGGTGGAAGTTCAGTTGGTGGTTGATGTAGGCCAATCCTTGATCTTGTAAGATCTTGTATGTGTGAGTGAGGATCTTGAACTGGCATCTCTTCTGGATGGGGAGCCAGTGGAGGTTTCTGAAGTAGGGTGTGATGTGGGCCCTTTTGGGAAGCTCCACAGTGAGTTTACCTGCTGCGTTCTATATGGTCTGGAGTCTTGAGGAGCTGGGGGTGACGCTGGTGTAGAGTGAATTGTGGTAGTTGAGCCAGCTGGTGATGAGGTCCTGGGTGATGGTTTTCCTGATGTTGACTGGGATGCACCTGAAAAGTCTGCAGAGCATGTGAAGGGTGTGGAAGCAGGATGAGGCTACTCCGTTGATTTGTTGCTTTAGGGTCAATTTGCTCTCAAGGATTATACCAAGGTTGCATGCGTGGTCTGTTGGCATGGGAATGGCCAACAGCTGAGGTCCCATCTGGATGCATTTTTCCCAAAAATCAGAACTTCCATTTTGTCGGAGTTAAGTATGAGGTAGTTTGTTCTCATCCAGTTGGTGACTCCGGTCATGGGGTGGAGGGGTCTTCGGTGAGCAATAGGACGAGCTGTGTGTTATCTTCATAGGATATCATGTTGAGATCGTGGGATCTGACAATGTCGGCTAGTGGGATCATGTAGGTGTTGAACAATGTGGGACTTAGGGATGATCCTTGGGGTACACCGCATAGATGTTATTGGGTGCGGAGGCGGCGGGATGCTCTGAGTACGTCCTGTCAGGAAGAAGGTGATCCATTTGAGAGCATTCTTTCGGATGCCGATGTTGTGGAGCCTGTTGATGAGGGTGTGGTGGAAGATGCTGTTGAATGCGGCTAAGAGGCCAAGGAGGATCAAGGCTGCAGTCTCTCTGCAATTGAGAAATGTTCTGATGTCATCTGTGGCTGCAATGAATGCAGTCTCCCTGATGTGGTTGGCACAGGATCCTGATTGTGAGATGTAAAGCAGGTTGTTTTGTTCCAAGTATTCTGTGAGCTGATGATTGGTGGCCTTCTCAAGTACTTTAAAGTGTAGGGGAGCTGAGAGATCGGTTGATCTTTTTTGAGTTTGTTGAGTTCGGCGGATGGTTTCTTTAGGAGTGGTCTGATTTCTGCATGTTTCCATTTGTCTGGGAAGACTGCCATGGCAACGGAGGTGTTGATGATGTTGGTGAGTTCCGTGCTGATGTGGTTGGTTCCGAGGTTGAACAGGTGGTGGAGGTATGGGTCGGTTTGTGCTCGGCAGTGGATGGAAGACAGGATGGCCGAGGTAAATTGAGTGGTGAGCTGTGTCCATGTGGTAATCGAGCTGCTGCTGTGTGCTGATTAGTCAAGGCTGCTGAGGTTGGGGAATGTGGGTTGGGGGTCTAAGTTGTTGTAGATGGTGGCAATCTTGTTGTGAAAGTAGTCTGAGAGGGTATCACAGAGTTCTTGAGAGGGGTGGATTGTGTTCTGTGGCTGCTGGGCTGGAGTATTCTTTCACAATTTTGAACAGTTCTTTAGTGCAGTTGACTGCTGTGTTAATGGGGGCTGTGATGGCTGCTCTCTTGGATTACTTGATTTGCCAGTGGCAATCACTAAGAGCGCCTTTGTGGGTGGCTCTGTCTGAAGGGTTCTGGGTGAATTGCCATTGTTTTTCGAGTTTGTAGCAGGTGCACTTGGTGGTTCTGAGCTCTGGGGTATACCAGCTGGCTCGTCCTGTGGTTTTAGTGGATCTGGCTGGCTTCAGTGGGGTGACTCTGTTGGCGCATTCGGTGATTCAGGTGGAGAGGTTCTGGATGCCTGTTCTAGGTCTGATGAGGCCTTGCGTTTTGAGGTGCTGAGGGCCTGAGTCCACTGTCAATTTGCTCCCGCTACGATGATTAGAGCTGTGGTGCTTGGTGATGGTCTGCTGTGCTCCAGAGACGGTAAAGTGCACAATGGTGTGGTCAGACCATGTGAGTTCTGTGACGTGACTGAATTTGACTCTGTTGCTGGAGGTGAAGATGGGGTGGAGTGTGTGTCCTCCTTTGTGCATGGGTCCAGTGACCAATTGGGCAAGGCCAATGTTGCTCATGCTCTGTAGGAGAGTGATGGAGCTGGTATTGTTGGGGTAGTCAATGTGGAGATTGAGGTTACTGAGTAGGATGTAGTGGTTGGAGTCGATGGTTCATGGTGCGATGATGTTGGGGATGGTGTCACAGAAGGCTCTGTGGAACCCATGCGTGGCTGCTCTGCGGCCTTCACTAAGTAGGTCCTGTGGGGACGGAGGGGTGCTGGGTGGCAGGAGGTGTGAGAGTTGAAAAAGGTGGGAAGCGAGCGGGGGCACAGGAAGCAATCAGAAAAAGAGGCCAAGCGGAGTGCAGAGTAAGGTGAGAATTAGGCAAAGGTAAAAACAGAAGAGGCAAAATGGAGAGCAACAGTGAAACCAGGGGCAGAGCAGAGTGAAAAATCTAAAGTGGCAGAGGCCAAAATAGAGTGAAAAAAGCAACAGCAGAAAGGCAGAGTGCAAAAGCAGAGGTGAAAATGGGGGCAATGAGGAGTGAAAAGGCTAAGGGGGCAGAGGCCACAAACAGAGTGAAAAAAGAAAAGGCAGCAAAAATCAAGCAGAGGGCCATGCGGAGATTGAGATGAAGATCAAGATGCAGACCAGAGTAAGGCACGGAATCGTCAGGAGACCTGTTGCGGGGGAACTGGTGGGAGGACCTGCTCCCAGGGGCATACCTTATGGGTGGGCCTGCAACACTGATTGAGCCACTCACTTCAATAGTCCCAAGAACATTTCTCAGGCTTGCCATTGCAGAGCTTGTGTGGGAAGGGTTTAAACTGTCATTTCGATCTGGCAAGTGTATCTACTTAACTAACAATACTCGTGGTGCACTCAAATTACATAGTGTTAATAAAACCTATATGCTTATTGGGAAATTGTAAACAAACTTAGCATGTAGTGCTGAAATTAGCCCTGTCGGAGCTCATGAAACAATTTAGAATAAGCTACAACAATAAGATGTACTAGTATCAGCATGCACAGCTGATGCCCAAACAGGCTTCAGAGTAAACATGAAATCATAAAAAATTCTTTGAAGATCGGAATGTCAACCTAATGTCATTTCAAGTGTGATGTAACACTTGTACAACCCAACTGATCTACAAGCAATTTCATTCTCTTGGACTACTACAACTCTTGCCTCAAACTGTTGTTGCATTCCATGTTTATAAGTTATTGACTATCTGATTCCATTCCGATTGCCTTTGGTTTACTCTGAAGCCTGTTTGGGCATCAACTGTGCGTGCTGAGCCTAGTACATCTTATTGTTCTAGGCCATACTAAAGTGTATCCACTTGCCAGGCCCACATTTTCCTATTCATAGCATATGTCCCACCCATAAATTAGGCCCAAGTTAACCCCGAGAGCATAATGCAATGTATTTAGACAGTGAGGCGTGTACTTTTAAGTTTAACATGTCCTCGTAGTGAAAGACTATCAAATTTGTTTTTTCACTACTGCGCGGCCTATCTCACCTGTAGGTTAACATTGGGATTGTCTTAAAACATCTTTAAAGTGTAAATTCAAATTGGGAAAATATAGAGTTATGGAGTTTGGTGGCTATGGGCTCAAAATTTAAAACCACAACGTATGGTGAACTTGGGTTTTAAATTGTAAGTCTGAAAATTCCACTTTTAGAAAGTTGGCATTTTCAGACTTTAACTATTCTGTGCCTCTGCCTGTCTTTGAGTACAAGCCTGAGGTGGATAACAGCTAGGCTTTTAGCATTCCCTCTAGACAGTCACACAAAAAAGGGAGCAAAGGTGTGACAGTTGCATCCTGATGGCCCATCACCAGGATGATGGGTATTCTTGGGCTAGATGGAAGGGGAGGAGCTGACACACCTGAATAGGGATGTGCCTCTCACCACACAAAGGGCTTCAAATGCCCCTTTGAAGTCTCCCCCACTTCAGAGTCACATTTGGGTGTCCGTACTAGACCCCAAACTCCACCAAATCAGAACTCTGCTGTGAACCAAGGACATTCTGTCAGGAGGAAGATCTGCTGTGCTGACAGGAGGGAGTGCCACTTTGCTAACCTCATTGCTGTGTTGGTCTGCTGATTGCTGTGCAGTAAGAGGGGCTGCCACTTTGCTACCTGCTCTGCTGCCTTGGCCTGCTGCTTGCTGCTTCTTGCTTGGGAGTGAGAAGGACTGGTCCTGCTCTATACAACCTTGAACCCAAGTTTCTCCAAGGGCTTATTGGCTTGCCCCCTGTTCTTGCAGTCTCAGGGATATCAAGACTGCTCTCAACTTTGGTTCTGCTACTGGACTCTGCCTCCTGTGAGTCTTATGCTTGCCTGAGGTAGTCCCTCCAATCCTCAGCCTCAGAAGTGGGTTCTACAACTGTTTTCTGCAAACTCTGGCAAATCGACCCGACTGCGTGACTAAAGCCAATGCATTGCTCCTCAACTACAATGCTGAGCCCATCCTTTGACACTGTTTGTAAGGCTCGATGATGACGCATCGATGATCCTTCAACACCATCTGTGGAGCTCGATGATGATGCAGCGCCGATCCTTCAGCATCACATGCGAGGCTCATCTCCGATGCATAGACTCAACTGCGTGCAAAATAGCAATGCATTGTGCTCTTGACATCAATGCTTTGCTCAATACCAGGGACTTTTTTAGCAGACCTTGCATGGGTTATATAGCCGGCCGGCCCTCCATCGCAATCGGCCTGAACTTTGGATTTGTACTGGTCCTTCGCGAACTCAAGTAACCTTTTGACCGCTAGTAAATTATAAACAGTGTTTTTACATTTAATCTTTAAAAATTATCAACTTCTATTTATTGGATTTTTGTAGTTCTGGTCTTGTTTACTCAGATAAATATTATCTATTTTTCTAAACTGGTGTGGAGTCTTTATGTGGTGTTTTCACTGTTACTGCATTTTAAGTGTTGCTTTAATACTTTGCACATTGCCTATTAAGTTAAGACTGACTGTTTTATGCCAAGCTACCAGAGGGTGAGCACAGGTTAATTTAAAGTGTGTATCTGATTTACCCTGACTAGGATTGTGGTCCCTACTTGGACAGGGTGCATACCTCTGCCAACTAGAGACCTCATTTCTAACAATACCTTCTAATTACTATTGTGAATGTGGTGCAGATACCGAGCCAAATAACTGCAAACGGTTGCCTTCCCGGGCAACCACAAGCCATTGAAAACAGATTGATATGTCTGTTTCCAGACTGCTTAAATTATTACATACAACTGCAGTTTATATGCAGTTTGGGAGTTTTATACGTTATTGACAACAGATTGAGAACTGTGTCCATTTTCAGATTGTTCAATTGTGGTATGAAATTATAGTTCAGAATAAGTGCGATGTTTTCTCTTCATTCATAGATGTTTATTTATGAATTGATGACATAAGCTCCCTGACAACGTAAATCGTCCCAAAAAATATTATTGGAGAATGAAATAATTTACACAAAGGTTTTTAATTCATCTTCCCGTCATAACATCCCAATATGCGATTTGTTGAAAAAATAACGGAGGGAATTACAGATTGCCCCATTTTTCTAGGGAACTGGTTGCCCTGTTCGTTCCAGTCAGAAAAATATGTCCAGACAGATGCGAATGGTGTTCGCTTGGAAGCGTCTCTCCTTGGAGCAATTGCCATCGAGTGCCCCCTCCCTGTTGGGGAACCCACCCACTCAAACACCACACAAAAAGGAGCCAACTGTTATCCCGCGTGCTGAAGTTAGAGCTAAACACAGAAAAGCGTAATATCATTTGAGCTTTGAGCAAGCATGTTAATTTGGGAAAGATACATTCAAAATATCACGGTAAAGAACCAGGTGTGTTTGCAGCCTCTCTGGAAGGGTGTAAAAACAATCACCACCATTGCCGATTTTGCCAGGGCATTATCAGGACAACACAGAACAGATGCTAATCCGCAAGTGCTGGGTTAGCCATTCATTCAGAGATGCTGCCTTTTGGTACATATTTGGCTGAGGTTCTCAATGGGCCTTGATGCGACCCTAGTAGATGCTTTACACCCACCTAAGGTTAGCATGGGCCTGGGTACACTTAGAAATGCCAGGAATCCGTTCTTGTCTGACTTCTCCCACGTGTCCTTCCGTGCCAGGTTCATGCGTTGGCGCCTTGGGCAGTGTGAAGTCTTCCAGTGCCATCTGTTGGCCGCGCCTCATAACTATGTTGTGAAATATGCAGCATTGCGCACACGCCGACAAAGATTTTTAGGCAGATAAGAAACGCCCTTAAAAGATGCCAAATATTCTCTGCATAGTCTGGTTCTGCTGCCTTCTTGATCGTTCGTTGTAAAATGTTGCAATGACTCTTGTCTCCCTTCTCTTCATCCCCAGGATACCCTTCTGGGTGATATGCGTGCTTTACAAGTACACTTAGCCTAACATAACATGACATACAATACCGTACGGTAACACAACATAGGCACTGTAAGCTTGCCCAGGTACAAGGTTGTGCACTTTTAGAGAACCGACATAGATCCAGATACGAGGTCCGTCTGAGAGAAGTAATCTTGCTGCAAGTGTATTTATATCATCTTGACATGTATGTCTGTGGGGTATACGTTACAATGCCAATTTCACTGTTTAATTTGAGCCAGTGGTTGCAGGTGGGACCTACTGGCACTCATCTTTGGGGACCGGCACTTATTTGACCTAGAGCTTTTAGTTTTCAGACAGAACAAAGACTCAGGCCTCACACAGCAGAACCAACCCTCAAATTACACAGTTTCTTTGGACAGGAGAGATTTCCTTCAGGGTGAACAGGTTGTGCAGACGTTAGATGTGGAGAGACAAACTAGGTCCGGGTTCCACAAAACGTACAGACAGGCTCAAACTTCTCATTATGCGGGTGCATTACCACTGGAAATGTGGGTACTGGAAACGCATGCCACACCTATATCAGACACTCCCTTGGCATGCTTGCAGGCGTCTTCCAGCACGTCAGGGACATTCATGGCAGATTGTTATAATGTACATGGCAGTGTGCCATGGAAGAGGCAACATTGGAAATGGTATTTCCACATGTAGAACGGCAGCACTGCATCACCAGAAAGCCACTTTCCACCCTCTTAAGTGGAGTGAGAATGGAAATAGGACTTCTCTTATTTTATGGTGAATGTCCCTTTAAGGCCAGCCTCCAAGTTAGACCTAAATTAGACCTCAATCCTTCATTCACACATCTCTCACTCCCAGACAATTCTTTTCAGGCAACATCCCATCCCCTCTTTCTCTTCTGTTTTTTCATTCTCTTCCTTTCCCTGTCGGCCATCTCTCTTAAATCGACGCTGTCTCACTGACCCCCCAACAAAGGACTTTAAAATGGGAAACTCTTTGTATTTGGAGAGCCCCTTAAGTCTGACTGTGAACACCACTGAATCTCCCGCCAATCTCTGAGAGAGTCCAGGCCATTGAGTGATTGCATGAACTTTCAACTTCGAATCCCACTCAGAGATTTGATGGACCCTGAAAGGAAAGATTCACCTCGGGCCTACCTGTGGTGTCCACACCGAACTGCATTCCAACACTGTATTCCGCTGTGTCCTTACAGAGACTGACAGTTGTATGAGAGTCAGTCTGCCCCACTCTGACAGGAGCAGTCCAGTGCGGACTACCAGGCTACAACATGTTCACACAGCACAGAAGCAGCCTCAGATGCACCACTGCGTCTTTCGGGTGCAGTACAGAGGTGCGGCGTGAGGTCTATGTCTGGACACTTGGGGGCTTTTCTTGCGTCACCCTTGCCCCACCTAAAGACACCATGGGTACCCCGTATTTACAATACGGTGCACCATGCCTCTCATTAGGACAATAGTGTCAAACATTTTGCCGCTATTGCGGCGCTTTGCTGCACTAGCGTAAAAAATGTTGACGCTAGTGCAGTAAAGTGCAGGGAGGCCCATTGATTTCAATGGGTACGCCATTTTAACACCTGGTCTTAGCAGGCGTTAAAATGAAGGAAAAAATGGTGCAGTGAAATCTTGTAGATTTCACTGCGCCATTTTTTCTGGCCTCCATGTGCCGAACGCCCCCTTTGCATATATTATGCCTGGCGCAGGCATAATGTTGCACAAGGGGGTGCAAAGTGGCATAATGTGTGCCACTTTGCAAATTGGACCGGCAAAAATGCTTTCCTAATGCCACATTAGGGTAAAAAGAAAAAAATACGCTAACGTAGCGCCAGGATGCGCTAGGGGATTGTAAATATGCCCCTTGGTGTGCTCAGGAACCATATCTACACTGCACAGATAAAGCATGGAGTGGCTCAAGTGCAGCAGAACAGGATTTCAAGCTGAATGCTCATTGGAGGTATTCTCCACTATGAAGGAAAAAGTAACTAGAACAGGGTAACAACAGAAAACGAAGAAAAAAACCATAGAAGAGTTCTAACCCCTAACTATTAAACATGAAAAATGAGCACAACAATGTGAAATACCATGAATATGCCACATTAAATCCTTTTGGGATGTGTAATAATAGCATAAATTATTTTGGCCCCAAGATGGAACTCTCTTTATGGGGTGCGCTGTGTAAATAGATCCTATTATAGAGAAACTTGAGTTTGAAACACAGGCTAGACCTTACTCGTATTCCACTCACGGCTGTACCTGGTAGTCTTTGCTAGGTGATAGATATAGTAGATTGCCAAACTGCAAAGGTACTCTTACACATTTCTACGCCATGTGGGGGAGGGGGGCAAAATAAAATCAGTTTTGGAGGTCTTTTAATTCGCATGAGGGAGTTGGTCATTTATTTGTAAGAATTGCACTGTCTTTTTAACTGACCTTAAATATGTATGTGTCTATTTTTGCGGTATTTCTCTAGCGAAAACATAGCCGACAAGCAGAGGAGACTTGTAATTGTCAGTGACAAAGAAAGAGTCAACTGTAGTTGGTTTCTGAGAGTGGAAGTGGACCATGACTGTGTTGTTATGTACTGTTCTTTAAAAAAGGTGTGTCTTCAGCTTTTACCTAAATTGGAGGAGGCTGGAACAGATCCTTTTTGCATGGATGGAGAAAAACGTGCCTTTTTTCCTTTTTTTGAACTTCTTCTCCAGTCTGATGTTTTCCTGGCTGCAGATTTTCTGAGAGCTACCAGAAAATGTGAGCTTGTCAGTCAGAAATGTGGAGGTGCTGGCCGTGATGGCTTTGTAGATGATGCAACTGGTTTTGAAGATGGTTTCCTCTGACATACAGAGCAAGTGGAGTTCCAACAGGGAGGGAGGATTTGGTCTTCAGTCTACAGGCTTCTGATGAAGCTTGGAAGCCCAGGACATCTGTTTCACCATTAGTGCTGTTTCTCTAGAGTAGGTATGATGACAAGGTTCGGTAGTGAGTGGAAGTATGGCTCACCGCTATACATATTTTGTATGTGATTAGGAATTATTCATTTGTCACTCTGCTGCTCACATTTCACATACAATACATGCCTTCATATGTGCAATACGTATTTGAGGTTATCAGAGAGCAACACCCTCACATTTTACACAGTGTTCTTTCTGAATGAACACACCCACCAAATATCACCTCCGAGGAAGATTACAGCATTTTTGTCAACTTTACTCCTTTTGTAAAACTATGCACCAAACCAGTGCCTTGGTTCTTAAATTTAAATTAACTGTTTGACAATTGACTTTACAAAGCCAAATCAGAACATATGCAAATAATTTCAGTACACTTTTTGAATGAGATACTTTATTGCAAATGTTTTCGAACACTGCACAGAACAAATTCTGGGGGTTATTACAACTTTGGAGGAGGTGTTAATCCGTCCCAAAAGTGACGGTAAAGTGACGGATATACCACCAGCCGTATTACGAGTTCCATAGGATATAATGGACTCTTAATACGGCTGGTGGTATATCCGTCACTTTACCGTCACTTTTGTGACGGATTAACACCTCCTCCAAAGTTGTAATAACCCCCTCTGTCCATTAATACATTTCTTTATTTTGAGATGATTTCTATAGCAACACTTCAGCTTGCTGCACTTCCAAGCACATTGCCCTACAGAAACGTGTTCATATTGACATTGATACTTATGTAAACAACTTATAACAGAAGGATGAAAAGTGGTGTGGAAAGGGTAAGCGTTGAGGTAATCAGATCAGCTTTTAACATTGATGAGAATGAAATGCTCTTTTGGGAAGGTTAGTTGGTAGTTATTGTAGGTTATACTAAAAGAATGATGCAGTATGTTGCGGAGTGCCAGCAGTTAGGAGTTTGACCATCTAGTGTTACTTGGTTACTTTACCTCATATTCTCATTTCTTAAATGTAAGCCTACTGGTACTCTATTACAGTGTGTCATGGTGTCAGTTCTTAGATGTTGGATGATTAACCTGCATTCTTGTGAACAGTTTTACTTTGTCCAGAGAATGGAGGATGGTGCTCCTAACTCTTCAGGGCTTTCTCATTCTACAGTGCACCGATGAAGCACAAAGTGGCAGAAACGCATCTGTACAGTATTTCAGACTGGACTATCTTACAGAAGGTATAGCCAGCAAGGGATAAGAAAATAACTAAAAACATGGTGAAATTATCATTTCAGAATTTTGACTACGTATATGGTATTACTGGATGTGAATGTCAGTGTTAAAGGGAGGTCGAATGAATGAAATTAGTTCATTTTATGAATATTTGGAAAATGTATAATTTTGTGCAGCTGAGTGTTCGTAGAAATGCAATAAATGGTTGATATGGACCAGAGTTAAGACCTGATTTAAGGATGGTTAGCACAAGAGATCAGAACGGTTATTCCCATAGAGTGTGGGTATTTACCAAACATGAAATAAATTAGTTAGTTTGGTGAATTGGTACCATGGTGCAGAGGGGGTGTGGGTTTGAAGCCAGTAAAATGCTTTGAAGAGATGCAAACATTTTGAGGACTGTGCATTACCATACAACCCTTATGGCTAGTCAAACAATGGCACAGCCTCACTCATTAACTGGATATATAAGTGCAGTGTTGTGTGAGTATGAATAACGGAACCCTTTTGGCTCCTGAAGGACTCCGAACAGCTGTGACGTAAGTGTTAGAACATGGTGAGGTGAATGGAGGTTTAGAATGTTGAGTTTGCAGTTACACGCAGATGAATAAAGACATGTAATACAAAACTCCGTGTGTGGCATATTCATTGTTGGGTACCCAAGCTGGCGAAGGTGCTATAACAAGCGACATGACAGGGGATACATAACCCGAAGATAAACAGTGCTTTCCCAGAGAGTTTGCCATGTAAGTGATCCAAGTAGAAGTTCCCAGGGTTGTGCTTACAGAGGCATTCATACCTGAAGCGGTGGTTGAAACAGTAGAAGGCTGTTCATCCAGTGGAGACCAAGAAAGAGGCCACATTTCCTACAGTTATAAAAGATGACCCTGAGGCCAGCTTGTCACAGGTCCTGGCTAATGGTATGAATGGAACAGGTCCTGATGGGCATCAGATGAAGCTAGAGAGGTCTCCAATATTAATGTCAGTAAGCCCACAAATGGTTATTAATGCTACTGCCTTTCTGGAATCACCACCATCATTTTATACAAAATACTGGCGATAGATGGACTGCTGGGATAGAGACATTTGATGATCTCATTGATGCTTTAAAAGATACAGATAACAAAAAGATTATCAAATACCTGAAGAATCTTGATGGTGAAAGTGTGAAAGAAGTCATAAAGAAAATGCTGTGAGCTGATGAAGTTATATGCTACCAAATTAAAGACCCCTTGAATCTCAAATTCAATCCAGTGCCGAATGTAGATTCTGAAAGGTACATTTTCAGTCAAGAACAACAAAGAGTTGGTGAAACCATATACACATTTTCTTTAGAGGCTATATATGCTCATTAAACACTGTAATTCAATGAATTCAATGATGAGGAAATAATACATCTCAGAGTTATTGATGGATGCCTGTCAGATTCATTCAGATGACGAATGCTGAGAGAAACTCTTAGTCTGCAGTGAGTTTTTATGGCTGTCGGAGAGAATGGCGATCGACAAGCTGCTGACAGTGAGGCCGGAGGTGCCCAAAGTGAGTCAGTCATGAACATGTAAAGCAAGCAGAAACACAAGGCTGAAGGACACAAGGTGATGTCTCTAAGGACAAAGAAGTTGTGTTTCATGTGTGGATTGTCATTTCCACACAAAGGTAAATGTCCACCATTAGACAGATATGCAAAGGCTGTGGGAGAACCATTTTGTAACGGTTTGCAAGGTGAAGGAAAAAGCAAGTGCGTCACAGCGAGAAGACAAAATGGCCGGCCGAATATCCAAAAGGCGACGTTCGACACAAGCCCACAAGGCCAAATGACATAATTTGAGACAAAGCGACACCGAACAAAGTCATTTATCATCCAAATTATTGTAAAAAAATGTATCAGTATCAATAACAAGTAAAAGTGAAGAAGATAATTGTGCAATATTGATGATGTTTATCTCAGAAAAATGTGTGTAGGAAGCTGCCACTGTATATACTATACCAAAATGAGGTATGGTGTGTACAGAGTCCAGGGGTTCCCCAGAGGCTTACCAGAGGTTAAAGTAGATAATACTAATGCTCTCTTTTGTGATAGTGTAGTCGAGCAGTTAGGCTTATCCGATGGTAGCGTGAAGCATTTGTTGTACACACACAGTCAATAAATGAGGCGTACACTCAGTGGCTAACTCTAGGCCAATTGTTTTTATATAGCAAAAATATTCTTTATTATTTTATTACTAGAACTAGAGGATCTCAGTTTCAGGTAAGAACAGATGTAGGCATATATCAAACATATGTTACAGTTTACAAGTAAGTAACACTTTTCGATTTCAAAAGTAGACACAGTGCAATTTTTCATAGGAATCAATAGAGTCCTAGGGGCAGTGTTAGGTTAGAAAGCAGGGAAGTACATGACTTACTAATCCAGTCCTCAGAGGTTAGGGGGTCCACTGGTCACAGTTCAAGTTGACCCCAACAACACACCACCAGCAACACAGCGCTGGCTGGGTGCAGAGGTCAAAGTTGGTGTTGGGGTTGCAATGAAGTCATAAGAGGACTAGGGGGACTTAGTTGAGCAGAGCTTGCAGGTAAGAAGGTCAGTACCCGCAGTTTCAGGACACAGGCCTGGGGGGGTTTAGGTCAGCAATGGGAGGGTCACAGGTCAGCACTAAACACACACCCTCCGCGGCACAGGGGCAGCTGGGTGCAGGGTGCAAACACAGTGTCGTCTGTCGTGCACCTAATGCTTATCTATGAGGGAACCCTGGGGCCACAAAGAGGCTGCAGGCTGGGTCCAGGGGGTCCGTTCCAGGAAATCAAAGGCTGGACAGGGAGGAGAGGCAGCCGCTGGCCTCTTTTGGACCTTTGGTTGGATTTGGGGGCTGTGGGTGCAGGGGTAGCTACATGCATCTGGAATCTTCACTGGATCCGGTTGTGGAAAGAGGGAGCCTCTGGATTTAGGCTGCAGGCGTAGTTGTGGTGGCCAAGAGGGGTCAACCCAGGATGGACTCGAGTTCAGAATTGTCTGGGGACCTCCTGTGGTCCAGTGGGCCACCTGGACTCGGCTGTGGGCTTTGGGTGCAGAGTAGACAGGACTCGCAGACCCGTGGCAGTTCTTGAGTCATTTTTAAGGTTTTCTTGTGAACAGTGCCGCTGTCCTCTGGAGTTCTTGGTCCTCTTCTAGGCAGTCCTCTGGGAGTTTGGAGAGGTCGTTGCTCCTGCAGGATGCGTCGCCTTTTTGGAGCAGGGGTTTCTGAAGCTGCAGACAGGCCAGTAGGGCTGGGGCCAAGTACGTTGTCACCTGGGGTCTTCACTGCTGGGGTCGGCTTAGCACTCCTTCTTCTTTCTTCTTTTGTCTTCTTCTTGAAGGTGCCAGAAATCTGGTGAGTGAGGTTCAGGGAAGTCCCTAAATACTAGATTTAGGGGCATTACAGGGGTCAGGGAGAAGTAGCCAATGGCTACTGCCTCTGAGGGTGACTACACCCTTCAGGTGTTCACTCCCTTTGGGGAGGGGGACACAGTCCTCCAAAAGAAGATGGAGTATTCTGCAAGGAGAGGGTCACTTTAGTTCTTGACACCCTAGAGGTGGTCCTAGCTGCAGTGGTCACTCCTCCTTGTTTTTCCAAATTTTCCCACTGGAACTGCTGCCCACCCTGCCACTAAAAGTGGGGCCTGGTCCGGGGGGTGGAGGGGTGTGGTGGGAAACTGAACTAGTTGGAATGCCCTGGGTCACTGTAACAGGAGGCTTGAGCCTTTGAGGCTCATCGCCAAGTTTGACAGTTCCTGCAGGTGAGAGGTGTGAAGCACCTCTACTCAGAGCAGACTTTGTTTCTGACCTCTGAGAGCACAAAGGTTTTCATCCCATGAGGTCAGAAACTTGTCTGTGAGTGGCATGCTGCACAGACTGGTCAGTTCTTCACTAAAGGGTTGGATACAATTCAGGGGGCATCTCTAAAATACCCTCTGTGTGTATTTTACAATAAATCCAACACTGACATCAGTGTGGGTTTATTGTGCTGAGAAGTTTGATACTAAACTGCCCAGACTTCAGTGAAGCCATCATGGAGCTGTGCATTTTGTAATGACAGACTCCTAGCCCATATACTCAATAAGGTCGTACTGCACTTACAATGTCTTAGAATGGACTTAGACACTGTAGGGGCATATTGCTCATGCAGCTATGCCCTCACCTGTGGGATAGTGCACTCTGTCTTAGGGCTGTAAGGACTGCTAGAGGGGTGACTTACCTATGTCACAGGCAGTGGTCTGTGGGCATGACACCCTGAGAGGAATGCATGTTGACTTGACCTTTTTTTCCCCACCAGCACACAAGCTGCGTGGAAGTGTGCATGTGTTTGGTGAGGGGTCCCTTGGGGAGTCACATTTCATGCTGCATCCCTTGGGGACCCTCCCTGGTCACAGAGCCCTTGGTACCATTGGTACGTTTTACAAGGAACTTGGCTGTGTGCCAGGGGTGTGCCAATTGTAGAAACAATGGCACAGTTTTGGGAAAGAACACTGGTATGGGGCCTGGTTAGCAGGATCCCAGCACGTTCTCAGTCAACTCAGCATCAATATCAGACAAAAAGTGGGGAGGGGGTTAACCATGTCAAAAGGGGCCCTTTCCTACAACGTGCACCTGTTGGACTGACTGCATGTGAAGAAAAGTACCAGTCAAAGAAAAGCCGACATGTAAAAGCAATAAAGTCATTGAAAACGTGGTCTGAAGATTACACTGAAAATAAACAGTTGTTCAATACCTTTCATTACCAACAGTGGTGCGTCACTAAATATTATGCCTGAGGAGAAATATAATAAACTATCTCCATTGCCGCAACTGACGCCATCGAAAACTGAAGTGTACACATGGGCTACAGTGACACCATTGAAAAGGAAAGGTTCATTAGTAGCGAAGATGATATACAAGAAAACAAAAGTAGACGTGCCCATTCATGTGCTTCAAGGTACAGCGTCAAGTTCTTATTTACTCAGTTTCAGCACAGCTGCTGATAAGAGACTGATCTCAGTGAACTACAACATGAATGCTCATCACAAAATAGTAAGTCCATTCCCTTTGTTGTTTCATGGGTTATGAAAACTTAAAAGTATGAAAGTACAATTACATATTAATGAGGTTTACTGCGCCTACATGATGTCATATATGTTCTAATTTTAAAGGAGTATTGCATACAAGTAATGTCTTAGATTAGATTAGCTGATATGAGCAGTTCTGTCTTTGGCATTGTTAGACTTGTCAGTTTGCAATGCAATGTTGGGTCAGATTCTTCTTTCTTTAATGATAAGGACAACAACTAACATGAATACATTTGAAAAACGTATTTTATCGGATTGCTTGCCTCGCTGGTAAAGCAAGCGATGGAGAGAAGACAAATTTGAGGACGAATATTGCAATAGCATACGAATCCCATAGAAAGTAGTAGATAAAATAATTGCAGAAATGGAATGAAATCAAAATACCACCTGTGAAATGCAGAGTGGATTTTTCACATACTCAAGAGACTTTAAAACATGGTATCAGAGGTACCTTTGTAGCCGTGATCTGCTGTAGGCCTAAATTGCAGCAGACACATGCTAGGATAAACTGTTTTTAACATATTGAATATCCTACTTCTGCTACGAATGAAATCACCTTTAAACAGTGCCACGGATCCCAGAAGTCCTAGGTATATAATGTATAGAATGAGACATGCTAAGTAGGTAGCTTGCACCATCTCTGCCATGCAAATCATTAAATGACTTTACTCATTAAATCTCCTATGTCTATCTCAGGTTAAAGACTAACTAGAAGAAAAAAAACATTGGTACATCTTTGTATTCCATATTACATTTCCAGTTCCTTAGTGAATTTACATTTTTGAAGGAAGAGCTACAAAGACGATTTTCGAAGAGGTTCTTCTCTATGTGGGCCATAGCAAGCAGCTGTGACTCCAATTAGATTCCTCACTTGATTTGGATTAAGTGTGAAAGTCCCATCAGGACTTCCCGGAGAACAAAGGACGTCCTGGGGCAGCTGGACTGTGGATAGTACCAGCCAGGCGGACAGGAGAAATTTAATTGCAGGAATATCAATCTGCATTTATCTCAGGAATGGGAGAAGAGGCCAGGGATGTTGATCTCACGTGACTGAAAGGGTGGACAAGACCCTCCACCAGTGACATGCTTATGTGACAGCACAGACCTCTGCCCTGCTTTAGATGTTCACCTGAAAGAGCTTTTAGAGAGATAGTAGAATTCTGCCATTTTGGGAAACTCCTGAAATGAGCCTTCCTGTGATTGTTTTTATATTAAGTAAGGAGAGCTACTGAAATGTTGGGAAGGGTCAATCGAGGGACCTGTGTGGGAATAGGTTCAAAACACTCCACAAACCCCTGCAAGCGCACTATTATCTTCACCACCACCACCTCTGAATCAGAGCACGAATTGACTTGAAGGTGACAAGAGGAAGAAGGAGAAGAAGTCTGTTTGCTGTCGGCCTGGGAAAGGACCATGACCTTTGTTCTCTCTCACCTGTTCTCAACCCCTAGAAGTGGATCTCAAAGTGCCAGGTTAGCTTGCCTCTTGTAACCCACAGTAAAACCTAGGACAAGAAGGACATCTTTGGACGAGAACCTCCAACCCCCAGTTCTCAGTGGGAACTTAGGTTTATGCTGGAGCCATGACTGAGAAAAACGGTTGAGATGTCTTCTACTGCCTCCCGACATTCTGGAAGCTGTCTCTAGTAGTTTAGACGCTTTAGGAGTGACCAAGAAGAAGAAACTGAGCATGCTGTGCATTGGTCTGGGGCCTTGAAGGAGAGGAGGTGTGTAAGTCTCACCCCTCCCCCTGTGAACGTGTGGCCTGTGTCCCCCAGAAGATCTCCTGAAAGTCTATCAGCATTCACTGCACCCACCTCCAAGGTAACTACTCTTTCCCCACCCTTCCAGACTGCGTGAGACCAAGCACTTTACGAATAACAGTCTGATCTACTCAGCAAATCAACAAAGAAGGGAAGGGTCATGGAAGTTCTTGGGCTGTGTTAGTGTTACTGCATGCACCGCCCTTCCTGCAGGTGAAGCTGCAGGATATTTTTTCAACTTGTGCGCTGCAAGTGGAAGGAGGCTGTGGCTCAGCAGCCTTCCATCTACAAGCAGTGCTCACACCAGAGGAAGGCCCCATATAAACTCAGGCCTGGGTTCAAGCCTTCAGATGAGCTGATATCTGAATGAGTGACCGCTGAAAAGTGCTGGGGCCACACCCACCAGTCTCATAGGCCAACTGCCACTGCTGGCATAAAAATGTGAGCAACCCAAGAGCCAGACTGACTCGCAGGGTCCTCCAGTTCTTATGACTTCGATCACAATATAACATTGTACGGAAGGGATGAGTAATCTCATTGGACAATGATAATTGACTCAAAATGGGCCAATGTGACTTTCTGAATGATCCAGACTTGTAAACCCTGTTGGGGGAAATAAACATCCAACAGCTACGGCGAAAATTACTATTGATGCTTTTTACATCTTAGAACAGACTGTTGATAGCGGTGTCTGATGATGTCAGGGGACTTCAGCTGGTATTGTTTGTTACCATCATAAATATGTTTGCCTTTTTGACTTTAAAGGTCCATATGTCCATTGCCCACAACTAGATCCAGTTGAAACCACATGCAACAGGTCAACTTGAACGTGCGCCCTGGAAAGTTTTGGTATCAAACCTGCAATACTGTTTTTCTAAACTCTGTAGAGTGTATCGAAGAACGTACATTTCTCTATCTGTATGCGACCTTCAAACTGCCTAGCAACACCAATTTTCAATTAATTTTGCAATATTCCTCCTTTCTGTTCTAGGTTTTCGCTCATTCAAGAAATCAATATGGAGGAGCTGAACTCAGCAAACAGTGAATTCTGTTTCAAGTTCTACAAAGAGATAGCTAAAAGCAAGAAACATGAAAACATTTTCTTCTCTCCATTGAGCATCATGTCTGCAATGGGAATGGTCTACCGAGGAGCTAGTGGAAACACTGCTACCCAGATGGGCGAGGTAGGTGTCAGCGCCATCTACGCTACTCAGTGACACACATGTAATGCAGCGTCTGCCAACTGAACAAAGACCCAGAGCCATCTCATTGAAAATGCATTGGGCTATGGTCATTTTTCAACAATTCTGAGCAATCGTGCACTTGAGCAGCGTAATTCTATAACAACATTTACACCGACCGGTATGAAAACTGCATGCGCATTAGCAAGCAAGAATAATATTTTGTATCAGTCTGTAGGGTGAAATGTAGGTGGAATTTACTTAACCTGGCTCCAATTCTCCATACTGTATTTCCCACTGTGTGTGAAAATGTCATATGTTCAACTAAATAATTTGTTCATACGTGAGAGAGATTTGACTTGAAAGGAGTATCGGAATAATGCAATCAGAAAACTAGGCAAGGTATGTAAAATTTAGATGTCATCTGCTAAGAAAGATCAATTCTTTATTTTAAGACCAAAGAACAGCAAGATTGCATTTTCGTAAGTTCAGGCCACATCAAACGGCTGCAGAGAAATGCAACAGTATTCTCAGATAAGACACACTATCATTGCTCTAAAGTTCTTTCTGGTGTAGTAACATCGTGAGAAAGCAGAAAGCTCGACCTATCGTTGCCTGCCTTATTGTCCTCAAGGAAGATACTCACCACAAAGTGCATGAATGACGCCACACAGGACCTGTGCTGAAAGGATGTAACCATCTTAGGGCTAGCAGAGACAGTTTTGGCTATTTTGTAGATCTTATATAATTCATGAATAGAGCTTGGGGGCAAAACCTCAGCTTCCTTCGAGAACCAGTTGTCGTAAGTGGCATTCACATGTTAACCAGCCCACATTTATCAGTCACTGGTTGATTGTACCTCCATTCATGGTTTGGGAGTATTGTCTGTGCGGAGGCCATTTCTTTAATTTAATTGGTGCATGAGTCTCCATAGGGATAGGCACCTATTTGTTTTTTATATGTGCCCATCTTCAGAGATGACCAATTTTTCACAATTTCCCAGGAAAGTCCGTTACTTGTGATTGAAATCCATTAACAGTCAATACTCTGTTAACAGATGCACTGTTATTACAGGTGGGTGCAGAGCATCGGCACTCTGGTGCAACCAATCACCCAGGAAAAGAAATACTGAAGTAGCCGAAACAAAGGTTGATGAACCTGGACTGGTTGCAGAAACCTTTGTCATTATAAAGAGCCATGGAGATTCTTGCTGTCTACTGGTTTTTGGTATTGACTGTGTAAACATTTGCAATCTATTCACAGACTGCAAGCTCCAATAGAATGTAAAAGCCACTTGCACACAACTGGCTTAATACACTTCCCATCAATGGATATCTCTGCCTGTCCCACTTGGTGAAACAGCCCCCACTAGTCTTGTGGCAGGTGCAAAAGCAGTTGCATTCAAGTAAAGTTGTGACGTGTGGGATGAACCAATATTTTGTGGGATGAGGAGCAAAGGCCTCTTGCTCTGTTAAAGGAAAATCACACCCTGAGACTTTGCAAACATATCTTAAAGATCCCATTCATATACTCACTGATTCACAGATCTAAGCAGCCACCTATACTTGCACTCATCCTTCCACAGAGTCAGATCGCTCACTCATCAATCCATGCACTGACTTGGCCTTTCCTTTCTTCCCGCTATTGATTTATTCATGCATTGATCCACTCACCCATCCACACACCTGAACACACAAACTCATCAATTAATGAAACACTGTCACTTGTAAGTCTTTACTATATTCTTACCAGTGACTGTTTATTATGCACCAGAATCGTTTACATATATATGTCACCAATCAAATATTAATGCTAATTTTGCAACTGTCCTCAGGTGTGAGCAATCTACCCTGATGAATGAGGAGATTGTCTGCTTTACGTTCATGCTACTTAAACCCCACCACCGACACTGTATCAACTTCTCACTTGTCACACTTCCCCTCTTAAATCTGAGGCCTAAGCCTCACCTGAGGGGCATACTAGCAATTGTCACACTTAGGGACAGATTTACAAAAAGTGTCTCTGTACCTAGAGCAGTGCTACTTTTCCTGCGCCCCTTAGAGCCCCCCTTAACACCACCATGGTAGATTCCTTGGTGACATTTTTATGGCCCCCCTAGCGCCGGAACACCCTCTTGCATACATTATGCCTGGCGCAGGCATAATGTTGCGCAAGGGGTTAAAAAGAAGCACAATTCAAACATTGCGCCACTTTGTAAATATGGTGCAGCGTTTTTCCCCTTCCAACACCACACTAGCAGAAAACAAATTACGTTAATGGCGCAACAAAACGGCGCAAGGCCAGCATAAATCTGGCCCTAAGTATGTCGGTATGTCCTGTCCCAGCAGGTACCAAGCCAGCACTTTTCTAGTTGGTCCGAACTAAACCACTGAACCTGTTGAGGACCACGGGTTATGACACACGCCCCAGCCGCCTGGAAAGATCAGTGCTAACATGATGTGCAAGGAGACCAGGTATGACATGTGGGCAGGTATGACATTGTACAATGCAGATTTCTTGTGTCAGGGTTATGGTGCTGCAAACCTAATCTAAAGTCAATCAGCCGGGCGGAGGGGATAGTTCGGCTCTGCGGGAGCCCACACCTGCCCCACTCATTCCCATCCCAGGCGTACAAAAACTGAATTTCTCCTCTAATGAAAAATACTGACAGACAATTCAGTTTTACTGTGCACAATAGCAAAATCCAAATATTATAAATAAATCAATAAATAAAGTTGATAAGGGTGAAAAACTGGAGAAAACCTTTTTAAGTGGCTATTTGTTTCCCCAGTTTGTAGTAGCTACAAAATGTTTCGCAGAAAAAAATATATAAAATGAGTTTCCTCAGCTTGGAGGTTAATCCCACCAACCAAATATGTGCTACTGACATTGACTAACAGCTTTAACTAACGTTTTCCTTCAGTGACTGTGCTCCTCGTGGAGGAGACCATGCTTTATGAGAATATGGGGTCGAGTGTGAGTGAGTAAAATGCACCCAGGCACTGGTACAGGGTTGCGCCCTGAATCTGGTACTCAGCCAGACATTCAACAGAATGTGATGCGTTAAACACTTCAGACAAATAACTCATTTACCCACTGCTCGCATAGGGATCAGGGTGTGGTTCCAAGTGAGTGAACCCTCAAATTGAAATGCTGGTGCAGCCCATCGTGCTGCATCTGTCTTTGGGTGAAATAGTACTTGCCACACGGGAAGCGTGCCCCTTGAAGGACAGAGAAGCATGTCCTCTAAATGGATGCTGTTTTGTAGAAACGGTGAGTTACTTTCGATGCTGGCTATTAAGCTCTCTTACGTAATACCTCTGATTTGCCTACTTGCTTCAGACTGATAGCTCAGTGGCATTTTTGGGGATGGATTTTTTCGCCACAATAACATTGATAGGTGTTATTGCTATGAGCACGCAAGTGACAAATTGAATGGTAAAAAATAGTTTAATTGTAACATATAATTACCATGTGGGTGTGTACTACCCCAGAGGCAATGTAATGGTAGAAGGCGCGACTGAGTTTAACCAAGGTGAAAATACAAACTGCAGTTACTAATGGGCGTTGGAAAAATTTGTAATTTTATTGGGTAAAAAAAAAGACTTCTCAAACGACGCCTATGCTGAACAGCAGATTTGCTTGCCTTTTCTCACTAAAACCCTAGTCCCTAAGGGGCAATTTTGGAGCACCAAAATATGCCGATGGAAAAGAGAAGTAGAGTCCATTGCTCTTCCCTCGTTAGGGTCGAGCCTGCGTTGCATGCGCTCGCGCATGCGTATCGCAGGGAGACTCTTTTGTATTTAGAAAAGGGCTCGGAGCCCTGTCAACTTCACGTCAGTGCTTTTTATTGGTTCGTGGGCTTCCCTAATAAAATCTGCTTGCTTTCATTAGTCGAAGGCACGCATAGGTCATGCCTTTTCTGGTGACAAGCCCTCCTTGAGCGCAGCGACCAAGTACAGAAAACATGCGAGGCTCGCTGTTTTCCGTCGGGCTCGTGGACTTTTTTTTTCTCTAATTTAGAGCGCGATCTCGCTTGGCAGAAGTCGAGCGCTTTACATAATTGATTTCACTTTTTCGGGTTATGTACAAAAATGCACTTTTGCCCGATAGGTGAAAAGTCGGGTTAAGAGTTTACAACGCGATCAGCTCTAACATGAGCAAATGCGAGACCCGTCGCATTGTAAATGCTTGTTTTTAGGGTTGAGCCTGCGTTTCGCTAAGCGAGACACTTTAGGAATTAAAAAGGGCTCGGAGCCCTGTCTACGTCACGTCAGTGTCTTTCATTAGCTCGTGGGCTTGCCTGTTAGAAGCTGCTTGATTTCATTAGTGGAAGGCATGCATACGTCATGCCTTTTCCGGTGGATAGCCCTCCTCGAGCGCATCGACCAAGTACAGAAAACATGCAAGGCTCGCTGTTTTCCATCTGGCTTGTTGACTACTTTTTCTCTATTTTCACAACGCGATCTCACTTGGCAGAAGTCGAGCGCTTTACATAATATCGACCCTGTTACACAGTTAATTGCACTTTTTCCGGTTACATACATAATTGCACTTTTGCTGATAGGTTTCATTATGAGCGAAAAGTCCGGTTAGGAGTTTACAACGCTATCAGCTCTAACATGAGCAAACGCGAGACCCGTTGCATTGCAAATGCTTGTTTAAATCTTGAGGTAGGGAGATACCAGTAAATATATTATTTATCACCCACATAAAATTTTTATGTTTCTGACAATTTAACTAAGGGTGAAAATAAAAGTCGACATAAATTGCACCCAAACTAGGGAACCGTACTAAGAGACTGTACAACCAGTGACCAACACTGTCCTTGAATGCTTCCCAATTCAAGATAGGGAGCCCACGGATGCATACCACACTTGGTAGGTGAGGGTTCATCAACCTATACCAGAGCATGAATGTATGTTAATTATATAGGAGGTTTAGCTTTTTCTTCCATGAATTTTGTACTTTTTGTATGTTTATGGAAACCGCACAAAAGTCGTTTACCATCTCTCACTCACTCCTTAGTGTGTTAAGTATCTGTGTTGTATCCGTCCAGTATGTGTGAGAGACTCATCTTCTGTTCCTTCTGCTACTACCAGATGTTATTAACTTATTTGTGCTAGGGAAGGTTGCACTGCTGTTATGCATGTTGTACCTTTATTGTGTTATGCAGCTCTGTAGAAAACTTTCCACTACGCATAAGAAAAAACAATTAATCTTGCCAATGTTTTTCTTAATGCATGACGCAAGTAAAAGAGTGAACACTTACAAAATATATGAGCAGAGTTCACTTTTGGATTTACAAGTGAAACAAGTATTTTTTTTTAATTCAATAGATGACTTTGCACATTTTTAAAACAGCTGACAAGACGACTTTGTAAAAATGTAAAACTGCTAACAAGACAACTTTGTAATTGTGACTAGTTCTGAAATTTTAGCCAGCAGCACTGTGTATGCTGAGGTTTTGAGCCCATAGTGAAACTCTTTAAAAAATCTACAAGCTCCACAATGCAACAGGCTGCTGGTTGAAAAAAATACAAAAATAGATGATGGTATCCTATGTCATAGTGCCAAAGTGCAGAGTTGTGAAATGTAAACAAAACTTTAGTTCCAAGCCCCCTTTGTTTTCCTGTAGACTGACACGTGTGAAAAAGCCCATTGGGTGAAAGGGTGGAGCGCCTTTCAGATGCAAATGCAGACATCTCACTGTTAATGTACTAACATAACACTCCTTAAAAAAACTTGCAACTAAGAATGTGAGCAGCCACAGTTAGGCATGCCTAGAGACTCTCAGAAAGGAAAAATAATGTCCTGTCACCAGTATTACCAAACACATCCTGGCCTAGAACCTGGTGCGATGTGGGTGACGTGCTTATGTCACACTGTGAAATGACCTTCTTGACAAGTGCAGCACATGCTGCAGGTGCTGCCCTGCTAGGGCCGCTAGTGGCACTCATTGACTACGGCACACCCAAAGGCTGTTTGGTGAAACTTACTACCAACACAAATGGATCAATATGTTAAATGTTCACGATCCCACTATCAACATTTCGTGGAACACATGCTGTATGAACATAACTGTTAGTTCATAAAGAAAAATGTATCTTTAATCAGATCCATACACATATGAGTCTGGGATGGTGTTATTGTGCAAATGCTTATCCTTGCCACCCACATAAAAATTCAAACACCCTGACTTTCCTTATCTTCTGTCACCTTTTCAGATCCCAGCTACAAGACCCCTACAGATATATAGGAGAATACACATGCAAGGCCTAACTGAGAAGACTCTCTAATAGACAAATCATATTGCTGGACCAGTGCTTAATTTGTAAATATAAAGGTGCCGGTGCCCAAAGCCCTCCTCTTAAACACGCGGCAGCTGCAATTAAATGTGTGAACCTGGAATACTGAGGCGGCGTAATCCTAAAGCCATCTCGGGCCTCTTCAATACATATAAAGCCTCTCCCTGCCCTTTGGCTCACTCTTGCAGCTTTCTACTTTCTCCCATTGTGACGCTTTTTCGTTTTTCCCTTCATCCGTCTTTCCCATATGTGTCTTTTGCTCGCAGCAAATGCTTGAGGCAGAAGAATAAGCCCCGGCTCTAAAAAATAAGTGCTGGTGTCCAGCACTGGAAACAACAAGCACAAATTAAGCACTGAGCTGGACCCCATTCCTGTAGTGCTGCCAGTGCTTGATTTAAGCAAGTGGTTGCCAGTGAGGGCTACTGCCATTTATTTTTGGGGCCCAATAATTATTTTTCCTCACCAGATATTTACTGAGCACAAGAGAGGGAAACACACAGATCAGAACAACAGATGAAGAAAAAGACAGTGAAACCATCACAAAGGGAGAAAGCAGAACCTGCAAGGGTGAGATAAATGAACAGGAAGTGTCTGGTAATGGAATAAAGAGGTATGAGCTGGATTTAAGACTACCAACCTTGGCATTTTGCATGTCGACATTTATTTGCAGCAGGTGTGGGCTTGTGAGCAGAGCTTTGTACACCTCCACTTTTTCTTTACCAAATTAGCTCAGAGAGGATGTCGCCTGTTAGGTTATGCCGGTCAGTTGTTTTGTGGTAGGGCAAAGACTGATTTCCTTATATTTGGTCCCTAAGATTAAGGCCAGAGTGACCAAAAGTGGATGTGCATCAGTCAATTATCAGTGTGACTAATTAACTCACCATTTTTAGTAATCATTATTTGTTTTTCTCAATGAGTCATCATTGAGGTATGGGCCTGATCAGCCTGAGAATTTCGTAACTGGCTGTGCCACAGAGACTCAGGCTGCACCTCACTGATGAGGCCCAACAGAACTGAAACATGTCTTTGGGAGCCTGTGTTTAACTGCTTAGAAGATGTGCTGCATCCAATAACAGTTATGTTGTTGGAAGGTACAGGTTTGTTGGGTAATCAGATGAGCAGATGCTGAACAGAGGTTTCTGGAAGGTGCCTGCATCAGGAGGTGTGCTGGAACCCGTGCATGCTGTTTGGGCAATTCAAAGGACCTTGAATTTATACCTGGTATCAACTGGGAGCTAATGGAAAGCTTTAAGTGTGAGTTTGAAGTGACATAATTTGCAGGGTTTTAGATGAAATCGAGCAGTCTGGTTCTGTATCATTTGTAACCTGGAAATGAAGATCTCAGTCAAACAAATACAAATTATGTTAAAATAGTTCAGATATGCCAGGCCAAAGCGCTTATCTGCACCACTCACTTTCGATTTGAAGTTGTAGTACGATTTTGAAGACTACGAATAGCCACCATTTGATCCCTTTATCTACTACATAGACCTACAAAGACCTGAGGTATAAAGGGAAGGCCAGAGTCCCTACATTCCTTACTATCAGACAGCATAATTGGTGGGTTCCAAGGTCTGGGGGCTGGTCAAAAGGTAATGGGTCAGATTCAGTTGCTCCTATTGCTATGATTTAATTTTTGGTGTCATTCATGAGGCAAAAGCTAAACGTTTTCCAGAAGAGAACATGGTTCAAGCATTAGGATATGTTGGTTGAGTTGTCAGGTGTTTTTGTAGAGCTGGAAATTGATTAGCAATTGTCTGTGTTCATTTGAAAGTTCACATGGCATCGGTCTGTTAGCTGTGCACTCAGGCCTATGTAAATATTAAATAGTAGTCACAAGAAGGATGCTTCATGGAGTACACCAGAAGCACCAGGGCATTTAGATGACTTGAAAGACCATATCGGGAATGATTGACTGTGGGTAGTGAGGCACAGTTGTATCCATGAGAGAGGGGGTCCAAGTATATCTGCTTGTAATGCGTGTGATCAATGGTGTTATAACCCACAAATTGGTTTTTGAGTGTTTTTAATTGTCGGCCAAGGAGAGTGGGACTTTTTCTGCGCATGCCTAAATCCTGACTGATGTTCATGGAGAAGGCAGTTGAGTTATATCTATTTTTCGAGCTGTCTTGCGACCTTTCTTTCCATGATCTTATTGTGGTAGGGTAAGAGAGGAAACCACTCTTTAACCGTCCTATGAAATATGTTGTTCATGTATGGCCAGGGTCTTCAGGTCTGCTTATTGATTTTTGAGAAGGTGGGGATTATAGTATGTTCTAATGGGCTGGAACACCTCCACATTGGAAGGCAAAGTTAATCACAAGATGGATTCATGACAATGGAGGGAAGGAGTTGTTTGAAGCATGAGGCTGCACATTGGATGTTTTTATCTTGCTAACAAGAGTCAGAAACTCATCAGTCTCTATGTGCCTGAAAGAGATAAAAGCAGAGAGCAGTAACTGTCGAATGGGAAAGTAGTGAGGATGGATCTCTGAGCTGGAGATGACATTCCGGATCTTGGGAACTTTTGCTTCACAGAAATCGAGAAAATGTAAACATTAATTTTGGGCCACTCAGGAGTTACCTTTCGAGTGCTTCTAGGCTGAAAAATGTATAGTAAATGTTAAAGATTCCCTTAGTTTGGGTGGGTGTCTTGAAAATGTGTTTACTATCGAAAGACCTTTTGAGCGTTTTGATGAGTTTCTGATAGCCTTTCCTGTGTATAGTTTGTCAGATTTTCTTTCCATGGCCTGAGACTTGTGCAGCTGTTGTTCTAGGTTATGCATTTCAACCTGGTTTCCTCACTGTTAAACCACTTCTTCATTGCGTTGTTGCCAGTCCTGGTTGTTTCAGCTTTAGCTGCAGCTAGAAGGTCAAAAGTAAATCATAGGTGTTGGCAGAGGTTAGTCCGCAAGGTTTTAGGCCATGATGAGTCAGGTGTAGGGTGCCCCAGCCCCTGGTCTCTTTCACTCTCAATATTTTAAAAAATCTTTGCAGCTCTGAAAAATATGGTCATTGTGATAAGTGCTTACTTTGAGCCAGTGGTTTCTGGTGCTCGGCACCTGCACTTAATGGTCAGCACTAGTGCTTATGACAGTCTGCCACGCGTGGTGGTGCTGTCTGCCTAATTTAGCTATGATCTCAACAACAGTGGTTCATTAATTCAATCTATATTAACAATGACTAATTCCTGCCCCCAAGCCATTCTTAGAGCTTTGGAGGCCTGGAATAGTATGAATTTTCACAGCTATAAGAGTGTGATGGTTAGTAGTTTTGTTGGTTCTGTCATTGACAACGGTGGCAGGGGCAATGGATGGTGCAAGCGTCAGTGTCCTGCTGGCGAGGGCTCTGACACTTTTTTTTTTTGTAACATATTAAGCACTGATTGTGATAGGATTGTCACTTACGCAAATCTCCATTGCTGTTGGATTTGCCCAGAAGCTTATGTCCTCCTTTGTATACTTCAAGGTGAATCGATTGTTAATTAGGACAAGTGTGGACTCTGGTAGTGGCTGAAGGAAAGGGGTTGGTGAAACTAGTGGTTGTAAAGTGATTGATGATAGTGAAGAGGACGAGACGGAGGTGGGTTGGCTGGTATATATGACATACGTGGTGTCCTGTTGTGACGAATAAATGTGTTTTGGGGCTTCTAGGATGAATTAGTGAGGTTTGTATTTTTAGAAAAACAAGAAAACCAAAATCAACACAAACACAGGATTTATTGTGAGCATGACTTACCTCACTGCACAGATGGCCACCTAGGAAATCTTAAGGCACACACAACACCACCATGCGTGGTAAACAAACATCACTGTTCATGAAACTCACGCAACACACCAATTAATTGTGTGGTGTGCCAACCACATGTGCCCACCATAGAAGAATTGCAAATTATTAAGCACACCAAATCAGGTAAATTATAAAACCCATGAATATGAAATGCAGAATCTTGGCAGCGCCAGGGGGGTATAGTCAATTGCAAACCCAACTCTACCAACCAGAAAAAAGTAAAGTCTCTGGTGAACCATTCTTATTGGCCCAAGAAAATAGGACAAACCTAGACACTCCAAAAATCTATGGAAAGGAAAAGCAAGCCAAGCATGACACATGTTGCGACCAAATAAAAACTGACTAAGGATCCTCATGCCCAGCGGCCAGGGAAGAACAGTCCAGGGCATGATATATCTTGCAATCCTGTCAAAACTGGCAAAGGTGTGTTATGCCCTGCAACCACAGAAAAATTGCTCAGGTTTCGACACACCTGGAAACCAAGTAAACATTCTGGCAAACACTCACGTAGATTTAACATATACAACATATTTCAGCTGTATACACGAATCCAAAAGCTCAGGCCTCCAATACCCATGCAACAACTTTTCATCACCCCCACCAAAGCAAATGTAGTCAGCACAATAACACGCCAATTAAAAGTGACACCTCTGGTAAATAATAGACCCTTATGTATGGGCAAGACTAGAAGCAAATGTAATTAGACACCAACACAATGCACAGGCAACAATGATGAAGACGTTCAGAAAAAGAAAGCGTCCTACACCTATGCAACCACCAGGTGCAGATTGGGATCACAATTAGGCCCGGGCACTCCCAAAAAGCGGCTCACATCCCCTGATCGTCCCTTTCATGGCTCACGATCTTGTTAGTCTCATTGGAAACCGTTTTTTTTGTAGTTTTACATAATGTGAACTCTGTCTAAAGACACTGGAGCAATGCACATGAACACCAACTACCTTACATAAGATCAAATTAATTTTTGTTTTAGGTGTAGGTATTAAGTGATTTATCTGGAACCACAGGATGTTGAGCTGATGCTGGGATTCAAACCTAGTTCCAATGTCTGCAGCTCTGACTAACATGCTACATCCTCATTTATAAAACACTCTCCTTCTCCCTAAGGCCTAAAAGACACTTGGGTAAAGGTGACACCTGGCCCCAAGCTTTTCCACTTCTCTTACTCACTTCCTCCCCAGCCCACTATAGGCTGAGGGCAATTCTCTGGCAAGGGAGGTGTCAAAGACCACACTGCCACGGCTCTAGGAGGGATTAGGTGAGGATAGCCCAAGGGCACAAAATCACCAGGCCCCTCTGCGAGACCCCTGAGTGCTTCCCCCCTCCCCACACCCAAAATGGCTTAAACAGGATGGCCCGGCAGGGAATGACACTGTTTCTGACAGGGCATGCGAGGCAGGTGGCCCAAAGGCTAAAGCAACACCTGCCCCCCAGCCTCAATTTACAGCATGGCATGGGAGTGCCCATGATTCTGGTGCCACATTACAGTGCCCTGGCAGGGACTGGGAAATAAAGTAAGTTTCTTGAAACGGTTTACAGAGTCTCAAAAAAACTAAAGACCCTGAAGCACTGGCCCGTAGGCCAATGCCTGCCTACCCACCTTCCCAATCCGACCCTGACAACCAATGCACACCTCCACCAATGCAAAGCGACACCTGAATAAAGAAACTGCAGACATGAGAAAGGCACCCAGAAAGCAAATTCAACATCCTACCTGTAAAATGTGTTGCGAGATATGCAAAGGAACACCATCACATTAGTATTTAACCAAGTTGCACTTGCACTGAAACACTACTCATGAATATCACCAATCAGGTTAGTACAACTGAAATCACTGTGCAGTCAAAGGCCCCCACAGTCCCTGCGGTGCTGGGACCAAGCTCCAGGGGGCCCCCTCAGCACAGTACCTGGCCTGAAAGCTCCCGAGTGAGTCCCGATGGGATCTCCTCCACGTACTGTGCAGGGTGCCACCTCAAGTTTCCTTAAGCCACTATTCAAAACACACATTGAAGATCACACTTTAAATCCAGAATAAGCATGCCAAATAAACGCAACCTCAACACCTCCTGGACATTGAGCCAAACTCTATTAAAATATTTTGCCTCAACATGCACTTCCTCCACTTCTCTTTCAGCGATGCACCTGCTTTCCACTGACCCTTCCCGCCACCCCCCCCAAATAGGCATCTTACACTTAAAACTGTTAGTTCCTCTGTACAGCTGTAATCCTATTACCGCTGAGTACACTGTCCTAATTCCCAATAATCTGCGAGCGATGTAAATTCATGTTTATTTTCTCTGGTTATTTTGTAATTAAAAATTATACGTATTCTGACAGATATTGAGATGTAAGCTAAAAATTATCAAAACATTTCCCCCCTCCTATGCAATAAGATGGCAAAAACAAAGATCCACATTTTCCTTTAAAACACAGAAATGATTGCAATCACACACCAGGTAAAAAGCAGTACTTGTAACCATGCCCAAGTTATGCTTTATACTGTAGCATTACTGAAGCACTTCTCTAGACCTTGATAAGCCCCAGAGCACTTTTTGGTTGGTTTTGTAAATCGCTATCTAATTTGCTGCAATCTGTAGCACACATAGAAAGAGGAAAAAGCCTAAGGGGATTGTTTCTGTGCAGGAAGGTGTCCCTTTCCTTCACAAAACAATCTTCCTTATAATGGATGCACCTTTGCACCGTGGTACGTTGGTGCTAGGCAGTCAGCGCTGGGACAAGGGCAGTAATGCATCATATTCTTTTAAATATGGCACATTCCTGCCATTTTCCTGTCACGCAGCACAACAAGGTGATTACTTTGACATAAACATGCCCTAAAGTATGTAGGCCTCTGCTGGATACTCTAAACTGGGGAGGAGCTATGCATAGGTAACCCCTAGCGATCTTTCTTACTGGGGACTCAGCCTCTGGGACCGAGACAATGGAAATCTGTCCTGAGGGGTCTTTTTCTCTCCGGGGAGCAACAAAACAAATAAACAAATAAGCACCCCTGCGCTTCTTCCACAGTGGGTATATCGTTTTCTCCCCATGCCTGTGGGATGCAGGGCGCCCACCACATGAATGCATGCCTTCCTGCAAGGATATGGGGGGAAGCACATGATGCCTGCTTCTGTGGTGGGAGGCTGTATTTTAAAAAGAGACAAACATCACGGAAATCAACAAAGTTGTTCCTACATATTTGATGATGACACCCACATAGATTGTGTTTAGTATAGGTGAGGGGTATAGTGATTATAGGGTTCAAGGCTTGCTAGGGATGTAACGTGATATGAGTGAGTCACCATAGGTATTTACATCTGCCTACCTGTACATATTTGAAATTATCTGTAGTATTCCATAGTGTGTGCGTAATAAAGTACTTTTGCTTTTTATAAGACAAGGCACTGAATGACAATGATTTATTGAGTCTTGTTTGCTGTGTACCAGGGGACTGTGATACTAGCCCACACCACCTTCCCTGAGTAGGCTTTGGACTGCTCAGCTACCACAACCTCAGAGAGTCAAGTACTGCAATAGAGTACTTAGTACCCACTAAAGGGAAAGCAGCTTATTTACCACCTGAGAAGGACTCATATCCTTTACAAATAATAATCCAATTTCTTACAAACCTATTAATCGTTTTCCCAGCACCAGCTATGTGAAGGACAGTGTTGGCATTTCTGATTGTTCTAATGCCATCACCAATGAAACTCCTTAAGGTGTCTTACCTTATCCAGCAGCCTATGGATTTCAGTGACAAGGTCAAAAAGCAGCAGAGAAAAGGGGCATGTCAGGTCTCTTGGTCTGAAATTGGTGTGACTCTCACCAATTGTGTTAAAAAAAGAAGTTTAGTCCATCAAGTGAGGTGTGAAATTAATCCCATCTTTCCAAACACATGAAGAGGAAAAAACATTCAACAGCATCAAATGCCTTTTTGTTAGAAAGGATAGTATTCCCACCGATCCATGATTTTTCATGTATACTTTAGGCAGTTGTTTGGGGAAGCAGACTAAGCCACGACTCCTTAACAACGAGGGTCGTTATCCACGAAAGCAGAACAACGACCCTGTTTTCCTCTGCCTTAACCACGCATGTCCGGAACAACAAACATTCGTGGTTAAGGCAGAGGAAAATAGACTCCGGATCGGAGAGGACGCGGTCAGGTAAGTGGGGCTGGGGTGGGGTTTGGGGGTAGTTTTAGGGGGGTGGTTTTAGTTTTTAAGTGCAGGGGTGGGAGGGGGTCAGGGTAGTTTTCGTTTTTAGGGGCGGGGTGGGGGTCGGGGTAATTTTAGGTTTTAATGGCGGGGTAGGGGGTTGGGTAGTTTTAGGGGCGGAGTGGGATATTGGGTTAATTTTAGTTTTTAGGGGTGGGCTGGGGGGTCGAGGTAGTTTTAGGGTCGGGGTGGGGGCGTCGCAGTAGATTTAGGGGCGAGGGTTGGGGTAATGTTAGGTTTTAGGGGAGGGGTGGGGGATCAGGGTAGTTTTAGGTTTTAGGGGCTGGGGTGGGGGATGAGGTAATTTTAGTTTACATTGGCGGGTGGGGTAGTTTTAGGGGTGGGGTTGGGTTAGTTTTAGGGGCAGAGGTGGGGGGTCGGGGTAGTTTTAGGGGCGGGTGGGGGTCAGGGTAGTTTTAGTTGCGGGGTGGGGGCCGCAATAGTTTTAGAGGCGGGAGTGGGGGGGTGATGTAGTTTTAGGTTTTAGGGGTGGGGTGGGGGTCACCGTAGTTTTAGGGGCAGGAGTGGGGAGTTGGGGTAATTTTAGTTTTTAGGGGCAGGGGTAGGGGGTTAAAGTAATTTTAGGTTTTAGGGGCGGGGTGGGGAGTGGGGTAGTTTAGGGGCGTGGGTGGGGGTTAGGGTAGTTTAAGTTTTAGGGGCGGGGTGGGGAGTCGGGGTAGTTTTAAGTTTTAGGGGTGGGGTTGGGGGGTCGGGTAGGTTTAGGTATTAAGGGGGGTGTGGGGTTGTGGTAGTTTTAGGGGTAGAGTGGAAGGTTAGGGTAGTTTTAGGTTTTAGGGGTGGGGGATCGGGATAGTTTTAGGTTTTAGGGGCGGGGTGGGGGTCGCAGTAGTTTTAGTGGCGGGGGTGGATGTCAGGGGGGTCGCATGCTGGAACCATACATGCTGTTCCACGTATGCCTTTACAATGAAAAATCATTGTTAAGGCATTCGCTGTAAAGGCATTAGTGGTAACAACGCAGTTGTTGTTCCGACCGCGTTGTTCAGGCATGCGTGGTTCCAGCATGTGTTGTTCCGACGTATATTCAGTTGTTCGCCCTGCATTGCCACTCCAGTTCTTCAAGAGTGGGCCTTCACCACAGCTTCTCTTTCTCACTCCTGTATTTTCCAAACATACAGCCAGTCTTATTCTTTTAGTTTGCGCAATGGTGGCTCTTTGTCCTTGATCCTGAATCTTGCAGTGCAGAGAATTTTGGTGCATATTTATACTTGTTCTGCGACTAATTTGCATCAATTTATTTTTAACGCAAATTCAGTGCAAAACTATATCCATACTTTATACTTTGGCGCTAGACCTGTCTCGCGCCAAAGTTATGGAGTTAAAGTCATTTTTTGGACGTGGAAACCTACCTTGCGTCAATGTGATACAAGGTAGGCGTTCCTGTGCAAATAATGACTCTATGGCCTTAGCACCATATTTAGCCCCTGTGCTAAAATCACGCATGGGGGGAGGAGGAGTCAAATAAAGGTGCAAAGCCTGCTTTGCACCATTATTTAACAATTGGGTCAGGGCAAGCATTAGGGGACCTGTGGGCCTATTTCCATGGTGGATTAGTTTGTTATTGTCGAGATCCTCTGCCAATACCCATGTTGTGAATTTCTAACTCTGCTACTGAGTTGTTTCTCTCAGATGATAGTTAACCGATCTCAGAAGAAGGGACTGCGGAGAAGAGTCCAGTCAGATTCACCCAACTGTCCGCTTCAGTTACGTACATTGCATCAGCCAATGGGGTGACAGTGTAGGTAGATGAGGATGTATCAGGAAGGCAGTATTGTACAGCACAGCTATTATATACAGAGGATTAACAGTTTTGGCCGTCTCATACTAACACTGATAAATTGGCTGGAGGTCAACAGAGAAGTAATGCTCTGAGTCAAAATATCAAGCTCCTACAGGCTCTTGAACTGCAATTCATGGTGGACCCAGCTCACCAATTATTTTGCGAGTGCTTGCTCTTTGCAATGGTCTCTATCTTTCTGCTTCCATTACTCACTTTCACAGTGGCTATTACTAGATACTACCCAGCGAGCAAGTAGCCTTCTTGCACCTCAGCATATGCCATTACAATGCCTTTTTGACAACAGTCTCAAAAGGAAGAGGTGGGTGTTATTTGTGGCATTATATAGAGTATGGTAATTTTCTAATCTGATTGGATTTCTGTCAAACATTGGACACAGTTCAGAGGTAACTATTTTGAAAGTCTGAGCACAGAGAGTTTGATTGCATTGGTTATCCTGCAAGAAGAAGTGAATTCCTTACAGCAGTGGTTCCCAACCTGTGGTCCGGGGACCCATGGGGGTCCGTGAAGCCCCCTCAGGGGGTCCACGACTGTTTCGAAAATTCAGTTATATTAACAGATTAGATCCCCGGCTTTCAGTAATTACTCAGTGGGGGGGTCCCTGGATTCCGATAAAAATTCAGTGGGGGACCCCGGGTTTCAGAATTGATAAAGGGGGGTCCACAGAAGTCAAAAGGTTGGGAACCACTACCTTATAGCATTACGCGTAACAGTGTTTTCCTGTGTGAACTATCTACAGATGCCCATTCCCCAGCCATTATTTGCATGTACATCCGTGTACCTATCTTACCCCTAGAACGCATATAGGCAGCAATCAAACTCTTTGTGCTACATTTGCCCTGATGATGACCTGACAAATTGCTGAAGGTCAAAACGCCGTCGACATTTATCCAGCTGAAAAAGGATACTTATTGTGCAATGACTCATTATTGAAACTTTGAATTCTATTTATATTCATGCACAGTATTTGATTATCATTTATGTTTGCCATTACCATATTCTTACGTGTAGCAATTTGCACCATCCACATAATTTTCATGAGCACTGTATGTTCACGCTGCATATTGAGCACTTTCCTGTTTAATTCATATTTGATGCTATCAATTGAATATAAAATTAATTGATTCCAAAACCAAAAAATTGCATTGTGTTTGGCCATATCCTTTTTTTGTAATCTAGTTATGTATGCAATACATGTCTTCGAGTAATGTAGGTGTTTTTCTTCCATTGATGCCTTTTGGGACATTGTTGCATAATACAGGTGCATTATCACAGCTCAGAAAAGTACATCATCAAATGGCACTTGAACTTGCAGATAAAACCCATAGGGGTGCATTTACAAAAAACATTGTGCAATGTAGTGTAGCAAGCAAAGCTGCCGCACTATGTTGTGTTAGGAAGAGAGAGCATCACAGAGCCACATCTAATAAAATGTGGCGCTGGTGCACACTTTCCCTGTTCTGGTGATCCAAAGAAACACTTTTATACCTTAGCACAAAGGCGTATGTGTGATGTCTAGCATAGGTTTTGTACTGAATTATATCCTGCCAGTAAAAAATACAATACTATACTTACAGTAACTTTAATACATTTGGCACAGTGGATGTGTACTGTAGAGTACAGCCCCATGCAATTTGGGAAACGTTAGGAGAAATGAAAAGCACTTCTCCTTGTTAACGCCTGCCTCAAGGAGGTGTTTTTTTGGCACACAACCCTGTTTTTGGTAGATAGGACTTTGCGTTAAAAACCATAGGGTGTGGCATGAGAATACCCACGCACCATCCATGGAAAGCCCCCTTGATGTAAAGGAACGCTAAGCAACTATAAACTTGCACTGGAATGTCAGTATTTTTTGAAGATTTTGAGTTGGTCTGCATCATTTTGCGTGATTGTGCACTGGTAAAAAGTCTTGAAAAATCTGCCTCATAGTGTGTCATATGATTTGCAGTACTGGTACTGGTGACTTCAAAATGCACTGAGGAGACAGGGGCAGTAGTGTGTTAGACACTTTTACCTCCTTTCTCAATGCTGATAATCTCCAACAACACTGCCATAAACCTACACACCACAAAGGTGCCATTCTGGCTCTGATAATCTCCAATTTTTCGTACCTTAAGACATATGACCCGATTCCAGTCAACTGGTCTGATCATATGCAGATCCTGTTTTCTCTAACCGGTTCTTTCACCAAAACATATGGGCAACCAAAGAGAAAGAAAATATTGTTTAGAGACACATCCAACCTTGACACAGAAGCCAAGGCCATCACTGCCCTTCCTACACCTATTGTGACCACACCCCATCTTTACATCAACAAGGCCACCGACAAGTTCAACTCCTGTATGGAATCCCTTATCGACAAATGCACACCACTGAAGTGCAAATTATCCAGACCAAAACCCTTGTGGCCCTTGTTCTTCTAAAGAGCTTTATGAAGAACAACAGCTTATCAGAAAATATGAGAAAGGATGGAGAAAAGCACCATCCTTCCTAAATATGACTAAGCTTCGCTTCGCATAGCGAGAAAACAATACAAAGATCAAACCATCAGACCCAAATCCTCCCATATTAGAGGCCTTGTGAATTCTGCAAATAATTGACCAAAGCACCTGTTTGAGGTTATTGCCCAGTCTACTAACCCCGCAATCATTTTGGCTCCCAAGCCATCCATGTCCTGTTGCAATGATAAAAAAGTTAGAGACATCCATATGTCGCTTCCCATTAATGACTCATTTAAAATGGTTGAATCTCTACCGTGCAAATCAATACAACCATGGCCATCTTTCTCTCCAGTCTCCGAGCAGGACCTACTATGAACTATCTCCAAAGTAAAGCCCTCTGACTACCATAACCCCTTCACTGCCAGGCCTTTTCCCCCTCCTGTGCTGAGCCTTTTTTGGCTATTTGGGGCAGTTCGCGCTTAGGCCCTCATAACCTTTTGTTCACATAAGCTACCAACGCCAAATTTGCGTTCTTTTTTTCCACCATCCTAGGGATTCTAGAGGTACCCAGATTTTGTGGGTTTTCCCTGAAAATGGCATCAACAAGGGGTTTGTGGTGGCAAGATAACCATCTTCCCAGCTTTCAGGAACAGGCAGACTTGAATTGGAAAACCCAATTTTTCAATACAATTTTGACATTTTACTGGGACATACCCCATTTTTACTATATTTTGTGCTTTCAGTCTCCTTCCAGTTAGTGACCAAAATGGGTGAGAAACCAATGCTGGATCCCAGAAAGCTAAACATTTCTGAGAAGTAGACAAAAGTCTGAATTCAGCAAGGGGTCATTTGTGTACATCCTACAAGTGTTTCCTACAGACAATAACGGCTGAAATAAAAAAATATTGAAATTGAGGTGAAAAAAACAGCAATTTTTCTCCACATTTTACTCCGTAACTTTTTCCTGTGATGTCAGATTTTTTAAAGCAATATACCGTTACATCAGCTGGACTCTTCTGGTTGTGGGGATATATAGGGCTTGTAGGTTCATCAAGAACTCTAGGTACCCAGAGCCAATAAATGAGCTGCACCTTGCAATGGGTTTTTATTCTATACCGGGTATACAGCAATTCATTTGCTGAAATATAAAAAGTGAAAAAGAGGTATCAAGAAAACCTTTGTATTTCCAAAATAACCACAAGATAAGGTGTCGAGAAGCAGTGGTTATTTGCACATCTCTGAATTCCGGGGTGCCCATACTAGCATGTGAATTACAGGGCATTTCTCAAATAGACGTCTTTTTTACACACTGCCTTACATTTGGAAGGAAAAAATGTAGAGAAAGACAAGGTGCAATAACACTTGTTTTGCTATTCTGTGTTCCCCCAAGTCTCCCGATAAAAATGGTACCTCACTTGTGGGTAGGCCTAGCGCCCACAAAAGGAAATGGCTCAAAACACAATGTGGACCCATCACATTTTTTCACAGAAAACAGAGGTGTTTTTTGCAAATCCTACCTGGGGATTTTGGCCTCTAGTTCAGCCGGCACCTGGGGAAACCTAGCAAACCAGCGCATTTATGAAAACAAGACACCTAGGGGAATCCAAGATGGGGTGACTTGTGGGGCTCTGACCAGGTTCTGTTACCCAGAATCCTTTGAAAACCTCAAAATCTGACCAAAAAAACACTTTTTCCTCTCATTTCGGTGACAGAAAGTTCTGGAATCTGAGAGGAGCCACAAATTTCCTTCCACCTAGCGTTCCCCCCAAGTCTCCCGATAAAAATGGTACCTCACTGGTGTGGGGAGGCCTAGCTCCCACAAATGGAAATGGCCCAAAACACAACGTGGACACATCACATTTTTTCACAGAAAACAGAGGTGTTTTTTACAAAGTGCCTACCTGTGGATTTTGGCCTCTAGCTCAGCCGGCACCTGGGGAAACCTAGCAAACCAGAGCATTTTTGAAAACTAGACACGTAGGGGAATCCAAGATGGGGTGACTTGTGGGGCTCTAACCAGGTTCTGTTACTCAGAATTCTTGGCAAACCTCAACATTTGACCAAAAAAACACTTTTTCCTCTCATTTCGGTGACAGAAAGTTCTGGAATCTGAGAGGAGCCATAAATTTCCTTCCACCCAGCGTTCCCCCAAGTCTCCTGATAAAAATGGTACCTCACTTGTGTGGGTAGGCCTAGCGCCCACGAAAGGAAATGGCCCAAAACACAACGTGGACAGATCACATTTTTTCACAGAAAACATAGGTGTTTTTTGCAAAGTGCCTACCTGTGGATTTTGGCCTCTAGCTCAGCCGGCCCCATGGGGGGCAGAAATGGCCTAAAATAAATTTGCCCACCCGCCCCCACAAACCCCCGGGGAATGACCCTTGCCTACGGGGTCGCTCCCCTTGCGTGACATTGGCGCAAAAAAAACATCACCGGTGCATAATTGTTTCTGCCCCCGTTGGGGGCAGATTGACCTAAAATCCGCCGATCTGCCCCCAAGGGGGGCAGAAATGGTCTAAATACAATTTGCCCCCCAGGGGAGCGACCCTTGCCTAATGGGTCGCTCCCCATCTCTAAAAAAACAAACAAACAAAAAAAAACACAAAAAAAATTGCCCTGGCACCTAGAGGTTTCTGCCCCCCCTGAGGGCAGATCGGCCTAATAACAATAGGCCGAGCTGCCCCCGGGGCGGCAGAAATGGCCTAAAATAAATTTGCCCCCAACCCCCCCACCCCCCTGGGGAGCGACCATTGCTTATGGGGTCACTACCCTTGTGTGACGTTGGCGCAAAAAAAAGATCCCTGGTGCCTAGTGGTTTCTGCCCCCCTTGGCGGCAGATTGACCTTAAATCGGCCGATCTGCCCCCAAAAGGGGCAGAAATGGCCTAAATACAATTTGCCCCTCCAGGGGAGCGACCCTTGCCTAAGGGGTCGCTCCCCATCTGTAAAACAACAACAACAACAAAAAATCCCTGGTGCCTAGTGGTTTCTGCCAGATCGGCATAATTAAAATAGGCCAATCTGCCCCCAAAGGGGGCAGAAATGGCCTAAATATAATTTGCCCCTAGGGGAGCGACCCTTGCCTAAGGGGTCGCTCCCCACCTCAAAAATACAAAACAAAACCAAAACAAACAAAAAAAATTATCCCAGGTGCCTAGAAGTTTCCTAATAATAGGCCGATCTGCCCCCGGGGGGCAGGAAAGGCCTACAAAAAAAATGCCCCCCGTGGGAGCGACCCTTGGCCAAGGGTCGCTCCCTCATGCCAATTTCCTTCAAAAAATTAAATCCCTGGTGTCTAGTGGGCATTTTAGAAGCCGGATTGCTTGCAATCCAGCTGCTAAAACGCTGAGAGAGACTTCAAAGGGAAGGAAATTCATTTCCTTCCCTTTGAAGCCTCTGCGGCCTCCTCCACGTGATCGGGAGAGAAATACAAAGCATTTCTCTTCCGATCGCACTGGAAGCTGAGCTTCCAGCGCGAGGGGAGGAGGCCTTGCCACACACCTAGTTCCCATATGGACCACCTTGGTCAATTCCTCTCTTAATCAGGGTCTGTTACACGAAGGACTAGAAATGGGTCAAATCACTCCGCTCTTAAAAAAACTAACTCTTAATCCAGAAAACTTGAACAACTACTGCCCAGTCTCCACACTCCTATTTTTAGGCAAAGTCATCAAAAGCTGCATAGCGTCCCAACTAGCCTCACACATCCAAACAAACAACCTCCTTTACACTCTCCAATCAGGTTTCTGCCTTGGTCACAGTGCAGAAACTGTGATGCCCCACTCATAGTTGATGAGTCCCTTAGAATCCTCGAATCCAGAGACTCCTGCCTCCTGGTCGTCCTGGATTTATCTGCTGCATTTAACACTGTCAGCCATCATGACCATCTTCCTATTCTTCAACTACTCATGGGACATGGATGAACAGTCCTCCTCTTACCTATCCAATCATTCCCAAATTGGGAAAATGGGCAACTCATTCTCGAGATCAGTCAGCATCCACCAAGCTGTCCCCCAAGGTTCAATCCTCTCACTAACCCTCTTCAACCTCTACCTAAAACCACTATGTGTGATGCTCTTCCACCTCTATGCTGATGACACCTACATATACATGAAAATCTCATCCCCAGAGGACCTTGCCTTGCTTTTAAATACACTCTGTCTAACCACCATTTAAAACTCATCCCAACTAAAACAGAATTTCTTTTGATCTCACCTCAGAAAGCAAAGACGCATGTACAAGAATGGATAGCCAACGTCCCACCTTCGTTGGCTGCCCTGCCATTGTCACAAGTACCAGATCACTCAGAATCACCCTGGACAATTGTTTTAATCCCACAGCCACATAGCATCCATTGTCAAATGCGCACAGCATCAACTTAGGCAGTTTTGGGATATCAGGCAAATGGTTCTGGTACAAGACTTCCAAACAGTGGTTCAGTCTCTCGTTCTCTCCAGACTAGACTATGGAATTGCCCTTCTCCCAGGCATTTCCAAAGTTCACCTAGGCCCACTGAGAGCAGTACTACATGCTGCAGGAAGCTTTGTTGAAGGTCTCAAGAAATTTGATACATCTCCCCACCCTTGTTAACCCTCCACTTGCTTCCCATTGAAGCGCTGGCCCAATTCAAAATCACTTGCATCACCCACAGAGCGCTGCACTCCTCCTCACCCTCCTATCTAAATGAGAAACTGAAAATCTCTGGAGCAAATAGGGGTTCCAGAAATGCCCATCCACTGCTTCTGGAACCCCCCACCTTCAGGCAAGAACGATACATGAATTGGTCCTTCTCCGGCAGCGCCACTAGAATCTGGAACTCTCTACCTCCCTCAGTCCGTCTAACCACCTGCCTAGCAACCATCTAAAAGGACCTCAAGACATCTTGGTTAATTCACCCTCGACCAAACATATTTACTTTCTCCAAAGCATCCTGATCTGCTTCGTCTAGCTGTTCATGTCCTCCGCTTTATTGTTGTAACTGTCTCCTGTGGTAATCCCTGTATACTTACATTGAAGTAAACGTCCAAGTTCAATTATTATCAATATAACCCGATGTAACTCAACATTCTGTTTGTTGTAAAGCGCTCTGATGCCTTCGGGCCATGTCCGCGGTATATAAAATTGCAAAAATAAAAATAATAAATAAATACAAAAATTGTAATGGGAAAAGTATTGGGATAATGCAAACACAAGCTCTTATGCTCTGTAAAATCACACCTTCATTTTTAATAATATAATTGATGGAAAATAATGTACCTTTTCATTTCTTTCTTTGTTAATTGTTTACAGGTGTTTCTCTTCAACAAAGTTGGGAAAATGGTAAGTTATGGTGAAAGCACTCCTGACACTACATGTCCTGGGATGGAGCAGCAAGCACTCAAAACACATTATCAGGTCCCCTTTCCAAAGGTATGATATGCATTTTGATTATGTCGTTTTACAAGCTCATTCTTCATATTTGAATTTTTTTTTCTTAGGTGGCTGGGTAGTATAAATCGCCAGTCCTTCAGTTTACATGGTTTTTTTCCCCTATGATATATGGACTCAATATCATGCTATATCAGATGCGCTCTGCCATTAGGATATGCCTGTAATAAGCAACTGAGTTCGCTTCTCATCTGCAATAACTGACATTAGTCATGTTACACTGTTGCTGACTCCAGGTGGCACAACCACTGGCACACTTTCGATGTGCCTGCAAAGCAAGAAGAAAAAACAAACCAACCCCTACCGCTTCCCTCGCATAGCGACTGTTTTTGTGTGCCTGCCACCATCTCCCTCAAAAACTGAGGGAAGAATCATTCTAAATAGCGTTGTATGGAGTCCTCTATGTCAGCCCAGCCGCTGGGAGCAGGCAGACCGTCACAGAAGCTCGCAGGGTTAAGCTGCAGCTAAAAGCAGTAAAACATTTTATTTGAAACGAGCCCACAGTTTGGTGTTTATGAAGCGCACAAGTAAAAATAAATTAGTAATCAGCGTAGCTACTTGTGCAGTAGCGAGGACCCTACTTAGATACGCACTTAATATTTTTTTAGGGAGGAGGGTTTATAGAAAACGTTTTTACAAATTCCCCATTGGAGCATTTTGTGTTCACTTTTTCAAGCATGAACCAGCTTGTGCTCTGCTCAATGCATATCTTTCTGGTTTGAAACTGCCTTTCCATAACTGTCTAAAAGCTCCATATCGTATGTAGGACCTGCTGCAATTCCCTTTTTTTTTACCTGCAGCTTGTTGCGGGACTTATCGTTTTTTCTTTTTTTAAGCAAAAACATTAGAAATAATAATATTGCATAATGCAAAGTGGTCTAGCCTAAAAGCCAGGACTAACTGAAAGTGTGAGGTATACAGTGGTCACTTGGCAGCTATGGAAGAGTGGAGGGTGGGTGCAACCATATAGTTTAAAGAAGAAATTACCCCCCAACTGTACAGAAAACTAATATTGTAAACCAGTCGTATTTCTATAAGTGGCTGGGTTCTGGGTGTCTTGCATTAGCCTTATAATTTACATGTAAGAGAACATATTTCCTGTGTAAATTGCCATTTAAAAGGCATAGTCAAGTGGTATAAAGTCATACTAACCAAAACACAAATGGAGTGTTAAATCAATAACAAAGTGTGCTAGAAATATGTGAACTAAATGTGTCAAACCCCTCTTAAATAAAAAAACTAAATCAAGGTTAAATGATGTTGGTTCGGTGTTTTGGGGAGTTAAGGATTTTACATAAAACACTGGTATCATGAGTAAGGCACCGGTAAGTGTGTACAGGTGGTGCTCCTCCACTAGGGCGGAGGAGTGTCACCCCCGCCAGCAGCAGCAGGTGCAAACCTTTTAGTACAAAATGATAATAAACTATGTTTATAATTGTTTTGTATTAAAATAAGCGGGCATTGGCGGTGACGAGCACTGAGGGGAGTGCACAGAGCACTCCCCTCAGTCCGCATGTATGTTTGGCCGGTTGTCTCGGGCTGGCCAAACACACATGCGCACAGGGCTCTCTCCAGCCCGGCACTGTGTTGCTGGGCTGGAGAGAGCCTGCACAGGCTGCCTGGGAGCACCCTGGCTGGGCGCTCCCAGCCAATCCTGACGCTGCTCTGAGCAGCATCAGGATTGGCCGCAGGGCAGGATGGGAGCCTGTGCCTGCAGCCTGGTGTGACGACGGATGTGCAGAGCAGCACGGAATTGAGGTAGGTTTTTATTATTTTATTCCCCTGCAGCGCCCCTTTTCCCTCCCACAAGCCGCCACTAGATGTGTGCCTAATATCAGTTGCGGCTCGCGGGTGTTACAGGGGGTAGGGCGGTGCACGGGAGGGGGGGCACAGGGGGTGGTGGCTGGAAATAGCAATAAAATAAAATAAAAATATATAATCCTACCTGCACGTTGTGCTCCTCTGCCGCTCCTCCATCTTCTTCTGCCGCTGCTGGCGGGGGAGGGGGCGCTCCTCCACCCTAAAGGAGGAGCAGCCACTGCCTAATATAGAAAAGTCCTTGGGGTAATACAATTCGCTTGAAGATGTCTTACATATTGTGCTCAAGGCTTGCTTTTCCGAGTTAGTAAAGAATGCCATTTTTACATTTGGCTTAATGAATGCTGTTTGCAGCATCCAATCTTGCCATTCTCTTTGAGTTGAGGAGCGAGGAGGTGAGGTGTTTAAGTGAAAATATGTTCTTTGCAATTGGTTGAACAGGAAAGGTCTACAAGCATCATGACTGAGGGAAGGAATTTAGTTGAGGTGGCGTTCTAATGTTACGTCCGATTATTTCTTTGGTTGCACTATTAAAGAAAAACTCTTTACACAGAAACTGTTGTACCCAGGCATTTGCTGTAGTAGCCTTTTTAAAAACTTTTTTGTTGTTGTATTTAAAGTTTACGTCAGAGCAGTATAATTATCTATTCAAATAGCCTGCTGTAATTTCTGTAATAGCCTTTACGCATTCATAGCAATGCATTGCATAATAATGTCAATTTCAGAGTGGATCAGTGGCACCATCTCTTCTACCTAAACATAAAAATGTGTTGCTTGAGATTCATAGTCTGGATGGTAATGTGAATTTAAATATAGAATTTTTGATAGCCCGGCAGAGTAAAAAAACTCAACCAAATGTGTGTAGCTATATTTCTTTATTTCATCTGTTTTGATGCAAAATTCTAAAATACATTCACCTCCCCTGAAAGCAGAAAACTGACAATAAACTAAATTGTCAACATAATGAACACCAAATTATTTTCCTGTAGAAAATTAAATAGTGGGCTCTCTCCTTAGGAATATAACTGTAAATTCTCATGGGCATTCTTTGTTAAAAAACTATAATAATATTTGACCATAGAAAATGTATTAATTAAGCCCTCCGACAGCAGCAAAATAAAAACAACTCAAAATGCATACAATACAACTAAATGTTTTTTATCCTTCACCCATCTGTACATTTGCGTGACATAGCAAGCGAGCCGTCATGTGTGACACTATCAAGCAGTACGTTTTAGCCAACATAACTTTGCTTTCTGTGACTTTTAATTTTGTTTTATCAATATACATATTGGCATTAAAAAAACAGCATGTAAAATGGATAAGCTTAAGATTTTAGGATACTTGGAGGCTAAACAGGATTTTCTTATGCTATCTTACAATATTTTGTATCTCACAGTATATGCTTTTTAGGCTGCTCTTAGCCTAGATTGACTCGTTATGGCTTTCCTTTTCAGAATGGGAGAGTGGATGGGATCTGGTCACAGCAACCTTCTGCCAAAACTGAAATCTGTGTGCCCTTGTTTTGCACATTCATCTCACAAATCCTTCCTTGTGTTCTTGAATGTTGCCTTTTCACATGGTGTGAAAATATATTTCTCCACCTGATTAATTTCAGAGTCCATTTGTTGCAGGATTTTCTGAACTGACGCTTCTGGAGTTGGGCTGTAGATAGTGATGTTCACATCACCCCATGTGGGCATGTTATGAGTTGGGAGTGTTTTGCTGTTGATAAGAGTGAGCAGAGATATTTTAGGCCCAGATGGAGTATGGTATGGGTCAGCATGTAATTAACCTGGATACCTTAAGGATGACATGCAGCGCTCGTCAAATCCACCTTGCAGTACATTATATGACATTACATTAGGACTTATACCAGGTTACCATTTTTCTACCCCTAGGCTTTTTGCTGGGATTAGAGGGTTTAATAGAAGGAGACGCCGTAGTAAGGGATGGTTGGACTCTGTTCAACTACTACTTTAGTGCCAATAGATCATAATTAGTTGCACTCCTTTGTCACTAGACAATATAAACCCATTATAACAAATAGAAGGATCTCTGTCTGAGCGAACACCGTAAATCCATAGTCTGGTATCTTGGTCAGCTACAGAGCTACTTCATTTACTCCCCCACCTGCACTACAGAACCACAAAACAAAGATAGTGCAGGTGAAGGTACAACAGTTATGAAAAATAGCAATGGGCATATAGCAAAATATTTTCTTTGACCTAGAGCCTTTTTTCCAAGTTTATGCACCCCCATCCACCCAAAGGGAACTCTTAACTGGTATCTAAGCTTTTACTATTTCTATTTACAATTTCAGATCACCCTCCACATCAGTTTATCAGCTGACCAAATTCTGCACCGCAAAACTCTGAACTTAATATGGACAATGGGCGACTGAGTACCCAAGTGATCCCAACAGCTAGGCATCTGTTGATTAAAATAACAGAAGTGTAAGAAAATAGATTATTAGTTTGAAGGTGTGAGCCCTTCCAAAGTAATACGTTCAGACTCCGGACAGATTCAACACACAAGTTCAGTAAATAAATCTGGGCTCAACCCCTTATAGCTATGTCACACAGCAAACAAGCCTAACTTGAGGAAACGTATGTATCTAGCAGTACCAAAACAATAACATAATAAAACACAACACAATATAACTTTCACAGTCAATTTTTAACAATAGAGAACATTGAAAATAATTACTTGAAAATGACTAAAATCCATTAAGGGGAACCAGAGATATACATTTTTAATGTTTTAGAGAAAAAGTACCAAGAAAAAGTACAGCGCCAATAACAAGTCACTGTTTGTGATTGACCTGGATGAGGCTGAGTGTGAGGAAGCAGAGGTCAGAAACACCAAGCTGGTCATCCTGATCAAGGATTTTATCTTCTGATGTAGTCTGTGAAATGGAAGTTAAAAATCCTCCAGTGGGGAAAGGCTGCAGGGTGTATCTGGCAAAGTCCTCCAAAAAAGACTTTTCTGGAGCACTACCTCTGGGTCTCTTCTAAGGCTCCCGGGACCTCAGGGACAGCACTTAGTGGCCAGGACTCACTCCAGCAGTGACCATCAACAGGGCCCAGTCCAGGTCTAGTTGCCTCTGGTCAGCTAAACACTTCAGGAAAAAGGCTGCACCAAACTGGTACTGGGACCTTATCTCCTTTCCACTATGCTGATGTCAAGCTGGCAACGGATGGCCTTTCCCAGGTCTCCATTTACTTTGAATTCTGAATGGACAGACCTCTCCTGGATCCTTTCATGTTAATGAGGTTCCTGAACCCTATCCAACTGTCCTCCCTGAGAAGAGTTACATACCTCACATCCAGGTCGTTTTGCCAAAAAGGCCTACTCCATTGTTTCAGCTCTGGGGCTGGTTTTCATACCTCATTGAGTGAAATCATTGGCAGTGCCCAGGTGCTAGCAGACTAATGCCAATTAGCCCACTGGAGGTTCAGGAAGACAAACTGTAACTATTTAAGCATTGCTTTCCCAAATAATTAATAAAACTCCAACTTCACCAGTTCAAAAACCAGCAGTGTCAGTCCACAGAAATGGGAGGGGTCACACAAAAAGGTACTTTCTCACAAGAAGCATAGATTCAGTCCACAACAAAGAAGGAATGGCCTGGAAATGATAAGAATATATGTACAAGCAAGAAGATTAGCCCACAACAGAGACTAGAGAATGTAGTCAATGTTTTATTTTTGCCAAGTGCCCTGTTCTTCTATGCAATCTCTTATAACCAAGGAACATGTTCTACTCTGTATCTCAGTTTGTGACCAGGTGGTCCTCTTTGTTGTTTGTGCAACACAATACAACTTGTCTGCAAGTTGCAGAAGAATTGCTGGGCTGCTTCACCACAGGCGTTGCTTGTGTTGCCCCATGACACTTTTTGGGAATTCTTGCATGAAACTTTTGGCTGCATTTCAGCTGACATTTTCTCTGTGCCAGGATTGAAAGTATTTAATTAAGTTGCTTCAGTTTAAGTATATCAGAACTGGCAATAGCAAATCTTGATCTTCTCCTTTTTATTCACCCATTATCCATAACAGATGTTAACTTGGGGAAACCTAAATTGAAATATATTTCTAAAAGGAAATTCTCCAGCTATCACATAGAAAAATTACTTCTTGTTCTTTTCCGCTTCCTGTTGCAGGTCAGCTCTCCATTAGCACGTTAGAGAAGGCTGGCCAGCCTGTCTGGTACATCACAACTTCGCTCTTAGCTCTTTAATTGCCCCAGAAGGCAGCCAGTTTGCTTCCTGGGTCAGCTAAAGTATCTGAGTTCCTGCTTGTGATCGGCCTCTATTCTTAGAGATTTTAGCTCTCATTGTTCTTTCTTTAAAAACGTAACTTTTTTCATTTCGTCACTGTTCCTCTCTTACTTCAGTCACCATTGTGGAGTCAGAAGTGCAAATTTGAAGCCTTCATTACACACAAGAAGGAGTCCATTAGAAGGTTTCAGAAGAGATGCTCTTGACATGAAAACTAGGATCTGAGAAAAGATCTCAATATAAAGCCCAATTATAATTAATATTGTCCAACTACCAATGATGTGTGATATTTTCTTTTAAGAAATTAACTTTTTTCAGTTTGTCAATATTTCCCATCTTACTTCAGTCTCCATTCTGGATTCCGAAGTGTAAATTTGAGGCCTGAGCTACACACAAGGAGGAGCCCATTAGAAGGTTTCAGAAGACAAACTGGGATCCGAGAAAATAACTCAATATAAAGCCCAATTATATTTACTATTCTCCAACTACAAATGATGTGTGATCTTTAAATAAAGGAAAACAAACATAAATCTCTAAAATGTAAAATAATCCAGGTAAAGAAGGATTACTGAATGATATATAAATAATTCAGAGAATAGAGGAAATGGAGCAGATCCAGAGTCATTTTACAACTGCTTATAAAAAGCAACAAACCACTTTATTAATTTCACTGTTTTTTGTTATCAGTGCTTTCTACTATTGTTGTAGAATGAAATCAGTTAGGAACCTGCTTTTTTGCATTCCTCCTGTGTTGTTATGCTTTTTCTTGCCCGTGTTTTAGTGTGGAAGTAATTACATGAGTGTCAATAAGGTTATGATGTATCGCACCATAAAAGTATAACTAGAGCTAGCTTGGTGAGTTGCGTCTCATGGCTTAGTGGACTAATACAGTGGTTTCCAACCTTTTGACTTCTGTGGACCACCACTTTATCATTACTAGAACCCTAGGGCCCCCACTTAATCATTATTGGAAACCAGCTACCCCCACTGAGTCATTTGTGGAAGGCAGGGATCCAGGGCTGAACACTGTCAATGATTTGAACAGTAACACAACAAACAAAGAAATACAGAATCAAGCATTCCACCAAACACAGGCAGAAATGAAAACAAATTAAATAAAAAATAAACATTTTAATAGGAAGGTTGGAGCTTTCCTAAACTGAATTGAAGCCACACATCGTCCATACTAAATTCTGTTTGATGCACATGCACTGCTCCCATGAATCAATCTGAGGATACTAATGTAATTTTTACCCTCCAATTTCAAATTGCTTGACATTTACAGCGCGTTTTAAAATTATCAATTGCACATTTAGCTACTTTATTTATATACACTTTATTAATCTGTTAATATTAGTCAATCTTCTAAGCAGTAATGGACCCACTGAGGAGACTTTGCAGACCCCCAGGGGTCCTCGGACCACAGGCTGGGAACTACTGGACTAATACATCCACTGTATCTGTGTTTGCCCCCATAATCACAGACTTGAATTGTGGCAGGTCCACACAATCTTATATCATTTCAACATCAATAAAATGAGTACCACTGAGTCAGGTAACAATGAACATATTTTGTTCACCATCTGTTAGTAGTGCAGAGAAACCCATAGTGCTGAACTTTAGCACGTTTGTGTTCTGGTCTGATGATAGTAGTATTGTAGTAGTCCTGTTTTGTTGAAATTATTTCTTATTCTGTAGTATACCATTAAGAACCATTTGTGTGGTTAAAGAAATAGAAAGGATTTAAACACCCCTTACACCTAAACCCGTTTCATCATGTCTTGCATCTCCGTTCAATAAGATGTTCTTTAAAGAAGCTCCCATTGATAGTAAGAAGGTGTTTTACATGTAACTAGAACAGTCTATTTGCTAATACCATTTTGGGAGTACTGAGGATTAAACAGCTAAATAACTTCAGATAATTCCATCTTGTAATATTATTAACATGTAATTTTTTGCCGAATAATGAACTCATCTTTTTGACCCAAAATGTGTTTTTATCCATGAAAAGTTCAGGAAATTTTTTTTTTATTTTAATTTTTTGTCTGAACTTCAATGTTTTAATACATTTTAGAAGCATTTCTTTTGTAAAAGGATCGCCTTTTATTGTCTGTTCTGTCTGTAGATAAAAATGATTTGAAGTTTTAATCAGACAGAGTCGTTGGTTTCCGAATTATGGTTCCATAAACAAGTGCACATATTCTGAAGTTGTTTTTTCAAGCTTAATTAAAACACTTTTAGGAGTTTAATTACTTAGACTTAGCGGATTAAAATGTTCTAAAATATCTTAAGCTTTTTTTAAAGATGTGTGGAGTTTCACCTACTTAGGTAGGTTCCCAGGCCATAGACTTTCCACAGCCTGTCACTCCAAGCGTAGTGCGCACTTCCAAAAACTCCATTAGCTCCACCAGCGGAGCGGAGCTCCCCGCACTCCCCTACATGATACATGTGTCTCAGGTGAGCAGTGTAATTAAACAAGCTGAAATACCTTGTCTCATATGCTAGGATTTTCTAATCCATGAAGCAAATGAGATGGGACACAGTCAAGGTCTAAATGAGAATTAGTGCATTGGACTGATAGCAGAAACATTGTTATGTCAAAGAAATATATTTAATTTTCTTTCTGTTTGGATGATGACACCATGCTTCTTTCTTTCCAGAGGGCCCACCTTGATGAAGATGTTGATACCCTAAACATCCTGCCTGCCTTCAAGGCACTGAATGCTGTAATCAATAAACCCAGCAGTAGCTACACCCTTGAAACTGCCTCCAACATGTATGTGGAAAAGACATATCCGGTCAAGAAGGTGAGTGAAATACTTGACCAAGAACTATAAAATCAAAATATATTGTTTTCCTAAAAGGTTCGCCTTTGCTATTCAAATCAACCCCCTCCAAAAATGTTAGTGAGAGCTTACTAACCCCTTATTCACATGAAGTTGAGGATCACCATAAACCCCATTGAAATGATCAAACTAGTTGAGCACTCAAAGTGGAACACTTTTTTAAACCAGTACACCACAAAACCTGAATTGCGCTTGATGAATTTGCAAATGACACTTCCATGCCTGAAGCTTTTCTCCTGAGTTAGTTGAGCATTGATTTAGTACTTAGAAAGATTAAATTGATTAAGTGGTCAGATTTAGGTAATGCCCACATATTCAGGCTCAATTAATGTACAAAGGTATTGAGTTTTAGTCGAAGTTGAGAAATTGTATTTGCATGGGTAAATGTGCTCCAGTACTTATTGAAGTTCGGTTTATCTAACATTGATTCATATTGCCTAGAAGCTAGAGCAAAATGCAAAGTTCATGGGATATAAGAACTGTCCCTTTGCTGCCAGTGCTGACTTCTTTGCCGCATGCCTTCACACTCGCTTCAGCAGCCTTGAGACACTTTTAAAATTGTTGGCTCATATACATCACTATGCTGCCTTCAGCCTACATGGAAGCCCTCAGAAGGGGTGTATGACAAATGGACCTCCCATTTCTCTAATATGTTTATCAAGGTTTATAATGACAGTACTTCTGTTTAGAGCTAATTCCCATGCAATATGTTTAGGGAATCATAAACAACATGTTGGTGAGATCCCTAATGTAACAGATATCTCAGTGGAGGAGGCCATAAAAGCTTTTGAAAGTCTTAAGGCATGCTCCCTACGTCAACCAGGTCCAGTGGCTGTTCTGAAACCACCAACACCTAAAATATCTTGTCTGGAAGTTTATGCCATACACAGTTCTTTTCAAGAGGAATTTGCTGTGCTTTTTGTAAAAAAGGTAGTGTTCAGCCTTCTTTTGAGAACATTAAGTGTGGCCCTGGTGGACTCAGCTAATTATAATTTAATTACTCTTCACCCAGCACTGACCAGGATTATGAAACATCTTGCTGGTGGCTATCTGGAATCTCAGAAGCCGGAGAATTACTTGATCAGGCACGTTTTTGTCCAGGATGAAAGACTGAGATGGTTCTTGAGACCAAACTTGACAATCTCTGATTCATGAAAGACCAAAATCTGACTGCGGTCTTCTGCTTCCAGACCTGGCTGCAGACTCTGATACTGCAGATCATAACATTCTCCTTGACCAGCTAGCAAATCTTGGCCTGACTGACCCTGCTCTAAACTGGGCTGGGCCTTTTTCTCACAGCCTGTGGCCAATCAGACTTCCTACCTCCGTTCATTTTCAGAAATATGAGGCTGAGATGCGGGTCACTCTGGCTTCTGCCTTTTCCCTTTTCTATTTAATATTTCTGTTCTGTTAGTGGAGTTTGGGTTTAAATCTTTCAACTTCTACTAAGAAATGCGTAATTACCAGGGGAAACTGTAATTCCTAGCCTGACGCCTCTAGTAGTTCTTCATTTCTGGACAGATTTTCACTGGGAGATTTTTGCTGCTTTTAGCTGCTGAGATATCTGCCTGAAAGTAAGAGATCTACAGTTTCCCCCCCTGATCTCATTAATTCCAGTGAGGCCAATAACTCCCATCTGAATTAAAATGCCACGCTTAATAAGGGTCTATGCTGAGTGCTAGCCTTCCTCACAAACTGTGAATTAGAAAGCCTTGCTCGTGATTTTATTTTGAGTAAGATTTTGAGGGGAAAACATGAAACTCCAATTGTTGATTTTGTTCTAAAATAAGGAATGAGTTCAAATGATCCAGACTGACCCGTTTCCTTGAGGAGAACAGCACTATGGACCCTTCCCAGTCCGGATTCCGCAGCAACCACAGCATAGAAACTGCCTTCATCGCCACCACCGACGACATCAGAACCATACTGGACGACGGCGAAACTGTGACCCTCATCCTCCTGGACCTCTCAGCCGCGTTCAACACCGTCTGCCACCACACCCTACACACACGCCTCAGCAATGCAGGAATCTGTGACAGAGCACTGGGCTGGATCACCTCCTTTCTCACCGGCAGAAATCAGAGAGTTCACCTCCCTCCATTCCACTCTGAAGCTACCAAAATCATCTGCAGCGGACCACAGGGTTCGTCCCTCAGCCCGACCCTCTTCAACATCTACATGGGTTCTCTCGCTAACATCACCTGATCCCACAACCTCAACATTATCTCATACGCCAATGACACCCAACTGATCCTCTCCAAGGACACTGCCAAGACCAACCTCCACGAAGGAATGAAGGCCATTGCCGAATGGTTGAAGAACAGCCGCCTTAAACTGAATTCCGGCAAGACTGAGGTCCTCATCTTCAGCTCCACCCCCCTCTCCGCATGGGATGACTCCTGGTGGCCTGCCACACTGGGAACAGCACCGACACCCACCGACCATGCACGCAACCTGGGATTCATTGTGGAGTCCTCACTATCTATTGCCCAGCAAGTCAACGCCATCTCCTCCTCCTGCTTCAACACCCTCCACATGCTTCGAAAGATCTACAAATGGATTCCCTTTGAAACCAGAAGAACAGTCACCCAGGCCCTCGTAAGCAGCAAACTGGACTACGCCAATGGCCTCTACGCAGGAACCGTGGCCAAACTCCAGATAAGGCTGCAATGCATCCAGAACACCTCTGCACGCCACATCCTGGACATCCCCCGCCCTGCCACATCACAACCCACCTGAGAGACCTGCATTGGCTCCCCGTCAACAAGAGAATCACCTTCAAACTCCTCACCCACGCTCACGAGGCACTGCACAACTCCGGACCAGAATACCTCAACAGACCGCTCTCCTTCTACACCCTGACCCAACAGCTTCGCTCCACCGACCTTGCCCTCACCACCGTCTCACACATCCACAGGACAACCACTGGCGGCAGATCATTCTCGCACCTCGCCGCCAAGACCTGGAACTCTCTTCCCACCCACCTGCGTCAGACCAAGGACCTCCTTACTTTCAGGAAACTTCTCAAGACTTGGCTATTCGAGCAGTAGCAACCCTCCCCCCCTCAGCGCCTTGAGACCCCTCATGGTGAGTAGTGCACTCTACAAATTCCCTGATTGATTGATGCAGGTCTGAATCACCATTAGGGCAGTGACAACATGCATCCTGAGTTGTCTGAGTTGCACTGATAAATGGTAACATTTTTCATCCAATTTACGCCTGCTGTACTTGTCTTTGCTATCTAATACGGTAAAAGCCCTAGTAATGCCCGAGTCACATAATTTCACTGATCCCTGGCTGGAATCTCAAATCCTATGCAATGGCTCATCTGTAGAGTTAACGTCCTGAAGCTGGAGCTCTTCTATGGCTTTTCTTTGGCGAGTGCAAGCTTGATGGGGCAAAGCATGATCTATGTTTCAGTACTAGTACAGTTTGGATCCATGATTCTGGTAAAATTTACTTTGTAATTCTACCTAATGGTCTATTTTTCATTTATTTATTTTTTTAAATTACACAGTTCCACCGCAGATAAAGTAAGAGCATCAACTATATATTCCTCAGGAATACGTGGAACAGTGACACTCATAACAGACTCCCTATAAGATATACGCTTCTGTTAATTTTGATAATTGTGTTGAAAGTGGGTTCCATCCAGAACATTATAAGTCATCAGAGCCAGCAAAAATATTGTTATAACCATTTTCTGTGAACTCCAATTTCTAATAAACTCCCAAATCTAACTTTTAACATAATAACTCTTTTCCTAATATCCACCATCTAAACCGCATTATGTGTAACGCATACATCCAAGAATCACACATCGTGTACAACTTGCACAACTCACAGAAGCAGAAGGGCCAAGGTGAACCAATCTGTTTGTACATATTAAATAACCCCATAATATCAGATCACTGGATTGTAATACCACTCTTCATCTCAGGATGCTTTCATACCCTCTGACTACATTAGTCACAAGATAGAGTGCTTCCAACATCTCTGCACCTACCGCTCCTCTTTATTTAGGACCAACATTAAAACAAAAATTACTTTCCTTTAATCTCAACGGAAATCTTTCTGTCAAGAGAACGTCTGGTTATGTGGCCAAATTCTAACATCATTCAGTACAATCCAAAGTCGTTAAACTCAATATTAAATATGCACTCCCTTCATCGGCCTCGGTTTGGTATTGGTATATTTCCACCCTTTGCTGTGGACTAAGTTGCCCGTTCGTGATGCTTTTGCCTTTCAGAAGTCTATGACCCTCAGTGTACTGCTCATTTCATGATTACTTCTCACATAATCTTCTCTTAATTTGTGGCGTTAGTCAAGGCCTTTTGCTTAAAAAATATATATATTGACCCCCGCTTTGGCAGATACAGGGAGGAGTGGGGCTCCTTATGGGCTTCTTTTGTCTGGACCTGGGCAGAAAAAATCTCATAATTAACACAATAAAGGAATACAGTGTCAACAGAAAAGTAAGCATGAAGAAGGAAAAAAAAAAGATGGATAAACAGAAAAGGGAAAGAAGGGAGGAATATTGAATAGATGGAAAGGAGAAAGGAAGGAGGAAAGGATGGAGGGATGGGTAGGCGGATGCGTGAGTGGCTGAATGAATGAGTGGGTCACTAGATGTGGATGAAAGAATGCGTGAATGCATAGATTGATAGACAGGTGAAAGGATGGCCCGGTGGCTCGACGGCCCAATAGATAGATAGATAGATAGATAGATAGATAGATAGATAGATAGATAGATAGATAGATAGACTGAGTAAAGAAATGAATCAATGGATGAGTGGTTGAGAGGATGAGCAAACGGATGGCAGTGTGGAAGGAATGGTGATGGATGGATTGCATGGTAGAGTGGATGAATGGCTGGATGGATGGTACAGTGGAAGGATTGATCGGTGTATGGCAGAGTAGATGGGTTGGTGGAATGGGAAAGATTGAATGATGCAGGAAAAATGAATGGATGGAAGAAGGTGAAGGTGAAATAGTGGATATAGTGGGTGGATGGAATGGTAAAAGAATGAATGTATAGATGCCTGGATGGAAGATACAGGAGAGCTTTTCTAGGAAGGGATTGGCTCACTTGCTTTGTGCCATCAGAGGTATTATTTCAAAGTGGGGGGGTACTAAAAGTTTGTGGCTACTCCCTTGTCTGTTGGTGTGTCATTCACATTTGCTTCTATCCACTACAGCATGTTGCATGGTGCAGGGGGTCAGCTAACTTCAGCCAATGGATAACTTCATTTTAAGTGGCTGAATTTTGCTCTTTCACAAGGAGCATATACCCGCTCAAGGTGCTTCTCTGCAGTTCCTATTTTTTTGTTTTTACTTTATTACTTTGTTTTTGACTTTGTGTATAGAGTCTGATGAGATGGAACTATGCTCTCTACCAGCTCTCCATTTTGGTCACAGAGCATATTACAGTGCCATCAGTTTCTGTCTCCTGCTGATTGTATTGTAAATTCCTTTTGAAGTGGTCTTCTTTTTATCTGGCTGCAGCTAGTTCACAACATACCAAATGATGTTCATTTGAAACTGTTCTTAATCAAATTGTAACTTATTTGTTTAACATGCACACAATGAAGCACATTTCTAACTGTGCTGCTGGTATGTATTTTAATTGAGGGCTAGAGTTATACTTGTAAACCAATTTAGTCTGTATGTCATGCTTGTATGGCCTTCTAGTTTGCTATCAGCGCTATTTCATGTAATTATATTTGTAAACCAATTTAGTCTGTAAGACCTGCTTCTATCTATCTATCTATCTATCTATCTATAGAACTCTCTCTGCCTTTGCAAGTCTCTCTTTTGATCAACAGTTTTATCTATTTGTAATAAGGATTTAAAAACCATTACAAAACAAATTAGCAAAGAGGCTGGAAGCTAACAGCAAATCGATTGGCTTTTTTTGGTCTTGTGTAATCCAAGACCATTTGGTTTTTACTACAATTATGTGTGTAACATAATTAGTAATTGGGCTTCTCAGCCTGACTTCATCCACTTGTCTGTTTTGTCACTCACATATTACTTTCACCCACTCCAGCATGCTTCATAGAGCAGTGAGCCAGACTCCATCAGCCATTGGCTGACATCACGGTGGGTAGCTGCATGCTGCCCTTCCACAAAGAGTACATCTACATGCAAAGTAGTTCTCTTCAGTGCCAGGGACTACTGTAAAATGTGTGCTTTTTGCAGCCCAAAAAATATTTTTCCCTCCAACCAATTTTATTTTAAATTGATGAGGCCACCAGCTGACCCAACAAAATTGTTCAGCAAAAATCAAGACACAAAAAAAGAATTTCCAAAGCCAAAATGCTGGTGGTCAGTTTCAGAATTTGGGGGTTTGCCAATGATGGTTTTGAAAATGGTTGGTCTTTATTGCCTCTGAGCTTGTGTTCAATATTTTCTTCTCTTCCTGATGCGTAAGGCTGTATCTAATTTCTTAAAGAAAAGGCCACCCGGCCTCACCTTTTTTATAGTAACCCAATAATAGCTTGCTACTGGCCATTCTTATACTAGTGAAAGCGTTGACAGATCATGAAATATCTTGATATTTGTATAGACGAAGACGACCGACATTTTGCTATTCCATTTCTTTAAGATTTTGATCTTAGGGGTACAGTAGTGGAGCCTTGTCGGTATTACTCGATCTATTAGAATTTGGAGCCTTCCCTTCTGAAGAATTTATTGAAATTGACATGCACCATTGAAATGACAATATAACCTCTCTGACTCACCAGTTCATTTACATCTAGGATGTGATGTTATATGATCTCTTCGTGATATGTATGTCATTCAAATAAAACTTAGATTACTCAGTATTTTTAAGCTCCATTCACTCTTTCCTTCAGCCTCACTCGTGTTGTGGGGGGAGAGGGGCTGAATATCGCTGGAAAAATTTAACCTGCTCAGCCAGTTCAATAGGTGGTACTGTGTTTGCATCATGGTACCTCCCTCCCTTGATACACAAGCAACATCAAAGCATCATTGCAGGTGGAGCTGGGGAGGAGGGTGTGGGGTTTGATGGGGGCGTAATAACAAGAGGCATTGGAGGTGAGTATCATGGTAACCCCCTTCTGCTGCCTGGTGCTCTCCCTCCAAGTTGTATTTAGCAGTAATATTCCAGAAAGCATATTGCACCTATTGCATAAGCATCACTTAAAAGGATATTGCTTGAGACAATATAATTGGCAAACAGTGTTGTGGTGTAAACCATTATGAAGCACTTCCTTAACATGTTATTATGGGTAAGCTATCAGTCTAATTTCTTGCCCCCAATTGCAGAGATCGCGCATATTGTAATGTCTGTGTTTTTAGTTGTGTATTTATTAGCACAATAAGAGCACTTAATGCAAATTGATATGATACAGCTGAGACCAAGCTCTTTATTTTACATACTTTTTTCCTGAGGGTGAAAGAAATCGTTAATATGCTTATCGTTTCTTGTATTCAAGGGGTATGTCAATGACATTAAAAAGTACTATGAGGTGCAGCCAGAAAGTGTTAACCTAGCTGGAGATACGGAAAATACCAGAAAGAAGATCAATGGCTGGGTTGAAGACAAAACAAAGAGTAAGCACTCAACACATGAATGTTCCTTTCTACCTTTATCTCCCTTCTTTCCTGTCCTCCCTTCCTGCCTTCCTAACATTGTTTATCTCTTTCTATGTACATTTCTTTCTGTGTGTATCTCCCTCTCTTACAAATTAAGTAATATTGTACCTGTCAAACGTTATCACTAGCCGGCATCAGGTCCTTCATGTAAACAGTGGTAGGGTACTGTCAGCAGAACCTCATTTTGTATGGCACATGGGACAGTGGAAAGGCATGTGTGCTAGCTTAAGGTGCTCTAGAACAAAGTGGGTCTACCATTCAGCACACATAGCTAGTTGCTTGGGATGTGTTCAAGCCAATTATCAATGTAAATAGCTGTTGCCAGCCCAGCAGGATTATGGTTCCAATGTAGACACTTGGGGTGCTGCTAGAGACACCAAGAATATAAAAACCCTTCAGAACATTGTGCCCCAACTAGGATTCTATCTGCTTTCATTTGAGCCTGATTTGGAACCTCCAGGAAGGCCTTGCCAAATCACGAGCTGTGTTCTTTAGCCACTATTGGGAAAAGGCATGGTCAATCGCTTCTCTGAAATGGCATGTCTCTGAGTATTTTTAGAACACCACCTTGAACTTCAGTGTATGAGGGTCGTCCATCTTGGTGCACACCATGTGCGCATGGAGAGCAGTGCTACTAACCTATGGCTGCACCGCTGGCACAGCACTTATTCAAATGATGATAAACTGGCCAACATTGGCAATTATTTTATGATGTGTACTTTACAAATAAATTATAAGGAATTAAAGAAAACTAAATTATTTATGATTGTTCATCCCTAAGATATATCCATCACTTAGGGCCCACTAGGAAAATGAAAGGAAGAAAAGGGTGATAATGCAAAGCATACCACACAAAAATGGATATGGACGAACCACCACCCATCTGCCCATTTGACTTTTCTAATCCAATTGTGCGGGATTGTGAGTATAGGGTTTCACACACAGTAAAGGATTCAGAATTTCTCTATTAAATTTAACCTTTTCACCATACTTCCATGAACCCTCAGGGAATTTATTTTTGTGAGTTCCGTCAATGCTGCAGATCTTCAAGAAGTGACCTTCCAAGCCTGTGAAAAAAATGACCCACCCTAACAGTGGCATTATGAGAGTGTGGGAACAGAACCACATACCCCAAAATTTAAACAACTTCAACTTCAGATCATCCCAAATGTTACCTTTGCCAGTTCTGTTCCAATCCTAGATCTTACAATGAAGAACATCCTCCTCAACATCAGGCCAAGCATTAGTTTAGCAGAGCATAAAAATTAGTAACTGGGTTCACTCAATAACTGAGTTCTAGATCAGGAAAAGGTTCAAGGCTTTTATTGAAAAAGCTCAAAAATCAAGTGGTACAGAGTAATTAAATTCCAGAATGAACAGCAAAATCATAAGAGAAAAGGATAGCATCCCTATTAGAAGTCTCTCCAATTTCTATAATAAATAGAAAAAGAAAGTAATCTGGCTCTCCCCAAAAATCAGGAGTTTATTTAGAAAATGTCAGCCTATTAGATGAGCAAAGACGGCAAATTCACAGTGGCATGACTGGAAATAACACATTTTCGGAAATTCAGTACGAAAAATGTAATATCAACGTACACAGTACTAACCCACTTTTAAGAAGTCATCCAGCAGCATGTACGCTGTTGCTGTCCGGAGATGCACACCACATTATGAAACATAATTCGAGGAATGACCCTTACACCCGTGAGTTCTTGCCAGGCCACATCGGAAATACAGTGGAAAAGACCATTGGTTACTCAATACATTAGGAACACAAAGAGAAGCCCATTCATAATGCATACACTGTAAGGAAAATAACCAGTTATGTCACAATGTCTCTTGCTATGCAAGGACTGTGGGCAGAGAGGACATACAGTGGGCCTTGATGGGAGAATGAATGATCAGGAGTGGTTTGGACATTATTACAAAGCGTCCATATTCTTTAAAATGGTGTCTTCATAAAATGTGGCACAACTAAATCAATGAACACCTTTGTAAATATCATATTAAACTTCCTTCAAGTGTAATGTTATTAATCCAGCATTTACGTCTAGAATTTATCATAAAAATCATGAACACTCATTATTTATTGTCATCCAAAATTGTGCATTAAACGCACTTCGACAGGGTATCGGAACAACTTTCTTTTCGAGGACTAGAACCCAGTTCTACCACTCAGAACGCTGATGTGCAGTTCAGACAATAAATTCAACTGTGATTTCTGCGTTGGGAGTATTTCAACAAACAATTCCCTTTCTTTAAGCATCGAGTACATCTATGTGTGTGTTATAACTGCGGTAGATTTCCAGGTATTGACTCTTCCTGATCATTTTGTAAGCCACCTTCCTAAGTGTAAAGGAAACCTTTCAGGACCACGTCTAATAAATGTCAACAATTGCTTATTAAAATTGATGGGCTTTAAATAGTGGCCCCACTCCACCGGAATGCTTCAAATCAGGAGCCTGAGCAGGCAGAAATAGGCCCACATTTTATGAAATTTAACTCATCTAGAAGAAATAGGATAAAGTACAGTAGTAAAAGCTGCCTAATTGTTTAAATATTAAACATGGGTTCTGCTGTTAATACCTTACAGTAATAACATGCTAACAAATTACTAACATTTTACTAACAATATGTAATCCTTTAAATGCAGTCAATTAGAACTGCTCCAGAAATGTATTATCTGGCTTCGTGTCTCCAGCTATTTTCGGAAGTTGCAGCTATGGTAATTTACTGTACCACTAATAACATTTGGAGGGTTCCAACAATTTCAGTGTCTCTCAGACAATGCTCATTACTACTTCTGCTCCAGGAGTTTCTTAGTTAATGGGCCAACTCCTTACACAGATTTCAGAGGGCTGCCATTAATATGATGAAAAAACAAGGAGTTTGTCAAGGCGTGTACTATTAAAGTTGTCTATCCACTCTTCACTTCTAAGAATTAAAAATATATGCATTCCTAAAATAAAGCAAGCTAATCATCAATGCATTGGAAAAAAAAAAAAAAAATTCTTACCTTTGGTCTGCAACATGGTGTATTTATTACAGTAATATCCGTGGCCAATTCAGTTTCAGGAGTTGCGCCTCAATAACACTTCAAACCTGTTTTGATCAACTTGAAACACGTTTTAAGCAGCGTGGCAGTTTGCTACTCATGGTGGAGAAATGGTTTTCAGGACTACCACTTGTATCTCGTGGTTTTGCAATCTGCACTTGCCTTTGTCAATCGTCCTCTACTGCTCCTCTGTATGTTTCTTTGACAGTGCCCTTCCAGCCAATGTCTGTGATGTCACATGGATCACTGAGAAATGCAAATGTGCCACTGAGCCCTGTTAGGGACTTTCTTTTTCTACTTTACTGCTAATCCCCTAGCAAAGCAATACGAATCCCATAGGCTAGTGTATTCCTTAGTAAATCACATTTCTGAAATACTCATATCTCCACATAGATTGTACAGTAGCGTAAAAGACACACATTTCACTGTTTAGCAAGGCAAGAGGATGGCTCCAATGTAAATTAGGGCATTTAAAAAGTATGCAATTAAATCTTTAAAGTATATTACCTGGGTTATCTTTCCAGAAAACATCTCTACTCATGGAGTTACATTAATATATATGTAAGTATTAAATTAACAAGTTGCTTGGAACCTTAGATTAGGAGATTTTTCATAACAACGTCACTACTTAAAATTAAAGTACCAGTCCTATTGTCATCTCAGATCCTTTGATGCGAGAGTCTGCTGTAGAACCACCACTTAGCGGTACTGCTGTATGTGACCAACATAATTCCTGACTCTTGGGAGTTTGACTCTACTTGATGGTGGTAACCAAGGTTATGAATTTCATCACGTTTTGGTACAAGCAAACCCTATGAGAATATGCATATAGCACATATCAATGTGGCACTCCATTTGTTTTCTTACCTCCTTCAGGAGAGATTTGTCTGATTTTTCTGGAATATATCCCGGATATGTTTTTTATTCCATCTTTATCATTTAGATATTTTAATACTATCAGTAGGTCATCTTAAGGCCATAGCAGTAATTTGAGAATTGGGAGCAAGAGGATAAAAGAAGTAGGTTATCAGTGGGAGGGGGTACAGTTCAGATGAAGAAGGCATATGCAGCCTTAAAGGTAGAAACATTTACAGTGGGGGTAAGGAGGCATGGGGCAAGAAGAAGCCATGATTTATTACTTTAAGTCCTATATTTTCCACTAAGGGAACCTCTTACGTTTGGTCACTTTGAGGTGCTTAGATTAATTGTAATGTTGCAGGAATATGATGAGTGTAGAATCTAGAGACTGCAGTTTGTTAAAGTAGACGGGGTAGCCAGCCTTGTGGTTTATTTGATGTGTTAAGAATATAAGGGCGTAGTTTAGAGAACAGAGGCAATGGGACTTCACCAGATAATGAAGGAAGTGCCACTTGCCCTCCTCTTTTGAGGATGGGGAAAATATGATTGGCCCTATGTCAAGTAAAGATGATTGCGGCAGACTTTACCCACATCTTTCACAATCACACATATTTCCCTACACATCAGGGAACCTGAAAACTTATTGAAACAATGTTTTCCGAAATTACTCTTCCTGGTGCAGCATTTTTATGGCATCGGAACAACTTCATCTTAGGTGGAAAGTAGTTTGTAATGTCTTCTGGGCCAGTGTGAGTATCAATCACAGATATATAATATCATCGTAATTGATGTGTGAGAACAATTTCAAAATCCTATGCATCTGCGGTGGTTGTGGATTATACTGCTTGTCTAGACTCTTCCAAATGGAGCACAACCTCCAATTTCATTTTTGAAATGCTCGCTTGATGAAGCAGGCAGTGATTTAGTCAAGGGTGAGCTCATTGACTTTTTAACTTCAAGGCACCAGTGTCTTCACAGAAAAAATGAGTACTACCTTGCAAGTCATTATAATCAGCATGATAGAAAAATAGAGGCGTTGGGTTGATATTTTCTATCATTTGCAGTGACCAGGCAATACATCATAAACTCTAAAATACAAAATATTTCAACAAAACGACCTAAAAGAGATGTAAAATCTAGAACATTTTATAGCAGCCGTTCTCTTAATGTTTTAAATCAAATCGAGGTTACATTTAATAGAAATTGTGGTTGAGAATTACAAATGTTTTATTACACCATTGCACATCAAAATATAAATGTATGCTGTAAAGAAATCCTGGTTCGCACCTTATTAATGTAGTGGGTGGCAGCACGAACGTCAATTCACTCAAAGGCGATTGGGTGGCAGCACGAACGTCAATTCACTCAAAGGCGATGGGGTAGCGGAAGTGACATCACACACCATTTGATCTTTACGTACATTCACACACCCATGCTCACACATACATACACGATCACACATAAACGCTCTCACTTGCACACATGCTCCCAACATACATTTAAAAGCATTTGTTACTTACCTCAGCTGCCAGGGTGGGTCACTTTCCAGCTAATTGGACTCCATTTTTTATTAAAGTATTGAATATTATTATTGACTATTAGTGTAATAAAAACATTGAATGACATTGAAGCCCCAACCGATGTCCATCAGTGTAGCTGCCCCTCTGTTCCTGGCACTGATTTTGCCACCTCTGAGGCCAGAGGTCGCAAATGCAGTGCCAGGGATTGCAAGGGACAAGGTAGGGGAAGGTGCGACCCCTAAATGTGGTCCATGGGTGGCAGGCTCCATATGGTAAATCTGGATGTTTAGTGGGTGAGTAAGAGTAATGCGCAATGAAGCAGCACCACCGATGGATTTTAAGGTCTATGCTCTATTCTGGCCTGCGTACACTAACATAAATGCGTTCTCCATAAACAGTTCCTTGAACCATGAAAAACAGATTAAAATACAACAACTGTATACATGTTGACTGAAGGGTCAACTACAGGTAGTCCCGATGCGAGTCTAACTCTGAAGTCCACTTCTTTGTGGAATAAAATGGCTGTCAGTATTGACGGCTGCTGCACATGCCGAAGAATGTGTCCTCGGTACCTTTTGCTCGATATGCCGAGGGCCGGAGGGCTTGAGGCTCCAGGGTATGCAAATGACGTAGATGATAAAAATGCATAGCTGTTTTGGGTAATTGACGAAGGAGCCTGAGCAGCTATCATAAGATAGATGGTAGCCAGGCGCCTTGGAGCGAGAACAATGGCATGGTGGGTGGGTGGCAGCAGCATGGTGTCTCTCGGCAGAGGCGTAACACAGACCCAGCAACACCTGCGACGGGGGCCTGGGCCCAGCCTTCAGGGGGCATCCATTCAGCTTAAGGCCTATGAATTTATTTGAAGTATGGGAGTTTCAAGGCTCCCTCACTACATTTTGTAGAGGGTGCATTTCCTCGTTTTACGTTACGCCAGTGCTTCTGGGATACTGTGTTCCACCAAATAAGCACATTCTAAGGCGGTTCAACAAGTGGAGTTCCCAGGGAAGTAGACTCTTGCACCTATCAAGTGAAGAAACAGTGTACCCCTTGGGCCCACTCTCGCACAGAAGAAAGAGAAGAAAAGTTCTTAGCGTCCTGCTAATGATTGACGGCAAGATGCGCCTTGTAGCCGCATGCTCAGCTAGAATGAGCTGACGGTGGAAACAGGCGGGCTGGAGAAGCTGCAATGGCTAACAAACAAATGCAGTCCCAGCGATGTCCTTTTATTTCTTGGTGGCAGCATGAGGTAGGCCTGCAGACGAGGACGCTGCATATCCTCCAACCAAAGATTGATGACCAGAGTCCTTCGCTAACTCAGAAAAGGTAGTTAGAACCAAGGGGCCCTACAGGAACTGCTTGCCTAGGTGTGGGAATATACTTATACTTACATATAGGCCCAACCAGCATTAGCTATACACATCCCTGACTTGTTTGCAGATCAGAGCTTTAGATTTTAAGAGAGAACTTATGTGCTCCAGACAGAAATAGAAATGAACAGATCCTAGACTGCCTAGGCACAGAGACTGTAATCACAATATGGCCTCTAATCTTAAAAATATTATAGCACCAAATGATCTGCATGTAGGATATCTTTCAGGGTTATCGTGTTTGTTTAGAGAGGCCACTGAGCAGGGCATTGTCTCCTTCCAGATGGGATAGGACTAAGGCTTGTGTGGTTGATCTGAAGTCATTTCCCAGACAGAACTACTTAACCCTCTAGAGTGATAGTTGATACCAAGATGTCTTCATCTTCCTGGCAATGTGCTTTTTAAATGAGAGGTCCATGGTGAGGGTGAATCCCAGAGATTTTGCACGGGCTGCCACCTAGTGGGTGGAGCGTGCTAGGTTTAAATTGGAGAGCCAGACATGAATCTGGGGTAATTTAGTGCTGTGGACAAATAGGAGGAATTCAGTTTTTTGAGGTTTAGCTTGAGGAAGTTCGTTGACATCAGAGACTGGATAACTTCGAGGCAGGAGCTGAGTCTGTATTTTGTTGGGTGTGAATATTTTTAAGTAGAGTTGAGTATCATCTGGGTATTATTGGATCTTGATGTTCCTGTCTGTAAGGATGGATTTTGAGGTTTCCGTGTAGAGTTTAAAGGTGGTGGGGGAGAGAACGGAGCCTTTGGGCACACTGCAAGAGATGGGAGTGGCCGTGATCTTGTAGAATTAATTTGCATGTGCTGAGGCCGAAGAGTAAGGTAGAATGCAAAACCTTTCAAGATTCTGCTTGAAAATCTCATGCATGTTTTCAGGGCATTCGTCAGAGCTGGATGGACGGTTTATTGAAGGATGGTAAGAGGTCAAGAAGGCCACGAAGCATAGGTATTTCCTATTGCTGAGGAGGACGCATCTACTCCTGGAATTTGGCTGTTACAAAGCTTCAGGATTGTGTGAAGACTGATTGGTAGGCCAGTGGAAGATTATTCTTCTGCAGATAAAGAAATCATCTTTTAAACAGCTCACTTGCAGCCCCATTGCAGCATTGTAATGTCCCTCCTGCCATGAAGGGCCTAATTTTCCCAATCTTTTTCAACTTTGGCTACTTTGTAGCTTGTGAAGCTGGCAAAGGGCTCAGTTTATATCCTGATGGGTGGCCCATCATTCCTACAAGACATCGGAGTAAATTACTTTGTTGTCCAGGTAGAGGAACTGCAGGCAAATTGATAAATGACCGCCAGGCTAGTGGTCATTTATAACGCAAATTGATAAATGAGCGCCAGGCTAGTGGCAGTTCCTGTCAATGCATTTTGCTGTTTGGGACAGGGCTCCTTCAGCATTGCAGAGCCCTGCATCAAACAGTTATCTCATTCTATCTCCAAAAAGAAAAAGGGTTTTCTTTTTTAAGCAAAAAAACACAATGCACACCTCACCCTGGGGGGTACTGACCCATGGCTAGGAGAGCATTAAGCAGTATTCACTGCACATTACCGCCAAGGTTTTCCTGGAAGTGACGAGCAGTAAAAACTGACCTCTAGTTCTGCCCATTTAAATCAGGGGGGTTGAATTACAGGCCTGTCCCAGTGGCCCTCACTGCTTAGGGCTGTTGGAGGGGTTTACTCATGGAGGAGATTGAGTAGTCTCCCCGGGATGAAATCTGCATCTAAATCGGGGAGACAGACCATTATCCTGGCAGTAAACATACTCCTTTGCGAGGGACTATGCTTTTCATCAAGATATAAATTGGACCTAATGTGTTTTGAAAACAAATGAAAAGCTATGTTTTGTCGAACTGTGCGAATTTGGACATGAAAATGCCCTCTTTATTAGTGTGGACTGGGATGAGGAATGGGTCTCATTACTACCATATTTCCTTCCTTGCCACTCCTTTTGCCTCTGTATCCCACCATTACTATGCTTCCATTCCAGTCCTCATGAACTGGGCTTGCATTGTGGAGGTATGGTGGAATTGTTATTTTGGGCACACTTACTGAGGGCAGAATATTAGGTAGAGGGACATTTGTGTGTAGATTGTGGTGTGCCCATCTCGTGAAGTACACTAGTGTCATGATAAACAATTGCAAGGGTAAGGAAGGCAGAATCGTGGTGGCAAAGTTTAAGGGCCTGTTTCAGTTTGTCAGCTGGGTATTCTATTACCAATATGACCAGATATCCTGTCCGCCTTATTACAAGTGAAATCATGTTTACTTATGTGGATTGGATATCCATCACATTTGTGATAAAGTACCGATTTACCAAACTCTATATCAGGTCCTAAAAAACGTATTTATAGTTGGACAGTAGCAGAAAATCATCCAGTTTGTGGGGAGCAGGGAAGTGCTAAATCTTCCATTGAAGAATTCTTCACCTATGAAGGTTAAGAAATGGGTTTAATATATTGTGTGCTTGTGCAACCTCATTGTGTTATAAAGGAACAAATCCAAAGTGGGTCCATTCAGGTTTGTTTGAAAACCTTAGCTCAACCCTGGGTAGTTGTAACTATGTGTGTCAGGCTTTACCAAGGGAACAAGTGTAAAGCATTAAGAAGTACTAAACAGTTAAATAAGAAGAAAACACAACACAATAAAAACCTGCCACCACTATATAAAATTAGATTGTATTTTTATCTTTAAACTGACTCCTCAATGAGAAAAATCCACTGGAGGGTTACGGAGATCTGAATTTTGAGGAACAATAAATCACAGTTTTTTCACTTAGTGCAATAATTCATTGTAATGGACCTTAATAGTGGTAAAATATATTTTTTTTTATAAAGTTGTAAAAAACAACTTCAGCACTCTTGTGGTGACCACCTCCAGCAGAGAGACAGTCAAAGGGAATAAAGTTATCTGACAGTCAAGGCAGTCTTCAGTCCACTTCTGGGCTCTATGGACGAACCTCCTTAGACTTTAATGGAGTGGTCCTGATACAAATAATACAGTATGCAGAGGTTGCACAAAGATGCTGAGGATGCTGAGCCAGTGATGGCGGATTTCTTGAGATCACCTCTCGGGCCACGAACATAGTGGGGTGAAGGCCATCCAAAAAACACTTGCCACTGGTCTCCAGTAGCAGCAAAACCAGCTGTTCCCTTTAACTGCCAAGAGCATCCTTGCTGGGCAATCAAACTGCACTCTGACAACTCTCCCAGGTTCAGCAGAATCAGATGCAACTTTTGAGGGTTGAGATTCAGTCTCCCAGGTTGCACTTCGAGGATCAGTGGTGGGCAGGCGTTCTTGGCTTCCAATTTGCTAAGGCAGAATTTTTCCGCTTTTGTGGTCCTATAGCCATTATAGGAATTCAGCCAACTGACTCTTAGGGTGGCTTCTTCTTTCTGGGGCTCAGTGTGACTTTTCACTGAGCAAGACACCATATGCACTTTCCTCTCTTTCCTAGCCCGGAAGCAGAAGGTGTAGTCCAGCACTTGGGCAGCCTCTCTTTGCTGGTTCCAGGGATCAACTAACATTCCTTCTTCAATCCTCTCACTAGTACAGATGTGATCTGAGGTCTGAGTGCCTGGATTGCCACATTTATGTCCAGTTCGCACCCTCAGGGATGTGGCAACTACTAGCCAATGGGATATCAGGTCCCCTCCTTTCCTGGGAAGTGCAGCATCTGGCTTGCCCAAAATGCACAATTCTGCCCACCCCAACATGACAGAACCATTCTCTTGGCATGTGGAGCTCTTTGACCTATCCAGAGGTGTGGCTAACTGGGGCAACACCAACAGGAAAACTGGATTGGTAGTGGTTTCCCCCTCTCTGTCTTAAATGCCAACTGTCTCTAAAAGCAAAAGAGCAACCCCTATCCAGTGTGTCCACTGTTTGCCCTTCAAAGGCAGCTTCCCCTTTATAGTTCACCTTTTGGGCTCACACCATGTTTGGCCATCCTGCCAGGAAGAAAGAGCACATCTCTTGTGTTACTTCCTAAGAGCTGTCCACACCTCTCTACAGGAGGGTTGAAGGATGTCTCAGGACCAGCAACCATCAACAGTCACTAGAAATCTTTGAGCAACAAAGTGGGAACTTTCAGTGGCTGCCATTTTTACAAACATTAGATTAAATGAATATTAAGGATCAGGTCAGGTTTAATGCAACAATTCTTTTGATACCTTGAACTGTCATATTTAGTGGTCCTATTCAGAAGTTAGTACTTCTGGTTTATCAGCATATAATTCGGTTCTCGCCAATGGGGCAACTAGCCTTTTTACAGTAAAAGTGACAATGTGAGGTTTTTAATGTCAGGGCATGTAAAAACACATTCTACTTTTTAATATACAGTACTCTGCCTTACGGCTCGTTAGGCCCACCTCAGGGGTGACATATATATTAAAAAGGATTGTTTGGGCTTTGCCATTACTTTAAATGGCAAACTCTAGTTAGCAGTTTTAACTTGCCTGCAGTGGTAGGCTGGGAGCCATGCTTTACTTTGTCACACTCGAGGAGGCTCAATAAGTGCTGCAGCCCATGAGGGACACTTTAAATTACACTCCCTGGGAACTCCTGGAATTATACAATAGGGGGCATATTTATGAAAGGCTTGTGCCACCATTGCGTCAAAAGTTTTGATGCAATGGCGGCACAATCACTACTCCATATCTGTGAGATGATGCATTTGTCCAAATGTGTGGTTTTTTTTTAAAGCTTTGTGTCATGCTGAAGCTGCGCCTGAACCAGCTGCACATCACAAATGTTAAAATATACCAGGTAGGTGTTCCCCCGTAAAAGCGCATTTGTAACACTTGGTTTCAATGAGATTGACTATGTGTGATGCATCCTTTGGATGTGTCGTGTTAAGCCTGGAATGCTCCAAAAACCCTACGCATCGGTAACCCAGGCTTAGAAAATGACACAGTGGCTCATGTATAGGAAAGTGACCATATGAAGTCATTTTACACATTATAATCATCAGTTATATCTCATCCCCTGAACTAGTAGTAGGCCTACACATGTAGCAATCTATTTTTAATACCCCTTGAGCAACATAGGGCCATGTCACCTTATATATTTTCAACCACTGCAGCATTGCAATGTGATACCACATAACCACATAGGTATGGCTCCCATGTCCACCAAAGCCTACTATCTACCGCACAAGGTAGGTATGCTTAACCCCTTCTGTGCCAAGGACGTTATGGTTACGTCCTGAGGCACAGTGCTCGTGTGCCCAGGACGTAACCGTTACGTCCTGGCACAGAGCCCAGAGGGAGCGGGTTCCCCCCCAAGGCAGGGATGGAAGGGCAAGTCCTTCCCCTTCCACCCCCGAATCTCCTACCCCCCGTGACGCCAGCGTGCGATAGCGTGCTGATTGTCACAGAGGGCCTCCTCCATCGCGCTGGAAGCTCAGCTTCCAGCGCGATTGAAAGAGAAATGCAAAGCATTTGTCTTCCGATCACGTGGAGGAGGCAGGAGAGGCTTCAAAGGGAAGGAAATGTATTTCCTTCCCTTTGAAGTCTCGGTTAGCATTTCAAAAGCCGGATTGCAAAGCAATCCGGCTTTTGAAATGCCCACTAGACACCAGGGATGTTTTTTTAGAAAAGGAAATTGGAATAAGGGAGCGACCCCTTGGGCAAGGGTCGCTCCCAGGGGGGGCATTTTTTTTAAAGGGAGGGCAGAAAACTCTAGGCAACAGGGATAATTTTTTAAATTTTTTTTATTTTAGAGGTGGGGAGCGACCCCTTAGGCAAGGGTCCCTCCCATAGGGGGCAAATTATATTTAGGCAATTTCTGCCCCGGTGGGGGCAGATTGGCCTATTTTTATGAGGCCAATGTGCCCCCAAGGGGGACAGAAAGCACTAGACACCAGGGAGTTTTTTTTTGTTTTCGTGAATTTCACGCAAAGGGAGCGATCCCTTAGGCAAGGGTCGTTCCCCTGGGGGGCACATTTATTTTAGACCATTTAGCCTATTTTAATTAGGCCGATCTGCCCCCAAGGGGGGCAGAAACCACTAGACACCGGGGATTTTTTTGTTGCTGTTGTTGTTTTACAGATGGGTTGCGACCCCTTAGGCAAGGGTCGCTCCCCTGGACAGGCAAATTGTATTTAGGCCCATCGGCCGATTTTAGGTCAATCTGCCCCCAAGGGGGGCAGAAACCACTAGGCACCAGGGATCTTTTTTTTGCGCCGTGATGCAAGTGGAGCGACCCCGTAGGCAAGGGTCGCTCCCCAGGTGGGGTGGGGGGCAAATTTATTTTAGGCCTTTTCTGCCCCCCCTTGGGGCAGATCGGCCTATTGTTATTAGGCCAATCTGCCCCTGGGGGGGGCAGAAACCTCTAGGCGAAAGGGCAATTTTTTTTTTGTGTTTTGTTTTTTGTTTCTTTGTTTTTTTAGAGATGGGAAGTGACCCATTAGGCAAGGGTCGTTCCCCTGGGGGGCAAATTGTATTTAGACCATTTCTGCCCCCCTTGGGGACAGATCGGTGGATTTTAGGTCAATCTGCCCCCAAGGGGGGCAGAAACAATTAGGCACCAGGGATTTTTTTTTTGCACCAATGTCACTCAAGGGGAGCGACCCCGTAGGCAAGGGTCACTCCCCGGCGGGGTTGGGGGGGCGGGGTGCAAATTTATTTTAGGCCATTTCTGCCCCCCCGGGGGCAGATCGGCCTATTGTTATTAGGCCGATCTGCCACCAGGGGGGGCATAAACCTCTAGGCGCCAGAGCGATTTTGTTTTGTGTTTTTCTTTTTGTTTGTTTGTTTTTTCAGAGATGGGGAGCGACCCATTAGGCAAGGGTCGCTACCCAGGGGGTTGGGGGGGGGGGGAATTTATTTTAGGCCTTTTCTGCCCCCCCTGGGGCCGGCTGAGCTAGAGGCCAAAATACTCAGGTAGGCACTTTGCAAAAACACCTCTGTTTTCTGTGAAAACATGTGATGTGTCCACATTGTGTTTTGGGCCATTTCCTTTCGTAGGCGGTAGGCCTACCCACAGTTAACAGTAGCCCTCATACAAGGACTACCATTGACCCTTGCATGATCCATTCCTGTCGCGGACACTAACCTACCCACACAAGTGAGGTACAATTTTTATCGGGAGACTTGGGGGAATGCTGGATGGAAGGGAATTTGTGGCCCCTCTCAGATTCCAGAACTTTCTGTCACCGAAATGAGCGGAAAAAGTATTTTTTTGGCCAAATTTTGAGGTTTGCAAAGGATTCTGGGTAACAGAACCTGGTCAGAGCTCCACAAGTCACCCCATCTTGGATTCCCCTAGGTTTCTAGTTTCAAAAAAAGCGCTGGTTTGCTAGGTTTCCCCAGGTGCCGGCTGAGCTAGAGGCCAAAATCCACAGGTAGGCACTGTTTTCTGTGAAAAAATGTGATGTGTCCATGTTGTGTTTTGGGCCATTTCCGGTTGCGGGCACTAGGCCTACCCACACAAGTGAGGTACCATTTTTATCGGGAGACTTGGGGGAATGCTGGGTGGAAGGAAGTTTGTGGCTCCTCTCAGATTCCAGAACTTTCTGTCACCGAAATGAGAGGAAAAAGTGTTTTTTTGGTCAAATGTTGAGGTTTGCAAAGGATTGTGGGTAACAGAACCTGGTCAGAGCCCCATAAGTCACCCCATCTTGGATTCCGCTAGGTGTCTAGTTTTCAGAAATGCACTGGTTTGCTATGTTTCCCCAGGTGCCGGCTGTGCTAGAGGCCAAAATCCACAGGTAGGCACTTTGCAAAAAACACCTCTGTTTTCTGTGAAAAAATGTGATGTGTCCACGTGTTTTGGGCCATTTCCTTTCGTGGGCGCTAGGCCTACCCACACAAGTGAGTTACCATTTTTATCGGGAGACTTGGGGGAACGCTGGGTGGAAGGAAATCTGTGGCTCCTCTCAGATTCCAGAACTTTCTGTCACCGAAATGAGAGGAAAAAGTGTTTTTTTGGTCACATTTTGAGGTTTGCAAAGGATTCTGGGTAACAGTACCTGGTCGGATCCGCACACGTCACCCCATCTTGGATTCCCCTAGGTGCCTAGTTGTCAAAAATGCACTGGTTTGCTAGGTTTCCCCAGGTGCCTGCTGAGCTAGAGGACAAAATCCACAGGTAGGCACTTTGTAAAAAACACCTCTGTTTTCTGTGAAAAAATGTGATGTCTCCACGTGTTTTGGGCCATTTCCTTTCGTGGGCGCTAGGCCTACCCACACAAGTGAGGTACCATTTTATCGGGAGACTTGGGGGAACGCTGGGAAATCTGTGGCTATTCTCAGATTCCAGAACTTTCTGTCACCGAAATGAGAGGAAAAAGTGTTTTTTGGGTCAAATTTTGAGGTTTGCAAAGGATTCTGGGTAACATAACCTGGTCAGATCCCCACAAGTCACCCCATCTTTGATTCCCCTAGGTGTCTAGTTTTCAAAAATGTGCTAGTTTGCTAGGTTTCCCCAGGTGCCGACTGAGCTAGAGGCCAAAATCCACAGATAGGCACTTTGCAAAAAAACACCTCTGTTTTCTGTGAAAAAATGTGATGTGTCCACATTGTGTTTTGAGCCATTTCCTTTCGTGGGCGCTAGGCCTACCCACACAAGTGAGGTACCATTTTTATCGGGAGACTTAAGGGAATACAGAATAGCAAAACAAGTGTTATTGCCCCTTGTCTTTCTCTGCATTTGTTCCTTCCAATTGTAAGGCAGTGTGTAAAAAAGACGTCTATTTGAGAAATGCCCTGTAATTCACATGCTAGTATGGGCACCCCGGAATTCAGAGATGTGCAAATAACCACTGCTTCTCACACCTTACCTTGTGGCCATTTTGGAAATACAAAGGTTTTCGTGATACCTATTTTTCACTTTTTTATATTTCAGCAAATGAATTGCTGTATACCCGGTATAGAATAAAAACCCATTGCAAGGTGCAGCTCATTTATTGGCTCTCGTACCTAGAGTTCTTGATGAACCTACAAGTCCTTTATATCCCTGTGACCAGAAGAGTCCAGCTGATGTAACAGTATATTGCTTTAAAAAATCTGACATCGCAGGAAAAAGTTACAGAGTAAAACGTGGAGAAAATGGCTTTTTATTTCACCTCAATTTCAATATTGTTTTAGTTCAGCTGTTATTTTCTGAAGGAAACACTTAAAAAGGATCTACACAAATGACCCCTTGCTGAATTCAGAATTGTGTCTACTTTTCATAAATGTTTAGCTTTCTGGGATCCAGCATTGGCTTCTCACCCATTTTGGTCACTAACTGGAAGGAGGCTGAAACCACAAAAAATAGTAAAAACCGGCTATGTCACAGTAAAATGTCAAAATTGTATTGAAAAATTGGGTTTTCCAATTGAAGTCTGCCTGTAAGCTGGGAAGATGATGATCTTGCCACTGCAAACCCTTTGTTGGTGCCATTTTCAGGGAAAAAAACACAAGCTGCCTTCTGCAGCCCTTTTTTCCCATTTTTGTGAAAAAAACAATATTTTCACTGTATTTTGGCTAATTTCTTGGTCTCCTTCAGAGGAACCCACAAAGTCTGGGTACCTCTAGACCCCTAGGATGTTGGTAAAAAAGGACGCAAATTTGGCATGGGTAGCTTGTGTGAACAAAAAGTTATGAGGGCCTAAGCGCGAACTGCCCCAAATAGCCAAAAAAAGGCTCGCCACAGGAAGGGGAAAAGGCCTGGCAGCGAAGGGGTTAAGGTGGGTGACATATGTACCATTACATTACATCACCTAGTTGTATACGCTCACAATAATTTGTCACTCAGTATGTCACACCTACTTAGGTACTTTGTTACACAATAAAAAGACCATGGCCTACTAAGGTTTTTTGTTACACAAAATCGACTATGGACATTATAATGTTACACATAGGTACACTGTTGACTTGCTAGACTTGTACATCAGTTCCCGCACATTAGGCTAGCTGCGTCATTCTGGACCCACACATCACCTCTATTGTGGGGTGCATTGCTGAAATTGAGCTTGTTGTAAGCCTTAATTCAGACGTGCATCACTTTGGGGGCAGATGTGCTGTGCCATTCTTCCCACAGATCTGTCAGAATTTCTGCACCTTAGGATCTTGTGACATGGTGTGCCATACCAAAGATATGGCGCATCCATGCCGCTATTTTCTGTTGTAGCAAAGCACAACTTTTTCTGATGCATTGCTGCTTTGCAGCAGCGATGCATCAGTTTTCATAAATATGCCCCTAGGAATTTATAGGTAAGTTGACCTATACTAATTGAGTATAATAATAAAGGTCAGAACATATGCACTGAGGCCTATTCAGCTTGGCCCAGAGCGCTTCAAAGTCATCACGCCAATACATCATCTTCAAAAGTGGGCCAGTAAGAGGCGGGGGTAAACCTGCAAACAGCCATTTCCTCACAAATGTCAAATGCTCAAGCAGAATTACCTTCACTAGAGGGATTATGTTGGCTGAGTTATGTCCATCAGCAAATTCTCCACTGGAGAAGGATCCTCAAGCAGACGATTTATCATGTTATTTACAAATCGGAGCATTTGGCATTGCCACACAGCTCTAAATAAGACTCTAACCATGAGTTTACCGGATGCACCTAATCAGAATCATTGCTGCCATTAGTTGTACGTATTCATACGGATTGATGTGCTTTATTGCTGCCACATGACACATCCAGAATTAATGTTTACATGCAATGCTGTGGCATAATGTTGTAGCTTTCCTATTTGGTGTCTTTTTAGAAGTTTGTTTTTTAATAAGCATTTTTGAGGTGTGGTTGCAAAAATGTATATTACTGATTTCCATTCTCATTTGAACCCACTTCAACTGAACATTCCCTTTCTATTCCCCAAGACAAAATAAAGAATCTTGTGCCTGAGGGAGCTCTTGACCAGTCTACAGTTATGGTGCTGGTGAATGCCATTTACTTCAAGGGAGACTGGGCAGATAAATTCAGTGTGCAACATACTGAAGAAAGAGAGTTTAAAATGAGCAAAGTAAGTAAAAACAATGTGCAATCAGTTGATTCTTGGTTTGCATTTGTTGAACATATTTGAAAAGTGCATGCTTTTTAGGAAACCATTCTCAAAGTTACATTGCCTTAATACATTTAGGTTATAGCACCAGTCTGCCCTTTTTCTTGGGACCACTGAAGTGCTAATGTGTCTTGTTAGACCTTTCAGACTGCACACTTTATTTCTGCTAACCAGTGTTAAAGCACTTGTGCTCGCTCTATTGAACATGGTGAAATTGGCACACACCCTATTGTCACACTTAACTTACTTGCAAGTCCCTCGTAAAGTGTTACTACATGAACCCAGACCCTCTAAATTAAGTGCTACTACTAGGCCTGCAGCACTGATTGTGCCACTGATTGTGCCACCTACTGAAGTAACCCTTTACACATGCCTCTGGCCTGTCATTGCAGCTTGTGTGTGCAGTTTTAAACTGCCATTTTGACATGAAATAAACATTTAGTTAGGCCTAAATCTTCCTTTTTAATACATATGAGCCACCCCTAGGATATGCCCTACACAGCCCACAGGGCAGGGTGCCATGTATTTAAAAATTTGGACATGTACTTTTAACTTTTGAATGTCCTGGTAGTGAAAAACTCCTAAATTCCTTTTCACTATTGCAAGGTCTACCTCTCCCATAGGATAATGTTTAGAAACCTTATTACATTTAACAAGTTATAATTTTCAACTGGAAGCAGTTAGGGAAGTTGAGTTTAGTCTTTAAAGATGTGTAATTTAATACTCTCTTTATTGATAAAGTCGATTTTATTGTCATAATTCTCATAAAAGTCACTTTTATAAAGGCAGCATTTTCTTCTCCTGACTATTTGGTACCTGCAGCCTGTATCTAGGTCACATAACCAGGTGTAGCTGGCAGCTGGTCTTTGTGTTTTACTGTCAGACAGTGAGGCAACAGGGGGATAGGTGTTGGCTCCTTCTTGATGGGGTACCTGGGGGTGATATTAGCCCATGGAGGGTGGCTGCCTTCCCCCTCCCAAATTAAACACAAACAGAGCGCTGAGGGACGGGGTCCCCAAGGCCAAATTGGCTTGAGGAGTGGGGCCACATGTTCCCCTCTCTGTCATTTTTAATGGCTTGACCCCAGGAGATGGGGTCCCAGGGGACGAAATTGGCCTGGAGAGAGTGGGCTGCTTGCCCCCCTCTACATTTACTATAATGAGGGGTCCGTGGGATGGGTTAACCATAATGGGCCCCGGGAGGGAGGAGCAGCATGCCCCCCGCTCCTGGTTGCCTGCATGTGGGGGGTGCCACAGTGGCCAACCCCTCACCGAGCACGACCAAAGGGGGTGCCTGCATGGGACTGGCTGCAGGGCCTGGCATGTGGCTGAGGCCAAACCCCCATCGCACACAGCGAAAGGCCGTGCGTGGTGCAGGGTTGAGTTCCTTTGAGCTTTGACAGCAAGGCCTGGCCTGTGGCAAGGCCCTGGGGGCCAGACTCCCTGCTGTGCACTGCCAAAGGCAGGGGTTAGATTTATATACAGGTAATAAAATATTTCTTAACATCAAAAAAACCTAGAAATTCACTTAAAAAAACAAAGAGTACAGGGATGTTATAGTTAGGAAAGAGAATGAAAAAAACACTAATAATTCACTAAAAAAAAACAAAGGTTACAGAGACATTATAGTTTGATTCAGATTTTACATGCCCAAAACCATAGAAAGTCAGCACTCATATTTATCTCAAGAAAGTATTACTTGTGCCCTAAGGTAACTATAACTTGTGCCCTAGCAGTGCACTACTAATTACCTCACATGTTCATCACTGATGACATCTTCTATGAAATAATGAATATCACTGCAACGTTCGGCGGAAACATATTGCTGAGAAAACAGTGCATGGAAGGGGCGTGAGTTAGAGTTACTTTAGGGCACGAGTAATGGAGTAAATGGACTATCTTCTGCTGTTCACAAAATAGAGGAAATGCCTGCTGTTGCCAAGGTAAAGTCACTTGTTATTGTGGTGGAAGGTTAACGGGCTCTTAGCTAATGAAAAACTCAGAATCCTCTTTAAAATGTAAATGCTTAAACCTTCTGGGCCTGCAGATATTTCTTTCTATTGTTATTATTATGAATACAGCTCACAGAATTCAGTTAGGACAGAGGAAACAAAAACTGGGTGCACTTCTTGTGGCCGATCTGGGATACACTGACAGCAGTACATCCTTTACATCAGTATTTCCTAAAGATTTTTGGTGGTGCGCGAGAGACCAAACAATAAATAAAGATGGCTTTAAATTCTGTATTTATCTTGTCACGTTTGCTGCGCTTCAAAGACAGAGATCAAATGTCAGGCTATTTCTTCTGACAAGTTGCTGCTAATTCTTGTATATGGAAATTGGTGTTTATAAAATCGCTTTGCAATCAGAGAAAGAAAAGCAAAGTGGACTATGTATACATTTTGCTGGAGTTCAGGGAGTGTGAAAGGAAAGGCTGTAGGATGTTTTGTAACACAACAAAATGTAAATAGCTATAAGTGAAATGGACACTTTCAGCAGTTAGGAAACCAGATATGAGGCACATTATTTGTATTTGTATGAGGGAAACAAGGATTTAAATAGAATCAAAACAAAATCGAGACACTCTGCTTGGCGATACACAAATTATAAATATTAAATGAAACCCAATGTCTACGTTACCATTGGTGTGCAATATAGTTTTATCAGTAAAATGTTATGTCTATTCAACTTTAGTGTCCATTTCAATATGCTGTCTGTTAATGAGTGTGCTACCACACAATGCTTTAGTTACTTTAAAAAATTGCCCACCTTCTGTCAATGAAAGCTAGGTGGGTTTTGAACGTTGGTCCCTTTATAAATTGGGCCCCGATTCTAAAAGGTCTGGGAAGCACTGCTTTACACTATTGAAGCTCCGCACTCTCCTTGTACAAGGGCTCAGTTGTGCCTGTGCAGATGGCAGCAGAGCTGTCAGGTGGGTGGAACAAGAGCTGGTAGACGGTCAGGCAGGTGTAACTGGAGCTGTTGTGTGGGTAGGTACTCATTCATCCATTTATGCAGATATGTTGCATCTGGCAGAGGAAGAAGGTGTGGCTCAGTCCAACAATCTGCAGCTTATATTTTAAGGTAGTGAGAGGCAGGGTAATCAGGTAGATATACCCTGGCATACAGGGCGGTAGAGTTTCCAGGGCAACTATTGCTGACATGGCAATGTACCATCCCATGTGAGTTTGCAGACTGGCTAGCCCCTACACTTCAGTTGCAAATGGAAAGAGAAGCCTGTCTGTGATATCACTACTCTTTTGTAATATCATTCCAAGCGAGTAATTGTGTTATTGTCTTATTACAAGTGCGTTGTAATGTCAGAACATTCTCGTAAAACGAAAATAACGTATGCCTATTTATAGGGAAATGTAACATTTCCACTTATTATAAAACGTATACCTTGCAATGTATAGTACAATTTCATGGAAGCTTCCAAGTGCTGTTTCCAACTTTCAGTGTTATAAGAGTGATGGAAGTTGGAGCAGGAATCGTTTTCTTGACTGCAAGTTATTAAACATAATTGCTGTTTGTTTACCTGCAAGAACAATTGCAATGTACCACTAATTTAAGTGTGAACTAGGATCCTAAACACTCTTCGAAAATGTTCATGTTTTGATAAAAACAGCGATGAAAGAGTTTTGCATATTTGATCACATTTATTAGATGTAGATTTTATGGTTTTGTAACATATTTGATTCCCTGCATAACTCTCAACCAGTGTTTGTATGTCCATAGACTTCTAAAAAGCCAGTGCAGATGATGTTCAAGAGGGCTAAATTCAACATAGCCCAGGTAGAGGAGCCTGGGCTCGCATTCAAAGTCCTAGAGCTTCCATATGTTAACAAGGACCTCAGCATGATCATTCTCCTTCCCAATGAGATCCTGGATGACTCCACCGGCCTGGAAAAGGTAATTATGAAGGAGTGTGTGTCTGTATGAGTGTTTTCAGAAAGTGCCTTCCTGTTTGTCCTGACGTAGCCATTGTATGGGGCTTACGAGGGCTGTACATTTTTTAGGTGGGAAAATAAGTTATAATACACTTTGCCAAATTAAAGTTCATGGTGTCCAGAAAAGCGTAGTACGGAATCATTTATTAGGTCGCTAAGTGCCCCTCTTTAAATTCATGAGGGATACTTTCATCAGCACATTTGTCCTGGGCCAAGCGAAATAGAAATTGAAAGGCTTATTTTGGAAAGGCAATGGGTGGATTATCCCATATTAATGGGAGTGGGGAGGGATAGGGCGGTTGCTACCAATGATCTGCAGGTTTGAGCAAGATCATGCCAATGGCAACCTCCAGGGTGAAAAGTTAAGGCACCAAGTAAGGGTCTTTTATTTTTTTCTTTCCTTGTACACCGGACTGGGGAGGAAAAGGAAACCTCAGTAGCCTTAATAAGGGCGAAATATGTCTGATGCCCATTAATGAGTGTGAATGTAAAGTAATTAGTGTTTGTTACCGACCCAAGAGATCCTCAAAGAACCTATAAATGAATTACTACATTTGTATACATCAGACTCACATGAACGTCCTTTCCTCATTGGCTAAGAACTGTCAATCTTAAGGATAATGTGAGAGTTAACTAAGAATTGTGATAACCTGACGATTAAACAGGGTGTGCACATCATTAATCAAGATAGGTTTTTACGAAAAAATGCCGTCGGGCGTCCTTTCCATTTTTTTTTCGTGGTAATTCTCCGGGAAGTCTTTGAACTCTGCCTCAACACAACAATTCACTTGGTAGCCAAACACCTTTACACTGAATTTCAGGTTTAACTTACTAAACTCACAGTATATCATAATTCACTTTGGGTTCCGAATGTCCAATAAATATGTAAATGAATATGTCATGCATGATTATTTTGGATAAAGTGAATACCTGTTTTGGCGTTTTCTATTTATTGGGATACTCCTTGTCTTCACACAACGAAACATTGACAGTTAACACTGTGGGAACCTGAAACATGATGTATAGAGAGGAATGTAATAAAAATGAGAGGTGAAAAGGTGTGTTCTTTAACGAGTAAAGATGTTGCGTAGGGAACCTGCCAGCAATCGCCATCGAATGAACCTTGGTGAAAACTCAAGAAGTCCCAATGTTCTCCATCATTTCCTCATGCACAGAGAAGGATGGCACAAATCTCCCTCCCATCAACAACAACAATTACATCAAAATGACTACAAAACACACAGCCCCTAATAACAATGCGCACCACACTTGGTGAGCACAACTGTACGACCTTTCGGATTTTAACAATAATGTTTCTAGTAACCTGCATGTTCTATTATTTAAACACTTCATAATCATCCAACCACTCTGACGTCTTACATGTTCTGACTAGATAACGCTGAGCTTCCTTATTTCCAACCACATTCTTCTCCTGACTGATACTGTCTTCACAGTTCATCAAATAATCAGGTATCCTCATCACTTTTCCACTTCCGGACATTGCTATCACTTAACAACATAGTGTAAGGATCAACTCTCTTCACTGAGAGCAGTCAAGGAAATATTGAAAGCTGTTTGCCAATACCACGATTCCTCTTGACACAAACTCATTCACCTATCTGCAAGTCAAGTGAAACGTTCCAGCAATGTAATCGATTGCTTTCTTATGTAAACCCCTTCTTTCTATGTTCTTAGTTAGCAAAGCCCTTGGTTTCCTTCCCCTCATGGCATCAAACAGAGACTTTCTAGTGTTTGCATTTGCCGTGGTGCGAAATGTCCACATCAACGTCCTTACACATTCTGGCCACTGAATATCACTACATGGCGCCAACTTGGTACCTTCTTTCAAGACCCAGTTTCACTGCTCGATCAACCCATTACTTTGTGGCTAATAAACAGACACATTAATTTGTTCAATACCCTTAGATTTTAAAAATTGTCACATGGTGTGCAATACAAATTGAACACCATTATCCATTACAATACTTTCAGAAATTCCCTCCCTGTCCCATACATCAGCTAGGAAATTGATGACTACCTCAGTGGTACCATGGTACATAAATTTTACCCCTCGCCATCATGGAAAATAATCAACCACCACCAAAGCGTCCTGGCATCTAGGACACTCTCTGGATCAGAAATATTAAACACAATTTTCTTCCACGGGGCATCCATTTTATTTGTCACAACAGGAGGATAATAACCAATTTTCTGTGACTAATCACTCCATGCACATAGAAAGTAATACTTTATGTCCTCTTCAACATTTCGATCCAGACCAGGCCATCAGTACTCGGCCTTTATTCACCATTTGGTGGCACTCATGTCTTTGTGATCTTCGTGGACTAGATTCACATTTTTTTGCCTGAGCGCCTCTGGCACAACTAACAAGTCTTTTCTTAGCATACATTTTCCTGAACAAGCTAACCTAACACTCACTCCCTGTAAAACCTCCACTTGGTTGGATAAACTACCTTTCTTGGGCCAGCCCACCATTAAATATTTCTTCCCTTGCTGCAGCTCCTCATTCCCTGCATAGCATCCATCCACTCCACATGGGGAATACGCCCCTAGGTTATACTTCAAACACTAGTGACTAAAATATCATCCTCCGGCTTTTCTTCCTGAACATCATACACCAGCATTCATGATAGGCAATCCGCCAACACAATTTTTTCCACGAACATACTGAATTTAGAAATCATACTCCATCTGTCCCAACATTCACCTTGCAATTCTTGCAGAACCTCTACCAGACCCTTGCATAGTAAATACATTAGCTAATGATCAGTGCGACCAGTGCATTTTGTACCCCATACCTGCTTGTCAAAATAGTTTATGCCCACCAACAGGCTAACTCTTTCTCAATGGTGAAATATTTTTGCTTTGCTTCAATCAGTGTTCTGGACACATAGGTAACGGTGACCTTCATCTTGTCCCTACACTGCAACAAGACATCACCCAAACCAACAATAATCTCATCAGGGCTGATAATGCTGCTCTGCTATCTCTAGTGTCAAAGGTTTTTAAGCAAGAGTAGTAGCAATTTTCCTTTTTAATTCAGTAAACTCTTTTTTTACAATTGTCACAGTATACAAATCTCTCATTCTTCAACATCAATTTATACATGAATTTGATTTTGCCACAAAAACATAGCGGTGAAATTGGAATAATTTTAAGCCAACCCAAGAAAAGATCAAAGCTTGTCTTTGTTGACAAGGGCCAGAGATTCTTTAATGGCTAAAATCAACTTCATTGAGGATGAAATTTCATTTATATCCAACTAATACCCTAGATAATCAACCCCCTTGACATTAATTTTGCATTTTTCTTTCCTTATCATTAACCCACGTTTTATGAGAATCTCCAAAATCCTCCCTAGTGCTTCATCATGAATGTACTTGCTTTCTTTAAAAAACAGTGTTATCTTGTAAGTACATCACATTTGACACCTCGTTAAAAAGTTGGTGCATAACCCTCTGGAAGACTGCTGATGCTAACCCAAATGGTATCTGCTTGACCTATATGTCCCTTCAGCTATTGTAAATGATGTAAAGGGGCCTAGAATCTGGTTGCAGAGAAATCTGGCAATACGGCTATGACCAGTAAAAGGTCAAAAACACCTTTGCTCCTTTATTGTTGCCAGCTTCTCACCAATGTTGGACAACATGTGTCTGTCCACCCAGATCGCAGAAATCAAATCATGCAAATCCACGTATAGGTGAATCTCCCAACTGGCTTCCTTTGCTATCACCAATGGGGAGAACCATTCTGACATCTCTATTTCTTCTGTGATGTCATCCACACACAACTTTTGCAGCTCTGTCTTCAAGTGGTCTCTAATACCAAACAGAATACTTCTAATTTTGCTAGCTTTAGGGACTACATTGTTTTTCAGATTTATTTTGCAGCACAAATCCTTCAACAGTCCCAGGTCTTTATGAAATACCTCTGGAAATTGGTTCTCCCAAGACTTGACAGCTACCGTTCATATTCCTGACTTCACGCCAAAACCTGGTCAGGATGATCTGGATCAAGAGGTATCAATGAATCTTTTTGATTAAGTCAACCCAAAAAACATGGCCCATCTACAGCAAAACATACCTTTAAGAACGCATTCCCCACTTGAAACCCAAGGGTCAATTCAATACCTTACTAAATCTATGGGGTTATTCTCATACGCTACTAACTTCATGTCTGAAGGATTCAATTTGTGCTTAGGTAATTTGTCCAGATATTCTTCATCAATCAGAGTCTACCGAGCCCTGGAGTCAGCCTTCATTCGCCTTCTCACCATAAACCATGATCTCACAGAAAGGATTACTCTCACTCAGTTTCCCAATTTCATATTCTTGAAGAATAACATTATTTTCATCCAGCTTATTCTCAACACAATTAGTCGAGCTTTTAGGCCTGCCATGTGTTCTGTTAGATCTACTCTTACATACCCTGGCAATATGTTCCCTCAACCTACATTTCCAGCATAGCAGCCCAATCGAAGGGCAATTACAATCATTGGCCAAGTGTCCCTTTAATCCACATTTATAACACACCACATGCATTTTGATGCTGTGGACAACTATATTAGTCACGATTGTATCATTTTAGTTTTCTCTAAAGCAGTTTTTGCACTGCAGTTCTGCCACCTTCTCATGAACCATAGGCGACACTTCAATCAAACCCTCATCTGTAGTCTCTGCTGTTTGCCTGGAATGTATCTCGGAACAACGCATGCTGGAACAACGCATGCCTGAACAACGAGGTCGGAACAACAACCGTGTTGTTACCACTAATGCCTTTACCAGGAATGCCTTAACAACGATTTCTCGGTGTAAAGGCATTCCTGGTAAAGGCATTAGTGATAGGCATGCATGGTTCCAGCATGTGTCCCCGTGGCCCCCACCCCCACCCCTGAAAATTACTGTGACCCCCCCATCCCATCCCCTAAATTCACGCCAACCCCCCACCCTTGCCGCTAAAACTACCCCAACCCCCATCTCGTCCTTAAAATTACTGCAACCCCCACCCTGCCCCTAAAACAACCCCAACCCCGCCCCATCCCTGAAACCTAAAACCCCCACCCCTTAAACCTAAAACCACCCCGCCCCTAAAACTACCTGAGCCCCCCACCCCGCCCCTAACACCTAAACCCCCAACCCCCTAAAACCTAAAACCACTGCAACCCCCACCCCTAAAACAAACCCCAACCCCCATCCCTAAAACCTAAACTACCCCAACCCCCACCCCTAAAACCTAAAACCACCCCAACTACCCTGCCCCTAAAACTACCCCGAGCCCCCACCCCGCCCCTAAAACCCCCCAACCCCCACCCCACCCCTAAAATTACCCGACCCCAACCCATCCCTAAAACCTAAAACCACCCCAACCCCCACCCCTAAAATTACCGCAACCCCTCACTCCGCCCCTAAAACCTAAAACCACCCCAACCCCCACCCCTAAAACCTAAACCACCCCAATCCCCCACCCACCCCTAAAACCTAATCCACCCGACCCCCCACCCCCAAATACTAAAAATACCTGACCCCCCCATCCCGCCCCTAAAACTTAAAATACCCCTCCCCCAAACCTAAACCGCCCGACCTCACACCCCTAAAACTAAAAATACCCGACCCCCCACCCTCGCCCCTAAAATTAAAAATACCCCTCCTCTCCCTCCCCCTCCCCCGCCCCTAAACCTAAACCACCCGATGCCCCCTCCCCTAAAGCTAAAAGCCCAACCCCCCACCCGCCCCTAAAACTAAAACCTCAACCCCCACCCTGCCCCTAAAACAAAAAATACCCGACCCCCCACCCCACCCCTAAAACTAAAGCCCCAACCCCAAAACTAAAAACCCCTGATCCCCCACCCCACCCCTAAAACTAAAAATACCCCTCCCATCTCTCCCCTAAAGCTAAAGCCCCAACCCCCACCCCGAAACTAAAACCCCAACCCCCCACCCTGCCCCTAAAACTAAAAATACCCCGACCCCCCACCCTCGCCCCTAAAACTAAAACCCCGACCCCCCACCCCCAAAACTAAAAATACCCCGCCCCTGAAACTAAAACCCCAACCCCCGCCCCTGCAACTAAAAATACCCCGACCCCCAGCCCCTGAAACAGTCCCACTTACCTGACTCGTCATCCTCCTCAGCCGACTCCCTTGTTCTGTGCCTTAACCACGCATGTGTGTGGTTCAGCACTTGTGTGGTTAAGGCAGAAAATAACGAAGTTGTGGTTAACGAAAGCGTTGTTCCGCTTTCGTTGGCCACAACTTCGTTATTACAGAGTCGCGTTCAGGGAGTTTCCCGTTTGCATGATATCAATCTTTTTATTAATGTCAGATTCTCAGTGGTGAAGAGTTTTTCCTGGACTTTCTTTCTTTTGACCTTTTGTACTAAGTGGCCCTGTAGAATATCATGTAAGAAGCCTTGGTAGTTACACATAGCAGCAAGATGTCGCAATGCAGCCACAAAGTCCTTTACAGATTCTTCCAGAAGCTATCCTTGCTTCATGAAGTTAAAATTCTCTGCTACCTCACTTCTTCTTAGACAAAATTCAGGTTGATTTGTTTCAGTGTTGTGTCATACTCATCAATGTCAGTATGTTCCTCGTCCTCCTCAAATAGTGGGGGAATGTTCCAAATGGGGATGTCCTTCTGTACCAAGGCACTGTTTTGATAGTGCCAACTTTTTTTCGAAGCTCTATGTCATCCCCTTCAAGGGCTTCAACTTATGCCTCAAAATCTTCACACCATTCCTCCTATATAAGTATGGGCTTTGCTGGAAGAAATGGTGAAAGTGCAGTAATTCCATCTGTAAAACTTTATTGATAAAGTGAAAGTCTTTTTCATTGTTGCTTGACCATATTTGCCACTAATAAACTTGCGAAAGGAAGCTTTGTTCTTGACCACTTCAGTTGCAGTCTTTAATACCATTAACCTGTTCATTAATCACTTAGAACTGTGTGTTGTCCTTCAATTCTCCTTTTTAATTGCCCATCGAGTCATGAGCAAATTAGATCGATTTTCCATTAACCACCTGGCAAAAGGCAGATTTGAACCTGAGTCAACACAGAGCAGGGTAAGCAGCATGTGCTTCTCTGAAGTTGCGAGCTTTCCGAAAAAAACAATCCACATGGATGTGAGCCTGAAGATGTGAGGGCAATCCTCCAAGACACACATGCAGTGCTCTTCACGCAGTGCTATCTCTTACCACAAGGCCTCCACACATACATTTGGGAAAGCCTTGGTTGTGCATCAGCCAAAATATCACATATGAAACATACATCAACGCCTCCAGAGGAGGAAGCCTTCACCAGAAAGGTTCCTGCTCCAACTGTTGCTGGCTGCAAGTGTCTCACTTGGACCACAGGCTCCTGTCAGACGTCTTGGCAGTGAGTCCACCAACAGCAAGGGCACACAAGGCACTCTCTTCCCAATTCACCATGCTCTTCATCACCAGTGATAAAAATGAGGCAGACTTTTAAATTGAAAAGCTGTGTTCTTTAATGAGTGCAGATGGGGGAAGCCTGCCAGCGGAATGTCACCAAGTGAACTGTGGTGATCACTCATGCAGTCCAGATGTTCACCACTATTACCTCATGCAGAGAGAAGGATGCAACAGAATGGCATTGAAATTGTGATGAGACCTCTCAGGAGTTTGTTGTGCACTTTACATTTGTTATGCCCAAAATATAGCAAGTTGAGAAGTGTATGGCTGATGCTTCTCTTTAATGTAGGAGCAACAAATATCAGAAAGGTAACATGCTTTTGAGTTTACCTAATGGCACAATCCTTGTGCCGTGGTCAAATACTTGGAGCGTGCCTGGAACCATGTTAGTGGATATCATGGAAGACTCTTACTAGCCATTATGAAAATTGGCAAGTGTGGTGCAACATCCTATTGAACCAGGTACCTCTTGAAAATCTGGTATCTTGTTGACAAATTGTACAGCTATATCTGCATTGAGTAATGCTCTGTTGCCATCTGAATAATAACCATCTTGTGGAAGGTAATGAGTTAGGATCTTATGTAGACCATGAAGGACAGTCTACAGGAGTGCTGGGGGCAGATGCCATGGCGTTTATCACCCTGGCAGAGGACCATCCACCCTATATAGGGAGTCCTGCTGCCCGGAGGGGATCTCAGTGCTGTGAGTGGTCACTACTGTGATGGCTCCCGTCACAGCACCAAAGTTTAACAAAATGTTGCCATGTTTAAAGTGCCCACTATGCACGCTTTTTTGTTCAGACAAACAAAAACTCCCAAAGTGGTTTGTTTTTTTCTCTGATCAAAACACTGTCCAGACAAGCAGGGAGTTTTCTCCCTGGTCATAGGGGTCGTTCTGTATTTTGCCTGCCCATATTCGCCATCCTGACCATGTTGGACACAGGATATGAAAATCATTTGGCTGTCTCCCCATCTTCAATAGAGTAGACTGACTGTCTCTGATACCTGGTAGCCCCTTAACAGACAGGCCCCTGACAGACTAATGAGAAGTTTACACCTGGTTCTTTCCCTGACTCTACATAGAGCAGGTGAACTGGGAGTTTGGTGAGGTTGAAGCACATCTTATTTTTGGTTGTGCTCCCTCTACACCAAATTTCAAATGAGGTCCTTAGTCTTCTTTTCTAAAAGTTCATGACTGTTTACTAAGAATGTATCCTGGTGCAAATTATCCCTGTACTTATACTACCTGCAGGCCTTCATTACGAGTTTTGAATTTTTACCCAGAACAATATGGGGTGGGGCAGGTCAGAGAGGCATGAAAGGAAAGGCTTTTCCTTTCCTTTCATGTCTCTCTGAGCATTCCTGCAGCACGATCGTAAAGCAATCGTGCTGCAGGAATGCCCACTAGACCCAGGGAGTTTTGTTGATTTTCGTAAACGCATGAGGGGAGCGGCCCCTTGGGTAAGGGTCGCTCCCCAGGGGGGGGCATTGTTTAATATTTTAATTAGGGTGATCATACCGAAATTTATTTTAGGCCATTTCTGCCCCCTTTGGGGGCAGATCAGCCTATTTTTATTAGGCCCATCTGCCCCCAAAGGCAGGGCAGAAACCACTTAGGCACCAGGGTTTGTTGTTTGTGTGTGATTTGCTTCGGGGCTGCCCCTGGCAAGGGTCACTCCCCATGGGGGCACATTACTGTTGACCATTTCTGCCCCCCTTGGGGGCAGATCGGCCTATTTGTATTAGGCCCACTGCCCCCAAGGGGGGCAGAAACCACTTAGGCACCAGGGATTGATGTGTGTGTGTATGTGTGTGGTTTGTTTGGTGAGGCTGTTCCTTGGGCAAGAGTCGCTCCCCATGGGGGCACATTACTGATGGCCATTTCTGCCCCCATGGGGGCATATTGGCCTATTTTTGTAAGGCCCATCTGGGCAGAAAGCCCACTAGACACCAGGGAAGATTTTGTTGTTAAAAAAGAGGGTGAGGGTCTGGCCATACTCCCACCCCAAATAAATAGGGACATTAGTTCTGCCCACAGGTGGGCAGATGGGGTAATTACCCCGATCCACTCCCGGGGCAGCGAAGAAAGCCTACTAGTTGCCAGGGAATTTTTAAAAAATGGAGGGGTGGGGGTTGCCAACCAGTATGGGCATGGTTATGCCTCCCACCCCAACTGAAGGGGGTAACAGTTTTTCAGCCCCCCCTGCAAACTAAAGGATCTTATCCCAACGGCAAGCAAGAGGACATTTGATTATTTGGGATTTTACATTTGGGCCAAAAGAGCTTTGCTAACTCTCAATATTGTCCCACTTGGACTGGTGTGCAGCTGCATTTTTTGGACTTTGGGATGCTGCCACCTAGAAAAATCTACCAGACCTAGACACCTATGAAAACTAAACATCTGGGTGAATCCAGGTTGGTGTGCTTCACATGCACCCCACACCAGTTTCTTACCCACAATGCCCTCCAACCCTCCAACTTTGCTTGAAATCACCCATTTTCCCTATATTTTTGTGATGGAACCTTCAGGAATCCACAGGAATCCACAAAATTCCTACCTTCCAGCTATACCAATACAAATCCCGCCTCACTTGTTTTCCTAAAACCGTTTTGTTTTTTTCAAACTGCCCTTTTGGACTCACTTTGATTCCCTCTCAATTTCAAAATTGTTTTGGCCCTTCCCTGTCACAGGCACTTGGCCCACCTGCGCAAGTGAGGTATCATTTTTATCAGGAGATCGAGGGGAACGTTGGATGATAGAAAACCTGTGCTGGTGCGGTGATCCCACACAGAAATGTGAGGAAAATGCAATTTTCTAAGTATATTTTGAGGTTTGCTAAAGATTCTGGGTAAGAAAACACTGGGGGATCCAGGCAAGTAACACCTCCCTGGAAGTCCTTGGGTGTCTAGTTTTCAGAAATGTCTAGGTTTGGTAGGTTTCCCTAGATGGCTGATGAGCCCAGGACTAAAAGCGGAGGTAACCCCTTGCAAAAACAGGTCGTTTTGTAATAGATAATATTGATGTGTCCATGTTGTGCTTTGGACCCTTCCCTGTCACGGGCACTAAGCCTACCCACACAAGTGAGGTACTATTTTTATCAGGAGATGTGGGGGAATGCTGGGTGGAAGGAAGTCTGTGGCTCTCCTCAGATTCCAGAACTCGGAAGCACCGAAGTTTGAGGAAAAAAGTGTTTTTTAGCCACATTTTGAGGTTTTCAAAGCATTCTGGGTAACAGCACCCAGTGAGAGCCCCACAGGTCACCCCGTTCTGGATTCCCCTAGGTGTCTAGTTTAAAAAAATGGATGGGTTTGCTAGGTGTCCCTAGGTGCCGGATGAGCTAGAATCCACAGCTAGGCATGTTGCAAAAAACAGGTCAATTTTCATTAGAAAAATGTGATGTGTCCACGTTGTGTTTTGGGGCATTTCCTGTCACAGGCACTAGGCCTACCCACACAAGTGAGGTACCATTTTTATTGGGAGACTTAGAGGAATGCTGGGTGGGAGGAAATTCGTGGCTCCTCTCAGATTCCAGAACTTTCCATCACTGAAATGTGAGGAAAAAGTGTTTTTTGTCAAATTGTGAGGTTTGCAAAGGATTCTGGATAACAGAACCTGGTGAGAGGGCCACAAGTTACCTCATCCTGGGTTCCCTTAGGTGTCTAGTTTAAAAAAATGCACAGGTTTGCTAGGTTTCCCTAGGTGCCAGCTGAGCCAGAGTCCAAACTCCACAGCTAGGCACTTTCCAAAAAACACGTCAGATTTCAATGTAAAAATGTGATGTGTCCATGTTGTGTTTCCTGTTGCGGGCACTAGGCTTAGCGGGTTCTCGGCCTACCCACACAAGTGAGGTACTATTTTTATCGGGAGACTTCGGGGAAAATAGAAAAGAATGAACAAGTGTTATTGCACCTTGTCTTTCTCTACATGTTTTCCTTCCGAATGTAAGACAGTGTGTAAAAAAAAGCCTATTCGAGAAAAGCCCTTTAATTCACATGCTAGTATTGGGATCCCGAAATTCAGAGATTTGCAAATAACGACTGCTTCTCAACACCTTATCTTGTGCCCCTTTTGGAAATACAAAGGTTTCCTTGATACCTTTTTTCTCTCTTTTTATTTCACCATATGAATTGCTGTGTGAAAACCCATTGCAAGGTGCCGCTCATTTATTGGCTATGGGTACCTAGGGTTCTTGATGAACCTACAAGCCCTGTATTTCTTCAGACCCAGAATAGTCCACCAGACGTAATGGTATATTGCTTTAAAAAATCTGCCATAGCTTGAAAAAGTTATAGAAGAAATCGTGGACAGATATGGCTGGGGTTTTTTCGACTCAATTTTATTATTTTTTTATTTCAGCTGTTACTTTCTGTAGGAAAACCTTGAAGGATCTACCCAAATGACCCCTTGCTAAATTCAGAGTTTTGTCTACTTTTCAGAAATGTTTAGCTGTCTGCGATCTACCATTGGTTTCACACCCATTTCTGTGACTAACTGGAAGGAGGCTGAAAGCACAAAAATAGTTTTAAAAGGGTATGTCCCAGTAAAATGCCAAAATTCTATCTGATTCTAGTCTGCCTGTTCCTGGAAGCTGGGAAGATGGTGATTATAGCACTGCAAACTCTTTTCATGGAAGAAAACACATGCTTTCTTCTGCAGCCCTTTTTCCCCATTTGTCTGAAAAAAACGAAATTTTAGCTGTATTTTGGGTAATTTCCTGGTCTCCTCCAGGGGTACCCACAAAAAAGGACGCAAATTTGGCGTGGATAGTTTATGTGGACAAAACGGCACCTGAGGGGGAAAAGGCCTGTCAGTGAAGGGATTAATCAGATTTGCATACTCATTTCCTAACTTGCAGTTGCAGTTGGTCAGTCCGATGTGTTCTGCATGAATGATTAACTAAACTTATTGTTGAAACTGCAAATCCATAAGCCACACAAAGATGAGTTCCTAACTTGCGATGGGGAACATGGCAGTTTGCCATAAAGATGCGGTATGATCACACTGCTGGTTCCTGAATGTGAAGGAGGAGTAAGAATGTGTTGTCATCTACACATTCCTTGATTCACCCCAACATAAACTAAGGCTATGGCTATGGCAGCAATCCACTGATCCCACAGGTAGCTAGCTAAATTCCGGAAAGGTCTCATGGGATGTTTTAGTGAAACACCTCTGTCTGTGAAGAACATCAAGCTAGTGCACCCCAGAATCCCAACTTTATTTGTGTGAATGAACACCTAGTGCAAATCGATCCCTTATGGCCACACATCGCCTACGCCCAGAAGTGAATTGGGCACTTGCATAGTTAACTGAGATTATTACGTTTGTAAGCTCAAATGAACTTTTTAATCTTTAAATGGGCCTCTGTCTATATAAATGTGAACCTTAAGCTTGATTGTTGAAGGTATCTGAGTTGGTGTTATCCGAGAGAAGGAGGGTTCTGATGTCTGCAGTGCTTGATTTGTTGAAAAGTGGGGGGAGCAAAGTTTTTTCTTGTGTGTGCTAACGGAGCTTCTGAATTGAACGACTACCAAAAAACAAGGCTCCTAGCCTTGATAGGCATGCCTCTTGCATGACCATCCTACACTTACTGTCGTGTTGCCTTACTCTAAGGGGCTCTTTTTCATGCATATGCTCTACTTTTGTCATTGCTTTCCTATTGTTCTCCTTTCTGCATTTTCGGCCTTTATCTCTCTTACACTTGGTCAAGGTCTGATGATGACAAATAAGGCCAGGTCCCCCAAAATCAGTGCTGCAGCCCACGAGTTGCAACCGCTTGAACACATTATACACTGGAGGGATGTTCTGAATCGTCCCCTATTGTACTGATTTACCATTTTATGCCAGATAACAACAGCTTCAGAGTGAATTCTCCTTACTGAATCACGTCCCTAAGAGCTCTTGCCTGGTTTGTCAGTTTCTCTACATCTCAGTTCAGAAAGTGCAACAGGAAGCCTCGCCGGGGCATTTGACTATGTACATTAAACAATCTTAAAAGCCACCCCCGGTGAAGGAATTCTTAAGTCATTTCGCTTTGGGTGTAATATACACCCTTGGAGTGTATCCTTGCTGAAGTTATTGGTTTCTTCTTGGATTGGTTCCCTGCGGGTCATTCAGAGATCTGTGCCTTCAGATTATTGCAGACTGTCGTGCTAGCACATTCGTTTGCAAAGTCTATTTTGTCTTCTTGGATCCTACCGTTTCTCAGGCTTTACAAGCTCTCTTTCAGAAATCTTAACAGACATAATACGTTATCAGTTGGGTTTTATTGTTGGGGGCAACTTCCTCAAGAGGGCACATTGGAAATGCGGGTGCTCGGTTTTACTGAGAGGCATTTCCCAGGATCTTTTGACTCTTCGCCCGTGACCATCTTTTGCGCCAAAGGCATCATCTTACTTTATTCATTGCTTTTAAAATCAGCAAAGTACAAGAGTGTAACGTGAGCTTTCCCTAGTTGTAGGTCTGGGGGAACAATTGAGTAAGTGTGTGCTTTAGTATTTACGGGGTGACAAGGCAGGGGTCTCCGGGGAGTAGAGAGTGAGGATGGAAAGTAAGTTTCAGTGGATGGACAATTGCGATATCAACACGAAGATCTCGGATCTGCTAAACAGATGTTCTGGAGATTTCAACACTTCTTTCTGAGATATAAGTGGGAATGGCTGTCTCATTTGTAGGTATAAGCAATTTCACTGTTTAGGAGTGCACACTTAGAAGGTGTATGTTTTTTTCTCTCTTACAGTTTGAAGTTCTAATCTGTAGAGTAGATTGATTGACTGTTGGCTACGTGCTTTCCTACAGATTGTGTTTTCCTGTGGGAGACTTCATCATGAATGCCTTGTATGTGAAGTTGCAGGATTTCAGGTTGATTCTGGCTCATCGGCAACACCAGTATAGACCGGTTATTTTGTGGGTGATGAGGTAGACCTTCCATTGCCCTTTGAGGAGTCAGGCTGTGGATTGGTCCATGCATTTGATGTGAGCCCAAGAAGAAGTGGGTATTCCAGTATGAAGTGCACTAAAACCATGCCGCTGGGATAGGATATTTAGGCCCTCATTCCGACCCTGGCGGTTTGAAACCGCCAGGGTGGAGGGCAACGGAAGCACCGCCAACAGGCTGGCGGTGCTTCCAGGGCTATTCTGACCGCGGCGGTAAAGCCGCGGTCAGAAAAGGGGATCCGGCGGTTTCCCGCCGGATTTCCCCTGGCCCAGGGAATCCTCCATGGCGGCGCTGCTTGCAGCGCCGCCATGGGGATTCCGACCCCCTTCCCGCCAGCCTGTTCCTGCCGGTAAAACCCGCCAGGAACAGGATGGCGGGAACGGGTGTCATGGGGCCCCTGGGGGCCCCTGCACTGCCCATGCCACTGGCATGGGCAGTGCAGGGGCCCCCTAACAGGGCCCCACCATGATTTTCACTGTCTGCTATGCAGACAGTGAAAATCGCGACGGGTGCTACTGCACCCGTCGCACCCCTGCAACTCCGCCGGCTCCATTCGGAGCCGGCTTCCTCGTTGCAGGGGCTTTCCAGCTGGGCCGGCGGGCGATCTTCTGGAGATCGCCCGCCGGCCCAGCGGGAAAGTCAAAATGACCCCCGCGGTCATTTGACCGCGGTGCGGTCTCTGGGCGGTTTCCGCCCGCCGCCCGGCGGGCAGCGCCCGCTGCCCGGCGGGCTCGGAATGAGCCCCTTAGTTTGTGTTTGGATGGTGTTCTATCATTTTTGTCTAAATGTGACCTGTGAAGGCATGTTGCAGCACACACTGAATGTGAGCACAATTGTGCTTATTTACTTCAAAAGATCTGCAGCTTTTTGTAAACGCAACATTTGTTTTTGCTATTGACATAACCTCAAGATAATGAGTATCCTTGTTGCAAATGGGTTCTGCCCATTTATTGGGCCCAGATTTTTTTCTTTTTGATCACGCAGCTTTGGACCTTTTACTGTGGGTGACTCTCAGTGCTTCAGACCAGCCAACTCACACAGTGCCACAATGTGTCACATAACTTTGTGTCTCTTCACATGGTCACCCGGTGAGGAGCTGAAATCACATGATAGCAGGGAAAACAAGCTGAAAACCACGGTAAACAGTGGATTTCCAGTTCGTATTTGAAGGCAGTAAGCAGCCAATGTTCATTAAGAGGTGTGAAAACAGCCTAGGACATCAGCAACAACCTCAATGCAATGACCCTTTGTTTTACTGCCACTGTTTGCCTTTTAAGATAAGACTGCTCTGATGCAGCTAGGGTAAGAAGCACTTGGCTGGTTATATGTAAATACGGGTGTACACATTTGTGTACACACATGTATACACTTGTGCACATGTGCGGGGTGCACACGTGAGACTACCATTGTACACAGCCCAGTAACCCTGGCAGCCTGGTGCTGAGGAGACTTAGCAAAGTTAGAAATTAGATGTAAACCTGGGATAGGCCTTATATTATAAGGGGGCACTTATTAAAGTCAGTATGGTTTACTGCGTTATCAGTTACTGTGTTATAAGCATTTGGGAAATCTGCCTTAGAGTGCAGTTTAACTTTCCTTAGGCCTACAAGTCTCATAGGTCATGAACCTGGAGTGACACATGTGCACCCAGTTTGAATCCATTATTATTAATTCATTCTTCCAGGGAGCGGGTGCTTGGGGCCTCCTCCCCATACTCTCTGTCGGCTTGGGGATTCCCATTCCCCTGGCTGCATTAACAATCAAAGGGGTCAGGACCCCAAGCCTGACTGCCACAGCAAAGAAGGAAGGAGGAGTGTCCATGACCCCTCCAGTACAGGTGGGCTTGCACCCACTCTCTGTGACCATGTCTGGGGGAGCAGGACGGCAACCCTAAAAGCAAAACCCTGCCCGGGAGGACACAGTTGCCAACGTCCAAGCCAGCAACCAGGAGTGCTGGCCGGGTGGGGAGCTGTCTGGTGCAGCCAGAGGTGGTCGCCATGGCTGTCCCAACACAGGTAGCACCCTAGGCACCATGTGGTCCCGGGATTCAAAAAGAAAAAAAAAGCAAAGCAAAAATGAAAGCAGCTCTCCTGAATTCTGCCGGAGAGCCGCTCATTGGATTTTCACTGCTTCCTCGAGGGACAGCCCCATAGTGCCCACATTGGCTTTCTTATTTGCTAACTTTTTGCTGCTTGGAGGATGGGGGAATCACCACCACCTTTGAGAAGATGCTTGGGGGATACAGGAGTGCAGAAACATCTCTCTGGCTAACTTTCAGAAGTGGCCCTACATTCAAAGCTTCAAGGAAAATATGACACGCCCCCCAGATTCTTTTTTGAAGCACTCCTGAGGGTGAAGCCTTTGCTCCCCCAAGGGATTTGATCTGTGGCTGCAGTTTATGTGGCTTGATGGTGTATAAAAAAGACACAAACACATATAGGCCCTCATTACAACATTGGCAGTAAAAGCTGCTTACCGCCTTGCAGAAGACCGCCAACACACCGCCACGGCCGTGGAATTCTGCCACAGCTATTATGACCCACATTTCGAAATCCGCCAAAATTCAGACACCCACACAAGTCCGCCACACCAAAGGTCAGTGATAAACTGGTGAAAACAAAACCTCCACCGCCACGCCAACAAAAAAACGCCCACACTATCATGACACACGAATCCATGCGGCGATCTTTCAACCGCGGTATTCGATTGGCGGTACACACCACTGCGCTCAAAAATACACATACTGTTACAAAACACAGCCACATTGGACAATTCGAAATACACACACCTGATACACATACACACACCACTCCCACACACCCATCACAATATAAAACACACACCCACATCACCCACAAACACCTACAACCCTGTGTGCCTCTTCTGTTGGTGGTGTGGACATGTGTGGACCCTCCTGTCCGGTGACGTTGGGTAGGGGTCCTGCAGGGGTATAAAAGGATGGTTATTACATCTGTGTGTGGCATGGTGTGCAATGGGTGGGTGACCGTGTACCCCAGTGCTTGCATTCCTGTGTGGGACCTTGTGTGATGATGGTTTAGGGGGTTGAATGGGTATGTGCAGTGGGCATGCTTTAGTGATGCGTATCCATGCTTTGTTGTTGCATGCAGGGCTTGGTGTTGGGATGGGTGGTTTGTGATGTTGGAACATATGTGAGGAGTTGGAGTGCTGGGGGTGAGGGTGAGGGTGGGGGTATATGCTGGCATGCAGGTAGGGTGGGGGATGTAATAATTAAGATTTGTCTTACCAGAGTCCATTCCTCCACCTACTCCTGCGAGGCCCTCAGGATGCAGAATCGCCAAGACCTGCTCCTCCCATGTTGTTAGTTGTGGGTGAGCACTCTACAGAGGTGGGGTGCCACATGGCCTGCCTTACGGAGGGGCCTTGCCTTCGGAACTCGCCCTGGTCTAGGGAAACCCACAGCCCACCTCCCCCACCCAGACACCTCCAGTGCGCGCAAATTCAGCAGAATGAGAGTGTACTCACCCCTTGTGGCTGCTGTGATGCCTTCAAGCGCCCATCCAACTCCGGGTAGGCCACCGCCAGGATCCTGAACATCAGGGGGGGGTCATGGTGCGACAGGCACCCCTCCCACATTGGGAGGCCATCCCCAGCTGAACCTCCGCCGTCTTCTTGCTCCAGCGGCGAATGTCCTCCCATCTTTTCCGGCAGTGGGTGCTCCGTCTGTGGTAGACCCCAGGGTCCGGACTTCCTTGGCGATGGCACGCCAAATATCTTTTTTCTGGTGGGCGCTGACCTACATGAAATGTACAGGGTGAAAAGAGAAGTAATTACCAACTGCACCGTCAAAGTGATTGGCCCCCATCCCTACCCTTGCCATGTGGCACATGCATTCACCGTCTTTCACGCACATAGCACTCTCCCCCCTTCCTTCTTACATCCAGCCCTCTCCACACAGGCATAGCCCATACAACATGCTCCCTGTGTACTTACCTGTTTGTCTGGAAGACCGTAGAGTAGCGTGTACTGGGGGAGGACCCCATCCACAAGTTTCTCCAACTCCTCCGATGTGAAAGCAGGGGCCCTTTCCCCAGACACTCGAGCCATTGTCTCTTCCAGACCGAGGTCACAGCAGCACTTGCAGTGTAGGTCCTCTCCTGTCGAAGATCAGTTATCGAGTGATTGAACAGATAGAAAATGGCGGTCACGTCCGCGGTGGTGCGTACCGTCACCACCGGAGTACATCGTCATTGGGTCCTGGGACCCATAGGGTCCAATGTTAACCAATGCAGCATTGCGCCGCGGTCATCGACCGCCTACCGCAACGGTGTACAACGCCAGCGCAGTTACCTCACATCCCATTGTCCCACTTTAGAGGTCAGGCAGCCGCCATTTCAGGGGCCCACATGGCTTCATTTTCAACTGCGTCACACATACCTAGGCCTAGACTCAACACACATACAGGCCACCTTTTGTGTTTGAATGGTGTTCTGTGTAAACTCTGGGTACGTACCTCTGAGTTGTTTGACTCTGCGCTCGCTGTTGCCCTTCATAGGCACCGTCCGCTGGGACATGTGAGGAGATGGCGGCATCCTCCGGTTTACCGACCGTTGGTGGACCTGTCGACAATGGAGGAGCGACATGTGATTATCACATACAGGCTTGACCGTGCCACAATCCAAGAACTGTATACCCAGTTGGAGCCAGACCTGATGTCAGCAATCCGCCATCCCACAGGAATCCCCCCTCAAGTGCAGGTGCTGTCAGTGCTCCATTTCCTTGCAAGTGGGTCTTTTCAAACAACAGTGGCCATAACATCTGGGATGTCCCAGCCTATGTTTTCCAACGTATTGTCCAGAGTGTTGTCTGGTCTTCTGAAACACATGCAGAGCTACATCATTTTTCCTCAGGTGGAGGATTTGCCTACAGTGAAAGGTGATTTCTATGCCCTGGGACACATCCTCAACATCATAGGTGCCATTGATGGACCCATGTGGCTTTGGTCCCCCCCCCCCATAGGAGTGAACAGGTGTACAGAAACTAGAAGAGTTATCATTCCATGAATGTACAGATGGTATGTTTGGCAGACCAGTACCTCTCCCATGTGAATGCCATGTTCCCTGGCTCAGGGCATGACCCCTACATCCTGCAGAATAGCAGCATCCCTTATGTGATGGGTCAACTCCAGAGGCACCGTGTGTGGCTATTAGGTGAGCACCTGGGAGCAAGACAGTGGGAATGGTTGTCTGGGTCTGGGGAGATCCCTCCAGGTTAGTGCGTGTCTAACAGTTGTCCCTCGCCATTTGCAGGTGACTCTGGTTACCCCAACCTGTCATGGCTACTAACCCCAGTGAGGAATCCCAGGACAAGGGCAGAGGAACGCTACAATGAGACCCATGGGCGAACTAGGAGGGTGATCGAGCGGACCTTCGGCCTCCTGAAGGCCAGGTTCAGGTGCCTCCATATGACAGGCGGATCCCTATTCTACTCACCAAAGAAGGTGTGCCAGATCATCGTGGCCTGCTGTATGCTTCACAATTTGGCTTTGCGACGACAGGTGCCTTTTCTGCAGGAGGATGGTCCAGATGGCGGTGTCGTGGCAGCTGGGGAGCCTGTGGACAGTAAAGACGAGGAAGCAGAGGAAGAAGACATGAACAACAGGTACTCAGTGATCAAGCAATATTTCCAGTGAGACACAGGTAAGAGTACAGACCTGCCTACTACATGTACTTTAACACTACTACCTCTCTACTGTCTGTCGTTTACACCCAGTGTATGGTCACTGAGTTGTCACTTTCCCTTACAATTTCACAGATTTGGGTCCCACTGTGTGACATCTGCTTAGATTCCTCATGGACTAGAGCTGTGTGACATAGGTATGTTGACATTACAATTGAAAGAGCATTTTGTCACTGTAATTGCTAATACACTATTTCGAAATCACAGACAGACTCCAGATTGTTTTGTGCTTTAAGTGTGTTTATTTAAGTGCTCAATATTGGAGGGGGTAGTGAAATGGTGAGGGGTGATGGCGGAGGAATGTCCATGGCAGAGTCCAGTCTATTAGTCTCACAGGTGCATTGCCCATATGGGCATAGGAAGTGGAGCTGGGGCAGTTTAAGTATGGACAGGGTGACAAAGTGGGACAGTAGGATGACAATCAGGGTGGTCTCATTTCTTGGCTGGGGTCTTGTCATCGTGCTCTGTCTTGTTCCTGGATCTCAGGGACCGTTTGCAGGGTGGTTCTCCCTCTGCAGGGGGTGGGATGCTGGTGTGGTGGTCCTGTGGCGGGCGTCCTGTCCACTAGCGCCGGCCGAGGTTGTGGGCAGTTCATCGTCCATACTAGTGTCAGGGGCCCCTTGTAGTGCCACAGTGTCCCTCCTGGTGTTCACAAGTTCCTTCAGCACCCCTACAATGGTGCCCAGGGTGGAGTTGATGGTTCTGAGTTCCTCCCTGAAGCCCATATACTGTTCCTCCTGCAGGCGCTGGGTCTCCTGAAACTTGGACAGTACTGTTGCCATCGTCTCCTGGGAGTGGTGGTAGGCTCCCATGATGGAGGAGAGGGCCTCGTGGAGAGTGGGTTCCCTTGGCCTGTCCGCCCCCTGTCACACAGCAGCCCTCCCAGTACCCCTGTGTTCCTGGGCCTCCGTTCCCTGGACCGTGTGCCCACTGCCACTGCCCCAAGGTCCCTGTTGTTGTTGGGGTGGTGGACACACAGCTGATTGACGTGTCCTGGGTACAGAGGTATGGGCCCGCTGGGTGGGTGCTGTGCTGGTGTTTCCAGAGGGGGGAAGGTCTGTGGTGGCCTGTGACTGGGTGAGGGGCTCCGACTGTCCACCCCACCTCTGTAGAGTGCCAACTACACCTAGTCATGCCCCTGTGTCATCTATGTGTGCAGATGTCCATAGCCTTGTAGGCCATTTCCCAGGAATTGAACAGTGGAGCCCAAGAGCGCGGCGTAGTGCAGGGGGCTTCTGTGTCTGTCGTGTCCGCCAACGGTAGCAGTAATGCATGCACTCAACATGTCTTTCTTCTGTCCCCCCCCCATTTTTGTGGTCTCCCTGTTCTTGTGTGCATTAGCATCATCAGGCAGAGGAGCAGTGGCACCGGAGCACCAGGGAGCTGCATCCCACATGGCCATGGAGGGCCACACTTCTGACTCAGACTTCACCAGTGGGACGGAGGGCGAGGGGAGGTCCACGGTGGGGACAGGAGCTGAGACCAGTGACACGGACTCATCCTCTGATGGGAGCTCCCTTGTGGTGGCGGCAACATCTGTCCCACCCCCATCTACAGGTACAGCCGCCACCCCCCCTTCCAGCACCGCCCTCCCAGCAGCCCCTCAGCCTTCGCCCCGTGCCCTCTCACCCGGGAGGGTGGGCATCACCTTCGCCCCAGGCACCTCAGGCCCTGCCCCAGTCACCCCTGCTGCCCTCAGTGAGGAGGCCATTGACCTCCTCAGGTCCCTCACTGTTGGGCAGTCTACCATTTTGAATGCCATCCAGGGTGTAGAAAGGCAGTTGCAACAAACCAATGCATTCCTGGAGGGCATTCATTCTGGTCAGGCGGCCCTTCAGCGAGCTTTTCAGACTCTGGCCTCAGCACTGATGGCAGCCATTGTCCCTGTGTCTAGCCTCCCCCCTCCAACTTCCTCCACCCGACCCAATCCCCTGTACCTCAGCCTATCCCAAGCACACCTACAGACAAGCATTCACACACGTCAACACACAAGGGAAGCTCAGGTAAACATAAGCACCACACATCCCACAGGCACTCACGCAAGCATCACACACATGCATACACACCAACATCCACTGCCTCCACTGTGTCCCCCTCCTCCTTGTCTCCCTCCTCCCTCCCAGTCTCATCTACACTCACGCCTGTATGCACTACCTCTACAGCCACTACGTCCCTCTCCAGCACACCCACCACCACACCCCGCTCACGTGCAGTCACCACCTCCACTACCATTCACACGTCCCCTGTGTCCTCTCCCAATGTGTCTGTGAGGCCCCCTCCCAAGATACAGAAATGCATGCACACACCCACCCAACAGCCATCCACCCCACAACAGCCTCCAGCGCATGCACCTTCACCCAAAGTCACCAAACGTACACCTCCTACAACCACCACCTCTTCCTCCACTCTCAAAACCCCTCCAGCTACCCGTCCCAGTGTGTCCCAAAAACTTTTCCTGTCCAACCTTGACCTCTTTCCCACACCTCCCCCACCCCATCCGTCTCTTAGGTCCCGAACTAGCACCTCAACCACAACATCTCCGGGACCAGTGGTGCCTGTAGTCACCGGAATCTGGAGTGCACCGACCACCAGGGCAGCCAGTGTGGCACGGAGCCACAGCACAGACAGTCCCCCACCTGTCAAGCATCAGAAGTTGGCCAGTGCCCGGCGGGGGAGGGGGAAGACTCCAGCCACCAAGGCCGCTCCCAGGTGTCCCGGTGGGAGTGTGGAGTCAGCTGTGACACCTTCCAAGGTGGGGAAGGGCCACAAGAAACCTGGCAAGTCTGGGAAGAGCAGCACGGCTGAGAAGACCGGCATCATCCCCGCTGCCCAGGAGGCCACATCCAGCACAAGCCCAGCTGCCCAGGAGGCCACCACCAGCACAAGCCCAGCTGCCCAGGAGGCCACCGCCAGCACTAGCCCACCTGCGCAGGAGAGGCCCGCCAGCACCAGCCCAGCTGCCCAGGAGGCCAGCACAAGCCCAGTTCCCCAGGAGGCCGCCGCCAGCACAAGCCCATCTGCCCAAGAGGCCAGCACAAGCCCAGCTGCCCAGGAGGCCACCGCCAGCACAAGCCCATCTGCCCAGGAGGCCACCGCCAGCACAAGCCCCGCTGGGCCATGAAGGACCGCCAGCACAAGCCCCGCTGGGCCATGAAGGACTGCCAGCAAAAGCCCCTCTGGGCCATGAAGGACTGCCAGCAAAAGCCCCGCTGGGCCATGAAGGACTGCCAGCAAAAGCCCCGCTGGGCCATGAAGGACCGCCAGCAAAAGCCCCGCTGGGCGATGAAGGACCGCCTGCAGCTGAGACCCTGCAATGGAGACCGCCATCTCAAGCACCGCTGAACAGGGCACCGCCATCTCAAGCACCGCTGAACAGGGCACCGCCGTCTCAAGCACCGCTGAACAGGGCACCGCCGTCTCAAGCACCGATGGCCCATGAGCGGCAAGGGCACTGACGCAACTGAGTCCGTCACAGGGTGAATGATGCACTCTGGGCACCATGCCCCCTCCAGAACCAGTGGAGAAAAGCATCCACTACCCCAATTCTTGGCAGGATGAAGCACTCTGGGCACCATGCCCCCTCCAGGACCAGTGGAGACTGTCATCCACTACCTCTGTCCTTGGCAGGATGAAGCACTCTGGGCACAAAGCCCCCTCCAGAACCAGTGGAGATTTACATCCACTACCTCTGTCATTGGCAGGAGGAAGCACTCTGGGCACAAAGACCCCTCCAGAACCAGTGGAGAAAGGCGTCCACTACCTCTGTCCTTGGCAGGATGAAGCACTCTGGGCACAAAGCCCCTTCCAGAACCAGTGGAGACTGTTATCCACTTGAGAGACTGTGGCTTTGCACTCCCCAGGATTGAACAGTAGGCAAACCACCCACTGTAGAGACTTGAGAGACTGGGGCTTTGCACTCCCCAGGATTGAACAGTGGGCAAACCACCCACTGTATAGACTTGAGAGAATGTGGCTTTACACTCCCCAGGATTGAACAGTGGGCAACCCACCCACTGTATAGACTTGAGAGACTGTGGCTTTGCACTCCCCAGGATTGAACAGTGGGCAACCCACCCACTGTAGAGACTTGAGAGACTTTGGCTCTGCTCTCCCCAGGATTGAACAGTGGGCAAACCACCCACTGTAGAGACTTGAGAGACTGTGGCTTTGCACCCCCCAGGATTGAACAGTGGGCATGGGGCCCCCTCGTGGATTTGGCGTTGTGCACTCAACCGGCTGAGGTGCCCCCCCTTTCCCTTACCCCTGAGGTGGCTGTTTTATTGCTATCTGGTGCCCCTGCAGTGTTCTTTCCGTCATGTTCGGGTATTGAGTGTGGGCCTCGCCCATGCCGTGTGGGCCCTGGACTACTATTCTTGGTGTATATATTTGTTAATAGTGTATATATATTTTTGTGTACTGGTATTTAATATATTACAATGGTTACACTCATTTCCTTTTGTCTTTGCATTCTTCCAGGGGGCTTGGGGGGGGTAAATGTAATGTATCATGCTGTATTAGTGTGTGTGTTGTAGTAGGTGAGGGTGGGGGTGGGGGTGGGGATGTTGCGTGTTGCGTGTTGCGTGTGTGTGTCCCTGATTTTTCCCTCCCCCCTCCCCTGTGTCGTAGGTGCAGTACTCACCGTGGTCTTCGCCGCCGGCGTTTGTGCTCCTGGTAGAGGAGCAAGAAGATAAGGGCAGGGAAAATGTGCAGCTCTGGTTCCATGGCGTCCTGGTTCCTCGTGGGGTATGTAGAGGAGAGCGTTTTCCCTTCGAAGTCCTGTTTCCACTGTGTTTTTGTTCGCGGTGAATCCGGCCCGGAAAAGGTGGCGGATTGGTAGGTTGTGATACTGTGGGCGGTACATTGTCCTCCGCCTGTCTGTTGGCGGTGACCGCCATGCTGTTTGTTTGTACCGCCGTGGCAGTCGGAGTGTTAAAGTGCCTATTACTATATGCGACGCCGTCAACTCAACGAGTAACAACGAGTAACAAACGCGTGGAGACATTGAGGCTTACCATAGTCCTCATTCAGATTCTCCCTCATTTGCTATATTAATTCACAAGACAGCAACAAGTCTCTGACATTTTGGAACATCGAACGATTATCACTATAGCCTTGATAAAGACTACCCAGACGAAACACGTGTCGGCTGTTGTCCATTTGGACTTTTGTCCATTTGAGAACAAATTCTGTTGATTCTGGCCCCAAGAAGTCAGTTTGGGCCAGATGCCATTGTTTCATCTAAGGACATTACAAGGAATAAACTGGAACATTATAACTGTCTGGGATGTGCCGTGGTTTTCCTTCTTTGCTTCTTATAACTGTAACCCTCTGGGGTGACAGTTCACGCACTCTGTGGCTGGGTGCATTACCACTTTGAGCACTCCCTCCATCGTTTTACGTCATTATGGACTTTCTAAGAAAGCAATAGCTCATCTTTGGACAGTGTGCTCTTTCCTCTACACAGCCACAATTCTTTTGCTTGGCTGTCTTTGTTGGCGGTTTCCGCCACGGTCGTAATTGCAATTTTTTTACCGCCCGCCTGTTGGCGGTTTTACCGCCGCTTTAACACCGACCGCCATGTTTGTAATGACCACCATAATATGGTACTGATGGTATATTTTGATCAATATTGAAATGATTTATTTGTACTAATGATGCATTTACACATGGTTATGGATTATGGTAATACAAATATGATGCATTTAAACATGGTTATTTAGTATGGTCATATAATGATGGGATATTTTTACGTGCAATTTGACGATTCCTTGACAAAGTCACTATGCTTGCTTTATATACATTTTTGTGATGACTCCTTGACAAAGCCAATAGGCCTGTTTTAAAGTGGTATCCCCTTCTATTGTGGTGATCTATCTGGTATAGGTGGGAGGGAGTGTGGTTTTGGGGGCCATGACTATTTAGGGGTCAAATGTGATTTTATAGTGTCACCAAGGTATTTCTATCTGCCTTATGTATATATTTGTAAATTAATTTGTAATATTTAGTAGTGTGTGTGTAATAAATGTACTTTTCCTTTTGTAATGGAAAAAGCTCTCACTGGAAAATCATTTATGGACTATTATTACTGCACAACTGAAATTTCTAAATATGGTTGGAGGGAACCCGTCTGCCTAACTGCTAGAAAGGGCCGCTTAGCTGCAATACATCTAAATACAGTGGGCAGAACACCATCAATTTGATATTTTATTCTTGCCCACCGCCAACACGGCTTGGCGGCAACACAATCAAGGTCTAAATCAGGCCATAAAATATTTACCACAGAAATAGGGAATGGATTTCTGTTACATAGTAGATGATTGCCTGACACAAGTGACTAGATTGTATGCTAGCTTGATATTTGCTGGTCCATCAATAATTAGTATGTGCACATCTTGTCGTGAAATTATAAGGGAACAGAAATAGGTGCTCTTTTGCTTCAGTCATCTTTCCATATTGGATGTTACTGGTACTTCGAATCACCCAAAGAAGGATCCGAGACTCTGTAGAATATATGGACTGAGGGGTTAAACCATTTTAAGCCTATAACTCTAATGTACAAATTTGGAACACCATATGAATTTTTATTTTGACTTACTTCTTGAGAGGGGACGCAATGTTACATTTATTGAATGCTAGCTCAAATTAAATGTGTTTCAATTGACTTCTGTTCTGTGAGAAATGTATATGACTAATTTACAATTGTGAAAAAATAAATTAATAATTGGGATGGATTGTAATCCACCTCAAGTAATGAGGTAACTATCTTAATAGGTCCATATAAAGGTTTCAGTAATTTAAACCTGAGCTCAACCCCTGTTAACTACGGTACAAAGCAGACAGTCTTAACTTAGAGAAAATGTGTAAAGCATTTCGAAATGCCAAAATAGTTAAAAAGTCAAAAACCAAACACAATAAAAATCCCACTCTAATTTAGAAAAATAGATTATATTTTAAGGAAAACAATGACACCAAATGAAACCCCAAATCCAATGAAGGTCACTGGAGATTTGAATTTTACAAGATTTATGTATAAAAGAACCAAAAACCACATAGAGCCAATGATACTCTAGGGTCGCAGTAGACCAGGACCTAGGTGCAATTTTAGGCAGACTGTGTTAGAGAGTGTGTCACATACACCAATCAGGTTCACCACGGTTGGAGGTTTCATTTTAGGATTTAGTCTCTGAAACAAAAGTCAAAAATTCTTCTGCAGGACAAGGCTATAGGCTGTATTATTCACAAAGTCAGATAGGCACATGATGAGGTCTTGCTGAAGCAGTTGGCTTTGTCTGGAAAAGCTCAGATCACTAATGCGTCCATGGAAGTCCTGCAGCTGGTCGGTTACTTTTGGTGCCTTCACCCACACAACATTTTTACCTTTGGACTCAGTCCCTTTTTTGGAGCTCAGAATCCTTCAGTGTTGCAAGGCTGCTGGCAGTATCTGATGATGAGTTCCACAAATCCCAGTACCTTCTCCCAAAGGCCTGCTGAAGTGGATTAGCTCTTGGGGAGAAACTCCAAGCAGGAGAATCCTATTTCTTAAACCCCAGCAAGATCACTCCTTTGATAAATCAACTTGGCTTCTTTGTTCAGGTCCTCTAGAAGTCTTGGAGCTCAAAGATTTTAAGTGCCACCTTTTCAGAGGTGATAGAAGAAGAAGTAGACACAGGCAAGGGTCCCAGGACCTCAGGATCCGCTCATGTGAGTCAAGACTAACTCCAGCGGAGACCACGAACAGGTTCAGGCCAGGTCCAATTTGTACAGGTCATCTGAGCACTTCAGGAGAAAGGCCTCTTGTGGCTTGTTGTGGCCCTGTACTTTACACAGGAGGTCAATCAGTTGACCCATGGAGTCCACCTCTTTGTCTTGGGTACAAGTGGGAGCAAGTCAAGTCCTTATATGTCTCAAACAGCAGGTGCCCACCTGCTTCTGTTCTTCCACAGGTACAGAGTGTTCTGGTGAATGTGCCAAGGCATGTCACATTTCTGGCTGGAACTAGCTTGTGGGTATCCCTTTCCCTAACCAATGGAGTAAAAGGTAGCATGGGTAATCCTACCCACTTTTGCAGCGGTTACTCTTGCAAACACGCACACAGTGCCTCCCACTCCCTAAATTCAAGATGGAGATACCCTTCTCCCATTTTGCAGAGCTTGCGTGCCGACCCAGAGATGTGACCAGGGTAATGAGCAGTACTAGCTTCCTTGATCACTCTACAGCAGTTCTAGGGCAGCATTCCCCCCAATGGGTTTGGTGCTTGACTGACTGGTAGGACTAAAGATAACCTGCTCAGGTGTCAGCTAACATTTGTTGCAACAGGGGAGGCCCCTTTGAAGTAAAATAAGTTCCTAGGTCCACCCCAAGTTGCCTTCCTGCCAGAGGAACAAAACACTCCCCACACTCAGGCGTTTGCCTCTACTAAAAGGCCTAAATAGGGGCAAAATTAATATTTAAAACATTTTCTCCTATCAAAAGGTTTATGGTAGCATGTTGGGCTGCGATATAGCTGATGAGGTTGAACCCAGCCTACATCTGTCTACTCCAGTCACCTGTGGTCACAGACCTACTCCTGGATACCGGGACATCTCCCTTAGTGAAATGAGGTTACAAGATTGTCAAATCTCTTCCCTTTTTCTATGTACATTCTCCCAGGAACAATCATGAAGATAATAGCTGGTGACTTTCTTATAATAGCTGCTAACTAGCACTGTTATGTAAGACACAAAAACATGGCAATTAACTGTTTTCTGTTGACGCTTCCCAAAAACCGGGACACAAGTCAAATTTTCCAGGTGTTCAGGATTTGCTGGGACAGTCCCGGATTTTTCACCAGCTGTCCCAGCAAATCCAGGAAGCCTGGTCATCCTACCTAAGTAGAACTCCAAAGAATGGAGTTGGTTATATTCTTTATAATGAGTGCAGTAAGGGGAACTGCTTTACTAGAAAACAAAGAAATTAATCTTCACATCCCATGAATCCTCGAAATGCCCTGATCTCCATTTTATTACTGTGGCTAGGAGTGGTTTTCAAGGTTTCTCCTTTATCAGTTTGGGGTTGAATGGTACCATTGCCTACAGGGTAACATAAATATCGTACATGTCTAGCTGCCAAGACACACTTTCTTGAGTTGGCATCAAAGCTGGATACTTTAGAATATTGAGAACCATCTGCAAAAGCTGTATAGCAGCGCTCTGGGAAGGATTAAGTATAACTGATATGACATGTTTGTATACACTATGTCACTCTAGTAGAAGCCTGTTCCAGTAGGAACAGGTCAGCCCAAGCTCCACATGGGAACGTAAGCAACCTCCATCTAATTTCCGCCTGCTAAGGTCTTGTCAGTGGGCTATAGCCTGCATCCTGTATCACAGTGAGCATGGGACCTACTTCTGGACATAGCTGCCAGTCTTACTGCATCAAACTGAGGAAATCAAAAAGATGATGGGTGGAATGTTTGAATTCATTTCAGCCACTGGTAATTGCTTGTTACTGCATACCAACACATCATTTGTTGCCCACTAAGCCACTCTAGATTGAGATGAGCCATATACAAATTACCTTTGGTCTTGATCCAGTAAGAACAGTCCAGTCCAGTCCAAACTGCCAGACCAGGTGCCCTCCATATGGGAACACAAGCAATACCAGATTCAGTTTGGCCTGGCTGTTCTTGTTGATGTTTTCCTATTGAAGCAGGACCAAAACTGATTTGCATATGGCTTTTCTCTGTCTAGAATGGCATATGGGCTGAAAAAGGATGATCTGTAAAGCGGCCCAGACTGAGCGCCAGTGGCTGTGAATATAAAACACATTATTTCTTTCCATCACTTTGCTGTTTGTTGTGCTAGATACCCTAAGTGTGATGGGTAAGCCCAGAGGTGGGTCCCATGCACCTTTAATTTTTGGCAAATTTTAGCATACTTTATTTGCCTCTGGCTACTTAGGTTACTTCTTAAACTCGTTTAATGCTAGGAATATTGTTCAGTGGGATAACAGCCATGATGATTTTTTCTGTGATCTGTCAGTCATGGAAACCCAAATTAGCTGGATATCTGAGAGAAAACAACAATCCTTCGCTTCAGAAAAAATTTAAAAACCTCCATTATTCAAAAAGAACGGAACTACCTTCTACTTATCTGTTCTGTTACTTTGTCTAGCTTATGTAAAAAAATTTTTTTTAGTTTATGTAAATTATATGTATTTATTATTTATTATGTGTGGCAATGCCACAAAAATGGCAGCTTATGCTATGTAAAAGTGAATAACATAACATGACATAATATAACATAACATAGCATAACATAGCATAACATAAATATCAAAAGAATGCCCTGAGTAAGAAATTTATTGTATTGGGGTTAGTCCTGGCAAAATGAGGAGTCACTGTTCATTTGCTTTCCCCGTCCCCTTCTGGAGTGCGTGTGTGGGTGAAGGATGTGGCTGATTAGGCAGTGGCTAAGGAGGGGCGTATACGTACACGTAGGAGGGATACTAAGCTGACAGAGGATTTAGAGGCAAGGGCTGCCATGCTGGCTGACTTACTTGATCCCCCAGATGCCAGACCACCCTAGAATGTCAATATTTGGGTGCGGACACTGTGATGGTATGACGAGCTAGTATGATAAATGGCCTATGTTAGCGCGTCGGACCTTAATAAGCAAATTTACAAGGAGACGCGTATAGGCCGATGGAGCTTTTGACTGCGCTTCGAGTAGTTCCCACCATGTAACCCCGTACCAATACAAATAACAATCAATTACATCAATAATCAATAGGAGTCAGTAATTTCCACAAACCATGACCTTGTAGCCATGAATAACCACACCTTTATGTAAAAGTTAGAATGTTTATTTCCCTATATAAACAATTCTAAAGTCACGTAACTTAATCTCAATATCAAATGATAAACATGTAAAAACAATACTGGCTGACCAAAGTGACAAAAGAATCGTAATTTAATCAAAGCAAAGCTTGAGCAACTATACATTCTGAAGTCACGGTGCAAATCAATAGCAAGAATAATTGCACAAATGAAATAACATACATTGGGATTTCAGAAAAGAAACAACATCAGCTGTTATTAGACATATTTGATCTCTTTAGTATGAACCCTAACTACCATCAGATTAGAATAGCATGTTTGGACTTCATGCAAAACAATTTAGTCACACAAATCTAGAAAAACATCGAACTATGGCTCTATCAAAATAGCATTTGGTACCTAGAAACAAAAGCAAATAGACATAATAATCAGTAACATTGTCTTATACCTGTCCTCAATATGGATCAGCAAGCTGTGACAGTCTTTGTCAAGAGGACATCAGTTCATCAGCGAAGATTCAGGAATCAGCATTAGTGTTCAGAATAGAAAATGTCTCAGGAATAGACATATAGGATGTTGCTTCAAAGCAACAAAGTTAAGCAGGTCTCCTCTTGGGACTATCAGGAAAATAATGGCATATCTTCTCCCGGTGTAGTCTGGCTAAGTTAGATTTCCTAAAACTACTTCCCACATCCTAATTGGTCAAGGGATCACATGTATGCACTCAGTCCAATGAAATTGAAAACTCAAATCTAAAGTTCTACAAGTATATGGTTCACATGTCAATGATTGGTTCCTCTTCTTCCGTTCTCGTCATTGCGCTCATCGGGTAACAATATTGTTGCACCTTATTCTCCAGTCAGTACATTCATTGTCTTCTCCTGGGAATGTCCATATTACATTAAACATTGTATCCCTAGCTAGTACATCATCCCCTAGTAAGCAGTTCTCATGAGAAAGAATTTTACCTACGAGCCCTTGGTCAGTACAGTGGAAAATCACAATTTAATTCTCAGCCATTTTATAAGACACTAAAGAAATGCAGCTTGACATGAGGCCGTGTAACTAGGCCCAAGGCCTAGCTAAGTTAAGACCTACGATTAATAAAGCTAATACATAATACATAACCATCAATATGACATATTACTACTTTATTCAAACATCTGCTTAACATTTCATATTAATAAGCCATTAATCAGTACTCTTTGTGAATATTGGCGGCCACTCAGGTGGGCACACCTTTATACGTGTGCATTATTTTTCCTCTATGTTAATTCATTTTCTAGGCAAATTCAACACTCAGACTACATGAATATCCATTAGTAAAAATTTAGCAGTAATACCTACACCACTTAGTCAGAAGCCTAAGAACCTAGACTGCATATAAAAGGTTATGTTCCTCTCCATGAAATTGTGTACTTGAATCTCAGAATGTTTTCAAATGCCATGCTATTACTCCTAAAACCATAGGGGGACACTGGTGGTAGAGCAAGTGTGGGTTAGGGATAGGGGGATACTACACACTGTCATTAACATGTCTTTGTCATCTGGATATTTTATGTTGATATGCCAATAAAGATTATACAAAAAACAAGAGCAGATAACATAGCATAGCAAACATAGCATAAAGGACCTTTGAGGTAAGAATGGAATGCATTTTATGCATTAAGGGTAGGTTGTCAGGACAGTGAAACAGAAGCTGTGAAGCAGGGAAAATGTGTCAGAAAAATATCATCAGTGAGATTAAACGATAAACATCCAACCCTCATTCATCTAGAAATGCCAGCCATCTAATTTTAGTTTCTGTTTTAGTACTATGTTGTTCTATAGAACCTCGGTATAGTCTTGTCCCTACTCTATATTATAAAAACAAATTGTACCCCCATCTCTTTTACTCTGCCTGAATGTCTTATCCTTCTCCATTCTATCACGACAACTGCTATTTTTGTCGGTTTAGGTTAAATGTTACAGTGTTCAGTAGTGCAGAACGTATGGACTGCCATCTTTACTGCTGTGAATACCATCATTAGGAGAAGGAATGGCTATGTAAAAATTTTAATAGGGCCTAATAGGGCCAGGAGGTGCAGGTTTTCCTGTTAAACGGAGGGAAGGTTGGTGAGCTTTAATAATATGGCTTAGGTTCTCATCCCCACGGAATGTGTACTATTGACCTCTTGGATACTTGAAAAATGATTAGGACAGAGTGTTCTGAGAGTACGCCAGACATCTAATAATTGCAGGAGTGCCTGGACGTCTCTTAGGTGACAGACGCTCTGCATCCCTCATGGATGCATCCCCTAAAAAGGCCTTGCAGAAGAGGGGCAGGTGGTCATAAAGCCCAGCTTGAGGAACTAAATGGTGTTCCTATAGTGAAGCCCACTTTACCAACACTCTAAAGACCTCATTTATTAAAAAGTGGCCCAGCGCTGTGCTAAAACTGGCAGCACTGCATTGTGTCACTTCAGAAGTGCAGGGATGCGCCGTATTTAAAATAATACACCCCTGTGTTTGCCCTAGCGCTACAATTAGCTGCTTTGCACCAGCGCAGGTACCCTTGCACCATAATGCAAGGGTGCCTGCATTGCAAGGGGTACCTGCGTTGCAAGGAATGGTGTTTACGTGCAGGAATCTGTCCCTTTCTGCACACAAAACAATCAATAATGGCAAGTATGTGCTGCACAATGAAGTACATATAGGAGTAGCAATTCATCATTATTTAATTATTGTTTTTTTGCGCAGAAAGGGACACCTTCCTGCACATAAACAATAATTAAAGGCATTTTGCTCTTCCTATGTGTTTTGCAGAACGCAGCACACATAGGAAAAGCAAAAACGAGGAGAAATAAAAATATTTCTCCTCGTAGCACCATGCAAACGCCACCCCAGTTGTGTAAATCTGGGACAGCATCAAAATGCAATGGGTGTTGCAGTGGAATGCCCACAGCAATACCCATTGCAAATCCCTCTGCCACAGAAAACGGTGTCAGAAGGCCTATAGTTACAAAGTGGTGTTCAGCCACGCAAAGTGGCTTAATGCCGACTTGTAAATATGAAAAATGGCACAGTGCCACCGGAGCATTGCTAAAAGTGACGCTCTGGTGGTGCTAGGGACTTGTAAATAAGCCCCTTAGGGTAAAAAAAAACCTTGACCCATGCAAATGAGTGTACAGCTTTGCTCCCACCCCATATTAGTGAAACAGGCGCAGGCCCTAAGAGACTGTCAGGAGGCACACTGCTTGTGGTCCGCACAATCACCAAGGAGCACCTCTTTGGAGGAATCCTCAAGGCATCCCAGCACAGGCAGGTGCAGCCACAAGCTTTACCAGTTATCAGGAGGATTCCATCATGCCACTTAAACTGAATCCGGGTCCAACACCTGCAGTCTTATACAACTAGCCTACCTCTCTCTGAAGCGTGTTTTCCTGCGTGGGCATGAGTTTGCTCCTTCCCTTGGAACAACATATATTTTATAAGCAGGCACATAGTCCCTATATATGCTGTACACACCCAATTAAGAGGGTGCCGCAGAGCACATTGGAAATGTTCCCCCATATGTTATACGACAGCAGATGATGTATTGATCCCACAAAAGCACAGTGACGAGGGATGAGGGGCTTTCAGGGTTTTGGATGGTTACAAATGCAAAGTGCCATATGTCTGGCACACTGCTGCAGTATGAGTAGCATTGTTCTCAAAGTCAATTGCCTTCTTTACTCAGTTGTGTACAACAATCTTTTTGACTTCCCTTTTTTATTTACCATTGCAGCTAGAACGTGAAATGACTAATGAAAATGTATCAAAATGGACCAATTCAGATAATATGGAGAACACCACAGTAGAATTGTTTCTGCCCAAGTTCAAGATGGAAGAAAGTTATGACCTCAAAAAAACTTTGAGCACCATGGGGATGACCGACGCCTTCAGCCAGGGAAGCGCTGATTTTTCAGGCATGTCTGCAAAGTTGGATCTATATTTGTCCAATGTGTTCTTCAAAGCTTTTGTGGAAGTGAACGAAGAGGGCACTGAGGCAGCTGCTGCCACTGCCGCAGTCGTGACAATGAGAACAGCACCAATCAGCGTCTCGTTTGAGGCAAACCACCCTTTCCTCTTCCTCATACGGCATAACAAGACTGGCAGCATCCTCTTCTGGGGTAGATTCTGCTCCCCATAATGTGAGCAGATTCAACTTACCAATTGATATCCACACATTCCTCACCCCAAATCTTTAAGGGATTTCATAATCTTCCTATAGCAATATTCACCTAATGAAAACAAGTTTTGCTCTTTGTGAAATCGGTGTAATCATTTTGAATGAATGATTGCCTTCAATTAGATGTGCATCAATTGCATGCGACTCATTACTCAAAATAAAGGCATTCCCTTAAATTACTTTAAATGTTTTGAACTGTATTTATTTTACCAGACAGCCAAGTGGCTCAAGATGGCACAGTATATGCCACCACTTCTGGGTGCCCTGAAGGGCGATTTGAAAATGGTTTTCATAGTCTGGGCTTCAAATATACTAGCCGAGTGGTTATTTGTAAACACAAATATGTCCATCACATAGAACCTCTGATGTAAGTGCATGATAGTGAGAACAAAAGTGGATAGGTATCTGGTTCATCAGAGGTGTTTCAAAGCATCCTCCAGTAGGTTTAAATCCTCAAATAAGGATCTATAATGTATTGAAAAGGAAGAATTGAGAATATATGTTTCTACAGAGTGAAAAGGCGTGAATTACTTTACATTTCATGGTTTGCCTGGTAAGGGGGAAATGTGTTAATGCACATTTTCGCACAGCTTACTCCTGTGAATGATCAACCATGCACTTCTCATGCGAATTCACAGTTTCCATTATTACTTCCGACAATTTCTGTGGCGACCCTAAAAATTGATAACCTATGCAAATTAAATACTGGTGATACGATTGTGTGAAACCTTTGCAACATGCTCAAAGCAATATCCATATACGTCACAAACCTGTTCGCCAGTTGTGAATCCACAACCATTAGACAGTACAAAACAGTAGAACGACAAACCATGATTCTACTACCAAGGTTTCAGCAACTTTCTTCATTCCTGATTTAGCAAATGGCAAGCTCACACAATGTGTATCAGAGATTCACTTCTATAACCGTATAGTATGCACCACTTTGCTACTCTAGATATTTTGTTATCATTGGCAAAAATCACTCAATGGTGCCACAGAGAAGTGAAACTGCAAAAACTTTTCCGTCATATTTACCAGAAAGTGACGCCTTGGTCCCGAAGCACCACTTTTCTTGCGCCCCCCGTATCCTCTTAACGACATAATGGTTGTGCGTATTTACCATGCTGTGCACCATGGGGATCATTACTACAACAGCATCAACATTTTTGACGCTGTTGTGGCGCTTTGCTGCACTAGTGCCAGTAATTTTGGCACTAGTGCAGCAAAGCACAGGGAGGCCGATATAGGTGTTAAAAATGACAGAAAAAATGGTGCAGTGAAATCTTGTAAATTTCACTGCGACAATATTTCCGGGCCTCCCTGAAGTGGAATGCCCCCCCTTGCAAACTTTATGCCTTGTGCGGGCTAAATGTGGTGCAAGGGCCCACTTTGTTAATATGGCGTGGGGGAATGGCTTCCTTAAGTCCACCTTAGCCTAAAAAAAAAATTATGCTAGGGTAGTGAAAGACGGCGCTATGGGCTTGTAAATATGCCCCTTTGATTTATAAACAGAAGAATTGAGCAAATAGAATATATCTGTTTTGAAATTCCTTGAATAACGAAAAGGTTTAATCTTCCCTTCTTTCCAAAGTCTAGAGAGGAGTGTTGCAAACAAACTTAATCAATTTATAGCACAAAAAGCCTTCTTGAAAGTGACCAGTCTGACTTTAGAAAGGGATACAACACTGAGCCGGCTCTATACCAAATCCTAGATGATGACCTCTTTATAAATGGTGAAGGAGACACATGACTTCTCAAACTCCGGGATCTGTCAGTAGAGGTAAACACAGTCACCCTTTTCTAACTCCTGAAAATTGTCAATGAGAGAATTATTTACTGGTCCATTAATAAACACTTTCAATTTATACAAATTGCAAACTCCACTCTTCCTCCACCTTCTTAGGGTGTGTCTCAAGTTTCTATTTTTTCCCCAATCCTCCTCAGTTTGTGTATGAAACTTATAAGAGCCATTCTGAAAATATCAGCATACCCTACCATTTATAGGTTGATGACCAGCAACTAACCTCTATGAAAGACATCAACTTCCGTGTGCAAATCCTGGAACAAATCAATATTAAATGCCCCAACACCATCTCAAAATTAACCTCTCAAAAACAGAATTACTTCTGCTATTTTCCACCAACTGCTTGACCCACGTACAATTGTCTAAGAATGCCCTCAGGATTCTAGACTGCGTCATTCAATCATTTAGTGTGCTAATTCACAAGGCTTTATACTTGACAAGAACCTCAACCTCCATCCAGTCCAACATAAACACCCTGGCAAAAAGTGTATATTTCCAAATTAGACTTTTCTGTGGCATAATACCCTTCCTGCTCCCTGAAGATTTCAAACAAGTGGTTGTCTCTCGAGTGCTGTCAAGAATAGATTATGGGAATTCACTGTTGAATGCTATTGTAAAAATCCATCTTTCTCAGATGAAAGAAGGACTCCTTGCTGCATCTAGGTTGGTCAACAAATGCATTTGACCACGTTACACCGATCTTGATCTCACTGAACTTGTTTCCAATCAGAGCATGAAGCACCCTAAGATTCGCTTGCATTATACACAATTCATTTCACTTCCCACCTCCAAAGTACTTACTAATCATCTCATTAGGTCAGTTGAACTGCGCAGTTCAGACACCATTCCACTTCCAGATCTACAGAAGAAAAGGAACACACAAACACGCCTTTTCAAGAAGTGCTCCAAATCTCTGATACTTCATCCAATCAGTCTTAAAAACAAATCCTTCCTATATAATCTTTGGGAGTGATATTAAAGTGCTAATTGTCAAGCAAAGGTTCTCAATCTAATGCCCAAATCTTGGAATCAAGCTTACTTAAAGTCCTGCTCTTTCCCTCACAAAGAAGGTCTCACCTGAATAATGTTGCTGAAATTCTAATTGGTAAAGTCTAGACAACAGATAATACCCTTCTTTTAGTGACCAAATGTATGTATTAATATTGACCTCTGTTCAGATCTCTCAACTATGAGGTTATAATGTGCCTTAGTTATGCTTTAACAAATCCTGTATTAATGTTTTCTTTTATGAAAATGTATATGAAACCTTAAAACTTTCTATAGTGCTTTGGCACCCTGTGATCATGTCCACATTATAGAAATCTCAGAGTATAGAAAATGAATACATAATGACCAGAAAGAAATATAGTTAAACCAACAAAGAACACTGAGACACCCACTGATACACTGCTGAGGAGCTCCTTGTCCTGGACCCCAGACCCTGCAACAGCAACTGCTACACCTCCTCCCCTCAAGCTACCAAAGGACCCTTCACCTGCCTACACTGCTGCTTCTCCTGCAACACAGGACTGCCAATCTACACAGGATCCTGCACCACGCCCACCCTGAACACCACCAACACCCCAGAACCACTTCAGTGCATCCTGCTCAATCCCTGATCCCTCTGCAAACACGCCACGAAAACATGAGACGCCATCACCACCCTCTTCCCCGACTTATCCTTCATCACTGAAACCTGACTTAGCCCCTCTTCAAACCCTGAAATCGCCACAGCAACACCCGTCGGGTACAAGATGATACACCAAAACCACACCAACAAATACAGTGAAGGCATTGCTATCATCTTCAAGGAAACCAATTAATTAATCGCCACCGCCGACCACCCCACACCACTAATGGACCACCTCAACTTTCAACTTCAGACTGATGCTAAGACAACAATAAGAGGCATCCTTGCATTCAGACCCCTGGAATCCCGATCAGCCTTCTGCAATGTCATCTACAACTTCATCGCCCCTCTAACTATCGATTCAAATCATTACATCTTATTCTGCAACCTCTATTTCCACATCGACGACCCCAACAGCACCAACTCCACCTCTGTCCTGGAAAACATGAACCACATCGGTCTCACCTAACTGGCCACTGACCCCACACACAAAGCTGGACACACACTAAACCCCATCTTCACCTCCAGTGACAGAATACAGCCATGTCACAGAACTAACTTGGTCTGACCACACCATCGTTCACTTCACCATCTCCAGCGCACAGTATACCATTATCAAGCACCACAGCTCCTCCCACCACATCTGGAGCAAAGTGACAGAGACACCGTGGATTCAAGCCCTCAGCACCACCCAGCCCAAAGCCTCATCAGACCAAGAGCAAGCCGTCCAGAGTTCTCGGCCTGAATCACCAAATGCTCCAATGGATTTGCCCCTATGAAGCCAGCAAGGTTCACCAAAACCTGAAAACAGAGCTCCAGAACTCAGAACCACCAAGTGCAACTGCTATCTAATAGAGAAATGATGGCGCTCCACCAGGAACCCCTCCGACTGGGCCACCCACAAAGCAGTCCTCAGCAACCTGCTCATCAAAGAAGCCAAGAGAGCAGCCCTCACAGACCGCATCAAAATAGCAGCCAACAACATGAAAGAACTATTCAAAATAGTCAAGGAATACTCCAACTGGCAGCCACAAAGAACACAATCCACCCTTCCTAAAACCTCTGTGACACCCTTTTGGACTATTTCCACAGCAAGATAGCCACCATCTACAACAACTTCGGCCCCCAACCCACGGATCTCAACCTCCACAGTCTTGGTCAAACCACGCACACCAAATGAACAATCATCACATGGGTTCCACTCACTACACAGACTATCACGGCTGTCACATCATCCATCCACTCTGCAAGCACCAACCAAATCTATGCCCCCCACCATTTTTTCAACCTCAGAACCAAACAAATTGCCACAGAGCTCAGCAGCATCCTCAACACCTCCATCACCAAAGCAGCTATCCCTGACAGTTGGGAACTCACAGAGATCAGACCCCTCCTAAAGAAACCCTCCACTGATCCCAGCAAACTAAAACATTATTAACTAGTCTCTCTGCTCCCTTACCCTGCCAAAGTACTTGAGCAGGCAAACAGCTCACTGAATGCCTGGAAAAAACACATCTTGCTCGATGTCTCCCAATCAGGATTCCGCACCACCCACAGCATGGAGACATCACTGATTACAGCCACAGACAACATTAGAATCCTCCTCAACCACAGAGAGTCTGCAGTCTTGGTCCTCCTTGACCTCTCAGGAACATTCAACACTGTATCCCATGACAACCTCATCAACAGACTCAACAACTTTGGAACCCAGAGGAATGCACTCAAGTGGATCTCCTCCTTCCTCATAGGATGTATGCAGAGCATCCGACTAACTCTCTTCACCTCTGACCCCAAGAATATCATTGTGGTGTCCCCACCCTGTTTAACACTTACATGACCCCTCTCTTGGACATCATCATATCCTACTCAGATGACACACATCTCATCCTCTCACTCACCCCACATCACTAGAACAAACCACCATGACACCATGACCAGTGTCTCCAACTGGATGAGAGCTAACTGTCTCAAACTAAACTCTGACAAGACAGAAGTACTGATCTTCGGGAGAAACACATTGATATGGGACAACAGATGGTGGCCTTCTGAGTTCTGACCCACACCCCCTCCAAGAGACCACGCATGCAACCTCAGCACCATCCTTGACAGCGAACTCACGATAAAGCAACAAATCAATGCAGTCCCCTCCTCCTGCTTCCACAAACTCCGCATGCTCTGAAGAATCTTCAGATGCATCCCAGTCAACACCAGAAATACTGTCACCCAGGCCCTTGTCACCAGTCTTCTTGACTATGGAAACACACTCTACTCTGCATCTCCATCCAACTACTCAAGTGACTCCAGAACATACAGAACACAGCAGCCAGACTCATCCTGGACCTCCCTAAATAAACCTAACATTGCCCACAACCACAGAAACCTCCAGTGGCTCATATCCAGAATAGATGCCAGTTCAACATCCTCATGCACACCTTCAAAGTCTTACATGATTAAGGACTGGCTTACATCAACCACTGACTGAACTTTCATCAACCCGCCAGACACCTGCACTCCACCTTCCTAACCCTTGCACACACACCCCACATCCGTAACAGCTGCAGTGGTGGCTGTTCCTTCTCCTACATCAGTGTCAAGATGTGGAATGACCTGCCTCTCCCCCTCCCTTGCAGACTTCAAAAAGAAACTCAAGACCTGGCTCTTTGACTGAGATCTTGTATTCCCAGCACCCAGATACCCCCAGGGGTGGCAGTGCTGCACTTTACAAATATTGGATATTGATTCATTGATTAAGTATCTAACTTTGAACTCTGCACTAGTAAAAAATTATATAATACCTAAGCCGCCTTGTATAAATGTTACTTCCATTTGAGGAGTTCTTCTGCCCTAATCCATGACCACCATCCAAAGACAGATAAATATTTTGGGAGTTGGCCCCACCTTGAGTGCCTGATTAAGCCATTTATCAAAAACTTATGTAAGCATTAACTTTACGAGATATTATTGATGGTACACCTGTTATCCAGGATGCTGATGATTTTGTGAGAGCCAAACAAGAACATATTTGATGACATAGGTGCAGAAATAGTTATTTTCCAATTCCACTCTTTATTGCACATCATTAATATACATATAGCAACATACCTTCAGAAAAAACAAATTACATGTAACCGGGTGTCCATCGTCGCGGTTAAGGGATATTGGACCCGGATATCCAGGTCACAAGGATGGAAATATTAGGAGGAGAGAAGCGAGAGTGGCGTCGGCCTGACAAGCCGGAAGGAAACTCGTGGACGGAGACGGAGTAGAAAGCGACGCCAGGAGCAGAAGGAGGAACCGAGTCCCGGGAGAACGACGAGCGCGAGGACTCAAACGACGGCCGTGGGAATCAAGAGACCGGGGGACAGCTGGGGACGGATCCAAAGACCCCCACAGAGACACTGAGGAGGAACGAAGAACGCCCCCACGTCCCAGGAGGGGCGTGGCATACACAGGTACGATTGTACCATAAATTAAAGCTCCTACCCGAGTGGATGAAGGGGTGGGAGAAAGCTTGAGGGAACTGAAGAAGGGTTGGGAGGAGGGGATTAAGAAAAGGGGAAACTATCTAACGTCACACAGGAGGGGTGGTGAAGATAACCACCCTCCTATACAATAAAAATAGAGAGAAAGAGAGAGTCTGCGTGTACGTTAAAGGTGGATACACTACAAATTTAGTCCTCTCACACCCCTGCACCCCTGCCCTTCCACACCCCTACTAACCTCTATAAATTCTATGAAACCAACACCTGCACTTACCTGTTTTCCCATTCTTTCTTTTTGGGAAACCGGTCAACCTCTTCTGGGGACGAGTTCCTGTTCTTTCCCGACAACCAGCCAGATGGGGTCCTGACCACCAATCGCACGCCCTGAAGGAGATAAACCCACATCATTAACTTTATGGGATAAAAGAAGAAGATAAGAATAAAGACATTTTCAAAGACAATAGACAGTGAAGACCGACTTAAATAGAGCACAAATAAAAGGAAATTGCAACCAAGCCCGGTGCCTATAGAGTAATTTACATATCCAACACGTGCGGAACAAGAACCCACTACACTACACTTGCTGACATTTTTGTTTTTATTAAAAAAAATTCTAAAGTCTGTTCGAAGTCCAGAAAACTATTACAAGGGAAAAAGATATTTGAATCAAAGGCTGATTGGAAAATCATAGTCAGAACAATGAATTGACAAACACATCCCACTAACCTGTTGTACTGTAATAGGTATACAGCACTTTGCTACCATCTGATGTGGCATGAAAGTACAAATGGATGGATAAGTATGTAGCAACTTCATTCGTTGGGTATGATTAGAAGTGTTAGTTGAGGTGTCACCTATGAGTTTACATGTTTTGATATTGAGGGTAAGGCTTAGATATATTCTCCAAACCTATCTTGTGATGCTCATTGTTTTTGGAAGCGGAAGCACCTGCGTAGTGGAGACCCAGAAGCAGTAGACTTCCAGCGACATGCAACGGCCAGAGCTCCGGAGCCAGGGCCAAGGAACGGGAGGTAACAGCAAGTCAGAAGCGAGGCAGCGAGGCAATGGCCAGGTACTAGTTCGTCCAGCGGCCCACACGGATTCAGCGTGGCTCCTCCCCCGGCCTCTCCTCAGCATTTTCCCTGTGCCGCACCACCGCTTTACCCAGCGCTCTGCCCAGCTTGGCCCGGGTCCTCCTCTCCCTCCACCTCACAGTGTCTCATCTACATTGCCCAAGCCACCAGAGTCACCGGGAGCCCAGTTAGGGGATGGGAGGCTGAGGACTGCAGGCTGTAGGTCCCCTCACCCACTGCCACACCTGCCAGCTTGTCTGTCCCATCTGGCCTCCCTGCAGTCCTCGCACCCAACAGAGTCACTAACCACCAGTGAAATGCTGCAGCTATATTGTGGCCAATCGGGTCTTGGAACAAAGAGCCCTGGTTTCCTTTGGTCTTCCTTGGGCTTCGAGCCCCTTCTTCTCTGCAAGGTCCTGCTGATCTCCTTCCTTCAGCATCTCCAAGCATCAGGCTGTAACCACTACATCCTGAATAGAGTCTCAACCTTGATAGCTGGGGCAGTGCCACCCAGCAGCATCTTGATCTTGATCTTCACTCCACGCCTAGGAGCAAACTCGGGATCCTCTCTGTCTCTTTTACTGCTTTCTGAACGCCTCTGAATTCTGCGACCAGGTGATAAGGAACAACTCAGTGGACTCCACTACCCAGGAGCCAGCAGTAGGCAAGTGTGGTGACTGTAGGCAGTCACTGGGAAGATGTGTGCTCCAGACCACCGCAGAAGCAGCCCAGCTAAGTTGGGTGCGGCTTGCGGAAGCCTGGTGTGCCTCACTTGCCTCGACTTCAAGCCAGGCCACGGTAGCAGGCAAGAGCAACTACTGTAGACAATCGCCACGAAGGGTGTGCCCTGGGCTTTTGCACAAGCGGCCCAGCTAGGTTGGGTGCGGCTTGCGGGGGCCTGGTGAGCCTCACTTGCCTGACTACAGTCCTCCCACCTCCCCATTGAGGGGTCGCTTACAATGCTCCACATTTCCATCATATCACAACAGGGGAACTAATCGGAGCAGGTCCATCAACAGGGCCACCAATTTCACAAGTCCGACAATACGATCCACAAGAATCACAAGGAAGCAAAAGAAGAAAGGTAACCATGCGGTCAGGAAAAACAAGATAATCCCCTTACAAAAAATCTGCAGCAGCGAAGAGGAAGAGGTAACTCCAGGAATCAGAAAATCATCCTACTCTCCAGGCAGCACCATCACTCATTGAGATTGAGACAGAAGTGGACCAGGAAGCAGCAAGTCTCAATGTTAGTCATACTTTAGAACAATCAAAAAAATGCCGTACTGCTGATCTCCAGCCAAAAATCTACACAAAGTTCTCCTTCCTGAAAAACGTTGGATCTGCCATTTTCTCAAGCAACAGTAACATTCAGGGTCTGCAGCCACTGTTACAACCCTCAATCTCCACTAACCACATTTAAAGCAGTTCACCTCGGCAAGATCCCACCACAAAGGAAGTAGTCACAAACCCAAGCCAAAGCAGAACTGCAAGCACAAACAAATCTCTACAGTCTTGGAGGAAATACAAGCAAACTATCCTAGCAGAGATCCACGCACAACCCCGGTAGGACTCTGCGAACCAGATAATGGTCCCCACCCAACAGAATGTGAACTGCTAAAATGCCTCAGCCCTTAGTGAAACCGCAATGGCACTGACCACACCTTCCAAAGAGGAGAGCCAGCTGCTTACAGACACACAGGTCTTGACTTCACTCACTGATCTTGCTTCTCAAGGAACTTTAACTATCGGCGTAAACCAAGTCCTCTGTTCGTCAGTATTCTCAGGGAGCCCAAAAGTAGGGGATGCCTAACAGCAGAGGACAAAGAGATACTATCTTATTTAGGCACACAAGATTGGAGGATATGCTGACCACATACTCTCAAGACTCTCCTCCAGCCCACAGGCCCACATCAGGCACAGAACTTAGTTCAACATCTCATAAGAATGGTGCGAGGATCAACGTGAGCACAAATAAGAGTGATACAACACCAACAGGACTGGACCTCAGCGCAAATCCCAGGGAACTACACACTGACGGTGCATGGGCTTCCTTACTAAACACCATGCAGCTTCTAGTAGAAGCTCTTCAATATCAATCGGATAAAAATGGACATTCAATTAACATTGCTTAACACACTGTGTTTGTAGCAGGAATAGATGGTAAACTAGAAGACCTGAAATCCCTCCTCACGCAGGCGCAATCATACCCAGCTAGTGCAACGGGCAACTGCACATGTGGCCCAATTATAGATAAATTATCCACACTACCATCTATGCTCAGCAATTTGTGTGCATCCCTAAAACTGGGAGTTTCTAGCAACCTTCCCCCCCTCCCATCTCAAAGTTGACACCCCAGCTCAAGACCTGTCGGAAGATCATCCATGCACTGTAAAGAGCATAGTGCATGGCCAGGGAGTAAGGGGCCATGATCGGGAAACAAGGTCTGAGCTGACACCAATTGCAGCAGCGGAACCAACTACCCTGGCCCTGACGGCTGGCACTGCCCATCCTCTGGGGAATATGCAACCATCAGGCAGCCCTGTGGACAGAAAAAATTGACCGAAAACCAAATGCCAAGCAAAGACAGGCCCAAAGGAGAAAGGGACGCAAGAAGGAACTCTCAGGAAACGGCAAGGACATTGCTTTCATTCTTAACCTGGCAACTGGCTCTAAATCGTGATCCCCAGCAACCGAGACCTGCCTTGAAGTAACAACTTCATCGACCCCAGGGTCAAAGGGGAACACAGAGCAACCTGATACAGTTCCCCATCAGTGGAGCACAATTAATACTGATACTGCTTCTTGCACAACAGTACAAGAGGCCTGTACAAATTGGCCCACCAGGAAACAGCAAGTACCCACCCGAAGCAAGATGGGAGAAGGGGTGAACGGGTGAAGGGGTGGCCCCTCTAACAGCTATAACTTCATCGCCTGTATTAATCACACGGTCAGAGGAACGGGTGGGCAACAATGCTATACTCAAAACTGGGCACACTGTGCAAACCACAGCGACCCCTACCTATGGGAACCACAATCTACTTGCACGTCTGATCTCACTGGACCTCACAGTTGCACCCATGCAGGAACTCTCACAACCCAACCACTGCAAATATCAGAGTGCGACTTGTACACAAACCAACCTACACAAGACGCACAAGTGGGGGACAGCCGGTATGAGCAAATCAACCACCAGGGCCAGAACAGGGGTGGAGTCCTTAATCAAACTCTACAAAATACGGAAATACCCTCTGAGTATCTAGACACCAACATACTCATATTACACCCACACTACAAATCTAAGGGCATGGGAGACATCCTGAATAGGGGCTACATTCTCCGGCTGCTATTGCATATTCCAGCTACTAGTGGCCTGTGCACAATGGACATCCTGGCAGTAGAGTTCATTCGCCTGAACACATCATCAGCACTTGAAGTGACTAAGGCCATGTGGAAGTCAACCTTTGCAGAAAGAGCAACTTTCGAGCATTGGGGTAGAAGCATCACCAAGTAACGCAATGTTGGATGCCCACTCCCCCTACTAATATCTGGCCCAATTATCAAACTAGAGCCTCTGATTAAACAAACTCGCTTTAAACTCAAGAGTACCCAGGGTCTCTTCCCCAGGACTTTAAGATCCACTCCAACCCCCGGAGCTGCTCAACTTCAACACCAACAGACTTCTTTCACCCAAATAACAACCTAAGGTGGATCTCAAGAACGATCAACAATTGTAATGAGATGCGGTGACAAATACTAGATAAAGGTAGGGGAGCCTCACCAACAAAGGACGCTCTTCGCCTCTGGTCTTGGAATGTGAATGGCCTCCTTGCCAAAACCTCGGATCAGGACTTCCTCCATTACATCAGCACCTTTGACATCATACTGATGCAGGAAACATGGCTAGATGAACCTTTCCACCTGCAGGGTTACATGTGTTTCTTCACACCAGCAACCAGGAAGGTGAGGTATGGTCACCCACAGGGCGGTCTCGCCACTTATGTCTCCCTAGCTTTGTCAGTCAAAGCTTCCCCTCTTAACTCCACCCTCCCTTTCATCTGTGATAATCATCATTTCGGAGAGTGTGCCCACAGCAGAGATAGTTATTATAAATACTTACCTTCACCCTAAGCTTAAATCTAAAGATGCCTCCCAGCTGGTGGAACAGCTCGAAAACTACATAAGCAGTGGAGAAATAGCCGAAACTGCAAACATCATCGTCTCAGGTGACTTCAATGTGCATCTACTTGAAGCCTCCACGGACGAAGCTGCAATCGCTCTCTCCACCGCTCTGGGACTTCCAGTGCAGTTGATCAATAAACACGGGCAACCCACAACAACAAGCAGGACACTACTTAAAGGCCTGGAACAATTACAACTAAGGGTCATATGACCGAACACTGAATGGGTAAAAACCTTTGCTACATCTGGCACTAAGAGCCTTGAATGGAAGATTCCTGGAAGACTCTTCACCAGCCGCGTCATACTTCTCAACAAACGCTTCTACAACAATCGACTACTCCTTCATCTTTTTGCCACTGTTTGAACAAGTAGCCACCTACCACCTACGGACAGGGGCGAGAGTGACCATTTCCCACAGGAGTTAGCCCTCACTCTGAAAATCTCCAAAATGGATGGAACAAAAGTCCCACTTATTACTACCGCACCACAAACTACAAATGGGTTACATGTGCTCAACCAAACATGGAACTTGTATCCCACCTAGCAATGGACGTGGAGCTTAATTAGAAGCAACAAGCAGCAGTGAGGTGGAGAACTGGGAAATACTAACCACCAGGCTACTTGATAATTTTGCAGAACCTGTCTCTTTCAGCGACAACACGCTTGTTGCAGGAACAATGAGTCATGCTACAAGAACTTAAAAGGAAAATTTAGAACTGCTAGGAGTTCTAAGGCACCAAAAGCAGACACCAAACAAGCTTAAGTGGTCAATCAATATGGCTCACAGTGAAGACCTTTGGGCTAAGCTATATATGGATGCTAAGAGCAACAATAGTGCGCGCTTCTGGCACACAATATTCAATCTTTCGCGTCCCACAAAAGGTGGCATTACATTACACATACGTGAAGACATTACGGCACAATATCTTGGTGACCATTTCAACTGCCAACATGCAACCCCAGCACCCCTTAATTTGTCTATATGAAGTCCATAAAGTGCAGGAACTCCCATTCTACACAATTGCCACAGGAGCCATCACTCACTATCATTGCTGCAACTGCCACAGTAAGTGATCTGATAGCCAAGGGCAGGAGTACTTATAAATTGGCCTCACCGGCACTATCCCACAGTCCTGGAAGGGATCCATAATCTCACCCATCTTCAAAAATGGGGACAGATCGCTCCCAAAAAGCTATTGCTTAATTGCCCTAATAGACAATGAAGCAAAGTACTTTGCAGGTCTCCTGCTGGAACACTTGTCTGCATGGATTGCCGAAAAGAGAATAATTCCCAAGACCCAAACTGGGTTCTCTAAACTTGCACCATAACAAAGATCATGGTTATTGTACTCCTTATCGACAAAGCAAAGACACAGAAACAGCAGCTCCACCTATGTTTCATCGAATTTAGACCTGCCTTTGACCATGTGGAGAGGAAACTGCTTTGGAGGAAGTTGACAAGCTGGGGCATTCTCCAACCGCTTTTAGATCTGATAATAGCCCTCTACACAGACACTTGGGTTTAGATCAAACTGGGTATGGGTATGCATCTCTTGAGGAGGATACCAACCACTAAAGGGCTAAAGCAGGGCTCCTTTCTGGCCCCCAGACTTTTTAATCTGTACTTAGAAGATCTGGTGGGGACTCTTTCCCTCACAAACTCACATGCACTGAAAATCGGGGATCTAGAGCTGCTGTGTCTCATGTACGCAGACGATCTTGTGCTGATTAGCCACAGCAAGAGAGGGCTCCAGCGTCTGATAAACACCACTCAGCAATACTCGGAAGCCAACATCCGGTCGGCAAACTTTGACAAAACCCACACAATGTCAATTAGTAGCAAGGGGATGCCCCCTCAGGTGTGGTACTGGGGCAAGACACAGCTCCTGCAAGCATATAAGTACAAATACCTCGGGTCACCATTGATAAGTCAGGTAACTTTGCACATCAAAGAGATTGCATCATGGGGAAAGGCCTGGCCCTAGCACTATCTTTAAAAAGACTGAAAGCAGATCTGAATGGTCCATCACTCACTCCCTTCTTAAAGGTATTAAAAGCCACCTCTCTGCCCACAATAACCTATGGGAGCGAAATACAAAGAGGTAGAGACTCAGAAATTCTAAACCACACAGTAAGGAAAGTTTATCGGGTCATCTTCAACCTCTTGAAATACACTTCCCCCGCCCAACTCAAATTGGGATTCAGCCTACTGAACCAGTCTTTCGCAAGATGAGGTGCATACATACATTTCTGGATTAAAGTCTGGGGACCCACCTCAGTCTCCCTTAACCACCGCCTATGGCTGGAGCTTGAGCACAAGAACGCCTCACCGCCCAGAGTTTACCTAGAGAATTCACTAAAGAAGACAAGGCTCACTGATCTATGGGGTTTTAAGTAACTATGCAACTAAAGTATCTATCAATCTATCTATCTACCTATCATTGTGTCATATAACAGTGTCTAATGCATAATTGTTCTGCAGACAAGAATGTGAGATAGTTTTGCAGGCTCCATATACACACCAGAATGATTTGTAGCCCCTGAATCAATTAAGTTTTCAATTTTGGAGCAGTCAAGTCTTTATTCCTTTCTGAATTTAATCTGACTTCAGATGATCCTTATTCTCTTTGGGGGAATTTTCTAGAGCTTACAAATGTGAATACAGAAAGGGCTCCAACCAATGCAGGTTTTCTTGTAAGAGGGAATAATCAGGAACTGACCAATCTGAAACTGAAGTTTCTCTTTTGACTGTACAGTTTGAGAATTGATAGTTAGTAAATTGTTCCTGTAAGGGGCTTTGATGGAGATACTATTTGTGACTCATAACCAGAGAAGATTTGAGTTCAGGGTTAACAGGATGCCTCCTGCCAGGTTTAGGACTTCCCTGGCTGCATGAGTTTGGATTCTTTGTAGTTTACTGATTAGATGCTTAGAAAGATCCCTGCATATCACATTAGCTTTATCAAGATGTGACAGCACTAGAACTATGATTTCTGTGGCCTACCTATAGAAAGATTTCTGAGAATGTTCTCATTGTGTAGAATGTGCCTTTGGTCACTGTGTTTAACTTGGAAATAGAGTGAGAGGTTTGAGTCCATGATCATGTTGACGTGTTACGGCCGGGAAGGTCTTCTCCCCGCATCAGGTTCAGAAACCACAAACGCTCTGGTTAGACACCATCACTATTCTCACCAATAGAGGTCGACTAGATCTTTGGATTTGATGAACAGTGTAGTAGTCAGAATCATTCAATCACAAATCAATGACATTGTACCATAAACAACTATAGACACCATGAACAATTTAACACTAAATCAAACTCCGAACCGAATAAAGTTTCAAGATTTTATTACAGTCCCAAAATCAATGACACACATATGGTGCCCAAAACTAAGTTATAAACATACAGGAAAACCAAAACGTCTAAAAAGATTTAACCTCCTTAACATCAATATTGTCAATCACCCTGAAAGAATGATATAGATTAGCAACAACACAATATGCACATTATTACTAGATTTCAAAGCAGATTATGGTGACATCACTAAATCATCAAAATACAGTTTTAACATTCAGATTTCAGGACTGGGCCATTGCTTTCACTAACACAAATTAAGACATGCATGTGTGGGAATGGGCTAACACATGAAGAAAAAAAGTAAAAGACGAGACAAACATAATTTAGAAAATCATCTAACTAGGATTACTCTCTATAACAATACACTGGTATAATTATCTAAGCGGAAAACGAAAACAAGAAACCACATTTAGTTATACCTTTTCTCATTGGACAGCAAACAGCAATACTTCATCAGCTAAAATGGTCACTTTCTTCCAACATAAGTTGACAACAGCATCAGGACAGTGTAGAACACGAGCTGCCAATAGGACAGATCAGCAGTTCAGAAGTAGTTGAACATATTAGTACTGAACAGCATGGACAAATGGACAATTAAGGAATATGACTTCAGTTTTCAAATATAACCAGGGACGTAGAGGGGTTTAGAAGGAGAAGAGAGCAGCTGGACATCATCAGTGCATCAAGACTGGCTCTACCAGAGTTTTAGAAGGATTGACTTCAAGTTTCAAAGTCTCTCAATAATTAAAATAACTACAATCCTCTTGATTGGTCCTTCATGTGGGCTCATTTCAGGCGTCAGATTCAGAGTCCAATGGTCATCAATAACACCATCAAGTTTGCAACTATTCTGGATTTTCTCAGCGAAAGTGCATTGTCATTTCAATGATGTCACACAGTTCTGACAAAATATTACATTATCTAGTTTTGCAACATCAAGGTTCTCTCTCACGGTGCACAAAATAAGCTGACACAGTTCACATGAGAATCATGAGTTTCCTGTCTTGTTCGACCGCTAAAACAAATATTGCTACATAATAAATACTAAAACATGTTCTTCGCCTCCAATATAATAGAACTTTCAATATTAAATCAACAACTTAGAAAGACTTCAGGTCAGAGGGAACAGAATAGCAAGTCATTTTCCTCTACTGCAGCGAAATCAACCTTTCAGGCCTAGTCGAGCTAAGAAAACCTTAATACACATTAATACAATTTAAAACATTAATAAACCTATTGCACACCTTATAATTCAATTCAAATAAGCAAAGCAAAAATATTTAATCACAAACATTATTTACGACATGTTCGAACTGATTTAAATGCACATTTATTTTTCTGCACATGTGTTAATAAAATCCATTTAAATCAATGTAAGTACAATGAATTCATGTTCATTTAATACTTCAATTCTGATATCCATCCTAATACGAACACTCTCAACATTAACTCATGTTAGTGCTTCATTTAATATAAATGCAAAATCTCTTTCATGTTGAAACGTAGTGTTTAATATGAATGGCAGCCACATGTTCCACCATAATTCAAAAGTGCACATTTGACATTTCTATATTATTTTCTCTGTTAGGCCTTTAAATGTAAGTTACTTCATCACCATATACTAAATTATAGGACACTAATATATTAATCAAATGTATTCTATCTCAGTCCCTCTTCTGAGGCAATCTATGCCGCCACGAAATAACTTTTCTCATTTACAATTAAACAAATCAAAACCCTTGAGGTTTGCGATAATTTTCAATTCTGATAATACCTGTTTCTCATATTCTCCATTTCTATTTCATCCCTCCTATGTCTATTATGTATTCTTTGTCTTTTCCAGTAATTGTAAGCTTTGTAAATTCCAAGTGCACAAATTATGCACACTGTCACAATCAATAAAGGTTTCAGGATCATTCTCACAAATCCATTTCCCAAGTTTCCAAATCAAGATCCTACCTTCGAGAATCCTTCACCTATTGTCTCCCAAACATGTGTCTGCTTTAGATCATTTAAGTAATTTTTCAGACTTGTCAGGTTGGATAGGTATCTCCTTATCCCCTTCAAAATAGCTAATATTCTTCTGAGTAAATTAAGACTAAAACAACAAAAATCCAACATACACAAGTAAAGATGTCCCTTTTTAAAGGTTTAAATTAGTCTTACTCCTTAGGAATCAATGGTTGTATTTTTTTAGCACAAAGTACCTGGGATGCGTTAAAAACAAAGACTATGCAGGCCACAGAGGAGGTGAGGCACCGAAAAAGCAAAGCCATGCGTCGGTTCCTTACTGCAGGGGGGGTGATTCTTCCCTAGCAGGTGAGACGATGCATTTGTTCCTTACAAGCTGGGGAGGTGATGCATTGATTCACAGGAAAGGCAAAGCATTGATTTCCGGACACACAGCCTTGGTTCCTTACTGCAGCGCGGGGTCGATGAGAAATTGACGCCCAGGGACGAAGCATGGAAAATCCAGATGCACTGTGATGGTGAAACAGCAGTGAAACAAAGGTGAAACAGGCACTACGTCGATTCTGCAGCTGCGAGACAGATGCTGCATCACATTTTTCAGCCATGGGACAAGCGCTGCGTCGATTTTTCAGCCACAGCATGTCTGTGCATGGTTTTTCTCCTTCAGGTGACCAACTTACACTTCCAAGGGCCCAGGGACTGGAGTTGGCACCACTTGGCAAGTCAAGGCTCTCAGCAGAAGAGCCCAGGCACTGGCAGATGAATTCGTTGATGTCCCTGAGACTTCTTAACAGGAGGCAAGCTCTGTTCAAACCCATGGCGAACCTTGGAAAGCAGGATGTAGAAAGCAAAGTCCAGTCATTTCACTCCCAGGACAGAAGAAGCAGGCAGCAGGCCAGTACAAGAAAGCAACAGGCAGAGAGGCAGTCCCTCCTATAGCATCCAGCTCTTCTACCTGGCAGAATGTATTCAGTCCAGAAGTGTTTTGACTTTGTGGTGTTAGAGGTCCGGTGGTATACCCATTTCTGTCTTTGAAGTAGGCAAACTTCAAAGAGAATTCTTTGTAGTGCACAAGACCCTGCCTTTCCCTACCCTGGCCCCAGAACACTCCGGGGGTTGGAGACTGCTTTGTGTGAGGACAGGCACAGCCCTATTCAGTTGCAAGTGTCATCTCCTCCCACCACTCTAGCTCAGGAAGACCCATCAGGAAATCAGGGCACACCTCATGTCCCTTTGTGCGACTGTATAGAGTAAACTCAAAAACAACCCAACTGTCATCCTGATGCAGACGTGTAGTCCACAGACAGGCAGGGGCACAAAATGGTTAAGCAAGAAAATGCCTTCTTTCTGAAAGTGGCATTTTCAAACCTACAATTCTAAAACCAACTTCACCAAAAGATGTATATTTAAATTGTGAATTCAGTGACCCCCAAACTCCATAGCTCTATCTGCTCACAATAGGAAATTACACTTAAAAGGTATTTCAAGGCAATCCCCATGTTTCCCTATTGGAGACACAGGTCTTCTAATAGTGAAAACTGAATTTAGCAGTATTTCACTATCAGGACATGTAAATCACATCAGTACATGCCCTACCTTTTGAATACACTGCACCCTGCGCATTGGGGTTGACTTGGGTGTATCATAGGTGTGACTTAAATGTAGTAAAAGGGAAGGTTTGGGCCTGGCAAGTGAGTGCACTTGCCAGATCGAAATGGCAGTTTAAAACTGCCTACAAAGACACTGCAGTGGCAGGTCTGAGACATGTCTAGAGGGCTACTCATGTGGGTGGCACAATCAGTGCTGCAGGCCCACTAGTAGCATTTGAATTACAGGCCCTGGGCACACTGTTGCACTATAGTAGGCACTTACTAGTAAATCAAATATGGCAATCATTGATAAACCAATGACCAATACAATTGAGACAGAGACCACTTGCACTTTATCACTGGTCAGCAGTGGTAAAGTGCCCAGAGTCTTAAAGCCAGTAAAACTAAATTCAGCACAGGTTCAAAAACAGGAAGTCAGAAGCAAAAAGATAGGGGAAACCACGCCAAGAGCTGACAGGTCTAACAGCCCACCTGATGGATCACCACACTTTCCGTGCACAAACTAGGCAAAAAGAGCACTTATTTTTTTAAAGTTCCATGAAGATTCATCATATAGTGCCAAAGTTATTACCAAAACAAAAAAAACCCTAACTATAACTACCCAGTGGCGAAAGCCATTGGGTATTGATAGATAATGTGTCTCTAGTTGGCACAGGTATGCACCCTGTCCATGTAGGGATCACAAGCCTAGTCAGGGTATATCACAACACAACCTAAATTGTCCTGCGCTCACCCTCGGGTAGCTTGGCACAAGGCAGGCAGGCTTAACATAGAAGGTAATGTGTAAAGTATTTATGCAATAGCTCATATAGAAGCATTGTGAAAACACCACAAAAAGTACTCCACACCACATTAGAAAACTAAAGAATATTTATTTGAATAAAATAAGACCAAAATGACAAAATCCAATATGCACAAGTCAAAATGCTACTTTTTAAAGGTTTGGATGAGCTTCAATCCTTAAGAATCAGTTGTTGTATCCTTTTAACACACAGTACCCAGGATGAGTAAAAAATAATGGCGCAGAGGGTCACAGAGGAGGAGATACATCAGAATGTAATGCAATGCAACCGTCTTTCTGGTGCGGCAAAGGTGATGCATTGTTTCTTTCCACGTGGCAAGATGATGCGTCAATTTGCGGGCACGCAGCCTTGGTTCCTCACCACGATGGGGGGATATTTTGATTCCCAAGGACGATATGTGGAAAATCCAAAATGCATTGTGAAGAGGTGACAGGTGCTGCCTCAATCCAGCAGGTGATGCAGTGATTTTTCAGCCGTGAGACAGGAGCTGTGTCGATTGTGCAGGCGCTGTATCAAATTTTGCAGGCATTGCGTCACTTTTCCAGCACTGTGGATGTTCTCCGTTCGATGAAGTCTTTGATGGACCTTAGACTTCTCAACAGGGGGCAAGTTCTGTCCAAGCCCTTGGAGACCATGTGTGGAGGAAGGCAGAGTCCTTCTAGCAGAGTCAGGGGTCAGCAGGCAGCAAGGCAACAAGTAGAATGGCATTCCTTCCAGGAAAGCAGTCCAGATGAGTCCTTTGAGCATCATGGAGGTCCCTCTGATAGAGTCCGGCAGTAGGTCCAGAAGTGTCTGATTTGAGGGGGTGACAGACCCAGTATTTATACCCAAATGTGCTTTTGAAGTGGAGGAATACTTCAAAGAGTGGTTTTGAAGTGCACAATTTCAACTTTAAACGCGGTCCTGTCTGCCAGGATATCTGTGATGGGTTATCAGTCCTTTGTGTGAGATCAGGCCACTAGCCTTTGAAGTGTAAAGGAGAGCCCCTCCACCCTTCCTGCCCTGGAAGACCCATCAGTATGGAGATGATTGCAGATGCTGCAGAGTGTCCTGTGTTTGTGGCTGTCTGGGTGCAATGCACAAGGGGAGCGGTCAATCAGCACGGACCAGACGTGGACAGGAGGCAGGCTACAAGGCACAGAGATCAGTAAGTGCAGAGAAATACCTTTCTAAAAGTGGCTTTTCTAAAATAGTAATGCTAAATCCAACTTCGCCAGTAAGCATTATTTCTCAATACCATTCCAACCATACCAAACATGACAATGCCACTTCTTTCAGATCAGAAATCACCACTTAAAAGTACATAAGAAAATTTCCAATGCTGGTCTATGAGAGGAGAAGGTTTCACAATAGTGAAAAAATGACTATGGGTTTTTTTCACTACAAGGGCATGTAAAACATACACTGACATGTCCTGCCTTTTACTTACATAGTGTCCTTCCCTATAGGCTACCTAGAGCATACCTTAGGGACGACTTATATACAATAAAAGGGGAGTTTAAGGCCTGGTAAATAGTTTTAAATGGCAAGTTGAAGTGGCAGTGAAACTGTACACAGGCCTTGCAATGGCAGGCCTGAAACATGGTAAGAGGCTACTTGTGTGGGTGGCACAATCAGTGCTGCAGGCCCACTACTAGCATTTAATTTACAGGCCCTGAGCACATGTAGTGCACCTTACTAGGGACTTACAAGTAAATTAAATATGCAGATTAGGGCTGAACCAATGTTACCATGTTTTAGGGAGAGAGTACATGTACTTTAGCACTGGTTAGTAGTGGTAAAGTGCCTATAGTCCCAAAGCCAACAACAAGCATTTACAATGCATCGGGTCTCGCGTTTGCTCATGTTAGAGCTGATCGCGATGTAAACTCCTAACCCGACTTTTCACCTATCGGGCCACAGTGCATTTATGTACATAACCCGAAAAAGTGAAATCAAGTATGTAAAGCGCTCGACTTCTGCCAAGCGAGATCGGACTCGTAAATTAGAGAAAAAAAAGTCCACAAGCCCGATGGAAAACAGCGAGCCTCGCATGTTTTCTGTACTTGGTCGCTGCGCTGGAGGAGGGCTAGCCACTGGAAAAGGCATGACATATGCGTGCCTTCGACTAATGAAAGCAAGCAGATTTTATTAGGGAAGCCCACCAACCAATAAAAAACACTGACGTGAAGTTGACAGGGCTCCGAGCCTTTTTCTAAATACAAAAGAGTCTCGCTGCAAACGCATGCGTGAGCGCATGCAACGCAGGCTCGACCCTAAAAATGAGGAGGAGGAAGGCAAAAAGTTTGGGGTGACCCTTCAGGGCAAGGACGGCCAGTTTGACATTGTCAAGGCTACTAGGATTACGTGACGTGGAGGGCCAAACTATGCAGCAAGATTATTTAAATGATGTGACAAAAAATGGGATCTTTGTGGTATGCTGTATATCAGTGTTAATATTTTGCAAATTATGCCATAAATTATATTGCAAAAGCAGTACATTCATATTTATACAGCAAACACTGTAGTCACAGATTTACCTAACCTTCACAACTGCCCATTATTTCATTAAGAATTTAGTCCAGGAGAAAAACGTTTTTTTTCAAGCTAAATGTGCATAAATAAACATGCAGTATTAAAATATATAACAAGCACAATGTATAATATGTTACTATATTGCCTTAGTATGGATCTGATGACTTTGTCCGTATTGTTTATGCAGGATGTTGCGGTATGATGGCAAATTTGGACTATATTTTGCAGTTACCTGTTACGTATTATCTATCTATCTATCTATCTATCTATCTATCTATCTATCTATCTATCTATCTATCTATCTATCTATCTATCTATCTATCTATCTATCTATCTATCTATCTATCTATCTATCTATCTATCTATCTTAATATTTGTATTTTATACATATATAGTATATAAAACCTACTCTGCACGCTTTAACAGATGCCTGAGTCATCCATCACACATTTTATATTCCATATTTATTGAACATTTTTGGAGAAACGGTATTCACAAAAGTTTGTGGGTAGATACAGACGGGTCTATCTTTTGCTTAGTTGGAAAACTAATTTGTAGATTTTACATATATTCAAATCCCTTGACGCTCCAAAGACAAAAAAAAATGTTACAAACATATTCCAATCTGATTGGTTTATGGACTATTTTTTCTCTGTATGCCACTTTCAGATCTGCCGATTGCTGCCTGCAGATATAACTGCAGATCCAAGCCATATGATTTTTAAATGTTGTGAAAAAATATGTTGAAGGCCAAAATCTGGTGACAGCTTAGGAGTCTGGAAATGTATCTCGCATTTCCCAGGATGAAATCGTAAATGGGCATGTTACCCCTCCTTTAAAAAAAAATACTTTGTGAAAAGGGATCTGCCGTTCTAGATGGGGAGCTAAGAATTCAATGGTTGTGCACTTAATAGATTGTGTATCCTAGAAAATATTATGGGTGGCATCTTGGCCTCTTGGAAAGGTCGTTTTTGACATCCATCCATCTTATTTCCTCTACTTGTCATTGTAAGCTATTAAAAAAAGGCAGAAGAAAGAAAAGCAACGTTCTGTTTTCGTTGCTTTAAACAGCCTCCCCCCAGTGCGGAGCCTTTTTTTGGCTATTTTGGGTAGTTTGCGCTTAGGCCTTTATAACGTTTTGACAACATAAACTATCCATGCAAAATTCACGTCCTTTTTTGCCAAGATCCTAGGAATTCTAAAGGTACCCAGAGTTTGTGGGTACCTCTGGAGAAGACCAAGAAATTTGCCACTATACAGCGAAAATTGTGTTTTTTCTCTAAAAAAATTGGGGAAGGGGCTGCAGAAGAAAGCATGTGGTGTTTTCCCTGAAAATGGCATCAACAAATGCTTTGCAGTGCTAAAATCCCTGACTTCCCAACTTTCAGTAACTGACAGGCTTGAATCAGAAAAACACATTTTTCAACACAGTTTTTTCATCTTACTGGGAGACACCCTATTTTTACTACTTTTTGTGCTTTTAGCCTCCTTCCAGTTAGTGACAGAAATGGGTGTAAAACCAATGCTGGATCCAGGACAGCTAAACATTTCTGAAAAGTAGACAAAATTCTGAATTCAGCAATGGGTCATTTGTGTCGATCCTACAAGGTTTTACTACAGAAAATAACAGCTGAAATAAAAGGAATATTGAAATTCAGGTGAAAAAACAGCCATTTCCCTCCACGTTTTACTCTGTAACTTTTTCCTGCGATGTCAAATTTTCAAAAACAATACCCTGTTACGTCTGCTGGAATCTTCTGGTTGCAGGGATATCTAGGGCTTATAGGTTCATCAAGAACCCTAGGTACCCAGAGGCAATACATGAGTTGCACCTTGCAATGGGTTTTCAATGTATTACAGGTATACAGCAATTCATTTGCTGAATTATAAAAAGTGATAAATAGGTATCAAGGAAACTTTTGAATTTTGAAAATGGGCACAAGTTAAGGTGTTGAAAAGCAGTGGGTATTTGCACATCTCTGAATCCGGGGGTCCCCATACTAGCATATGAATTACAGGGCATTTCTCAAATACACTTCTTTATTACACACTGTCTTACATTTGAAAGGAAAACATGTAGAGAAAGACAATGGGCAGTAACACTTGTTCTCCTATTCTGTGTTTTTTGTAAAGTGCCTAGCTGTGGATTTTGGCCTCTAGCTCAGCCGGCACCTAGGGAAACCTAGCAAACCTATACATTTATGGAAAGTAGACACCTAGGGGAATCCAGAATGGGGTGACTCTCACTAGGCTCTATTACCCAGAATCCTTTGCAAACCTCAAAATTTGGAAAAAAACACTTTTTCCTCACATTGTGGTGATGGAAAGTTCTAGAATCTAAGAGGAGCTACACATTTCCCTCCATCCAGCATTCCCCCAAGTCTCCCGATGAAAATGGTACCTCACTTGTGTGGGTAGGCCTAGTGCTCGTGACCAGAAATGTCCCAAAACACAATGTGAACACATCACATTTTCAGAAAGAAAACTGACCTGTTTTTTGCAAAGGGCCTAGCTGTGGATTTTGGCCTCTAGCTCGGCCGGCACCTAGGGAAATGGTAGAAATGGGGTCTCTAGTTGGCAGTCGGTTTGCACCCTGTCCAAGTAGGGTCCCTCACTCTAGTCAGGATAAGGGAGATACCCGCTCAGATAACCCCTGCTCCTCCCCTTGGTAGCTTGGTACGAGAAGTCAGGCTTATCTCAGAAGCAATGTGTAAAGCATTTGCACATAACACACTGTAATAAGTGAAAACACTACAAAAGGACACCACACTAGTTTTAGAAAAACTAGCCAATATTTATCTATATAAAACAAGACCAAATACGATAAAAATCCAACATACAGTAAGAAAAATATGAATTCTGCAAGATTTACTCAAAACTACAGTTCCATGAAGTCGATAGCTCCACCTGTGGCTATCAAGGCGTAGTGATCGACAAAACCAACAGTTCAGGCTGGCCGAGGTGTTGCGGGCCAGCTACGGTGTCGGGAAGACCCGCAAACAGTACCTTGGATTTGCAGCGCGTCGTGATCCTCGCAGTGAGCTCCGGAGAGCAGCGTCACTGATGTCGCTGTGTTGGTTCCGGAGTCGGTGCAGGAGTCGTCGGGCTCTCGAGGTCACAAGCGTTGCAGATCGAACTCCAGGCTGATGAAGTCAGGTGCGCCGGTGTGGATGGCGTCAGGGCTGCGGTGCGAAGTGAGACGATATGACGTGCGGTGTCCACAGGTCAAGGTGCAAGCATCCGCTCTGCGACGGCGTCCAGCGGCGTAGGTGAGACCAGGGCTGCGGTGTGAAGTGGGGTGGTGTGACGTGCGGTGTCCACAGATCACGATGCAGGATGTGTCGTCGTCGTTGCTGAAGCACTGTCGTGGGTAGGCCCAAGCCAGCAGTGTGGGACAGGACGGTGCTTCGAGACCCTCATGAGCGGTGTCCACAGGCCACGGTGCAGGCAGGATGCCTGGTGAGGACACAGGAGTCGATGGTGCTGGTGTCGGTGGACTGCGGCTACGGCGCAGGATGGGACGGTGCTTCGTGTACCTCACGAGCGGTGTCCAGAGGCCACGGTGCAGGCACAGGCCCCAGTGTCAGCAGGAGCATCGTCGTCGGGGATGCCCAGGCTGCAGTGTGTGCAGGCGATGCCAGAGTGCGGGGCCCATAGGTCGCGGTGCGAGCAGCGGCTCAGTGAAGTCATCCGATAATGGCGCCGGCGAGACCAGGGTCGCGGTCAGAAGTGGGGCAATGCGAATCCGTGTGCCGCCAGCAGGTCACGGTGCAGGCCAGCTGCGTTGTTTGCGGCGTCACTGTGGTTTCTCCTCTTGAACAGCACAAAACACACAGTTCACAGTGCTGCAGGACGAGGAAACTGAAGTCTTTGTTGTGCCTGAGTCTTCCAACAGGAGGCAAGCTCTACTCCAAGGCCTTGGAGAATTTTCTCAAGCAGTACACACACCCTTTGCACTCTTTTCAGGCAGAAGCAGCAACTGCAGGCCAGTCCAGCAAAGCAACACAGCAAGGGGACAGTTCTCCTCCTTCAGCTCTTCAGCTCTTCTCCTGGGCAGAGGTTCCTCTTGATTTCAGAAAGATTCTAAAAGTCTGGGTGTAAGGAAATGCCTCCTTGGCATGGTTTCCCCCTGACGTTTTGCCTTTGCTGATGCTAAGTTATGACTTGAAAGTGTGCTGGGACCCTGCTTACCAGGCCCCAACACCAGTGTTCTTTCCCTAAACTGTACCTTTGTCTCCACAATTGGCACAACCCTGGCACTCAGGTAAGTCCCTTGTAACTGGTACCTCTGGTACCAAGGGCCCTGAAGCCAGGGAAGGTCTCTAAGGGCTGCAGCATGTCTTATGCCACCCTAGGGACCCCTCACTCAGCACATGCACACTGCTTCACAGCTTGTGTGTGCTGGTGGGGAGAAAATGACTACGTCAACATGGCAATCCCCTCAGAGTGGCATGTCAACCTGCTACTGCCTGTGACATAGGTAAATCACCCCTCTAGCAGGCCTTACAGCCCTAAGGCAGGGTGCACTATACCACAGGTGAGGGCATAAGTGCATGAGCACTATACCCCTACAGTGTCTAAGCAAAACCTTAGACATTCTAAGTGCAGGGTAGCCATAAGAGTATATGGTCTGGGAGTTTGTCAAACACAAACTCCACAGCACCATAATGGCTACACAGAGAACTGGGAAGTTTGGTATCAAACTTCTCAGCACAATAAATGCACACTGATGCCAGTGTGCAATTTATTGTAAAATACACCCAGAGGGCATCTTAGAGATGTCCCCTGAAAACATACCCGACTTCCAGTGTAGGCTGACTAGTTTTTGCCAGCCTGCCACACACCAGACATGTTGCTGGCCACATGGGGAGAGTGCCTTTGTCACTCTGTGGCCAGGAACAAAGCCTGTACTGGGTGGAGGTGCTTCTCACCTCCCCCTGCAGTAACTGTAACACCTGGCGGTGAGCCTCAAAGGCTCACCCCTTTTGTTACAGCGCCACAGGGCATCCCAGCTAGTGGAGATGCCCGCCCCTCCGGCCACTGCCCCCACTTTTGGCGGCAAGGCTGGAGGAGATAATTAGAAAAACAAGGAGGAGTCACCCACCAGTCAGGACAGCCCCTAAGGTGTCCTGAGCTGAGGTGACCCTTACTTTTAGAAATCCTCCATCTTGTGGATGGAGGATTCCCCCAATAGGATTAGGGAGGTGCCCCCCTCCCCACAGGGAGGAGGCACAAAGAGGGTGTAGCCACCCTCCAGAACAGTAGCCAGTGGCTACTGCCCTCTCAGACCTAAACACACCCCTAAATTCAGTGTTTAGGGGCACCCCAGAACCTAGGAAACTATATTCCTGCAACCTTAACCAGAAGAAGGACTGCTGACCTGAAGCACTGCAGTGAAGATGGAGATGACAACTGTTTTGGCCCCAGCCCTACCGGCCTGTCTCTCCACTTCGAAGAAAACTGCAACAGCGACACATCCAACAGGGACTAGCGACCTCTGAAGCCTCAGAGGACTGCCCTGCAGCCAAGGACCAAGAAACTCCTGTGAACAGCAGCCCTGTTCAACAATCTGCAACTTTCTTGCAACAAAGAAACAACTTTAAAGACTTCACGTTTCCCGCCGGAAGCGTGAGACTTCCCACTCTGCACCCAACGCCTCCAGCTCGACCTGCGGAAAACCAACACCTCAAGGAGGACTCCCCGGCGACTGCGAGCCCGTGAGTAGCCAGAGACGACCCCCCTGTGCCTCCACAGCGACGCCTGCAGAGGTAATCCAGAGGCTCCCCCTGATCGCAACTGCCTGTAACAAGGGACCCGACGCCTGGAACCAACACTGCACCCGCAGCCCGTGGGACCTGAAGGAACCGAACTCCAGTGCAGGAGCGACCCCCAGGTGACCCTCTGCCTAGCCCAGGTTGTGGCTACCCCGAGGAGCCATCCCTGTGCCTGCCTGCATCGTTGAAGAGACCCCCAGGTCTCCCCATTGCTTTCAACACAAAACCCGACGCCTGTTTGCACTCTGCACCTGGACGCCCCTGTGCCGCTGAGGGTGTACTTTCTGTGCCTGCTTGTGTCCCCCCCACTGCCCTACAAAACCCCCTTGTCTGCCCCCTGAGGACGCGGGTACTTACCTGCTGGCAGACTGGAACCGGGGCACCCCTGTTCTCCGTTGAAGCCTATGGGTTTTGGGCACCACTTTGACCTCTGCACCTGACCGGCCTTGAGCTGCTGGTGTGGTAACTTTGGAGTTGCCTTGAACCCCCAACAGTGGGCTATCTTGGACCCAACTTTGAACCCTGTAAGTGTTTTACTTACCTGTGAACTTAACATTTACTTACCTCCCCCAGGAACTGTTGATTTTTGCTCTGTGTCCACTTTTAAAATAGCTTATTGCCATGTTTGCCAAAACTGTACATGCCATTGTGATTATTCAAAGTTCCTAAAGTACCTAAGTGAAATACCTTTCATTTGAAGTATTACTTGTAAATCTTGATCCTGTGGTTCTTAAAATAAACTAAGAAAACATATTTTTCTATATAAAAACCTACTGGCCTGGAGTAAGTCTTTGAGTGTTTGTTCCTTATTTATTGCCTGCATGTGTACAACAAATGCTTAACACTACCCTCTGATAAGCCTACTGCTCGACCACACTACCACAAGATAGAGCAATAGAATTATCTCTTTTTGCCGCTATCTTACCTCTAAGGGGAACCCTTGGACTCTGTGCACACTATTTCTTACTTTGAAATAGTATATACAGAGCCAATTTCCTACACTGGGGTTTTGGGTCTTCTTCTCATACCAAGTTCTGCCTTTGAAGTTGGCAACTTCAAAGCAAAGTCTCAAGTTTTTGCAAGATCCTTCCTTATCCAGACCAGGCCCCAGACACTCAACAGGGCGTCAGAGATGGCATTGTGTGAGGACAGGCACAGTCCTTTCAGGTGTGAGTGACCACTCCTCCCCTCCCCTCCAGCACAGATGGCTAATCAAGATATGCAGGGTACACCCTAGCTCCCTTTGTGTCACTGTCTAGAGGAGAGGTGTGAACAGCCCAACTGTCAAACTGACCCAGGCAGGGAATCCACAAACAGGCAGAGTCACAGAATGGATTAAGCAAGAAAATGCCTACTTTCTAAAAGTTACATTTTCAAACAGTCTCAAAACCAACTTCACTAAAAGATGTATTTTTAAATTGTGAGCTCAGAGACCCTAAACTCCACATTTTCATCTGCTCTCAAAGAGAATCTGGGCTTTAAGGATATTTAAAGGCAGCCCCCATGTTAACCTATGAGAGGGATAGGCCTTGCACAGTGAAAACCGAATTTGGCAGTATTTTACTTTTAGGACATAGAAAACGCATTAGTATATGACCTACCTTAAACATACACTGCACCCTGCCCATGGGGCTACCTAGGGCCTAACTTAGGGGTGCCTTACATGTAGTAAACGGGAAGGTTGAGGCCTGGCAAGTGGGTAAACTTACCAAGTCGAATTGGCTGTTTAAAACTGCACACACAGACACTGCAATGGCAGGTCTGAGTCATGTTTACAGGGCTACTAATGTGGGCGGCACAACCAGTGCTGCAGGCCCACTAGTAGCATTTGATTTACAGGCCCTGGGCACCTCTAGTGCACTTTACTAGTAAATCAAATATGCCAGTCATGAATAAACCAATCAACAGTACAATTTCTATAGGGAGCACTTGCACTTTAGCACTGATTAGCAGTGGTAAAGTGTGCAGAGACAATAAACCAGCAAAAACAGACCTAATAAAATATGAGGAAGAAGGCAAAATGTTTGGGGATAACCCTGCAAAAAGGGCCATTTCCAATAGGAAACCTACCAAACCTGTGCATTTTTTTAAAATAGGCACCTAGGGGAATTCGGGATGTGGTGACTTGTGGGCCTCTCACCAGGTTCTGTTACCCAGAATCCCTTGCAAACCTCACAATTTGGCCAAAAAAACACTTTTTACTCACATTTTGGTGATAGAAAGTTCTGGAATCTGAGAGGAGCCACAATTTTCCTTCCACTCATCATTCCCCCAAGTCTCCCGATACAAATGGTACCTCACTTGTGTGGGTAGGCCTAGTGCCTATGACAGGAAATGCCCCAAAACACAACATGGACACATCACAGTTTTTACATTTAAATCTGCTGTGTTTTTTGCTAAGTGGCTAGCTGTGGATTTTGGCCTGTAGGTCAGCCGGCACCTAGGGAAACCTAGCAAACCTATACATTTATGTAAAGAAGACACCTAGGGGAATCCCGAATGGGGTGCCTTGTGGGGCTCTCACCAGGCTCTATTACCCAGAATCCTTTGCAAACCTCAAGATTTGGCAAAAAAACACCTTTTCCTCACATTTCGGTGATGAAAAGTTCTAGAATCTAAGAGGAGCCACACATTTCCCTCCATCCAGCATTCCCCTAAGTCTCCTGATAATAATGGTACCTCACTTGTGAGGGTAGGCCTAGTGCCCGCGACCGGAAATGTCCCAAAACAGAACATGAACACATCACATTTTCAGAAAGAAAACTGACCTGTTTTTTGCAAAGTGCCTAGCTGTGGATTTTGGCCTCTAGCTCGGCCGACACCTATGGAAACCTACCATACCTGTGCATTTTTCAAATCTAGACACCTAGGGGAATTCAGGATGGGGTGACCTATGGGGCTCTCACCAGGTTCTATTACCCAGAATCCTTTGCAAACCTCGAAATGAGGCCAGAAAAAACACTTTTTCTTCACATTTCGTGATAGACATACTGGAATCTGAGAGGAGCCACAAATTTCCTTCCACCCAGCATTTCCCCAAGTCTCCCGATAAGAATGGTATCTCACTTGTGTGGGTAGGCCTAGTGCCTGTGACAGTAAATGCCCCAAAACACAACATGGGCTGATCACATTTTCCGAAAGAAAACTGAGCTGTTTTTAGTAAAGTGCCTCGCTGTGTATTTTGGCCTCTAGCTCAGCTGGCACCTAGGGAAACCTAGCAAACCTATACATTTATGAAAAGTAGAGACCTAGGGGAATTCGTAATGGGGTGACTAGCAGGACTCTCAACAGGTTCTGTTACCTAGAATCCTTTGCAAACCTCAAAATGTGGCCAGAAAAAAACACTTTTTCTTCACATTTCGGTGATAGACATACTGGAATCTGAGAGGAGCCACAAATTTCCTTCCACCCAGCATTTCCCCAAGTCTCCCGATAAGAATGGTACCTCACTTGTGTGTGTAGGCCTAGTGCCTGTGACAGGAAATGCCCCAAAACACAACATGGACACATCACATTTTCCGAAAGAAAACTGACCTGTTTTTTGCAAAGTGCCTAGCTGCGGATTGTGGCCTCTAGTTTAGCCAGCACCTAGGGAAACCTAGCAAATGTATAAATTTTTAAAACCTAGACACCTAGGGGAATTCAGAATGAGGTGACATGTGGGACTCTGACCAGGCTCTGTTACCCAAAATCCTTTGCAAATATCGATATTTGGCAAAAAAAAACACTTTTTCCTCACATTTTGGTGATGGAAAGTTCTGGACTCTAAGGGGAGCCACAAACTTCCTTCTACCCAGCGTTCCCCCAGGTCTCCCAGTAAAAATGGTACCTCACTTGTGTAGGTAGGCCTACTGCCTGCGACAGGAAATGCCCCAAAACACAACATTGACACATCCCATTTTCCAAAAGAAAACAGCTGTTTTTTGCAAAGTGCCTAGCTGTGGATGTTGGCCTCTAGCTCAGCTGCACCTAGGGAAACCTAGCAAAACTATACATTTTAAAAAAATAGACAGCTAGGGGAATTCAGAATGGGGTGACTTGTGGGACATTCACAAGGTTCTGTTACCCAGAATCCTTTGCAAACCTCAAAATATGGCAAAAAAAACACTTTTTCCTCACATTTCGGTGATGGAAAGTTCTAGAATCTGAGGGGAACCACAAACTTCCTTCCACCCAGCATTCCCTCAAGTCTCCCGATAAAAATGGTGCCTCACTTGTGTGGGTAGGCTAGTGTCCGCGACAGGAATGGATCATGCAAGGGTCAATGGTAGTCCTGGAGTAATCCATTCCTGACGCAGGCACTACGCACAGGCACACAAGTGAGGTTGTGTTTTTGTCAGGACAGGTGGAGAAACACTGGGTTGTAGACTTAGTGGAATGCTGGGTGGTAGAAAATATGTGGCTGTCTGCAGATTCCAGGACTTCTGCTCACTGAAATGCAAGGCAAAAGTGTTTTTTAAGCAAATGTTGTGATTTCAAGGGGATTCTGGGTGAAGGAAAACTGGTGAGAACCACACAGGTCCTGCACCCTTGGACTCTCCTGGTACTAGTATGTTGAAGTTAATCCACCAATCAAACTGGTTGGTTTTAGCACCTCCAGAAATTATGGTTTCAAAGCATGAATACTTATCAAAGTATCTGAATATTGAAACCAAGCCTTCTGATGGTGGGGCATAAAGCCACGTCCAGGCACCAACTTCTTTATGGTCCATTCACACGCCATTGACAAACAACAAACAACCCTTTTATACCGCCAGCCATGGGCCCAGTCCAACCAATCACTGCACTCACATTAACTTACCGCTGCCAGACAAGGGCCCATCACATTCATACGCCACAGGACAGAATAGGTTTGACTGCATTTTACCACCTGTCAAGTAACCTCCTCCTTCTTCCTGATCATTACCGAAGGCATGCATAACAAACCTTTACTAATGACTCCCATGACAGCCAACCGAGGCTCAGGAAGACATGTTTTTCATGCGCCTTTAGCGCACTCGCTGTGCTAAATCCAACTCTTTCCAGTTTGTTGATGGAAGTCGGGGTGTCCGAGTATGCCGTACAGAGCGATTCCTCGAACTGAGTGATCATATCTACCTATGAAACTAAGGGAGACATGCTGGGGAATTCTTGTGATGTTCCCTAAAGAGAAGTTCACAGGCTATGAAAAAGGGTAGTGTTTGGCACACAGGGGAGTCCGTGAGAATATAGCATATGTCCCAGGCCAACATTATGTGCAGTGCTGTGACTGTAATGCACTTATCATACAGCATACTGAACATCTACTAAGTTCTGATGGAGGATGAACATGAAAAGCAGATCAAACACTGACCCATACGTGTCATTGTCCTTCAGTGCTGGGATTGCACCAATGGGTTTGAATCCATGTACTACCTTTACTATCTGCCTTCTACCTTGCAATATCCCTGTGAAGGCATACCTACCCTAAGCTTTCCTTACCCATTCATGTCTCTGTTCTCATCAGAGTCCTGACTAATCCCGTATAATCGCCAAGTGAACCTATACTAGTTTGTGGATGCAAGTTGGGGGTGTCCGGGTATGCCTTTGGAGGCCTATTCCTCGAACTGAGCAAGCATATCTACTGTTGAAATTAAGGCAGACATGCTGGTGAAGAAATCCTAAGGTCTCTAAAGTAAAAAGTCAAACAAATATCCTGTGGGACTCATTCACCAACACTTCTCATTTTGCTTTGAAAGTGGAGTTACAAATTGAGTTTGCACACTTACAAAGTAGAAATGTTGGTGAATATGTCCGACAGGACGTTTGTTTGACTTCTTACACTTACTCTGGTTCTCGTTGCACATGCAATCATGGTGGTCGTTGTGCAGCATACATAAGTTCCGTAACAAGCACTTCAAAATTCAGTCATGCTTTTAACATTCACACAGGGTACTCCATGACAATGTGGCATATGTTCTGTCCACTAGTATGTGCAGTATGGGGACTATAATGCACTTTAATTGAACAGAACACCTACCACGTTCTGATGGTGGATATATGTCTCAAGCAGGCCATAAGGAAGTCCATGATTTCCTAAAGTAGATCAAGTAAAATTCTGTGGCTGCTTGCCTAACGAAGCAGTGTCCCGTTGATGTTCGGGATCCATGCACAGCCACTAAAAGGATTACCCAACAGCAGCTCCATCTCAGTCGATTTCCCAGAACTTTGCTTTAGTATGATACAACGTAAAGCAAGTAGGGACACAGAGGCCTGGTTGAGATGGGCACTGGGGACAGTAATACCGACTCTCCTGCCGATTTCCATGCTTCGAGCACACTTTACAGCGACGACATGGATGATCCTTTTTGGGTGTTTTAGGAATGCGATCAGCAAAGTGTTGCTCCTGCAGCCTTGCCACATCCTCCAGAACATATGAGGTAGAGGCTGCTGCTGCTTCTGCAACATCAGTGAGGCTTTCAATTACAGACAACTGGAAGTCAAGGAGAGTCATGAGTCTTCCTGTGGTTGGCTGATGGTAAACAACATACGCATTGTATGTTGCCATCTGGATGAGGTGGGTAAACAGTTTCTTGTACTAAGTGCAAGTTTTATGACACGCATTGTATGGTTGAATAACCTGGTCATTCTTGTCCACTCTGCCCATGTACTTATTGTAATCAAGAATACAGATGGGCTTGTGGACTTCGGCCGTCTGACCTCAAACCATGATGGGGAAGTGCTCTCATCATGAATTGTACTGAGCACGTATACATTACGCCTATCCAAGAACTTGAGTGCGAGCAGTTCGTTGGAACGCAATGCAGTACTCTGGGATTTTTGGAGCTTCTTGCAAACAAGCTCCTCCAGGAATCCTTTGTGGTTACAACAAAGTGTACCACAGGCCACAGTGCCAGCTTTGTAGAGTTCACTGAACAGCTCTACTCCTGTATAGAAACTGTCCACATAGAGGTTATAACCTTTGTGAAGGAGTGGCTGGACAAGTTCCCATACAATCCTACCTGTGACCCCTAACGCAAGAGGGCAACCTACAGGGTTTAGGGTAGAGTTCTTTCTCTGTATACACTCTCAAGCTGTACACATAACCAGAAGAGCTCTCACACAGCATGTACAGCTCTGTGCCATAGCAAGCTGTTTTGCTCGCAATGTACTGCCTGAACAGCAGCCGTCCTTTGTACAGGATTAAGGACTCATCGACTGCTATATTCTTTCCAGGCGTAGAGATCTCTGGAAACCTGGCAGACAAATGTTCCATGACAGACTAAATTTTGAACAACCTTTTATGGTCTGGATGATCCTGGGGCAATGCAGCAGAATTGTCATTGAAATGCAGCATGCGCTGCAGTAGCAAAAAACGATCTCTACTCATGTATGGTGCGAAGATGGGGGTTACTCAAACCGTGCAAGTCATCCACTGGGACTGCAAGGTAGTTTTCTGCACTAAAAAATCTTCAACTCCACCAGCGAAGTGGTAGTCCACTGGCATGCCCTAGAATGGAGCCATTGGGTGCCTCAGTACTCCCTCAGAAATTGGTCTGCACGCAAATTTGTTTGCTGCACAATTTCCTGAAGGAAGTCAACATCCAAAAATAGATGGACGTAGTCGACTGACAAAAAGTTGGCTGTATCGACTTTACATCCAGCGTCACCAGTAAAAGGTGGAATTTGGGGCTGAACTAAACAGGGAGGTGGCCAAGAGAGCACTCTCTCTGTGCTTGTGGCTGTATGCACCTGCTCTCTGGGTTCGGCTAGCCCAATGTTGTCCCACTGCATAGACTGTACTTACAAAGGGACTGTTGTCTTCGCCTCCTTCAGAATCACTGGAAGAGGTGCCGTCGGCTGAGACTCCGCCGACTGAAAAATCATTCCCAGATTCTGCCTCATTGTCCTTTCCCTCTCGGTCTCGGTCTCTGATCCTGCCTCAGAGCTATCCTCCATAACCTGATTTAGGGCTTGAGCAGCAATCATCCGAGACGCCATCTCTGCTACTGGCTAAACTGTCCCTCTAAAGTACTACTCTACGTAGAAGGTAGATAGAGCCACAAAATTGCTTGTGGGTGTGTGTGATGTGTCTAATAGTAAATGTTGTCACCTTACCTTCCCTTCTTCTACTATTCAGCAGATTCTCTGAAGACACTGAAAAAAAACAAAAAAGACACAGTATTACTTCACCTTATTACATACCCATCATCACAGCTTTTAGCGCTGTTGGCACCCAGTGTGACAGTCATTTTTGGTGCTCTGCCTCCCATGACTTCCTCTTCTAATTCCCTCAGTACAACCCAGCAAAGGTGCCCCTCATATCTCCATAGTCCCCCTTACACATACATTTCATTTGTTTTAAAGCACAGGTAACCTGCAGGTAGCCTGGCTTTACTAATTCACTCAGCTAAATACATATACATGTATATCCTTTGCAGAAGGCAAATAAACCACCTGCGCTACTTTACGGCGTCAAAACTGCCACTACCCCCAAGACAGATATATCACTTCTATATATGTGTGGTTTCCCTGGGGGGGGCGATTGTGGCTCCCGGTAAACAACACATGTAAAAAAAAATATATATATATATATATACATATCTATAGAGATTTGTCTCTTGTCATATATATACAGATATATATATATAGATATATATATATAAATGTGTGTATAAATATATATATATTATTATATATATATATATATATATGTGTATATATATTATTAATATTATATATATATATATATATATATATATATATATATATATATACATATATATATATATATATATATATCCATATATATAGATATATATATATATATTTGATACATATATAAAGAGAGACTGACTCTCTACATCACTTCTCTTTTTTTTTTATACATGTGTGATTTCCATGGGGCCGATCGTGGCACATGTATAAGAAAAGAATGCTCCCATATGGGGTCAGCCCAAGGGCTGACATCAACATTTTTAGTTTTTTTAAATATTCCCGGGGGAGGCGCAATTGCCCCCCCCAAGGGAAAACTATTTCACTAAAATTACCCCCAGGGGTCGGCCCATGTAAGAAGAGCCGACCCCGCCATTTGTTTTTAAAAAAATACATTTATTTCATAATCTGGGAGGCGCGAGCCCAATTACAAGGGGGCTGACCCCCCCAAACAAGATCCCCTGTGTTTAGGGGTGTTTCTTGGCCATGGATCGCAGCCACGCTGGTGCCACGGAAGGGACTTTCCCCTTTCCATTGATGCCTCCCTAGCATCTGGGGAGGTTGTTTGGTGTTTTTTTTCCACTGGAGTAGGGAGAGCACGCTAACCTGCTCCTCCGCTGCTCCGGTGGGGAAAAATGTTATGTCAGCGCACCTCTCAGCGCGCTGACGTCACAGAGTGGTGGGTGAGGGGGTGGAGGAAACGCAGAAGGTTTTCTGTGTCTCCCAGGGTAATTTTTAAAAAAATCCTCCGGTGGATTTTTTAACTCCCTCTCTGGTGTCGCCCACTGGTCGTGACCCACACCAGGGAGGTAGTGTGGGCGTTGGCCAGTGGCTGATGCCCACACCAATGAGGTTAATAATTTACTGGCTACAGTATAGTAGTGAAGCATGCACAAACATTTCATTTTGTGAAAGTGAAAAAAAAAGAGGCAGTGGTCCATGGCACCACTGCGTCTTCTTAAAAAAAAAACACATTCCTGTTTCGTTTAAAGGAAACATGCTGCGCTAAACAATGCTTTGTTAAAAAGCAATCACATATATTGTGGTCTTCTGACCCAAGTAGGCCACCATCCCTGTAATGGAAGCAATTCCTAGTGAGTCACAAATTGCAGCATACCTCATTAATATTTATGAGGTAAGCCGATTTGCGACACACTAGGAATCGCTAATTTAAAATTCAAACTTTCAGACTTGAGATATTGCGATTTTCAAATTGAGATTTGGTAAAAATCGCAATTTGGAAACATCAATCACTAACCTTGCTTCAATATGCCCCAAATAATGTCCCTCAAATACAGTGCTTAATTTGTGCTTGTTGTTTTTGGTGAGGAGCACCAGCACTTATTTTTTAGGGCCAACGCTTATTTTTCTGCCTCAAGCATTTACTGCAAGCAAAAGACACATATGGGAAAGTCGGAGGAAGAGAAAAACTAAAATGCGTCACAGTGGGAGAACGCAGAAAGCTGCAAGAGTTAGCTGAAGAGGCCGGGAGTGGCTGTAAAGAGATTAATGAGGCCCGAGATGGCTTCAGGATTTGGCTGCCTCAGTATTCTGTGCTCGCACATTTTATTGCAGCATCTTGTTTAAGAGAATAGCTTTGAGCACCGGCATGTTTTTGTTTACAAATTAAGCACTGCTCAAGTATATTTCTCACCTACAGTTAATGATGTATGTTTTAGAATTATCACATTTTTATGTGTTTCCAGAGCTCTGTGGAGTCACTGATTGAAGATCATGCCATTGGTCTTTTGGGGGAATAGCTTGACCTGCATGTACTGGCCGAACAGCAGGTTTGCAAGCCATAGTTTAAGGCTATGATGTGTAAGGGTTGGGAGAAGCAGTGCCGGGATCAGTACTTAATGTGGTGTAATGGTTCTGACCATGAGCAGTGCTTCTGTAGGCTTCCTGGTTTTTCCTGGGGCTGAAGAGAGTGAACTGTAGATCCACCCCTGTTGTCTGGCAAGGACCAGTGCTGCATTGGTTGGGTTTCTACAAGTACTGTGGCCGAGACCGTGTTGGTGCCTTGGCAAAAGTCTGGCAGAGACAGGTGGAAACAATCAAAGCCCTCCTAAACTGACTGTGGCCTGGTGTGGGACCCCCTACCACTTACTTACTCATCTGTGGAATATAAGTAGTCATTGAGGAATCTCTGTTGCCCAGTGTTGCAATGTCTGTGCACATTTTGGGCCCAGTTTATGGATAACCAATATAAGTTTAAATCCAAAGCAAGCATTCACCTGTGTTTTTAACTTACCTGATTTTAGGAAAACTGTAATACATGAGGATTAGTCTTGGGCGGCAGATACTCTTTCAATCCTAAATCGTTGATGCTACATTAGATCGCAATCATCTCTTCTTCACTGTGGTCCTTGTCTTATTATGAAGTTGGCACGGCTGCCTGATGCCATCTTTGTGGTACACTAGTGCTGTAACCGCCCCTGCACAATTGCCAAGTCATTCACTTTTTATTTCAGTTGCATACAGAAGTAATCTTGATTTTTCTTTCCTTGCAGTTAGAATACGGATTGAACTATGAACAATTATCAAACTGGACAAGAGCAGATAAGATGGACACGATAAATGTCGAAGTGTTTCTCCCCAAGTTCAAGATGGAAGAAATGGATGACCTCACACAAACCCTGGGTGGCATGGGAATGAGTGATGCTTTCAGCCAGGGAATAGCTGATTTTTCAGGGATGTCTGAAAAAAATGACCTCTATGTTTCCAAAGTGTTGCACAAGGCTTATGTATATGTGAATGAGGAGGGCACCGAAGCAGCAGCTGCCACTAGTGTGGGCATGGTAGTAACATCCCTACCAATTACTGTAAGGTTTGAGGCAGACCATCCTTTTATATTCATCATTCGACATAACAAGACAGACAGCATCCTTTTCTGTGGAAGATTCTGCTCCCCGTAGGGTGAGCACTTTCTCTGTTCAAGATGTCACCTTCCCATTTAAGAGTCTAAAAAATGGGCAATTTGTACTATTTCCTTCACATGCTTTATAGCGTGGTCTAAAGAAAAAGTAAATTTAAGATTTGCGTTATCATTGTCATAACTGACAATTAGCAGACTATGAACTGGGACTTGTTTGTGTATGACATTTTCACTACAAAATAAAGACAGTTTAGCTAATACACTTTATAAACTTCTCATTTTTATTGAGTGTTGAATTCCACCTGGCTTTAAAAGCCTCGGTTCTGATCGATTTACTGTGGGGTATGGGTTTAGAAGTGGTCGTGATACTGACCTGGGTAGGAAGGAGAAACAATTGGGCAGATCACAAAAATTTGTTATGGGGCAAATACCCAGATTATCTTAGGGCTGTAGAAAAAATACTCACATTATGTATTTAGGTTCACATGAACAGAGCAAATTGTTTAAATTAGGTTGGCACAACTGTGTAGCGTCAGCCAACAGAAATCCCGTTGATCGTCTTTAGATCTGAGGCAAGAGGTACATAGCTATAGTAATGCTTTTAATTTACTCTCACTGCACAAAAACCCAAAATGAAGTAAAGAATGCTTTAATTTTCTCAGATATGAAAGATCGCTTGAGTCACATTACAGTGACTTGTGTTTTTGCCCACTGTACTGTAGACCAGCACTGTAAAAATCAGTTTTCATCCTACTCAAATAGAAACAGACTCTCTCAAACTGGACTTAACCTGGAAGGACTATTAGGAGGATGCGTGTGCTTGAGATGGGAATGAGTACATGTATAGGGATCTTCTACAAATAGTGAGAGATATATGACATGGATACTACTACCAATAGTTCCAAGAACATTAAATAATGTTGGACCAATAAAGGCCTACAAATAAATACAATTTGCCCCAAACATCACAGGTTTCAAAGTGATAATTTCATAACGGCAGCAATTACCCCTTTCACTACCAATCTCTTCCCAAATGGTTGGAGACAGACTTAAAGAAAAAAGAAGAATTACAGTTTTGAATACTCTATCCGGTTTCGGCTTACCTGGTTAAATAAAGCCAATGAGTTGCAGCTTGACATCTGTGGCAGATTGAACATTGGGCCCATATCTGGGCATACCTGACACACTAAGGCTATATATTGCAACTAACAAGAAAGTGATAGATGGAATGTTTGAAATAATCTCAGCTGCTCAAGACCACTCCACAAGATGATTTTTTTGCCACTGTTCTACTCCAGAGTTCAACTGCATGCAAATCAGCCTTGGTTCTGCCCCAATAGGAATAATTTAGCTGAACTATCAAGCCACATCTCCTCTAGTTAGGATCACAAACAGCACCAGCCTGGTTTGTGCCTTCTTGGGCCTTACCAGTGAAATGCAGCTTTGGTTCCCTGGCACAGCGAACACTGACCCACATCTGGACATTCATATTGCACAGTGAGGTGATAGATGGACTTCTCGAATGAATCTTTGCCACAGGTAATTGCTTAGGACCTCAATCCAGTACATAGTTTTTTTGTCCATTGTGCCAATTGTACTACTGAATATGGACATGAAGAATATCAGCATGCAAGAATATCAAGGACAGAATATTGAAAGGTAGGTGCATATACGAATGTATAGATTTACTATTCCTAACTCCACATCTACGTACCTTAAAGATATATGCACCACATACCTACATATCTGTGGAGTTAGGTATAGAAAATCTGGACATACCTGTCAATATCTTTTCAGACATTCTGTGTTTGTTATTTAGAACCCTTGATATTCTTATTTTGATATTTAGTATGCACACCATTGTGCCCCTCTAGATAGAGACCAGCCATTTCCAAATCTGGCTTGATCCTATCCTTAAGGTCCAGCCCAGACTGCCAGGTCCTCTTCAACACAAAAGTGCTGGAAACAGAGGTGAAGGATTGATTACAATGGTCCTCAGTGATTAAATCTTAAAACCAATTTTTGGGTGCACTGGCCAAAATGATGAGGGCCTAAGTTTTTTTTTTTTGGTCAGGTTTATGAATGTATTCTCTAATCTTTCATTCTTCCATTCTTCTCTATTCTCCTCCCATCATATTTCTGTGGTGCCTTTTCACTTCCACGTCTACGGGTGTCTCGAAAAAATACCCTCACTAGTCACTTTCAATACCTAAAATTCACATTCTGGTTTTCTGTTTAATCTTTTCTTCTTTTTTCTTTGACTTGTGTTTATTGCATCCATGGCTTTTGACCTCCCCCTCAACTTTGCCTTCTCCCATCCAGTATTATTTTCCCAACTGGTCTCATTGGTCTTCCTAAGATGTTCCTCTTTTTCAGCACCTTCCATAGTACCATCTCTGCCCAGCTTCAAACCTACTTCAAATGCAATCTTTCACTACTAGCTTGTCCTGATTTATATTTAAGACATAGCAGCAAGTAATATGCCTCTGGTCTTGCTTTGTTATATTTGAGCAGCCCAGATGGCCCAACAAACATGTAATTACAATAAGTAACCCTGTGTGCACTACATCCTATATACAATACTCTGATGCAAACAGTAAGCCTTCTCATCTTGAGGTGAGTAACAGTTAAAACTGAATTGCAGAGAAAAACACAATAAGTAATGGCATGAAGATCAAGAGACATAACACCTCTCTATCGAATAAAGTCTGATGCATAAGAATTACTGGGTTAGAGAGTTGTTTAAAACTATAAAAAAGGCGACAATTAATGGGTAGGACACATATTCCAGAGCATATAACAGGTAGGTTTACTACCCCAAAGTCCTTAATAAATCAGGAATTTCCTTGTATAAATACACACTAATTAGGAATCTGCGTTTTATGGCAAGACCCATGGTTTCTTTTGTATTTTGTGAAAAGCATATCGACTACAGAAGTGGAAGAGCAAACCGCTGGTTTGCAATAAAATGTTCTGAAGTCAGGATTTTCAGGCCAATGTCCTTCCTTCAGGATATTGTCCTATCTGCAACCTACAAACAATGTTTGAGATGCATAAAGCAATAGTCTAAAAAATGTAGACATCACTAGTAACCAATTGCATAATTTATCTGACCCATTAAGGTAAGGTGTTAAGACACTTGTTTAGGTAGTATTTGAAAGGATATAAGAAGGTAGGACGAAGAGAATTGCCTGAGTGCATTAGTACAACGTTCGTATTCCTGAGAAATAAGGACAGAAGAGACCTACTGTGGTACTTTTGGTGCTTCTAGAAATATGACAATAACCCCTGTAGAAAGACATTGAAGACATTGTCTAGGATTAAACCCAAAGCCTTAACATCTGAAAATCTCTTGAATGCAACTAAGTTGTTAGTTTTAATGAAATAACTTTGTAACTAAGGAAAGTACTATCTGGTTAGTTTAAAAAGAATCCAAGAACAATGGACATGTCACCGAGAAAAGAGTATTTCAGTTTTGAGGGAATACTCAGCAGAATACCAGCCTACAAACAAGCACATGCTTGCCCACTCACTTACTAATTATTTATATATGTTCCACTGAATTGGCAACTCAATAAGCATTAGATCTTGTGAAAGAGACCTTCACCTGGCAAGTGTCTTAAACAATGAGAACAAAAGATGCATCTGCTGAAATTGATTTTAAACTCCTTTCTAACAGTAGCTATACAAAGTTCTTCAAGTTACTTTGTAAGCTTTACAAGTGCCTTGAGCCCTGGAGTCCTGAATAAAGCTAACATCTGGTTGTGAAAGACCCAGGATTCACCAAGATGACCTGAAACTTTACAAGCCCGACCCTCTTCAACGTCTACATGGCTCCGCTAACATCGCCCGATCTCACAACCTCAACATCATCTCATATGCTGATGACAGCCAGCTGATCCTCTCCCTTACCAAGGACCCCGCCAAGACCAACCTCCACGAAGGAATGAAGGCCATCGCCGAATGGATGAAGAACAGCTGCCTGAAAATAAATTACAAGACTGAGGTCCTCGTCTTCAGCTCCACCCCCTACGCATGGGATGACTCCTAGTGGCCTGCCACACTGGGAACCGCACCGACACCCACCGACCACGCACGCATCCTGGGATTCATCCTCGACTCTTCACTATCTATGACCCAGCAAGTCATCGCCATCTCCTCCTCCTGCTTCAACACCCTCCACATGCTTCAGAAGATCCACAAATGGATCCCCCCTGAAACCAGTAGAACAGTCACCCAAGCCTTCGTCAGCAGCAAACTGGACTACAGCAATGCCCTCTACGCAGGAACCACGGCCAAACTCCAGAAAAGACTGCAACGCATCTGGAACTCCTCCTCCCGTCTCATCCTGGACATCCCCCGCCATTGCCACATCACAGCCCACCTGAGAGACCTACACTGGCTCCCCGTCAACTAGAGAATCACGTTCAAACTCCTCACCCACGCTTACAAGGCACTGCACAACAGCGGAACAGAATACCTCAACAGACGGCTCTCCTTCTACACCCCTACCCGACAGCTTTGCTCCTCCAACCTTGCCCTCGCCACCATCTCACGCATCTGCACAACAACTGCCGGCGGCAGATCGTTCTCCCACCTCGCCGCCAAGATGTGGAACACTCTTCCCACCCACCTGCGGCAGACTAAGGACCTACTTACCTTCAAGAGACTTCTCAAGACATGACTGTTCGAGCAGTAGCAGCCCCCCCCACCTCAGCACCTTCAGAACCTCACGGGTGAGTAGTGTGCTTTACAAATTCTATGATTGATTGAAGAAGGGGAGTAAGATGATAGTACAATGTGAGTCGGCAACCAAATCTGAGATGCCTAGTACGAACAAGTGTAGTTGCTTGTCACCACAGATTAGCCATGCATCTAAAGGTAATTGGAAATGGAGGTAAAACATAGTTTAAGGAGTGAGACTAATCTTGGCAGAAAAGATCTGTCTCTAGGGCTTCTGTATTTGATTTTCAGTAGAAAAAAAGCAAGAAAGGTGAGTGCTTAAGAGAAACAAAAAGAGGTTTATGGCACAAGGACCCCGAACAAGCTGAGAGAATGAAGCTAGTTGTCAAAGTGTAGGAAATGCTGTGAATGCAATCTTCTATGCAATTTTGCCTGGAATTGATTACCTAGATGTGGTTCTCTTCACTCTTGATAATTGTCTATACACCGCAAGTAGTGTTGGACACTTATTTCTTCCTTTTAGAAATTTCCGGGCACGGTATGAACTCAAAATAGCTGTGATGTGCAGTGTGAACTACTGCCCTAAAACCATGTTCGTCCACTCTGGCAGCCCAGGACAAGCTGATTGTATTGGACTATAAGACTAGTTCTGGGCTGCTACTGAATATATCATTGTCTTTCCAGGCATCTAGATGATTCACCCTCCTTTGTAATTACAGCCTGCCTTCTAGACGGATACAAATTAAGTGACAGTAAGTAATGCCCTTTCTCAGATGTTGTAGCACTCTGTAGTGTAGCAGACCCTGAAGGTTTGCAGAAATAGAAGAACTCAGTTGACTGATATCTCTGGAAAGACTCCTTAGTGAGATTATTGATATATTTTGGAAATCTTGAATTGCCAATTTTATGAGAATTATTTTATCACATTGTAGTGCAATTGCAGACTGACTCTCTCCATCCATGTCTAGAAGAACGCACAGGAATGATACTTTCTTAGAAGGGGAGGTCTCTGAATTTTCCCAATAGATCTGCCAACCCACATTTTAAGGGAATATTGAAGATAACTGAAGATGAGAAAGAAGACTTTCCCAATCCTGAATCATGAAGAGCATATCACCCACACATATATGTTCATGCAGATGTATGGCTCCCTGAGGAATAAATACAGAGGTTTCGTCAACTTTCTGAAGAACCACAGAGTTGACAATAGCCTGACATAAAAAGAGGCGAACTGGTAAATTAAACTGAAGACATTACCTGTAATGATGAATAGGAATTGTGAGGGCCCTTTCTTTGGGGTTGAGGCATATTAGCCAATATGGGCACAGAAAAGTGTCTCCTGTGTTCACTATAGTTTTGAAGTGCCTGCATAAATAAATACCTTAAAATCTCTTAGATCGATGACAGGACAATGTTTTAGTTTTCCTGCTGAACTAGGAAAAGCTTGCTCTGAAATCATAAGTATGAAGTGCGAGATGTTCTCCTCCAACCCTCTGAAGAAGAACTTGTACTTCTTGAGAGACCAGCATTTTTTCTTTGGTAAGAACAACACTGGTCGAGGTGGAAAGGATTTATAGGGAATGTCGTAAAAGTCTATGTGAAAAGTGTTGGACAGTTTGAAAGTCCGGGGCTTCTGATGTGAAAATAAATCAGTTGTAAAGGAAATTAACTACTCTGCCGCTCAGTGAAAGGTATAAAAAAGTAGAGTCCCAAAGGCTTTCCTGATTGAGAGTTGCGTTTTACCCAGGGGAACAAAGCTGAGACGTACTTTCCTAATTGCTTTCTAAAGTTGTGGCAGCAAGAAGAACTGGCCCAAAGGCACGGGCTCTTGAAACAGCAGTTTAACAAGTTCCAGATCCGGTTTTATCTTGAGCCATTTTCTTCTTTGCGTGGAATTACTCTTCAGGTCCCGGGTTCTAGACTCTTATGTGGAATTACTCTTCCGGTACCGGGTTCTAGACTCTTGACTGTGGTGGCAGCATACCATTTTAAACCAACGGTGCCAGACAGGTCATTTGTTTCCCTGCTTCTGAGAACAAGTATGTAGCCTTCCAGCCACACTCTGTAAAGTTCTGCTGAAATGCTACAACCTTCTTATTGTGCTGACATCCTGTGTGCTTGGTAAGTGAGACTTGGCAGATTAGTCAATCGATTGCCCCTGGTAAAGTATATAAATGTTCAACAGAGGTACCGAGCGGAACAATCGTAATCGGATCAACAAAAAAAAAAAAACAACAATTACATTCAACTCAGGAAATAAAATGATAATAACTAAAGGACTGGACCAATTTATGAATTTTCAAAGAGCACTGTATTTGCAATTTGTTACTTTTGTGCTCAGGTGATCACACTGTAAGTGAAAGATAAATAGTGCGGTGCTGATCATAAACAAGCAAACGATAATGGAACATGCAAGTAATGTCTTTATTGATTTTACTGAATATGATAATTCTTTACTCTAATTACGATTGTTTCACTCGGAACCTCTGTTGCACATTTATATATAAAAGCCCTTGGTTACAGGTGGTAATTGGGCTGCCCCTGCTGTATTGAACCCCAGGTGAAGTATGGCACAACATGGAGACTGGGTCACAGGCTTACAGAACAAGAAAGTATTTCTATAATTCTTGAGGCCTTTGAGATGCGCTAGACATTTAGGACATTTAGGATGGAGATAGGCTTGCCTTTAGACATGTAGCAGTGGCCTTTCTCATGTTGTCTGCCTGAATATTACTTCACAAGTGCTCCCACGTCATTAGAGGGAAGGGGCAGGGAAGTGCAGGCAGCGGTCCTCTTGGTGGAGCAGAGGGAACCATTCTGTTTGTGCCTATCTTTAGTCTCTCCCAGAGGCGCTAATCACAAAAGGCGCATGGCTTCCAAGTGCAAGGTTGTCATGCCTGATTGTACTCTTGTTTTTTGGTGTTCAACTAGGAGACACCCCATGCTCTAAAGAGGAGATATACATTATGTGAGAAGTCTACCTTTTACAGGTTTCAGAACAATTTTATTGGAACTGTCATTCCATTCCAGGAAACCATCCAAAACTGTTTCAGAAATTTTCATGGACCAAAGAAGGGGCACTTTGCAGAATGTCTGGGAGGTCTTGTGATTCAGGGTTGGTGTCACTGTCAGCACGTCTCCCGTAGAAGAGGACCATCACCTGAAAGTCTGCATTTGCCACTGGAGAAGAGCTATGGGTCTGTCTTGGTACAGAGCCTCCCTGGCTTACTGCCTGGCTACTGAGAGTAGGGGAGAGGAAGGCTAACTAGTGGAGAAGCCCAGTCGCAGTGGGATGACTCAATAGCTGGAGAGGGTCTCTCTTTATCCCTGTAATCTCATCTGGTGTACTGCACTAACGCAAAAGAGCACAACCACTCCTCGTTGTTACCCTAACTGTTAAAATGACACCAGAGTCAACCTGAGTGCTGGGGGAAATCTCCCAGCATCTCAGTAATCTCAATGGGTGGGCTGCAATAAACAAAGGCAAGCGAGTGTGTCCATTTCCTCTTGTCACCCATGACACGTGGAGCATCAGCAGTGGCGTAGCGTGGGTTGTCAGCACCCGGGGCAAGGCAAGTAATTTGCGCCCCCTAACCCGTGGATTTTAGCACTCGAGTCCCCCCCCCAGATGTTGCGCACGGTGCGGCCGGCCCCCCCTGCACACACCACGCTACGCCACTGAGCATCAGAGGAAACGATCCGAGGCCTCACCTCGGACTGGTGCCTGCCAACAAATACGAGATGTTAGCATATTTGAACTTGTACTGCGTTTTTCTACATCCACAGACAAGCCACAGTCCTTGGAGCTTCCCAGGCATGACTGAAAGAGAGATTGGGTCACCGACCCACATTACACCACAGCATGGACTTTGTGCTTGACTCTCGTTGCCATAAGAGAAGACAAATTATGAAATGATTTGGGTCGAAGCTGAGCTGAGGGCCACACCTGAGACTGGGACATAAAGGTCATAGACATAGTATTTACTTGCGCTTTCACTATAAGCCTACACCTTTGATTTTGGATTGCTTATTATGTAAATACCGCTTATCTGCTGAAATGCAGTAGTAGCCCGTGGCCCTGTTTATGTCCTTTTGTGTAGTACCACATAGTGGATAATACAGTACAGCCATATTTCTCAAACATAAGCACTGGGATGGACAGTCGCTATTTTGCTCTTCTGGGAGATTATTGTTTGGTGAATCTATGCCTCCACAAACTACCTCTCTGTGAAGTCCTGGGCTATTTAACACACTACACTGATAGTCAAATGCTGAAAGTGTGTATCTGGTTGTGAGACCTGTCAGCCATAGGATGGTCTTCCTCCAAACTCTATACCTCTGCCACCCCAACTTTTTGCTCAAATTGATTTTTGTTGCCCTGAGGACTGTGTGCATTTTACTTCTACTATCCAATGCTCAAGGGCTTGTGCTCACTCCCTAACACAGGGTAACATTGGCATACACATGATTGGTATATTTAATTTAGTTTTAAGTCCTTTGTAGAGAGGTATACCATATATCCAAAACCTATAAATTAAATGCTACTAGTGGGCCTGCAACCCTTATTGTGTCATCCATTGAACTAGCCCCCTAAAACATTTCCCAGACCTGCCATTCAAGCCTGAATTCAGTGTTAAATTGCTGATTGAACTTGACAATACACCTCTTTGCCTAGCCTTAATTCACCTTTTATTGTATATAAGTCACCCATAAGTTAGGCCCTAAGTGGCCCACAGGGCAGAGTGCACTGTAATTAAAAAGTTGGGCATGCACTTTTAGGTTTTACATGTCCTGGTAGTTTTTCACTATTGTGTCTACCTGTTCGATAGGATAACCTTGGGTTCCCTTATTACATTTAATAAATGCTAACTTTTGATTGGGGACAGGTGAACAATTTATGTTTGATGTCTGATAAATTGTAAATAAAAATCCTCTTTAATGATAAAATTAGATTTTAAGTTACAATTTTGAAAATGTCACTTTTAGAAAGTTGTTTTTTTCTGCCCTAACCATTTGGCGCCTGCAGCCTGTCCTAGGTGACATAACGGGTGTAGTTGGCAGTTGGACTTTGTTTATTCCTCCCAGACAGCCATACAATAGAGAGGTTAGGTGTGCCTGGGGCTGTGCTTGACTTATCACTCCTGGATTATTCATAGAGCCAGCTTGCATCCAGGGAAGGGGAGTCAAAAAACCTCAAGCACTTCAAAGGGACATTTTTTTAAACTACTCCTACTTCAAAGAAGGCACCAGGTATAACAAAAGGACCCTCAGACCCATTCTTCAGTTCACATTCTGGACCTGCGGAAGGCCTTCCAGAGGACTGTGCATTAAAAAAGACTGCTTTTCTGCCCTTGGAAGGACTGCTTTGCTGCCTGGGGGCTGCCTTAAACTCTGATAGGCCTGATCTGTTGCTTGAGCCCTGTTTTATCATTTGAACCCAGGACTACTACAGTGACTCCTAGGGCTAGTTGAATGGCCTCCTGATCAGAGCCTCATGGGCAGAAAAGTCTCCAACCATCTTGAACCCGCACTTGGATCCAGTCTGAGAGAGTCCTGAACTCCCAAGTGATAACCTCTAGCCCTGGACCATTGGGTGTGGTGGCAAAGGTGCCCATATAGCAAAAATCCAAAACTTGGGACTTTAAAATTTTTGGCTAAAAACTGCTTTGAGAACAGAGAGAAGACTGGGACCAACATGCTCATCTATCTGCCTAAAGTGCATCGCCAGTCAGCCTGACTTCATGGTAGCTCCCGCTATGTTCTTCTCCACGGCAGCAAATCTAGTTAAGCAATCTTTTGCTAAAGGGTGTTCGGATTCCTGAAACTCTCATTGGCTACAGCCTTCTGCCTCGTCTCGCTAGGAATTTTTAACTTCCAAAAAAGAGACAAAGGGCCTGATTTAGATATTGGCAGGTGGGTTACTCCATCACAATGGTGACAGATATCCCGTCCACTAAAATCTAAATCCTACAGGACATAATGGGATTTAGGTTTTGGCAGAAGGGATATCCGTCACTGTTGTGAGAGAGTAACCCGTCCGCCAATTTCTAAATCAGGCCCTAAGTCTGAATGTAGAAATCTTCACTGTGACTCTATCCAGTGGCTCTCCAACAATAACGCCTCTTCATTGGGCACTATTGCAGCCTTGATCTGCTGAACGTCTACCCTTTCAAAACATTTCTGGTGGAATTTCTTCCACGCCCGAGGGTAAGCACCGACTGAGCCCAACCCACTTCTTGTCCCTGTCTCGTGCTCCATCACAATTGGTCATACTTTTCGACTTTGACCTAGTCTTGCACAACTAGATGTCAGTGGTTGGCACTTTGATATTTTCGCTGCTAGTTTTTACCTTAAACTTAAAAAAATTCATCATCTAGTTTTGCCGTTTTGGTGTCAAATAATTTATTTAAATTTACTGAACTGGTGTGGGATTTTTCAATTTCTCACGGTTTGTGTGCTGTATAAATACTTTATACATTGCCTCTAAGTTAATCCTGACTGCTTTTGGGCCAAGCTATCTGAGGGTTTAGCACAGGTTAATTGAGTGACTTTTGTGACCGTGCCTGACAGGGACTGTCACTGTTGCTTGAACAATGGTCACCTCTATTCAACCAACACCCCAATTTTTCACACTGGTGCTCAGTTTTCAGTGCAGTAGTAAGTCCAGTCATGGAACACCACTGATAAACAGCAGCAGAATGTGCTTTCTGGGTGACTCCTGAAAAGATCCCAAGAATCAGTTTCAGGCTTGATAGCAGATAATCTGATCTGCTTTGCTACATTTTGTTAGAGGACCCACCAAGTCCAGGATTTTGCCCTGATGTGACAGCCTTGATTATGCTGCGCCCAAAAATGTCTGCAGTATGGGGTCACTTGTGGTCGTTGCCCCCAATTTATCATGAAAAGAGGATCTAGGTATTTTGCATTTTTTAGTATTTCTGGAGGGTTCGTCCATCAGAAGCTGGCTTAGATTATGAACGTATTCAGCAACGCAGCCATAGGAAGCCACACAGACAAAAGCAGATCTTGGATTTGTCAAAGATCTGTTTAAAAGGCTGATCATTACATGACTTTCCTTGTTTTTTGAGAGGCTCACACCAACGGGAGTCAGAGTCATTTCACATGTGGTAGAAGAAGTAGCATTGCCCGATCTGTCTTTGGATCGAAATTTATGATGTTGCACTTATGAGGAATATATTTATTTAATTCTTTTGCAGCTGGTGTAGCTTGAGAATTGGAACCTCTCATCTTTTGTGGAACTAAGCTGCTCATCTCAAGGGCAGATAGCTGAGTAAACATTTTATCTGGTGTTTAATTCTCTGAATCACAGTATTGCTTGTATGCTTTCTTTTAGTTTTTTGTTTCCTTCCAAATAGTATTATTATTATTGTTTGGATTTGTGAAGCAGATAGCTACCCAGCTCTGAAACATGAACAGAAGGAGCTAAGAGTTAGTAATTAAAAAAGCCATGCCTTCAGTAGTATTTAAAACTTTTCAAAAAAATTGCAAAACCGAAGTGTAGAAGGCAGGAAATCCCATAATTCTGGACTAAGATAAGCAAAGGAGCAACTGCCTTGCCTCACTTTATTAAGAAGGGTAACCACTACATAATTCAAATTGCTGGATCGTAGAGCCCAATTAGGAAGATATGGCAACACCAGTGACCAAAGATGTAGCAGTCCAGAATTAATCATGGCTTTGTACGTGTAGCACAGTGCCTTATACTGGACGCAAATTGGGAGCCAATGTAGATCCCAACGAAGGTGAGAACCCGAGGAGAGTTTAGGTAGATGGTAAAGCAGTCATGCCACAGCATTCTGAATGACTTGTAATCTCCCAGTTTAGATTTTTGTTGCACCCAAATAAAGAATGTTGCCATACTCATGTTTTGAAACAATCAGAGCTTGCACGACCATCCTTTGGGCTGGAACAGGAAGAAACCAAAGTATTTTCCTCAGGCACCTAAGGATGCTGAAACCAGAAGCTGCCATCTTGGTGATTTACTGGTCCATGATAAGCTTGTTATCAAGCCAGAAGTCTAAGTCCTTATTCACCAGACTTGGGGTAGGACCAGGCTCCAATTTGATAGGCCAGCGGTGAGGGCCCCAAAATTGGGGTTGATTGCTAGTCAATAAAACTTCAAACTTGTTCTCATTTAACTTTAAAGAGTTGTTATGCATCCAGGTCGCCATACTGACAAAGCAGGAATTAAGGTCGGATAAACTATAACCATCATTAGGAATAGAGATACAATGATTTGTTTATCATCACCACAAGGGAGAAGTGAGAGCCTAAACCCTTCAACTATATTTGCCAGTGGCCACACACTGATGTTAAACAAAATAAGACTCAGGGCAGAGCCCTGGGTCACCCTATGAGGTAGCATGTAGGTGGCAGAATTCTGCCGCTTTACACAAACATGAAAGGAGCTGTCTTGCATAAAACAGTGCAGCCAGGCCAATGTCAAACTTTGAATTCCCAAATCTTCTAAAGTTTGAAGGAACACCTTGTGAGAGACAGTCTTAAAAGCAGTACTCAGATCCATGAGGATAAGAGCTGCAGTGCCTCCCCTGCAAAGCTGTGATCTAAGGTGTTAGGTAACACCTAATAGTATTGTTTCTATACTATGTTCAGCCCTAAATCCAGATTGTGAAGAATGTAAAAGCCAATTGATTTTGAAATTGGTCAAGAACTACTGATTAACATGCTTTTCAAGGATTTCAGTAAACAGTGACCACAACAAAATGGGTCGATAGTGTTGGTGCGTCAGACCTTAATAAGTAAACTTACAAGGGGACGCGAATAGGTCGATAACCTTTTTGACTTGTTTAAAATGTTCTTGCCATAACTCAAGTGCATAATCAATAATCAATACATGCTAATCAATATCATTAGTAATCAATAAAATCAATAATCAATTGAGTCAGTAATTATCACACACAATGACCTTTAAGTCATGAATAACCATGCCTTTAGTAAAGTTTAATAAGTTTATTTGCCTTATATTAACAACACTAAAGTCATGCAGATTAATCTCAACATCAAGTGAAACACATACAAAAACAATACTATTGTCCAAAGCGACAAAAGAAACGCAATTTAATCAAAAATTAAATCACAACAGATTCTAAGGTTTCGGATACATCAATAGCAGAGTCAGCTGCAACAGAGGAATCACATATATGAAGTTCAGCAAGATAACTCGTCAAACATTAGTCCCTGAATTTTGTCAGTCATTTGTGAGGGCCCCTAACTAACGTCAGATTAGCATCAGCATGTTGGGCTTCATACAAAACAAATTTAGAACACAAGATTTCGAAAAAACATCTAGCTATGGATCTATCAATACAGCACAGTTGGTACCTAGAAAGAAAAGACATAAAATTCATAACAGTCACATTGTCATATATACCTATCCACGGTATGGGTCAGCAAGCAGAATCAGTCTTCTTCCTCAGGTCATCAAATCGATCAGCAGAACATCAGGCTCTCAGTCAGAGAGTATGAGCCCAATGACAGAATCTCAAATCGCTCCTAAAGTCTCTTCATCCTAAAATATATCCAAGTATCTCTGAAAAGTGTCTCAATCTCATCTCTCTAATTTTCCCCTGTCGCGTTGTTATATCAAAGTCACCTAAACTATCCCTAATTCCCCATTGGTCAGTTAATCATACGTTTTTCCTCTACCCAATAATATTTCTATACCAAATCTATGAATTCTAATATTTCGTTCTTCACATGCAGTTGATTAGTCCATTTGTCAGGTAACAGAATTGTTGCATCTTCAGCTCCAGTCAGTGTCTTTATTGTTCGAGTCCTGGGAAAGTACATCTCACACACATTACACACGAATTGCTACATTGCTAGGGTCATCATCTCCTGCTGGTCGGTTCTCACGAAAAGCTTCTGTTAAGCATTTTTAGCAAGACAATGGACATTTCACAGTTTAATTCACTCTGTCAGCATTTTATTAACCCACCAAGAAACACAACTTCTGCATGAGGCCTGGCAAAACTAGGCCAAGACACTCGCTAAATTAGGCCTACAATTTAATAGGTGAAACATACTTCGTGACCATTAATATGACATATTACTACATTAATCTAGTACATTTTTCAATATTCATAAGTATTAATCATTAATTAGCACATTTTGTGAATACTGGTGGCCATTCTTCGAGGTCACATTTTCAAATGTGTGCATTATTTTTCTACGTTATTCATTTTCTCCAAAATTCAATTACATATAATTCATAAATTTTCATCAAGAATGTCTAGTTAAAACATCTGCTTTAGCAACAGCCAGCCCAGTTTGTGATGTTCAAGTTAGTTTTTTTAAGTAATTGTACCACGATTGCCTGTTTCCAAGTCTTAAGAATTGAACCCTCAAAGAATAATTGAGAAGATTTATCAAGACTGGGACAAATATGACTCAAAATGGAAATTGGCAAAGAACCTAACGGTGAGCCTGGCCTTGTAGTATGCAAAAGACACAAAAAACTTAATGTTCTGAATAGGGGAAAAGGTCCCCAAAGAACAACCAGAGGGAGCAGGAGAGATAGAGTTGGCTTCCCCATCTTTAGTGGGGGGGGAAGAAGCATGAATAGTAGGCCCTTTTTTGCATAAATAGACTGCTAAATCATCACACTGTTTTTTGTGATAGTGACAGACGCTGAGAGATAGTAGCAGCATCCGTCAATGATTTGAGAATCTGAAAAAAGTACCTTAGGAAAATTCTGAGCATGGATTGATTCAGTAGGGATGGGGGTGTGGGAAGAACATTAACAGAAGGAATGCTCTTACCCTGCCGGATCCAAGCCACTCTTTTGTAAGACTTTGACCCCCGAAAGTTCAATTGTTTGAGAAAAGGTTTTTATTGTGGAAGACATAGACATTTTCTCCTCTTCTACGTGCTCTTAAACCATGTAAGAAGCAGCCTTCTGCATTTAAGTGATACCACTATAGAGTCTATAATCACAGTAGATTAACTACAAAAGTACATTCACTAGCGGGTATCTAACCACAAGGTGGGTTAATGTCCCTTTTAAAGATAGCAAGTCAGGCTGTGTAAGAAACAGAATGCCCAGGTGAAGCAAAATATTTCCTTCATCTGGGTTGCATTGACTTTAGTGAGCCCCTAAGGCGTAAAGGGAAAAGATATCAACATGCTGATGACAAATAGCCGAGAAGTCTCTTCTGAGAGCTTGTAGCAATGCTGAAGATATGAGTGCCTGTCGGGAAATGGCAGAACCTGCACACTCACAGATAAGCCAGCAGCCGCCACCAGAGTGTAGCCATAGGAGGAATGAGAGGGAAGTCAAAAAAGAACTCGAAGAATAGGCACCTAAAAGAAGAAAGTGACTTGTGCAATGGCACATACATCCAAGCATGAAAGAATATCATGAAGTTAGATACATTGGCATCTTCAGTGAGGCATCTGCGATGCTGTAAGAGAAAGTAACGTCTTGGTTGCAAGCAGCAAGAAAAGAGGCCTTACTCTCTCAGCAGAACACTATGGGGGTCATTCCAACCCTGGCGGTCGGTGTTAAAGCGGCGGCCAAACCGCCAACAGGCAGGCGGTCAAAAAAATGGAATTCTGACCCTGGCGGGAACCGCCAACAGAGACCGCCACTTTAACACTCCGACCTCCACGGCGGGACAAACAAACAGCGCGGCGGTCACCGCCAACAGACAGACGGGAGACAATGTACCGCCCACCCTATCACAACCCACCAATCCGCCACCTTTTCCGGGGCGGTAGCCCCGCCGATAAAAACACGGCGGAAACAGACATTACGAACGGAAAACGCTCACTTCTACACACTCCACGAGGAATCTGGACAGCATGGAACCCGATCTACACATCCTACCAGCTATTGTCTTCCTGCTCCTCTACCAGGAGCACGAACGCCGGCGTAGTAGACAACGGTGAGTACTGCACCTATGACACAGGGGAGGGGGGAGGGAAAAAATTACTGGGACACACATACGCAACACACCCACCCCCACCCTCACCCACAACTACATACACATCAATGCAGAGCAACAACTCAGAGTGACCCCCCCAATCCCCCCGGAAGAATGCAAAGACAAAATAAAATGATCATGAAAATTGAGGTGTATTGTACGGCTAAGTAAAAAAATATATCAAACATCTATAACTATATATACATATGTAAATTGTCCTGTCCAAATTGGGTATCAGCCATTGTTCGTGAGCCAATGGGCCTTAACACATGGGCAAAGCCCACACAGGAGACCCAAATCCATTGGAGAGAACACTGCAGGGGCATCAGATAGCCAAACTACAGGCACCTCAGGGGGAAGGGAAGGGGGGGCACCTCAGCCAGATGAGTCCACGACGCCAGATCCATGAGGGGCCTCCATGGCCACTGTTCAATCCTGGGGAGTGCAAAGCCACAGTCTCACAAGTCTCTACAGTGGGTGGATTGCCCACTGTACCATCCTGGGGAGTGCAAAGCCACAGTCTCACAAGTCTATACAGTGGGTGGATTGCCCATTGTTCAATCCTGGGGAGTGCAAAGCCACAGTCTCACAAGTCTATACAGTGGGTGGTTTGCCCACTGTGCCATCCTGGGGAGTGCAAAGCCACAGTCTATCAAGTGGATTACAGACTCCACTGGTTCTGGAGGAGGCATGGTGCCCAGATGGCTTCGTGCAGCCCTGCCCGACACAGATCCGGGCCTGCCCCCTCTGCCAATGTGCCAGCGGTGCTTGAGACGGTGGTGCCCTGTTCAGCGGTGCTTGACTTGAAGGGCCCAGCGGAGCGGTGCTTGAGATGAAGGGCCCAGCGGAGCGGTGCTTGAGATGAAGGGCCCAGCAGAGCGGTGCAGAGACAGCGGTGCCCAGCGGAGCGGTGCTTGAGATGAAGGGCCCAGCGGAGCGGTGCAGAGACGGCGGTGCCCGGCGGAGCGGTGCTTGGGATGAAGGGCCCAGTGGAGCGGTGCTTGAGATGAAGGGCCCAGTGGAGCGGTGCTTGAGATGAAGGGCCCAGCGGAACGGTGAAGAGACGGCGGTGCCCTGTTCAGCGGTGCTTGACTTGAAGGGCCCTGTTCAGCGGTGCTTGAGACGGCGGTGCCCTGTTCAGCGGTGCTTGACTTGAAGGGCCCTGTTCAGTGGTGCTTGACTTGAAGGGCCCTGTTCAGCGGTGCTTGAGACGGCGGTGCCCTGTTCAGCGGTGCTTGAGACGGCGGTGCCCTGTTCAGCGGTGCTTGAGACGGCGGTGCCCTGTTCAGCGGTGCTTGAGACGGCGGTGCCCTGTTCAGCGGTGCTTGAGACGGCGGTGCCCTGTTCAGCGGTGCTTGACTTAAAGGGCCCTGTTCAGCGGTTCTTGAGACGGTGGTGCCCTGTTCAGCGGTGCTTGAGACGGCGGTGCCCTGTTCAGCGGTGCTTGACTTGAAGGGCCCTGTTCAGCGGAGCTTGACTTGAAGGGCCCTGTGCAGCGGTGCTTGACATGTGTCTCCAGGGCACCAGATCCGGCCATGATATGGACTTCACTCGCCACCCGACATGTGGCTGCCGGGCCCTTCGTGCACATCTGTCTTCTCGCTTGCGGGGCCCTCCTGTGCTGGCGTCCCAGGCCCGTGGGTGTCCTCCTTCACACCTGGAATGGGGCTGGTGGGGCCCTCCTGGGCAGCTCGCCTGCTGCCGGACTTGTCGGGCGTGCTGCCCTTGCCACCCTTCCCTGCTCCTCTGTGGCCCTTTCCTCCCTTTGTCGGTGTGTAAGGTGGCACCCCACTTCCTGACGGTGCCAGGGTAGTGCCTTTGGAGCCTGCTGTCTCTGGCCTCTCGCGCCGGGCCTTGGCTTTCTTGGATTTTTTTCCAGGGGGTGGGCTGGCTGTCCCTTTACTGCTAGCCGAAGTAGCTGCCCTTGAAGGTGGTGGACTCCAAAATCCTTGGACTATTGTCCTTGTAGGTCCAGGGTTTGTGGTGGCTGAGGTGCTGATTGGACTCTTATGAGATGGAGGGGGTGGGTCAGGTGATGGAAAGAGGTTAATTTTGGACAGGAAAAGCTTTTTAGGAGCAGTGGGAAGGGTAGGTGCAGTGGGTATGGGAGTGGAGGAAGAGGATGTGGTTGTAGGTGAGTCAAGTCTGGTGTCTTTGGGTGCAGGTGCTCGTGCTGGAGGCTGTCGTGAGGTGGATGGCTGTTGGGTGGGTGGCTGCCTGCGTTTGTGTGGTGTGGAAGAGGGGGTGACAGACACACTGGGAGAGGACACAGGGGACGTGGAAATGGTAGTGGGGGTGGTGACTGCACGTGTGCGGAGTGTTCTGGTGGGTGTGCTGGTGATGGACGTAGTGGCTGTTGATGTTGTGCATGCAAGTGTGAGTGGAGACGTCACAGGGAGGGAGGAGGGAGACGAGGAGGAGGGGGACACAGAGGAGGCAGTGGCTGTTGGCATGTCTGCATGTGGCTGTTGCTTGTGTGAATGCTTGTGTGATGTGTGGTGCTTATGTCTGGATGAGCTTCCCTTGGGTGTTGAGGTGTGTGCAGGCTGGTCTGTAGGTGTGTCTGGGATAGGCAGAGGTACAGGGGAGTGGGACTGGGTTGAGGAAGTTTAAGGAGGGAGGCAGGAGACAGGGACAATGGCTGCTGTCAGTGCTGAGGCCAGAGCGTTGAACGATCGCTGATGGGCAGCCTGACCCGAATGAATGCCCTCCAGGTATGCATTACTCCGGTGCACCTCCCTTTCTACACCCTGGATGGCATTCAAAAGGGTAGACTGCCCAACAATGAGCATCCTGAGGATGTCAATGACCTCCTCACTGAGGGCAGCAGGGGTAACTGGGGCAGGGCCTGAGGTGCCTGGGGCGAAGGAGAGGCCCCCCTTCCTGGGTGAGCGGGCACGGGGCGAACGCTGAGGGGCTGCTGGGAGGGCGGAGCTGGTGCGCTGGGTGGCGGCTGTACCTGTTGTTGCGGTGGCCACGGATGTTGCCACCACCACAAGGGAGCTCCCTTCCAAGGACGTGTCTGTGTCGCTGGTGTCACCACGTGTCCCCGCTGTGGAGCTCCCCTCGCCCTCCGTCTCACTGGTGAACTCCGAGTCGGTTGCATGGCCCTCCAGGGCCATGTGAGATGCAGCTCCCTCGTTCTCCGATGCTACTTCTCCTCCGCCTGATGATGCTAATGCACACATGAACAGGAAGACCAACAAAAAAGGGAGGGGGGAGAAATAAAGACATGTTGAGTGCATGCATTGGCGACACAGTTGGCGGAGAGGACAGACACAGAAGCCCCCTGCACTACGCCACGCACTTGGGGTACACTACTCAATCCGTGGGACATGGCCTACAAGCCTATGGACGACAAATCCACACACAGGTGACACAGGGCCATGATTAGCTGTACTAGGCAATCTACAGAGGTGGGGGGTGGGGGCACAGGGCCATGCCTAACGGAGGTGCGTAGCCTACGGAAATCGCCCTGGCCTAGGGATACCCACAGCCCTCCTCCCCACCCAGACACCTCCAATGTGCTCAAAATCACCAGAATGTGCTTGTACTCACCGCCTTGTGTCTGCTGTGATGTCCTCACGCGCCCATCTAAATTGGGGTAGGCCACCGCCAGGATCCAGGACATCAGGGGGGTCAATTGACGAGTGCCACCCCTCCTACGTTGGGAGGCCATCCCCAGCAGAGCCTCCGCGGTCTTCGTGCTCCCGCGGCGGATGTCCTCCCACCTCTTGCGGCAGTGGGTGCCCCGTCTGTTGTGGACCCCCAGGGTCCGGAAGTGCTTGGTGATGGCACGCCAAATGTCGATTTTCTGATGGGCGCTGACCTATGTGACATGTACAGGGGGAGAAAATAAAATATCATCATTTTCTGCATGCTCAATGTGAGTGGCCCCCCATCCCCACCCTTGCCATGTGGCACATGCTCTCATCTGTCGTTTGATGCATGCCTCAATCGCTCCCCTCCCCACCATCTTTCATCCACCCCACTCAACACAGGCATTGCCCCCAAAGCATGCTCCCAGTGGACTTACCTGTTGGTCTGGAGGACCGTAGAGTAGCGCATACTGGGGGAGGACCAGAAGTGAAGGCAGGGGCCCTTTCCCCAGTCGCAGCAGCCATTGTCTCTTCCAGACCGAGGTCACAGCAGCACTTGCAGTATAGGTCCTCTCCTGTGGATGATCAGGTATTGAGTAATTAAGCAGATAGAAAATGGCAGTCACGCCCGCGGCGGTGTGTACCGCGGCGGTGCGTACCGCGACCGCCGGCGAACTTCGTCATTGGCTCCTGAAACCCATAGGGTTCATTGTTAACCAATGCGGCTTTGCGCCGCGGTCTTCGACCGCCTACCGCCACGGTGTGCCACGCCAGCGCATTTACCTCACATCCCATTGTCGCACTTCACAGGTCAGGCAGCCGCCATTTCAAGGGCCCACATGGCTTAATTTCTACTGCGTCACACATACCTAGGCCTTGCATCAACACTCATACAAGCCATTCAATGCATTGAGAATCGTGTACTGTGCAAGCTGTGGGAACGTACCTGTGGGTTGATTGACTCTGTGCTCGCTGTTGTCCTTCCTAGGCACCGTCCGCTGGGACTTGCGAGGAGATGGAGGAATGTTCCCGTGTACAGACCTCTGGTGGACCTGTCGACAATGGAAGAAAGACATGTCATACTGACATACAGGCTTGACCGAGCCACTATACAGGAACTGTGTGCCCAGCTGGAGCCAGACCTGTTGTCACCCATCCGCCAACCCACAGGGATCCCCCCTCTAGTGCAGGTTCTGTCAGTACTTCATTTTTTGTCAAGTGGGTAATTTCAAACAACAGTGGCCATTTCATCAGGGATGTCTCAGCCTGTGTTTTCAAAGGTGTTGTCCAGAGTGTTGTCTGCCCTGATGAAATACATGCGGAGCTACATCGTTTTCCCTGAGGTGGGGGATTTGCCTACAGTGAAGGGTGATTTCTATGCCCTTGGACATATTCCCAACATCATTGGTGCCATTGATGGGACCCATGTGGCTTTGGTCCCCCCCAGCAGGAGTGAACAGGTGTACAGGAACAGAAAAAGTTATCATTCCATGAATGTCCAGGTGGTCTGTTTGGCTGACCAGTACATCTCCCATGTAAATGCCAAGTTCCCTGGGTCAGTGCATGACGCGTACATCATGCGAAATAGCAGCATCCCTTATGTGATGGAACAACTTCAGAGACACCGTGTGTGGCTAATTGGTGACTCTGGTTACCACAACCTGTTGTGGCTACTGACCCCAGTGAGGAATCCCAGGACAAGGGCAGAGGAACGGTACAATGAGGCCCATGGGCGTACTAGGAGGGTGATCGAGCAGACCTTCGGCCTCCTGAAGGCCAGGTTTAGGTGCCTGCATATGACAGGTGGATCCCTAATGTACTCACTAAAGAAGGTGTGTCATATCATCGTGGCCTGCTGTATACTTCACAACCTGGCTTTGCGACGCCAGGTGCCTTTCCTGCAGGAGAATGGTCCAGATGGTGGTGTTGTGGCAGCTGTGGAGCCTGCGGAGAGTGAAGAGGAGGAAGACAAAGAGGACGACACAGACAACAGGAACACAGTAATACAGCAGTATTTTCAATAACACACAGGTAAGACTCAACACCGGCATTTTACATTTACTTACAGTCTCCTGCCTCTCTACTGTCTGTCCTTTTCCCCCAGTGTATGTTAACTGAGTTTTGACTTTCCCTTCCAATTTCAGAGATGTGGGCCCCACTGCGTGACCTCTGCTTTGTTTCCCCATGGACTACAGCTGTGTGACAGTAGTATGTTGTCATCACAATGTAACTGGACATTTTGGCACGGTTATGTCTAATACATTTGTTAAAAAATACAGGCAGACTCCAGATTATTTTTGTGCAATAAGTGTGTTTATTAAAGTGCTCAATTTTGGAAAATGGTTGAAAATCGGTGATGGGTGATGGAATGTCCATGGCAGAGTCCAGATTCTCAGTCTCACAGGTGCATTGTCCATATGCCTGTGGAAGGTGGAGCAGGGGCAGTTTAAGGTTGGACAGGGTGACAATGTGGGACAGTGGGATGACATCAGGGGGTATCCTTTCCTGGCGGGGTCTTGGCATCCTACTCAGTCTTCTTCCTAGATCTCAGGCCCGCTTGCGGGGTGGTTCTCCTTCTGCAGGGGGTGGGGTTCGGGTGGCCTGTTGTTCTTGTGTCGGGGCCTCCTGTCCACTAGCGCCGGCGGAGGTGGTAGCCTGTTCTTGGTCCATGCTAGTGACAGGGGCCCTTTGTGGTGCCACATGGTCCCGCAATGTGGTGACAATCTGGTTGAGAGCCACAACGATGGTGCCCATTGCGGAACTGATGTTTCTGAGTTCTTCCCTGAACCCCATAAACTGTTCCTCCTGCAGTACCTGGATCTCCTGGAACCTGGCCAGGACCGTCGCCATCGTCTCCTGGGAGTGGTGGTAGGCTCCCATGATGGAGGAGAGGGCCTTGTGGAGAGTGGGTTCCCTGGACCTGTCCCCCCCTGTCGCACAGCAGCCCTCCCAGTTCCCCTGTTTCCCTGGGCCTCTGTCCCCTGGACCGTGTGCCCACTACCACTGCCTCCAGGTCCCTGTTGTTGTTGGGGTGGTGGGTTAACCTGGGTGCCCTGTAGTGGTGGACACACCGCTGATTGACGTGTCCTGGAGACAGAGGAATGGGCCCGCTGGGTGGGTGCTGTGCTGGTGTTCCCAGAGGGGGGTAGGTCTGCTGTGACCTGTGGCTGTCTGAGGGGAACCGACTGTCCCGAGGTCCCCGATGGGCCGGGCTGGTCATCTGGGTCCAGGGAGACCGAGCTGCTGTCATCACTGGGGGCCTCTTCTGGGGGTGGGATGGACATTTCTGGACCCTCCTGTGCGGTGTCGTGGCGTTTGGGTCCTGCAGGGGTATAAGAGTATGGTTATTGCTTCTGTGTGTGCCATACCGTGCAATGGGTGGGTGCCCGTGTACCCCAGTGCTGGCATTCCCTTGTGGGGGCAGTTGTGACGGTGGTTTGTGGGGGGGATGGGTATGTGCAGTGGGCATGCTTAGGTGATGGGTGTCCATGGTTTGTGGTGGCATGCAGGGCTTGGTGTTGGGATGGGTGGGTTGTGCTGGTGAGACATTAGCAAGGAGGATGTGTGATGGGGGTGGGGGGGAGGGTGGGGGTATGTGTTGGCATGCTGGTGGGGGGGGATGAAGTAGTTGAGATTAGACTTACCAGAGCCCATTCCTCCGCCTACTCCTGCGAGGCCCTCAGGATGCAGGATGTCCAAGACCTGTTCCTCCCATGTTGTAAATTCTGGGGGTTGAGGTGGGGGTCCGCCGCCAGTCTTCTGCACCGCGATGTTGTGTCTGGATACCATGGAATGCACCTTCCCCCGTAGGTCGTTCCACCGCTTCCTGATGTCGTCCCGATTTCGTGGATGCTGTCCCACAGCGTTGACCCTGTCCACTATTCTTTGCCATAGCTCCATCTTCCTGGCAATGGTGGTGTGCTGCATCTGTGTCCCGAAGAGCTGGGGCTCTACCCGAACTATTTCCTCCACCATGACCCTGAGTTCAGCGTCTGAAAACCTGGGGTGTCTTTGGGGTGCCATGGGGTGGTGTGGATGAGGTGTGGGGTGGTGTTTGCGGTGATGAGTGTGGTGAGTGTGGTGGTGTGTGGTGTTTTGTGCGTGGATGTTGTGTAGATGATGGTGTAGTGTGCCTCTGTGTGATGGTGTTCTCTATTCTGTGCTGTCTCTCTCTGTCCTTCGTCTCTGATTTGTGGTCATAGGGGTTTGTGGGTGATGTGGGTGTGTGTTTTATAGTTAATTGGGTGTGTGGGAGTGTTGTTTGTATGTGTATCAGGTGTGTGTATTTAAAATTGTCCAATGTTGCTGTGTTTTGGAGCTGTGTGTGTATTTTGACCGCGGCAGTGTGTACTGCCAATGGAATACCGCGGTTGAAAGACCGCCGCGTGGATTTGTGGGTCGGAATGGCATGGGTGTATTTCTGTTGGCATGACGGTGGAGGTTTGGTCATCGCCAGTTTTTCGCTGGCCGTTGGTGTGGCGGACTTCTGTGGATGTCGGGTTTTTGGCGGTTTGCCTGTTGCGGGTCAGAATGACCGTGGCGGTTTACCGCGACCGCGGCGGTGTTATGGCGGTCTTCTGACCGGCGGTAAGCGCCTTTTACCACTGAGGTCAGAATGACCCCCTATGTATGGGATGTATTTGAAAGGGAATTGGTTATTGTAATGACTTCACTGGCCGGAACACTGGGCCATGATGACCTGTAGTGTTTTGTTTCTCTTGTTAATTCATGAATGCTCGATTATAATAAAACAAAGCTGGGAACATATAATCTGCCTCCCTGGCTTTCATCTGTTGTTTGATTGTCTCCTACATTCTCCAATTATTTCACATGCATAAATATTGCTGTCTGTTCCATTTTTTACATCAATATATACTTACCTGTGTCCTGTTGTGCTCTTTTTGTAGAAGTGTACAGACATGAGCACGTCACAAGTTAAATGAGTGCTGTAAATAGAGAAATGTGTGCAAACATTTTTCCATCTTTTATGTCTGCAGCTTGAACATCAATTACCCGAGAAGAAATTGGAAGAGTGGACCAGGTCTGATAAAATGGGGAAGGCAGAGGTAGAATTGCTCCTGCCCAAGTTCCAGCTGAAAGAGAGCTATGACATGCGTGAAATTCTGAGCAGCATGGGGATGAGCGATGCCTTCAACCAGGGAAAGGCTGATCTTTCAGGAATGTCTAACAAAAATGACCTGTACTTGTCAAACGTGTTCCATAAGGCTTTTGTAGAGGTGAACGAGGAGGGCACCGAGGCTGCTGCTGCGACTGCTGCAGTCGTGGTTTTGAAAATGGCTGCGTTGAGCGTTAAGTTTCAGGCAGACCACCCTTTCCTTTTCATTATAAAGGATAACAAGACTGGCAGCATCCTCTTCTGTGGCAGATTCTGCTCTCCCTAGGGCAGGCGTCTACTTTCCCCTTAGTCTGTAAAAGATGACAGCCTTTTAAAGATATACATTATCTACAACTTTTGTGACGCAATAAAGAATAGACAAAACGGGTTCTTGTATATTCTGTATGAGTTCACCGAATACCTTGAAACATTTGATTTAGTATGGTATGAAGCATTATGCAAAATAAATGTTGTCTATGAATCACCTTTGCAGGCTTTCATTTGTATTACTGCACCAACTCAGCTGAGTTTATTAATATTTAGCACCCTTATTTATTCACTCAATGGAAAAACACCTCTCTCCGAGCCTTCATGAGGCCTCCATCCTTCAGGGACTCAAAGCATTGTCATAATGGGGAGGGGAAAGTGGGGGCCCCCTCCCCAAGCCTCAAAGAGGCCCCAGAGACCCTTTCCCCAGGGGCTGATAATTCACAAAAGGGTAGGGCCGTGCGGCCTCTCCTCGAACAGATGATCAGCCCGGGGGACCACATCCGTTGGCCCCGGTACGTTGCAGTGTCCCAGGAACCCCAACCCCCGACACACTGTAGTTCTCTGCCTGGGATAGTGCAGGCTTGCCCTGCCTGCACTCTTCCAGGCAAGGAACAGAACTTTGGGCCACATGTACAAATATCAGGTTTTGCGACTCACAGTTTGCGAGTCGCAAAACCTGATATACAACAGTGTCAATGACACCTTTTGCGATTCTCAATGGGGTCGCTAATGACCTACCTCATAAATATTCATGAGGTAGGTCGCAATTTGCGACCCCATTGGAAATGGCTGCCCTCACAGGGATGGTGGCCTACTGGGGACAGAAGACACCATGGCCCTCATTCTGACCCTGGCGGTCGGTGATAAAGCGGCGGCCAAGCCGCCAACAGGCCGGCGGTCTAAAATATGCAATTCTGACCCTGGCGGGAACCGCCAACACAGCCCGCCAACTTAACACTCCGCCCGCCACAGCGGTACAAACAAACAGCGCAGCGGTTCCCGCCAACAGCCAGGCGGCAGACAATGTACCGCCCACCCTATTACGACCCACCAATCTGCCACCTTTTCCGGGGCGGGAGCACCGCCGATAAGAACACGGCGGAAACAGACTACGAACGGGAAAACGCTCACCTCTACGCACTCCACGCGAGATTCCGGCAGTATGGAACCAGAGTTGCAGGTCATCCCCGCACTCCTATTCCTGCTCATATACCAGGAGCACGCCCGGCGGCGCGGAAGACATCGGTGAGTACTGCACCTACGACACAGGGGAGGGAAAAGATTACCGGCACACACCCACCCACCCACACCCACTACAACACACACATCAATGCATTCCCACAGATCACTGTCACAACCCACAAACCACCCCCCTCCGAAATAATGCAAAGACCAAAAGAAGAGATCATAAACGGGCAGATATATTGAAATATGTACACCAGTAATCCCAATAAATAAATAAACTATGTACAAAATATATACAGCTACTAAATGTAGTCCAACCACTGTCCGTGGATCACAGGGGTCCTGTGCAAAGGGGCAAGGCCCAGTCCCACGACAAGAACTCCACGGAGAGAACACTGCAGGGGCATCAGAAAGAAAATAGGACAGGCACCTCAGGGGGAAGGGAAGGGGGGGCACCTCAGCCACTTGAGTACACGACGCCAGATCCACAAGGGGACTCCATGACCACTGGCCCATCCTGGGGAGAGCAAAGCCACAGTCCAAACAGTCCATACAGTGGGTGGCCTGCCCACTGGGCCATCCTGGGGAGAGCAAAGCCACAGTCCATACAGTCCATACAGTGGGTGGCCTGCCCACTGGGCCATCCTGGGGAGAGCAAAGCCACAGTCCATACAGTGGGTGGCCTGCCCACTGGGCCATCCTGGGGAGAGCAAAGCCACAGTCCAAACAGTCCATACAGTGGGTGGCCTGCCCACTGGGCCATCCTGGGGAGAGCAAAGCCACAGTCCATACAGTGGGTGGCCTGCCCACTGGGCCATCCTGGGGAGAGCAAAGCCACAGTCCATACAGTCCATACAGTGGGTGGCCTGCCCACTGGGCCATCCTGGGGAGAGCAAAGCCACAGTCCATACAGTCCATACAGTGGGTGGCCTGCCCACTGGGCCATCCTGGGGAGAGCAAAGCCACAGTCCATACAGTCCATACAGTGGGTGGCCTGCCCACTGGGCCATCCTGGGGAGAGCAAAGCCACAGTCCAAACAGTCTATAACATACCCCACTGCCACTGGAGGAGGCAAGTTGGCCAGAGGACATCCTGCAGCCCTGCCCGAGATAGATCCTGCCCTGCCACGTCTGCCAAAGGGCCAGCGGTTCTTGCCTTGAAGGGCCCAGTTCAGCGGTTCTTGAGACGGCGGGGCCCAGTTCAGCGCTCCTTGCCTTGAAGGGCCCAGTTCAGCGGTTCTTGAGACGGCGGACGGTCTATGGCCAACTGCTAATTGCCTGGTGGTGCCCTCCTGGGCAGCGGGGATGGTGCTCCTTCACTGCCCACCTGGGCTGTGGGTGGTGGGGCCCTCCTGGCCAGCTGGGCTGGGTCCTCCCTGGGCAGCGGCTATGGGGGTGGTGGGCTCTCCCGGGGCAGCTGTGCCGGTTCCTCCCGGGGCAGCGGCTATGGGGGTTGTGGGCTCCTCCTGGGCAGCAGGCCTGCTGCCTGACCTCTCCGACTTGCTGCCCTTGCCCTCCTTAGTCGTGGGCCTGTGGCCCTTTCCTCCCTTTGGAGCTGTGGCTGGTGACTGTCTCTGGGTGGTGTCCGGGGGGGATGTAGAAGGCGGGCTCCTGCGGCGCCCCTTCCGCCTTCTGCTCCTCTTCCCAGGGGGTGGGCTGGCTGTCCCCTTGCTGCTGGGCGAAGATCCAGACATGCGGGCTGGCGGGCTCCAATACCCCTGCACCCTTGTCAAGGGGGCTGCAGGGCTGGTGGTGGCTGAGGTGCTCTTCTTACCCCGACGAGAAGGAGGGGGGGGCTCAGGGTCAGGAAAGAAGTTAGTAGTGGCGAGGAAGAGCTTCTTGGGACAATGGAGAGTGGTAGGTACAGTGGGAATGGGAGTGGAGGGAGAGGATGTGGTTGTAGGTGAGTCACGTTTGCTGTCTTTGGGTGCAGGTGCAGGAGGGATAGGCTGTCGTGAGGTGGATGGCTGTTGGGTGGGTGGGTGGCTGCGTTTGTGTGGTGTGGAAGAGGGGGTGACAGACACAGTGGGAGAGGACACAGGGGACGTGTAAATGGCAGTGGGGGTGGTGACTGCACGTGTGCGGACTGGAGTGGAGGGTGTGCTGGTGATGGAAACACTGGCTGATGGTGAGGTGAATGGAGGTGTGAGTGTAGACGTCACAGGGAGGGAGGAGGGAGACGAGGAGGTGGGGGTCACAGAGGTGGTAGTGACTGTTGGCATGTCTGCATCGGAATGTTGCGTGTGTGAATGTCTGCGTGATCTGTGGTGCTTATGTTTGGATGAGCTTCTCTTGGGTGTTGAGGTGTGTGCAGGCTGGTCTGATGGTGTGGGTGGGACAGGCAGAGGAACAGGAGACTGGGAGGAGGGAGTTAGTAGAGGCAGGCAGGAGACAGGGACAATGGCTGCCGTCAGTGCTGAGGCCAGAGCCTGGAACGATCGCTGATGGGCAGCCTGACCCGAATGAATGCCCTCCAGGTACGCATTGCTGCGATGAACCTCCCTCTCCACCCCCTGGATGGCATTCAAAAGGGTAGTCTGCCCAACAATGAGCGTTCGGAGGAGGTCAATGACCTCCTCACTGAGAGCAGCGGGGGTAACAGGGGCAGGGCCTGAGGTGCCTGGGGCGAAGGAGATGCCCGGCTTCCTGGCAGAGTGGGCACGGGGCGAACGCTGAGGGGCTGCTGGGAGGGCGGAGATGGTGCGCTGGGTGGCGGCTGTACCTGTAATGGCGGGGGGCACGGATGGTGCCACCCCCGCAAGGGAGCCCCCTTCCGAGGACGTGTCCGTGTCGCTGCAGGCTCCAGTCGTCCCCATCGTGGAGCTCCCCTCGCCCTCCGTCTCACTGGTCCAGTCTGACTCTGTGGCATGGCCCTCCTGGGCCATGTGAGATGCAGCTCCCTCCTGCCCCGATGCCACTTCTCCTCCGCCTGATGATGCTGATGCACACAAGCACAGAAAGACAAACAAAAAGGGGGGGGGGGAGAGAAATAAAGGGATATTGAGTACATGGATCTCCGGTACAGTTAGCGGACATGACAGACACAGATGCCCCCTGCACTAAGTTGCGCACTTGGGGTCCGCTACGCATTCCGTGGAACATGCCCTACACGCCTAGAGTTGACAACTGCACCCATGGATGACACGGCCCAGGGATGGCTGTACTGACACACTACTGAGGGTGGTGGCTGGGGACACAGGGGCTTACGGGGGTGCCCAGCCTACAGATATCGCCCTGGCCTAGGGGGACCCCCAGCCCTCCTCCCCCAACCAGACACCTCCACTGCGCGACAACAGAGTAGATAATGCTTGTACTCACCCCCTTGTGTCTGCTGTGCTGCCCTCACGCGCCCATCCAATTCAGGGTAGGCCACCGCCAGGATCCGGAACATCAGGGGGCTCAGTTGACGGCAGGCACCCCGCCTACGTTGGGAGGCCATCCCCAGCAGAGACTCGGCGGTCTTCTTGGTCCCGCGGCGGATGTCCTCCCACCTCTTGCGGCAGTGGGTGCCCCGTCGATGGTGGACCCCCAGGGTCCGGACTTCCTTGGCGATGGCACGCCAAATCCCGATCTTCTCATGGGCGCGGACCTATGTGACACGTACAGGGAGGGAGAAATACCACGTTCAAGTTTGTCAGCATTTTCCTTTCCAGTGGCCCAACGCCCCCCATCCCCGCCAGGCCCCCCGCCATGCCCCCCGCCAGGCCCAACGCCCCCCATCCCCGCCAGGCCCCCCGCCAGGACCCCCGCCAGGCCCAACATGCCCCCCATCCCCGCCAGGCCCCCCGCCAGGCCCCCCGCCAGGCCCAACATGCCCCCCATCCCCGCCAGGCCCCCGCCAGGACCCCCGCCAGGCCCAACATGCCCCCCATCCCCGCCAGGCCCCCCGCCATGCCCCCCGCCAGGCCCAACATGCCCCCCATCCCCGCCAGGCCCCCCGCCATGCCCCCCGCCAGGCCCAACATGCCCCCCATCCCCGCCAGGCCCCCCGCCAGGCCCAACATGCCCCCCATCCCCGCCAGGCCCCCCGCCAGGCCCCCAAGCCAGCCAGTGGCCCCAAATCCATATTGAATTAAACTCACTTGTTGGTCTGGAGGACCGTAGAGTAGCGCATACTGGGGGAGGACCCCATCCACAAGTTTCTCCAACTCCTCTCCAGTGAAGGCAGGGGCCCTTTCCCCAGGCGCAGCAGCCATTGTCCCTTCCAGACCGAGGTCACAGCAACACTTGCAGTATAGGTCCTCTCCTGTGAAAGTTCAAGTCGCAAGTGGATAAGTAGATAGAAAATGGCGGTGACGTCCTCGGCGGTGCGTACCGCGGCGGTGCGTCCCGCCACCGCCGGCGCCCTTCGCCATTGGCTCCTGAAACCCATAGGCTTCAATGTTAACCAATGCGGCTTTGCGCCGCGGTCTTCGCCCACCGCCCGCCGCGGTGTGCCACGCCAGCGCATTGACCTCACATCCCATTGTCACACTTCACAGGTCAGGCAGCCGCCATTTCCAGGGCCCACATGGCTCAATTTCAACTGCGTCACACAGGCCTAGGCCTTGCATAGCCACTCAGACACGCCATTCACTGCATAGAGAATCGTATACTGTGCTAGCTGTGAGTACGTACCTGTGGGTTGCTTGACTGTGTGCTCCATGTTGTCCTTCCTAGGCACCGTCCGCTGGGTTGGGCGAGGAGACGGATGAATCCTCCCGTGTACCGACCGCTGGTGGACCTGTCGACAATGGAAGAACGCCACATTATCCTGACCTACCGTCTTAACCGTGCCACTATCCATGAACTGTGTGCCCAGCTGGAGCCCGACCTGATGTCCCCCATCCGCCAACCCACAGGGATTCCCCCTCTGGTGCAGGTCATGTCAGTACTCCATTTCTTGGCAAGTGGGTCATTTCAGACAACCGTGGGAATTGCTTCTGGGATGTCTCAGCCCATGTTTTCGAAGGTGTTATCCAGAGTGTTGTCTGCCCTGATGAAATCCGTGAGGAGCTACATCATTTTCCCTGAGGTGGGCGAATTGGCTACAGTGAAGGGTGATTTCTACGCCCTTGGACATATTCCCAACGTAATTGGTGCCATTGATGGGACCCATGTGGCTTTGGTTCCCCCAAGAGACAGGGAGCAGGTGTACAGGAACAGAAAAAATGACCATTCAATGAACATCCAGGTGGTGTGTTTGGCTGACCAGTACATCTCGCATGTAAATGCCAAATTCCCAGGGTCAGTGCATGACGCCTACATCCTCAGGAATAGCAGCATCCCTTACGTGATGGAACAGCTACAGAGACACCGTGTATGGCTAGTGGGGGACTCTGGGTACCCCAACCTGTCGTGGCTACTGACCCCAGTAAGGAATCCCCGGACCAGGGCAGAGGAACGGTACAATGAGGCCCATGGGCGTACTAGGAGGGTGATCGAACGCACCTTTGGCCTCCTAAAGGCCAGGTTTAGGTGCCTGCATATGACAGGTGGATCCCTAATGTACTCACCTAAGAAGGTGTGTCACATCATCGTGGCCTGCTGCATGCTTCACAACCTGGCTTTGCGCCGCCAGGTGCCTGTCCTGCAGGAGGATGGTCGAGACGGTGGTGTTGTGGCAGCGGTGGAACCTGAGGAGAGTGACGAGGAGGAAGACGACGGGGCTGAAACAGACAACAGGGACAGAATCATTGAACAGTACTTCCAATAGGACACAGGTAACATTTCAAAGATAATTTAGTAAATGTTAACTACTCTCCAGCATCTCTGCTGCCTGTCTATTTGCCCCAGTGTATGATGACTGAGTTTTGGCTTTTCCCTCCCTATTTCAGATCTGGGGTCCCCACTACGAGTCCTGTGCTTCGTTTCCCCATGGACTACAGCTTTGTGGCAGCTGTTTGTTGACTTCACCATGTACAAGGACATATTTGCACTGTCATGTCAATTACAATCTATTGAAATCACAGCCAGACTCCAGATATTTTGGTGCAAAATAGGTGTTTATTTAAGTGCTCAAAATGGGATGGGTGGTTTCAAGTGGGTGGGGGCTATGGTGAAGGAATGTCCATGGCAGAGTCCAGAGTAACAGTCACACAGGTGCATTGTCCAGAGGCCTGTGGAGAGATGGAGCATGGGCAGTTCAAGGATGGACAGGGTGACAATGTGGGACAGTGGGATGACATCAGGTGGTATCCATTGCTGGCGGGGGTCTTGACATCCTACTCTGTCTTCTTGCGAGATCTCAGGGCCCTCTTGCGGGGTGGTTCTTCTCCTGCAGGAGGTGGGGGTCTGGTGGGCTGCTGCTGTGCGGGGGCCTCCTGTCCACTAGCGCCGGCGGAGGTGGTTGGCTGTTCTTGGTCCAGGCTAGTGGCAGGGGCCCTTGGGTGTTGTTCAGTGTCCGCCCTGTTATTGACGAGGTCCTGCAGCAGCCCTACCATGGTAACCAGGGTGGTGTTGATGGCTCTGATGTCCTCCCTGTACCCCCGATAGTGTTCCTCCTGCAGTACCTGGATCTCCTGGAACCGGGCCAGTACCGTCGCCATCGTCTCCTGGGAGCGGTTGTATGCTCCCATGATGGTGGTGAGGACCTCGTGGAGAGTGGGTTCCCTGGGCCTCTCCTCCCCCCCCTGTCGCACAGCTGCCCTCCGAGTTCCCCTGTTTCCCTGGGCCTCTGCCCCCTGGCCGGTGTGCCCACTACCACTGCCCCCAGGTCCCTGTTGTTGTTGGGGTGGTGGGTTATCCTGGGTGCCCTGTAGTGGTAGACACACCGCAGATTGACGCGCCCTGGAGACAGAGGCATGGGCCCGCTGGGTGGGAGCTGTGCTGGTGTTCCCAGAGGGGTTTGGGTCTGTAGTGGCCTGGGCCTGTGTGAGGGGAACCGACTGTCCAGAGGTCCCCGATGGTCCGGGCTGGTCATCGGTGTCCAGGTCGACAGAGCTGCTGTCATCGCTGACGGCCTCTTGGGTGGGGGGTGTGGAGAATTCTGGCCCCTCCGCCGCGGTGTGTTGACGGTCGGGTCCTGCAGGGGTATAGAGGTATGGTTATAGTTTCAATGTGTGGCATATGGGTGTATCTGTGGGTTCTCGTGTCCCCAAGTGCTGGCATTCGTGTGTGGGGGCTTTGGTGAGGGTGGCTTGTGGGGGGGATGTGTATATGCATTGGGCATGCTTTGGTGATGGGTGTCCATGCTTAGTGGACGCATGCAGGCCTAGGTTTTGGGATGTGTGGGTTGTGATGGTGAGACATTGGCGGGGAATAGGTGTGCTGGGGGTGGGGGTGAGGATGGTGGTGGGGGTGAGGATGGTGGTGGGGGTGAGGATGGTGGTGGGGGTGAGGGTGGGGGTGAGGATGGGGGTGGGGGTGAGGGTGGGGTTCGAGGATGGGGGTGAGGGTTGGGGTCTGATTTGGCATGCAGGTGGGGGGGAAGCAGTATTGAAGCTTCAACTTACCAGTATCCATTCCTCCGCCGACTCCTGCGAGGCCGTCAGGATGCAGGATGTTCAAGACTTCCTCCTCCCATGATGTGAATTGTGGGGGTTGAGGTGGGGGTCCTCCGCCAGTCTTCTGCACGGCGATGTTGTGCCTGGATACCATGGAACGCACCTTCCCCCGTAGGTCGTTCCATCGCTTCCTGATGTCTTCCCGATTTCTGGGGTGCTGTCCCACTGCGTTCACCCTGTCGACAATCCTCTGCCATAGCTCCGTCCTCCGGGCAATGCTGGTGTATTGTATCTGTGTGCCGAACAGCTGGGGCTCTACCCGAACGATTTCCTCCACCATGACCCTGAGTTCTTCGTCTGTGAAGCGGGGTTGTCTTTGGGGTGCCATGGGGTGGTGTGTATGATGTGTGGGGTGGAGTATGTGTATTTAAGTGAGTTGAGTGTGGTGGTGTGTGTTGTTTTGTGTGTGGATAGTGTGTGGGTGATGGTGTTGAGTGGCTGTGGCTGTTATTTTTTGGATGCTGGTGTCTCGCTCTTGCCTTCTTTACGAATTTTTTAGCGTAGGGGTTTGTGGGTGATGTGGGTGTGTGTTTTATATTGTATTGTGTGTGTGGGAGTGGTGTGTGTATGTGTATCAGGTGTGTGGGATTCAAATCGTCCAATGTGGCTGAGTTTTGTTCGTTTGTGTGTATTCTGACCGCGGCGGTGTGTCCCGCCAATGGAATACCGCGTTTGAATGACCGCCGCGTGGATTCGTGGGTCGTAATGGCATGGGCGTATTTCTGTTGGCGTGACGGTGGAGGTTTTGTCACCTCCACCTTTCCGCCGACCGCTGGTCTGGCGGTCTGTTGTGGCGGTCGGATTTTCGGAGGTTTGCCTTCTGCGGGTCAGAATGACCGTGGCGGGTTTCCGCGACCGCGGCGGGATTATGGAGGATTTCTGACCGGCGGTAGGCGCCTTTTACCGCCGAGGTCAGAATGACCACCCATGTCTTGAATGCTTTTAAATAAAGCAGTTTTTTTTTTTTAATGCATCCTGTTTTCCTTAAGGTAAAACGGGCTGTATTTAAAAACAAAAAATGAAGTTTTCTTTTAATTTTTTCAGAGCAGGCAATGGTCCGTGGGACCACTGCCTGCTCTGAAAAAATATTTTTGCATCCATTCACAAGGGACCCTTTCCCATTTGCGTATGGGTTAGCACCAATTTGAAATTTATGCTAACTACGATTGTTTTGTGACTGCATTCACGGTCACAAAACAATCATACATTGCACAGCGACTCGCAATTAGGAAGGGAACGCCCCTTCCTAATTTCGAATCGCAAACCCTTTTAGTGATTCGGTAAATAGATTACCGAATTGCAAAATTGGGTCTGTGCATTGCGAAATGCTATTTTCTTGTCACAAACAGCCTGATTCTGTGAATTGGGACGTTTGCAACAAGAAAAAAGTTACATACATCTGGCCCTTTGTTCCTGCCTGGGTGGGTGCTGTGAAAGATGATGCTCCTGTCCAGATGGGAGCAAAGTAACAGGGCCGGCTCCTGCTAGGACCCACTATGGTTCAGGCCGGGGAGCCAATGGCGGCGTGGGGGCCTTGGGGCTCACCCTGCTTCGCCCAAGCACTGAGGCACCCCAGCAAACCCCAAATTTATTGTGCATATCTGTGACCCGAGGGGGGATGGTAGGGTGTGTGTGTACATTTACATATATATCCTGTGCCTAAAGACTTTACTGTAGAAATGGCAAAACACTTTGGGGGTCATTCTGACCTTGGCGGTCTTTTCGCAAGACCGCCGAGTTACCGCCGCGGTGAAGACCGCCGACCGCGGCGGTATGCCGCTGTGCGCATTCTGACCGCTGGGAGCGTTCCGCCGGAAAACCGCCAGCAGCCACACTGGCGGTCGGCGGGAAAGTGGAGACTGGTCAACCTCCACCGCCACGCCAGCAGAACACCGCCCACAGAATTACGACCCACATTTCTGTGTGGCGGTCTTCTGTTGGCGGTCTTCTGTTGGCGGTCACCTCCCCATGGCTCCTGTCACCTCCCGGAGGACCAACGCACAAGGTAAGTTGATCGTCCGTGAGGGGAGGGGGTGGGGGGGTGTTGTGTGATGTGTGCGTGCATGGGGGTGTGCGTGTGAGTGTGTAGAGGGGGTGTGTGAGTGCGTGCATGCGGGCGAGGAGTGCTGCTGTGCCTATGTGCAATGTGTGTAGTTCGGCGGGTGCGCATGTCGGCATGTATGTGTGCGGGTATGTGTCCCCGTTGTGTATGTGTGTGTGTAGGGGGTGTGTATATGTGCATGTTGGGGGTGTGTGCATGTCGGGGTGCGTGTATGTGCATGTCGGGGTGGGGGTGGGGAGGGGGTTCGTACCACCTCTGGGGGGTGGCAGGGGGGTGGAGGGTGTGGGGGGAGGACTCGGGGGGGCAGTGGGGGGTGGGGGAGACCCCTATCAGTGCCAGGGAAGGAATTCCCTGGCCCGATAGTGCCTACCGCCATGGTTCGCATGGCGGTTCCCGAACGCCAGAAACCGCGGCGGTAAGCAGGGTCATGATACCGTTGGCGGTCTTGGGTCGACCGCCGGACCGGAGTGCGCAGACTCCAGCCCGTCGGTCATGACCGCCGTGGCTGTCGGAGTGGGGAAGTGGCGGTCGGTCGCGGCGGTGACCGCCGCGGTCAGAATGCCATTTTTAATACCGCCGGTCTGTTCGCGGTCCGACCGCCGCCTCTCCGCCGACCGCCAAGGTCAGAATGAGGGCCTTTGTGCTTTTCTAACTTAGCATGGCTGGCACTAAGCTAATCCAATGCTTAAAAACTTTGCTAGAAAGCAGACATTTGAGGTGAGCAAATTTAGAGTGTCTCTGGTGTTGTAGGTTGCTCCATACAGGAGCTGTCCCGACCTCAACTTGAGAACTACCCAGAGTTCTCTGCTTCTCTTTTTTGCATAATTTATGTGGCACTCTAAGGCTAAAAGGCATGAATTCCCTCACCACTTAGAAAACACAGCATTTGAAGTGCAAAATGGGCTCTCCCACTTCCACCATCATAGTAAGTTTGTGACCAAATTCTCTGTTTCCGTTCAAATATTTGCCTTTACAAACATTTGATCTCTTTATTTTAATGCCCCCTTTGTTGTATTTCTTGTAATGGCAACTCTTGAATGATACCTGGCTTTCTCTTTTAATTTATTATGGTGTACTCCATTTTATAAAACAGCATTGCTATTTTTTTATTTAATTATTGAATTTACATACTTTTAACTAATGCTCGATGTGTCAAATTTGTTTGGCACTCTTGCTTTGGTTCCTCCCTTTCTCCCTACTCTTTTCTCGTCATAGGATTATTCACTTTTTGCAGGGTTAAGTAGGCAGATCTCTAGAATGCCTGGGATTACCCCCTCTTTCTGCTGCCATGCAATTGTGGATAATATACCTTTGTCCAGAACTCTATCGATGTTTATTTTTATTTCTACTAGGACTCCCGTGCTCTAGATTTACCAAAACCCACGAGGTAGGGTCTGCTAAAACCTATTCCTTGTCCAGCCTTTAAAATCCACGAGTTTCTGCTTGATAATGACCATTATAACCTTATGATTAGTAAACCTGGATAACAGATCATGATGGACAGGTATACCTGAGGCTACAGCTTCATGTTATTGAGTTTATCAGAAAGACTGTTCTCAGTGGTGTCAGGGGTTTGGAGTTGCCCTTACTGTTAAACTGGGAAAATGTCAGATTTACACAATATTAGAGAATCACGGAATAGAATCTCTGGTTGCTAAATGCAATTTTCCCCAGAACACATATATTACTTTCCTGATCTTATTTTGCTCAGGTGGACATGATACTGACTTTGTAACACTATTTTACACTGTATATATATTTCCTTATCATAAATTGCAGTGTCATTATTATTACCTGAGAGGTTAACCAGATGGCTAAGCATGCACTTGCCCTAAACATCAATCTAGAATTTCCTGTGGTCCAACAATTGGTGTAAAGTGCTACATGCTCTGAAAGACAGATTGCCTGTTTAACCATATCTCTAGCTTGGTCAGACGACACAAGAATTTTGTTTTCAATATCACAACCTACCAGACCTGACTCAACATCTGTTCCTCAAAAAAGCTTGTCTTGAACTTGGGTTGTTATTTATCTGGACACATTTTCTCAGCTGTATGTCCCTAATCAAAACCTCCCTTTTCAACCAACCACACTGAGGCATATGAAGTATTATATTGTCATTTTTTATTGGATGGTGCAATGTACTCACACAAGTGACATGAAATGCAGAAGAACTGTGTGCAGAAATTCATGATGTGGATTTTGTGGTCTCTTGTCTGTATCCCCACACTGTGGATATTGGTACATTGGTCCATACAGTGCACACGGATCTATCCTCCTTGGAGTTTAACTGTGGTTGACCTCAGATCTGCGGTGGGAAATAACCTGATAAGGCAGGCAAGTTCATTTAAACTATAGAACATGGTCATCCCATTCTTTTTTAAAGATTTTTTATTGACTTTGTTGGAAGAAACAAAAACAGTTACATGAACAATGGCCACCCCCAACCATGTCACAGAGCCGAACAGTCTGTTCATATCAAGCAGTATCAAAGGAACATTACACCCACATTCAACTCCGTCATAAACATGATTCAGCCATCATCTGCATCAGTAGAATCTCCAGCCTCCATTGAGGAGTGTACTTGAGTGCCCCCAGAGTCTGCAAAATTAGCTAGGAGTTCTACCCACACCCCTAGATCATCCTTCACCTTATCATCTCATCTGCATTTTCAGTCGCACCTTCTCAGCCACTTCCCACTCAGCTACATCCACCACCTATCGCTCCACACCAGGCCCAATCTGACCCATCCAGGTAACAACCCATTGTTTAGCTAGTAGCAGCAACAAGTGCAAGAACTTAAATTCCATTTTCTGGCCTTTTTGCCGATGGATGTCACCCAACAGGCAAATGGCAGGGTCTGCAGTAGCAGGCGTCCACATCATGCCTTTCACAAGTTCCACCACAGTAAACCAGGATGCATGTACTGCTGGGCAATTCCACACTAAGTGCACAAAAAAGGCCACAGGGGCCTGGCATCTGAGACAACTAAGTGGCTTGTTTGGGTCCAATTGATGTAAAAGCACAGGTGTCTTGCATATGCGGTGCAGGAAATGAAAGTGTGTAAGTTTAACTCTAGCTTTGCTGGATATAGACTTCACTAATATATACATTCTTGGCCATTGCACACCTTAAAGATGTTTCCCCAGATCACTATCCCTAGCCACCCGGGCAGGGAATGGGACATGCAATTGATTAGCCATTATGTGTCTGTATAAATAGAGACCAAGTGGCAGCCCCATCCCTTTTCTAACAGTCCTCGAACAGTAAGTGACATACATGGAGCCACAGGGAAGGAAGGTTGTTAGAAATGGGGTCTTTGGTTGACAGTCAGGTTACCCCCCCTGTTCAAGCAAGAACCCTCACTCTGGTCAGGGTAAAAGAGAATCACCCTCAGCTAACCCCTGTTTACCCACTTGGTAGCTTGGCAGAGCAGTAGGCTTAACATCAGAGTGCTAGGTGTAAAGTATTTACAGTATCACAGTAACTTAATTAAAACACTACAAAATTACGCAACACCAGTTTAGAAAAATAGGAAATATTTATCTAGACAAAACAAGACCAAAACGACAAAAATCCACAATACACAAGTCAAGTAATCAATTAAAAATCAAAAAGAGTCTTAAAGTAGTTTCAAACACACACTAACACTGTTAGTGTGAAAATGTACCTTGGGTGCGTCAAAAATAACCCCGCACGGGCGAGTGAATGTCAAAAAGGGCTTGCGATGCTTTGATTCCACTCACCAGCAGTACCTTGCGTCGTTTCTCCTTTTGCCGGGTCAAGGCACGTCGTTTCTTCTCTCCGCAGGAGAGTAATGCGTTGATCCGGTCAGCACTCTCAGGTCCGGGCAGGCCTTGCGTTGTTTTTACACGCCCAGCGGTACTTGAGTCGGAAATCCAGCTGCACGATGAACCGAAAACCACGCAGCGCGGGTTGCGATCTCCCATCCTCCGTCAGTGATGCTGCGCGTTGTTTCTCCTGCTCCATGCGTCAATTCTTTGGTCGCGTTTCCAGCGAGCGTCAATTTTCAGCTGCGGAGCCGGCGGCGTGTTGTTTCTTCAGCCGCAGATCAGAGTTGCGTCGATCTTTTCCCTGCACGGCGCTCTGTGCTTGGATTTCCTTTTCTTTAGGCTGCCAGCTACTCCTTTCGGGGTTCCAGGAACTGGATGGGCACCACAAGGCAGAGTAGGTGTCTCTCCAGAGACTCAAGGTGCTGGCAGAGATACGTCTTTGCTGTCCCAGAGACTTCAAACAACAGGAGGCAAGCTCTAAATCAAGCCCTTGGAGCGTTCTTCTCAAAATGGAAGGCACACAAAGTCCAGTCATTGCCCTCTTATTCTGGCAGAAGCAGCAACTACAGGATAGCTCCACAAAGCAGTCACAGGCAGGGCAGCTCTTCTTTCTCAGCTCTTCAGCTCTTCTCCAGGCAGAGGTTCCTCTTGTTTCCAGAAGTGTTTCTAAAGTCTGTGGTTTTGGGTGCCCTTCTTATACCCAATTTCTCCTTTTAAGCAGGCCTACTTCAAAGTAAAGACTCTTGTGAATGTGAAATCCTGCCTTGCCAAGGCCAGGCCCCAGACACTCACCAGGGGGTTTGAGACTGCATTGTGTGAGGGCAGGCTCAGCCCTTTCAGGTGTGAGTGACCACTTCTCCCCTCTCTCCTAGCACAGATGGCTCATCAGGATATGCAGGCTCCACCCCAGCTCCCTTTGTGTCACTGCCTAGTGTGAGGTGCAACCAGCCCAACTGTCAAACTGACCCAGATAGGGAATCCACAAACAGGCAGAGTCACAGAAATGGTATAAGCAAGAAAATGCTCACTTTCTAAAAGAGGCATTTCCAAACACACAATCTTAAAATCAACTTTACTAAAAGATGTATTTTTAAATTGTGAGCTCAGAGACCACAAACTCCTCATGTCCATCCACTCCCAAAGGGAATCTACACTTTTATCAGATTTAAAGGTAGCCCCCATGTTAACCTATGAGAGGGACAGGCCTTGCAACAGTGAAAAACGAATTTAGCAATATTTCACTGTCAGGACATATAAAACACATTACTATATGTCCTACCTTAACCATACACTGCACCCTGCTCTTGGGGCTACCTAGGGCCTACCTTAGGGCTGTCTGGCATGTAAGAAAAGGGACGGTTTAGGCCTGGCAAGTGGGTACACTTGCCAAGTTGAATTTACAGTTAAAACTGCACACACAGACAGTGCAGTGGCAGGACTGAGACATGATTACAGAGCTACTTATGTGGGTGGCACAACCAGTGCTGCAGGCCCACTAGTAGCATTTGATTTACAGGCCCTGGCACCTCCAGTGCACTTTACTAGGATCTTACTAGTAAATCAAATATGCCAATCATGGATAAGCCAATTACACACACATTTTGTAAAGGAGCACTTGCACTTTAGCACTGGTTAGCAGTGGTAAAATGCCCAGAGTAACAAAAACAGTACAATTAGAGTCCAGCACACATCAACAACCTGGGGAACAGAGACAAACATTTAAGGGAGACCACGCCAAGGATGAAAAGTTGAACATGTGCCCCCCCCCCAGCTGAAAGTGGGGAGCAACTACCCAACCTCATGGTTGTTACCATCACTAAGGCGGAAGAACCTGGACAGACCATCAGCATTGGCGTGTTCTGTACCAGGACTGTGTTCCACTGTAAAGTCCATCCCCTGTAGGGAAATGGACCACCTCAACAGTTTTGGATTCTCACCCCTCATCTGCATTAACCATCTGAGGGGCCTGTGGTCGGTCTGAACTCGGAAGTGAGTCCCAAACAAGGAAGGTCTTAGTTCCTTTAGTGCCCAGACCACAGCAAACGCTTCACGTTCTATGGCACTCCACCTATGTTCCCTGGGCAGTAATCTCCCACTAATGAAGGCTACGGGTTGATCTAGGCCCTCTTCATTAAGCTGTGAGAGTACTGCTCCAATACCATGCTCTGAGCCGTCTGTTTGCACAACAAACTCCTTGGAGTAGTCAGGTGCCTTCAGCACAGGTGCTGTGCACATGGCAGCCTTCAGGGCATCAAAAACGTTCTGGCAAGCCTCTGTCCAGATCACTTTCCTGGGTTGCTTCTTAGAAGTCAACTCGGTTAAGGGGGTAACAATGGTACCATATCCCTTAACAAACCTCCTGTAATATCCTGTGAGACCTAAAAAGGCTCTCACTTCAGTCTGGGTCTTGGGGAGCTCCCAAGCCAGAATTGTGTCAATCTTAGGCTGTAGAGGTGCCACCTGGCCACTCCCCACCTGGTGTCCTAAGTACACCACAGAACCCTGCCCTATTTGGCACCTGCTCGCCTTAATAATGAGGCCTGCCTTCTTCAGGATCTCCAACACTCTCCAGAGGAGTTGCAGGTGTTTCTCCCATGTGGAACTAAACACAGCAATGTAATTCAGGTAGGCGGCACTGAACTCATCCAGCCCAGCCAATACCTGGTTGACTAACCTCTGAAAGGTGGCAGGGGCATTCTTCATCCCAAATGGCATCACTTTAAATTGAAAGTGTCCATCTGGCATAGAGAATGCTGACCTCTCCTTGGCCCCCTCAGTTAAGGCAATCTGCCAGTACCCAGATGTTAAATCAAACGTACTGAGGTACTTGGCAGCTCACAACCGGTCATTGAGCTTATCAGCTCGGGGGATGGGGTGTGCATCAGCCTTGCTGACCGCATTGAGTCCCCGGTAGTCCACACAGATCCTGAGTTCTGGAGTGGCACCAGGTGCAGCAGCCTTTGGGACCAATACCACTGGGCTGGCCCATGGACTGCTGGAGTGCTCAATAACCCCTAGGGTAAGCATTTTAGATACCTCATCCTGAATGAATGCCCTGACCCTGTCAGTCACCCTGTAAACCTTCTGTTTAATAGGTGTACTGTCCCCAGTGTCCACATCATGTGTGCACAAGTGTGTGACTCCTGGGATAAGGGAAAACAGTGAGAAAAACTGTCCCAACACATAGCGACAGTCACCTTGCTGCTCCTCAGTCAGGGAGGGGGAGAGGATCACTCCCTCCAATGACACATCTTTTTCTCCTGCAGACAGGAGGTCAGGAAGAGGCTCGCTCTCCTCCTCTACCCCATCATCTGTTGCAAGGAGCATTGACAGCTCAATTCGCTCAAAGTGTGGCTTGAGGCGGTTGACATGCAGGACCTGCAGGACCCTTAAAGGGTTCCTTGGAGACCGCAAGTCCACCAGGTAGGTGACTTTGCTCTTGCACTCCACCACCTCAAATGGCCCAGTCCACTTATCATGGAGCACCCTAGGCTCAACTGGTGCCATCACCCACACTTTTTGTCCAGGTTGAAACTCAACCAGAGTGGCATTCTGGTCATACCAGCGTTTCATGTCCTCCTGGTTTGCTTCCAGGTTCTCCTGAGCGAGACTCCTGAAGCCGGCAGTATGGTTTCTCAAAGCCAGCATGTCACTGAATACATCCTGGGGGGTTTACTAGGAGCTTTCTCCAAAGCTTCCTTAACCAGACTCAAAGGTCCCCTCACAGGGTGGCCATAAATCGGCTCAAAGGGACAAAACCCAAGTCCCTTTTGAGGCACCTCCTTGTAGGTGAGCAGAAGACATGGCAAGAGGACGTCCCACTTTCGCTTCAAGGCCTCTGACAGGCCCATGATCATGCCTTTCAAGGTGCGGTTAAATCTCTCAACCAGACCATTACTTGGGGGTGGTAAGGGGTGGTGAAATTGTAGGCTACCCCACAATCCTTCCACAGAGACTTCATATACGTGGATATGAAGTTGGTACCCCTATCAGATACCACTTCCTTGGGGAACCCCATATGGGCAAGAACCCCCATCAAAGCACGACCCACCTCAGGAGAAGTGATTGATCTCAAAGGAATGGTTTCTGGGTATCGGGTGGCATGGTCCACCAAGACCAGGATAAGCCTGTTGCCCATGGCTGTCTTGGAATCCAGAGGCCCTACAATGCAAATGCCTACCCTCTCAAAGGGAGTACTGGCAACAGGCAAAGGCTGGAGGGGAGCCTTACATTTCCTCCCACTCTTGCCACTTGTCTGACAAGTCTGACAAGACCTGCAGTGTGCATCTGAGTGCCTGTACATTAGGGGCCAGTAAAAGTGGGTGACAAGCCTTTCAAAGGTCTTGTCCTGCCCCAAATGTCCAGCTAAAGGCATATCATGAGCCAACCCCAGTAGGAAGGCCCTGCAGCACTGGGGTACCACCAGCACACGGGCTGACCCAGGCTCAGGAACCTTAGGCTCGCTATACAGGAGGTCATCCTCCCAATAGATCAGCTGTGATCCTGGCTTCTTGCCAGCCGCCTGGTCTGCAGCCTGCTGCCGCAAACCCTCCATAGTAGGGCATGACTTTTGTGCAGCACAGAATGCTTCCCTGGTGGGCCCCCTTTCCTGCTGCCACTGCGACAGCTCAGGGATCTCCCCCAGTTCAGCTACCTGTTTCCTTGTAGGGTCAGGGGCGTCACCCTCAGGCTCCGCCTCCTCCAGGACTGTGGGAACTTCTGGGACCGGTTTCTCGCACCCCTTGCTCTTCCTCTTCTTGGCGGTCCCCTGGGCCACTGTTTCAGGCTCCAGGGGCTCTTGATGACCCGGACGGGCTGCCATTGACCGGGTGGATACGCATACCCACCCAGGCAGACCCAACATCTCCAAGTGAGACCTGTGTTCCACCTCCTTCCAAGGGGAATCCTCCAGGTCATTGCCTAGCAAACAATCAACAGACATGGTTGGACTCACAGCTACCTTCAAGGAACCTGAACCCCCCCCCATTCAAAGGGAACCTGCGCCACTCTGCACAGGCGCTCTGAGTTGTTCACTGCAACTACTTGGTGAAGTACCCGAGGATCTATCTGCTCTTCAGACACCAGCTGACTCCTCACTGTAGTCACACTGGATCCTGTGTCTCTCAGAGCCTCCACCCTCTGTCCCTTGATGGTCACCCACTGCTTGTACTTCTTAGTGTTTTCAGGCACTAGGTTCTCTGGACCATCTCACTGTCCCCTAGTGAGACAAGGGTCATCTCAGCTGGTTCCCACCCACCTGAAACCAACTCTTCCCCAAGCGTTACACTGCCAAACCCTGGTCACATGCATAGCACTTACGTGGGGGACCATCTGCCACTGGTTTCCCTTTGGAAAACCATGGCTTCTTTTCACTGGGGGGTTGGGAATCCTTACCCTGGGAATCAGTTTGGGGCCATTTAGAGAACTCCCCCTGTTTTCCCTTACCCCCCTTTCTTCTGAGAGGGACCCTGCCCACCCTTGGCGTGGTCTCCCCCATACCTCCTTTGGACCCTGGTGCTCTCCCAGCGGCCCGCTTCCTGCGCAAGTTTCCTGGGATCAGTCAGCTTGCTGTCAATTAGATGCTGGCACAGTTCTGGAAAACATAAACTGTACAAGTGCTCCCAAGCAATCAAATTGTAAAGCCCCTCATACGTAGTTACCTTACTGCCCTTCACCCAATCATCCAGTGACCTGCAAAAATAATCACCACATTCCAACCATGTTTGGGATTCCTTCTTCTTGTAGGACCTAAACTTATCCTTGTACTGCTCATGGGTAAGACCATACCTTGTAAGAAAGGCATCCTTCATGCAATAGTAGGTGAGATTCTGAGCATCCCCTAAGGCTGTCAGTATATCCCTCCCCTCTACCTCAAAGTGCTTCCACAGACCTGCACCCCAATGAGCTTCAGGGACCAGATTCATGTGGAGAGCTGACTCATACCCGTTGAACCACAAATATATGTAATCCTCCCTCTTGTAATCTTTCACAAGGTTTTTAGGAATGTGCACCCTCCTCTCAGGCTGCACTGTAGGGTTGCTGCCACCATCGCTACTGGACTGGCTTCTAAGATCCATCTCTTTCAAGCTAAGCTCATGCGCTATTCCTAACTTCCTCTCCTCAAGGGCTAGCCTTCTTTGCTCCAATTGGTACTCCCTTTCCGACTGTCTGTCCTGTAACTCCTCAGGTGTCAGCCCCTTATATGAGACATTGCTACCTGCCCTGGAGACCTTCTCCCTGGACATAACAGGCCCACCCACAATACCATTGTGTACAGAACACTCTTCCTCCTCCTCCCCATCGCCCTCATCCTCCGTGTGCCCTTCAGTACTCTTGGCTGTCACCCAAGCCCTCAGCGACTTTTGCAGCTCCTCCTTCCTGGATGAGCTCTTAACGGGACAGCCAAAACTTTTACAGAACTGCTTCAACTGAGCCTTGGTATAACTCTCCAATTTCTCAAGGTCAAAGTCAGCTCCAACTGATGCATCTCCAGCTTGGGACATGGTGAAGATTCAAAAACAAGTGCAAAGTTCCAAAGGCAGAAAAACAAGTTCCCAAATGAAGTTCCAAAGAAAGTCAATCAAGGAATCAGCGAAAAAATGGAAGTAGAACAAAAAAAGTCCCAAAGAGAAAAAATCAAAAGATCACCAAACAGGTAGTATGTGCTCACGTAGTGGTCTGCACTCAAAATAGTAGTGTACACCTAATCACTGTATGTCAAGTACAAATACAAGTCCAAATCCCAACAGCTGATCACCAATGTTAGAAATTGGGTCTTTGGTTGACAGTCAGGTTACCCCCTGTTCAAGCAAGGGCCCTCACTCTAGTCAGGGTAAAAGAGAATCACCCTCAGCTAACCCCTTTTTACCCCCTTGGTAGCTTCAAAGAGCATTAGGCTTAACTTCAGAGTGCTAGGTGTAAAGTATTTGTACCAACACACACAGTAACTTAATGAAAACACTACAAAATGACACAACACCAGTTTAGAAAAAGAGGAAATATTTATCTAGACAAAACAAGACCAAAATGACAAAAATCCACAATACACAAGTTATCAATTAAAAATCAAAAAGAGTCTTTAAGTAGTTTCAAACACACACTAACACTGTTAGTGTGAAAATGTACCTTGGGTGCGTCAAAAATAACCCCTCACGGGCAAGTGCGTGTCAAAAAGGGCTTGCGATGCGTTGATTCCACTCACGAGCGGGACTTTGCATCGTTTTTCCTTTCGTCGGGTCGAGGCGCGTCGTTTCTTCTCTCCGCAGGAGAGCGATGCGTCGATCCGGTCAGCACTCTCGGGTCCGGGCAGGCCTTGCGTTGTTTTTACATGCCCCGCGGTACTTGAGTCAGAAATCCAGCCGCACGATGATCCGAAAACCACACAGCACGGATTGTGATCTCCCAGCCTCCGTCAGCGATGCTGTGCGTCATTTCTCCTGCTCTCTGCATCGATTCTTTGGTCGCGTTTCCAGCGAGCATCGATTTTCAGCTGCGGAGCCGGCGGCATGTCGTTTCTTCAGCCGCAGATCGGAGTTACATCGATCTTTTCCCCGCACAACGCTCTGTGCATGGATTTCCTTTTCTTTAGGCTGCCAGCTTCTCCTTTCAGGGTTGCAGGAACTGGATGGGCACCACAGGGCAGAGTAGGTGTCTCTCCAGAGACTTCAGGTGCTGGCAGAGAGAAGTCTTTGCTGTCCCTGACACTTCAAACAACAGGAGGCAAGCTCTAAATCAAGCCCTTGGAGAGTTCTTCTCAAGATGGAAGGCACACAAAGTCCAGTCTTTGCCCTCTTAATCTGGCAGAAGCAGCAACTGCAGGATAGCTCCACAAAGCACAGTCACAGACAGGGCAGCTCTCCTTCCTCAGCTCTTCAGCTCTTCTCCAGGCAGAGGTTCCTCTTGTTTCCAGAAGTGTTTGTAAAGTCTGTGGTTTTGGGTGCCCTTCTTATACCCAATTTCATCTTTGAGGTAGGCCTACTTCAAAGTAAAGTCTCTTGTGAATGTGAAATCCTGCCTTGCCCGGGCCAGACCCTAGACACTCACCAGGGGGTTGGAGACTGCATTGTGTGAGGGCAGGCACAGCCCTTTCAGGTGTGAGTGACCACTTCTCCTCTCTCTCCTAGCACAGATGGCTCATCAGGATATGCAGGCTACACCCCAGCTCCCTTTGTGTCACTGTCTAGTGTGAGGTGCAACCAGCCCAACTTTCAAACTGACCCAGACAGGGAATCCACAAACAGGCAAGTCACAGAAATTGTATAATCAAGAAAATGCCCACTTTCTAAAAGTGGCATTTTCAAACACACAATCTTACAATCAACTTTACTAAAAGATGTATTTTTAAATTGTGAGCTCAGAGACCCAAAATTCCACATGTCTATCCGCTCCCAAAGGAAATCTACACTTTAATCTGATTTAAAGGTAGCCCCCATGGTAACCTATGAGAGGGACAGGCCTTCCAACAGTGAAAAACGAATTTAACAAGATTTCACTGTCAGGACATATAAAACACATTACTATATGTCCTACCTTAACCATACACTGCACTTTGCCCTTGAGGCTACCTTAGGGGTGTCTGACATGTACGAAAAGGAAAGTTTTAGGCCTTGCAAGTGGGTACACTTGCCAAGTCGAATTTACAGTTAATTCACTGCAGTGGCATGTCTGAGACATGATTACACTGCTACTTATGTTGGTAGCACAACCAGTGCTACAGGCCCACTAGTAGCATTTGATTTACAGGCCCTGGCACCTCCAGTGCACTTTACTAGGGTCTTACTAGTAAATCAAATATGCCAATCATTGATAAGCCAATTACATACACATTTTGTAAAGGAGCACTTGCACTTTAGCACTGGTTAGCAGTGGTAAAGTGCCCAGAGTAACAGAAACAGTAAAAGTAGAGTCCAGCACACATCAACAACCTGGGGAACAGAGGCAAAAAGTTAAGGGAGACCATGCCAAGGATGACAAGTCTAACAAAGGCCATATATCCCTGACTAAGGCTGCTATACTGACATGTTGTAAAAATTGCTCAGGCCCTACATGGAAACAGTCCTGTGTCATTTCAATATAGGAAAGTCCTCACAGGGATAGAAGTCTCTCAGTTTCTCACAACCTCCCTCACACCAGGCAGACACATCCACAGACTCTGCCAGGACCTGGAAGGCTGGTAAATCCCAAAAAACAAAGTCCCTGGCAAAAGGAGCCATCCCCAGTACTGTGCTGTCTTGTATGGCCCTACTCAGCAAGGTCTCCACTACTCAGAGGGGCCCGACAACAGCAGAGCCCATTGTGCCATCATCCTGGATCACAATGCATCCAGGGCATCCCGCTGCTGGTTGGCTGCCATCCCTAGACTGAGGCTCTGCTTCACTCAGAGGGAGCACCGGGGGCCTATCTGACAAGTCCAGTCAGGACCACATGTCCTCGGAGAGCTAGAAAAAATGCAACTTTCCCGCCACAATGACACAGACTGTAGCTGGGTAGAGGAGCATATACTTAAGGTCCATAGCATGGAAACCTCTTCTTGACCGTTACAAAAAATTGCTTCTCTCCTACACCCTCTGGATATAGTTGGGGTAAATTGCAATGTTACAATTCTCAAACTGAAGTACAGGTGCCTCCCTGGCAGTCCTCAATATTGCATCTCTATCCCTGTAAATCAATATTCTAGTGATGAAGATCTGCAAAGAGGCACCCAGAGGTGGAAGCAGCGCTAGTGCCCTATGCACCCTTTCTATGACAAAAAAGTCAGACGTCTCTAAGTGCAGTGTGTGCCTCACCCAGCGTGTCAGGAAGCGTTCTTTCCAGGAATCCCAATACGTGCACATTGTTACTCTGTGAAGAACCCTCGGCATCCCTGACCCGACCCTCCAGGTTCCCATAGACCTCTGTCAGCCAGGAGGTCTATTGTTTGAACTGATTCACCTCCTTCTGCAGGAACACAATGTTGGATTACACATCCTCCATCTTGTCTGCCACTTTGCAGAGGGCCGCCCACAGCAGATTTACTTCCATGAACACCCCTCGCACTTTGGTCTTCAAGAGCTGCTCTCGAGCCATGTTTCGTTTCCAAAAGGACAGCACACAATGGCTCCTCCTAAGGCTCCAGGGAACAATCTGGCATGTCAGGGAACTCCTGCTGAGTGAGTCTGTGGGTGCCCTGGACAGGGACGGTATATTGGGTAATAGTATTCCCCTGCTGCTGTCTCTGGAGCCTATCCTTCCCCATAGTACAGGTGTGTCAGAACAAGCGGCAGGCGCCAAGCACCCAACATAGTCCTGGGTGCAAAGTCCTCCTGAGCCCTTCTGGCCAGGCAGTGGCCCGAACTAGGAAGATGAAGTGCAGGGCGAGCCCAGAGGCTGAAGCATATGACATTTCTTTAATGGGCACACCGGGACTAATCATAAGTCTATAGTACGATGTTGCAGAGGCCTCCAGGAAGAGCAACCACATAGAGGCCGAAATGAAACCCTGTGCTACGCACTCACGGGCCCTAGTTGGGATCACTCCAGGGCAGAAATGTCTCCTTTCAGGCCAGGGCATTACGGTGTCACCAGGCCTCGGACCGCACGGCCAGCAGTGCTCAATCCATACCCGGCCCAGCTCCTCTGGTGCAGATGTAGTTCAGTAGGCACTCCCCCACGAGAGGAGCGATCGTGTGATAGGGGGAGCACGGCCAGCCAGGGCATACATTACTGCTGGATATGGCACGATGTCAAAGGCTTCTTTATCGGAGAGACAGAGCCCCATAAGGGCACATCCTCTCAGCCATCCTGGCTGGCCATTCCCCTTGGTCATCCCATTCCACTGTGACCTGTTCATGCTGTTTCTAAGATAATAGTATTGCTGCTCCTGTGGCTAAGGAAGACGCATGGTGGTCGGAATTCATTATTATATGAGTGTCCCACATAGTTTGATTGAATGTTTAACCAGTAGTATTTACAGTTCCGACCTTTCATTGATGCTAAAGTGAAAGTGTCCCAGGGCTGCTTCTGCTGATGCATTTATCTGGGGGGGGGGGGGGTATGCAACTGGTATGATTTGTATTGGTGCTATGTGTAGGACTCCTATATCTCCTCAATGCACGTGCTTATTCCTTGTCATCATCCATTGTTTGTGCTGGGTCTGGTGGTGGTGTTCACAGGTTTGTGGCCAGCGTACGTTGCCTATGTTTGTAATGGTGATGTAAAACAAATTCAGATTTGTGTTCACCTTGTGAAACATGGCATGGGCCTGGGTTTTAATGAGGACAGTGTGATTTTGTACACATTTTGGTTTGTGTCGCCCCCACCTACGGTCAGAGTGGGACAAATAGTAGACAAGGGCACCAACATAAAAGTGGGCCCACTTAGTAAATGAGATAGTTAAAGAAGGGTGTCACATTTGCAAATCAGGCCAGTTTTGAACTTGGAAAGACACATTGTATGGAAGTGTTGCAAGGTATAGGAGGCTGCATGCATTTGTTTTTGCAGCAGGTAATGTTTGTGGTAACAGCACGGAAACCCATAGTAAATACCGGCACACCAGGCCATGAAACAGGCACACAAACTGCTAAGTCCTACCACTGATCTGCCACACTGGCGCATTGACACTGCCTGACTCCCCTATAGGCCAGTCCGACTGTGCCCCCACCGCCTTGTAAAAAGAGAACAAGCAGCTGGGATCATAATGTGAAAACGTGTGGGGCAGAGCCTAGTTTACACATGTTTTCAAGATGTTCACATAGTCTAAAGCACATAGACTTACATCACAGACTTATTTCAGAAACTCTGCAAGTTAGTGCATTAACTGCTGAACGCACAAGGAGGGGCAACCATTGCTCCTTGTTTGTGAGTTGCGCTGTCTGTAGCTCATGCACTAACTTGAGGAATACCTCAAGGGGGTGGCTGTAGAGACAGGGCCGAAGTCAGCAATGTAAGGACATGAAGTGTGGACGGAATCCTGGCTGGAGTGACCTCCCTGCTGCCCTTGACCTATACAGTGTTTTTATAAGAAATATTTCTGTTACATGAAAAATGTCAGACTGTTTACATACTCTTGTGGCAAAAAGTGTTAGTTGGATTATCATGTACTTGTTCTTGTCAACCTTGGACAGGGGTACATGGCAAAATGCCGTACTCTGAATAAAAATAACAATGCTTTCGTAGAATCATAATGTTACAGCTGATTTGAAAATAAAAACATCCCATCTGAAAGCAGGCTAAATAAAAATGAATAAAACCGAATACATGAAATGAGAGCACATACCTAGGTAAAAATGGCACGGACTGCAGGCCTAAGCTAAGCTGAAATATGTCTGCCGAAGCAGAGTGAAGAATAGACCCACAACAGTAATAAGCATTTGTGTTTCCCTATATATAACAAAGAAGACATTGGCCCTCATTACAACCCTGGTGGTTGGTGATAAAGTGGCAGTAATACCGCCAACAGGCCGGCGGTAACTAAAGCCAAATTATGACCATGAAGGAAAGATCCCAGATAGATAGCCACTTTACAACACCGACCGCCAGGGTGGAAACAACAGGGACCACTGCAGTAGCCGCCTACAGCCAAGCGGAAGTCAATGTTCCGCCCACCGTATTAAGACCCTGCAATCCGCCCCCTTTTCCGGGGTGGTACCAACAACATCAAAAGCCTGGAGGGAAACAACTCACCTTTGGAGACACAGGGAAGAACCATGCTGTCATGGAACCAGAGCTGCAGATATTTCCTATGATCTTCTACGTCTGCTCCACCACGAACACCAACAACGGTGAAGACCACCATGGTGAGTACAGCCGCCTAGCACACAGAGGGGGGGAGGAAAACGAGAGTGACACACACACGCGCAACACACACCCCCAACACCATACACACAATCAGATGCACAAGAAAACATATATACCCCGTACCACTCAGGAATAATGCAAGGACAACACAGATAGATGAAAGTGAGTGTAATAATATAAATACATCAAAAATACGTACATCCAACTAAAAGTATATACATATGTAGAAATCAAGGGACACTGCCCAGTCTTCAACGTACATGGGCCACAGGGCCACATCACAAAGTCCAAGGCCCTACTTGTCTCCTGGAACAACACGGAGAGAACACTGCAGGGGCATCAGTTCAAAAATAGGCAGGCACCTCAGGGGGACGGGAAACGGGGGGCACCTCAGCCAGCAGATGGAACAACACCACTGGTCCTTGAGGGGCCAACATGCCCATTGCTCTTTGTCATGGAGTGTGCACGGCCACAGTCTCTCAAGTGGGTGACTTGCCCTCTGGCTCTGGAGGGGGCAACATGCCCATTGCTCTTTGTCCTGGGGACTGCAAGGCCACAGTCTCTCAAGTGGGTAAATTACCCACTGGCTCTGGAGGGGGCAACATGTTATTTGCTCTTTTGGCTGGGGAGTGCAAGGCCACAGTCTCTCAAGTGGGTGACTTGCCCACTGGCTCTGGAGGGGGCAACATGCCCATTGCTCTTTGTCCTGGGGAGTGCAAGGCCACAGTCTCTCAAGTGGGTGACTTGCCCACTGGCTCTGGAGGGGGCAACATGCCCTTTACCATCACGAGTTGCTGTGGACACTACTGGGCCCGTGGGCTGGGTGGCTAAGGTGCTTGCCTGGGTTTTACCCACCCTGGCCAGACGTGAAGGACGGGGGGAGGGGTAGGGAGTTGAGGTCAATGGTGGAGAGAAAAGCATCTTAGGGACATTGGGGCGGGAAGAGGGAGAAGGCTTGGGAGTGGAGGAAGAGGGAGTAGTTGTAGGAGGTGTCTGTCTGCTGTGTTTGGGTGCAGGTGCATGGGCTGGATGCTGTTGTGAGGTGGATGGCTGTTGGGTGTCTGAGTGCTTGCATTTGTGTACCTGGGGGGCACAGACACAGTGGGAGAGGACACAGAGGACGTGTGCATGGCTGTTGGGGTGGTGTCTGCCAGTGAGGTATGTGTTCTGATAGGTGTGGTGGTGATGGCGGTAGTGACTGAGGATATAGTGCTTGCAGGTGTGAGTGGAGACGCAACTGGTAGGGAGGTGGAGAAGGAGGAGGAGGAGGGGGACACAGTGGAGGCAGTGGATGTTGGTATGTCTGCATCTGGATGGTGTTTGTGTGAGTGCCTGTGGGATGAAGTGTGGTGCTTGTGTTTGCCTGAACCACTCTTGTGTGTTGTCTTGTGTGCATGCTGGTCTGCCTGTGTGCTTGGAATAGGTTGAGGGGAATGGGATTGGATAGAGGAAGTTAGGGGGGGGAGGGTGGAAACAGGGACACTGGCTGCCATCAGAGAGGAGGCCAGAGCCTGGATTGATCTCTGTTGGGCTGCCAAGCCAGTGTGAATGCCCTCCAGAAATGCATTGGTTTGTTACATTTGGGCTGCCAGCCCCTGGATGGCATTCACAATGGTTGACTGCCCAACAGAGATGGTCGGTGGACTCTGCCTCCTGGGTCCTGTCGGATGCAGCTCCCTCCGTCGCCAGTGCCTCTGCTCCTCCGCCAGATGATGCTAATGCACATAAGGACAGGATGACAAAACAAAAAGGGGGGAGACAAAGGAAACACTTGGTCAGTGGCTGCACCAACACCACCGTTGGCGTACACAGCACCCTCACACACAGTGTACAGCCTTACGCACGATGCAGTGCACTACCAGTAACAATGCTAGTCACCAGGCCATGGGGAGGGACACATACCGCCAACTACAGCATACCTCGGACCCACACAGCCATGCCCAGTAGTGGATGCCTACTAGCTAGGTAGGAGGAATATCACATCTGAACCCTGCCCAACATGGACCTACTCTGCGATGTCAGGCCTGGCCTAGGGACACCCACTGACACACATCCCCCACCCGGATACCACCCTACTATGCGTAAGTTGTAATGATGGGCACTGTACTCACCCCCTTGTGGCTGCTGTGATGCCCTCAAGCACCCATCCAGTTCCGGATAGGCCTCTGCCAGTATGCGAGCCATCAGGGGGGTCAGGGTTTGACAGGCACCCCTTCCTCGTTGGGAGGCCATCTCCAGCTTGGCCTCTGCCGTCTTCTGAGCCCAGCTTCTCAGGTACTCCCACAGTTGCCGACAGTGGGTGCTCCGCCTGCCGTAGACCCCCAGGGTCCGCACCTCCTTGGCGATGGCATGCCATATACCCTTCTTTTGATGGGCGCTGACCTGCAGAGAAAATAGACACAGGGAAAGGTATTACTCAGACCGCCCTGCCTGTTACACTCATGGCCCACCATGCCCCTTCCCATTCCCATTTGCACAGACATGGCCTAGCACAGAAGCTGCACGTCGCCCAGGGGACATCCACCAACCCTCCCCCACACGAGGCCTTCACACACACAACTCCATGCATTCATGCCCCATGCATCATGCTCACAGTGTACTCACCTGTTGGTCTTCGAGGCCCATACAGCATTCAGTACTGTGGTAGGACCCCATCCACCAGTCGCTCCAACTCTGCTGAGGTGAAGGCAGGGGCCCTTTACCCAGTCACACGCGCCATGGTAGGTTCCAGACACAGGTCACAGCAGCACATGCAGTGTAGGTCCTCTCCTGTTGAAGGTCAGGTAGCAAGTGAGTGAACAGATAGAAAATGGTGGTGATGTCCAAGGCGGTGCATATCGCCACCGCCGGCGTACATCACCACTGGCCACTGTACCCCATAGGGTTCCAATATTATCCAATGAGGCGTTGCACAGCGGTTCCCGACTGCCTCCCGCAACGGTGCACGTCAGCGGAAATACCTCACTTCCACCTGTCCATCCACACAGGACAGGCAGATGCCATTTCAGGGGGTTCGGGGGGCATGCCCTGGATTGCAATGAGTCACAGTTCACAATTGTACAATCTGTACAAATGCTACAGATACATTTCAAAATAACATCATGCATTGTACTGTTGTGGCTACAATGTACAGTTTATGACTGGCCCCTCACTCTTGTGCCCCCTAGATTGCAACCGCTGCGGATGAATAGGAGATGGAGACAAACCCCAGTGTACAGACCCCTGGTAGACTTGGCAACAATGGAGGACAGGCACATTATCCTAAACTACAGACTTGACATGGCCACAATAATGGAGCTGTGTGCCCAACTGGAGCCTAGCCTGATATCTGCTATCCATCACCCCAATGGGATCCCCCCTCTTGTGCAAGTCCTATCTGTGCTCCATTTTCTGGCAACTGGTTCTTTCCAAGTGACAGTGGGCTTGGCAGCAGGAATGTCACAGCCAATGTTCTCAATAGTGCTGACCAGAGTGTTGTGTGCCCTGATTAAGCACATGTGCAACTACATTGTTTTCCCTCAAGTGGATGATTTGGCCACAGTGAAAGCTGACTTCTATGCAACGGGACATATCCCCAACATAATTGAGGCGATTGATGGAACACATATTGCAGTTGTCCCCCTCCCTGGCAAAATGAACAGGTCTACAGAAATCGAAATAGTTTTCATTCAATGAATGTCCAGATGGTGTGCCTGGCTGACCAGTACATTTCCCATGTCAATGCAAAGTATCCTGAGTCTGTGCATGATACCTTTATCCTGAGGAATAGCAGGTTCCCAAATGTGATGGGCCAACTACAGAGGCACAGTGTGTGGCTAATAGGTGAGCCCTTGTTCCCTCCCAGTTGATGTTGATATATGGGTATGATGTGGGCCATAAGGGATAGTGTGTGGCTAAATGTTGTCCCTCGAAATTTGCAGGTGACTCTGGTTACTCCAGCCTATCATGGCTACTGACCCCTGTGAGGAATTCCAGGACAAGGACAGAGGAACGTTACAATGAGGCACATGGGCGAACAAGAAGGATCATTGAATGTACTTTTGGCCTTCTGAAGGCCAGGTTTTGGTGCCTCTATCTAACAGGTGGATCCCTGTACTACTCACCCAAGAAGGTCTGCTAGATAATCGTGGCATGCTGCATGTTGCATAACCTTGCCTTGAGACGCCGTGTTTCTTTTCTGCAGGAGGAGGAGGCTGGAGATGGCCGTGTGGCAGCAGTGAACCCTGTGGACAGTGAAGATGAGGAGGCAGAGGATGAGGACAACAGAACAGCAGTGATTCGACAATATTTCCAATGACACACAGGTAAGACAGTGGTACTTCACATTTCATTGTCATTTTATTGTTTGAGATTGTCACTGGCCGGCTGTGATTTCCCACTTCTATGCCCACTCACTGTACCATTTGGTAACTCTTTTTGCAGATGTTGGTGCCCCACTATTGTTCCTGGTGTGTTCACTGCAGCCAACTACAGGTCTGTCCTATGTACACATAACTGTACAGTTGAATTGCAATGTTTGAACCTAGTTAAAGGAATACATACTAATTTGACATACTCCATACTGGTATTTGTTCAAATGGTGTTTAATGCAGTGCTAAGAAGAAAAGGTGGAAGTGCAATGGGCTGGGTTGATGATGGAGGAAAGTCCAGGGTATAGTTCTAGTCTATTTGTAGCACAGGTGCATTGTCCATAGGCATAGGAAGGGGAGCAATAGCAGTTTAAGGTGGACAGGGTGACAGAGTGGGACACAGGGGTGACAATCAGGAGAGTCTTATTTCCTGGCTAGGGTCTTGGCAATAGTCTCTGGCTTCTGCCTGGATCGCAGGGAATGTTTGCGGGGTGGTTCTCCTTCTTTAGGGGGAGGGGTGCTGGTGGTCTGTTGGTCTTGTGGTGGGGCATCATGTCCACTAGCGGCAGCGGAGGTGGAAGGTTGTTCAATTGTCTGGCTAGTGGCGGGGCCCGCTGTTGTGAGGCTGCCTCCCTTATAATGTTGGACATGTCTGCCAGCACCTCTGCAATGGAGACCAGAATGGTGTTAATGGCCTGCAAGTCCTCCCTGATCCTCTGGTACTGTCCCTCCTGCAGCCACCTGTTCTCCTTCACGTTGTCCAGGAACTGGCCCAGCATATCATGGAAATGTTGGTATGCTCCGGGGATCTCAGTGAGTGCCTACTGGAGAGTCGGTTCCCTGGGCCTGTCCTCCCCCTGGCGCATAGCACTCCTCCCAGCTTCCCTGTAGTCCTGTGCCTCTGTCTCCTGAACCGTGTGCCCACTGCCACTAACCCCAGGTCCCTGATTGTCTTGGGTATAGGGGGTGCCCTGGGGTCCCTGTAGTGGTGGACACACTGCTGATTGACGTGTCCTGGGGACAGAAGTGTGGGTACTCTGGGTGGGTGCTGTGGTGGTGTTTCCAGATGGGGGAGGCTCTGTGGTGGTGTGTGACTGTGCCTGGGTAACCGACTGTCTGGAGATCCCTGATGGGCCAGGTTGATCATCCAGATCCAGACGAGCTGAGTTGCTGTCATCACTGTGGGCCTCTTCTGTGGGGGGATTGGCTAGTGCTGGCACCTCTTCTCCGGTGACATTGGCTGGGATACCTGTGGGGATGTAAATGCAGTGTTATTGTTTCTGTCTGTGACATTTTGTGCATGGGTGGGTTGCCCTTTTAGATTATATGTGCCCTGGCAGCTTTAACTTGTGTGAGTTGGTATGTGGTGGGCTAGCTGATTCTCTCCAGTGTGCATGCTTTAGTGATGGGTGTCCATGCAGGTCTGTGACTGGTGTCCATGCATTGGTGGTGCATGCAGGACTTGCCACTGGGATGGGTGAGATGTGATGGTGGGGTGTGTGGGTAGTGGTGGAGTGATGGGAGTGAGGGTGGGGAAATGTGATGGCATGCAGGTAGGGGGTTTATAGTAGTAAAGAGTTGACTTACCAGAGTCTATTCCTCCTGCAACTCCTGCAAGGCCCTCAGGATGCATGATTGCCAAGACTTGCCCCTCCCATGTTGTTAGTTGTGGGGGAGAAGGTGGGGGTCCACCGACAGTCCTCTGTACAGCTAGTTGGTGTCTTGCTACTATGGAACGCACCTTCTCCCGTAGGTTGTTCCACCTCTTCCTTATGTCGTACCTTGTTCTGGGTGCTGTCCCACGGCGTTGACCCTGTCCACGATCCTCCGCCATAGCTCCATCTTCCCAGCAATGGATAGCTGCTGCACCTGTGCTCCAAATAGCTGTGGCTTTACCCAGATGATTTCCTCCACCATGACCCTTAGCTCCTCCTCGGAGAATCTGGGGTGTCGTTGTGGTGCCATGGGTGTTGTGTGAGTAGTGTGGGTGAGGGTGTGTAGGGTGATGTGTTGGGGTGTGTGTTGTGAGGTGCGTGGGTTGTGTATAGGTGATGGTGGTATGTGGCTCTGGTTGTGTGAGTGCTCTTTCTGTCTCTCTCTGGTGGCAATTATTTGTAGTCGGAAAGAGTTGTGGGTAGTGTGGGTATGTGTTTTATAGTGGTGTGGGTGTGGTGTGTGTATGGGTGTCAGGTGTGTGTGTTTGTGTGTGTGTATTTTGAGCGTGGCGGTATGTACCGCTAATGGTTTATCGCGGTTGAAAGTCTGCCGTGGTGATTCGTGGGTCATAATGTGGTGAGCGTTGTTCTGTTGGCGTAACGGTGTGGCATTGGATACCGCCAGTTTATCACTGACCTTTGGTGTGGTGGACTTGTGTCTATGGCTGAATAGTGATGGATTGGTTCTGTGTTTGTCATAATATGGTGAACAGATATCCGCTGCCGCGGCGGTATGTTGGCGGCAGTCAGCATGGCGGTAAGTGGGATTTACCGCCAATGTCATAATGAGGGCCATTATGTACAAGTGAACAGCCCTATTAAAAAAAAGAATAAACAGAAACATGTCTTCTATTTTTTTTTGTCTGTGAAATGCTGGCAACTTCTTTCTGCCTGTTTTTGTTATGGGGGGCTGAACAACGGGAGGGTGGAGGTTGGGAAATAACATCTGAATTACAACACAAGCAGAGGATGGACACTAGAGGGTGAATCAACAGATGCCTGATTATGAGGGCAGACTGAGGTGGTGCTGAGTGATGCTGAGGTGGTGCTGAGGTGGTGGTATGCCAGTGTGGAGGTGATGCTCAGGTGATGCTGAGTGATACTGAGGTGGTGCTGAGTGGTGCTGAGGTGGTGCTGAGTGAGGCTGTGGTGCTGAGACATGCTGAGGTGGTGATGCTGAGCTGGTACTCAAGTGGTGCTGAGTGATCCTGAGTAGGTGCTATGCTGAGGTGATGCTGCACTGATGCTGAGGTGGTGCTGTGCTGATGCTGAAATGGTGCTCTGTTGGTGTTGAATTGCTGCTGAGGTGGGGCTGCACTGGTGCTGAGGTCGGGCTGTGATAGTGCTGAGGTGGTGCTGTACTGATGCTGAGGTAGTGCTATGGTGGTTCTTAGGTGATGCTGAGTGATAGTGAGGTGGTGCTGAGTGATGGAGAGGTGGTGATGAGTTTTGCTGAGGTGGTGCTGAGTCATGCTGAGGTGGTGGTGCTGCTCTGGTGCTCAGGTGGTGCTGAGCTGGTGCTCAGGTGGTGCTGAGTTGGTGCTGTGCTGATGCTGGGATGGTGCTGTGCTGATGTTGAGGTGGTTCTTCACTGGTGCTGAGGTGGTGCTGAGCTGGTACTTCGCTGATGCTGAGGTGGCGTTGAACTGGTAGTGGTCCGCTGAGGAGGAGGTGCTGCTGTGCTGATGCTCAGATGGTGCTGAGCTGATGCTGAGGTGGTACTGTGCTGATTGATGCGATAGTGCTGCCCTGATATTGTGCTGAGGTGGTGCTGCACTGGTGCTGAGGTGGTGCTGAATGATATTGAGGTGGTGCAGAGGGATGCTGAGGTGGTGCTGAGTGATTCTTTGGTGCTCAAGTGGTGCTTCGGAGTGCTGAGTGATACTGAGGTGGTGTGCTGAGGTGGTGTTTCGTGGTGCTGAGGTGGTGTTGTGCTGGTGCTGAGATGGAGCTGCGCTGGTGCTGCACTGGGGCTGAGTGATGCTGATGTTTTGTTGTGCTCGTGTTATGGTGGTGCTCAGGTGCTGCTGAGTGATGCTTTGGTGCTGCTGAAGTGGTGCTGAGTGAGACTAACTGGTGCTGAGGTGGTGGTGTGCTGATGCTGAGGTGGTGCTGCGGTGGTGCTGAATTGGTGCTGTGGTTGTGTTGCACTGATGCACTGGTGCGGCGATAATGCTGCATTGGTGCTCAGGTGGTGCTGTGGTGGTGCTGAGTGATGCTGTGGTGGCACTGAGTGATGCTGTGCTGGTGCTATGCTGATGCTGAGGTAGTGGTGCGCTGGTAGTGAGGCGGTGTTGCACTGGTGCAGAGGTGGTGTTGTGTTGGTGCTGAGGTGGTGCTGAGTTGATGCTGAGGTGGTGTTGCACTGCGCTGGTGCTGAGTTGGTGCTGCACTGGTGCACTGATGAGGAGGTAGTGCTGTGCTGATGCTGAGACGGGCTGTGCTGAAGCTAAGGTGGTTCTGTGCTGAGTCTGAGATGGTGTTGCGCTGATGCTGAGGTGGTGCTGCTCAGATGGTGCGGAGTGACACTGAAGTGCATGAAAGTAAGTAGGTTGATGGCCTAAGTATTGGGAGGGCAGTCCAAATGTGCTGTCAGATTTGGAGTATCGAGTCTAGGAGCTACAAAAGTGAAGGTAATGGGCGCAGACTGGTTGGCTTGAATTGTCTTTCTTTGCCCATCAATCTTCGAAAAGTACACTGATACACGGTTCTCACGGGTTTTTTCACTGTTTGCATCTTATAATCTATGGCATTACATTTCTGAAATTCCGTCTGATTACACTGTCTCAAACCCTCTGATGAGGATAAAGTGCAAAATGTTGGCAGCCAAAAAAAACTAAAAAAACATACATATAAATCTGCTGAAACACAACAGCACCATCTTTGATTTACAGTAAATACAACTTTAAAGTCTTTTTAATGCACAGACAGAAAGACAAGTGCCTTGATGCAAGTCAACAGCACTAGAACATTCTGTGTGTGATTGCAAGAGTATTGAACAGCCTAGAAAACAAATATAAATTCAGAATTTTGGGATCTTGTAAGATTGATATGCCTATCACAGAGTGTGTGCAAAACACTGAGCTGGGCTGGAGAGGTTAATCTGCTTCATAGATCTCATGTTCTGTTCCTCTCCCAGAAAGCTGATTTATGAGGGAGGTTATAAACAGTAGGGGCCTGATTTAGATCTCAGAGGATGGAATACTCGGTCACAAACGTGACGGATCCCGTCTGCCCTATTACAATCTCCATAGGATAAAGGATCGTAATATGGCGGATGGGATATCAGTCACATTTGTGAGTGAGTATTCCCCTCTGCCAATATCTAAATCAGGCCGTAAGTAACTTTGCCTGCTGGCGGAAGCTGGGCAGCAGCTGTGGGTGGAGGAGGGGACAGACATCTGGCACAAACCTGTGGAAGCTTCTGATCTCCGACCACCACTGTGTATCACCCCATATTGCCTAGGAAATGCATGCACGTGGTTAATGGGCTACTAACCCCGGAGAAATTACACAAATAACACTCTAAATAGAATCCCAGTTGGAATCAGTATGTCTGTTTATTTCGTTTTTAATACGTATGATTGGTTCTAATTACGAACATTACTGGGTTGTATTTATATATGTCTTTTATTTCCACTTATCATCAGAAATGCCTTTACTCATGCAATAAGTTTATCTTGCTTTATTGCATTCTCTCTGAATATGAAGAAACAAAGAAATGGAAGGGTACGCTTGGCGCAAACCTTCTTGGCTGATAGATACTTGTAGTGTTTGCCCTTTGTTCATCTTTTCCTGCTGCTCCTTAAAACTACAATTTTCTGTGGGAAATCTGGCAACGATTTCAGCAGTAGAGTTCTTGTTCTACAAATCAACAGCTTATAGACTTATCGAAGTTAGTGTAGCCTTTAATAAACATGTAAGAGAAATGTGCCAGAGAGTTGTACACACTTACTTCAACCCACCAGGGTTGACATGCATTGGTCCTTCACTGCAGGGTGTACGTTTCAGAAGTAACAATATACATAATAATTGCTTTGATTGGGGCACACTAAAGTGTCGCATTAAGCCACGTGAACGTCATGCAAACGCATGCTTCCAATGCAAAATATGCAGAGGACTGAAAACGAGTGTCGACGGGACAGACAGGAGGGCAAGCTGAGATGATGTCACACTATCATACATGTGAATGCAATATACCGTATGATGCTCAAGATCTGTTGTAAGGCAGAAAATGAACAATATGTTTAGAACTTACATTCGCGGTTCTGTACAAACATGCTTGAAAACGACACCAAAATGCACCAGGCAAAATGAAGACTTGAGCCGGGGAGACACAGCAAGTTCTCAGCGAGTTGTTGGAAGAGACAGACCTGACTCTTGGCCACACTGCAGCTCAGGGAGCAGGGAGTGGGTGAGATGGGTGGTGGAGAAAGGCAGGAACAAATGGCAGACAGAAAGAAGATGCCCAGAACAAAACAACGTGCCTTCACACACTGTGAAAGTGAGCGGAGTGCTGAAGCCTGGATTTAAAGGAAGAGGCCCTGGCCAAGCGGAGGAGCCGGCCGGGAGGACTCCATGCTGAATTATAGGGATGGTGTCTCTTTTGCGGGGTGGTGCCGCACTGATAAAGGGAAATGCACAAATATGTGTGAAGAATTTTAAAAAAAGGTTCGGCAGTAGAAAGTAAAATAGAAAAAGTGGAAGCCGGCAAGTCCTGCAGCGATGCTGCCGGGAAGTGAACAGGTTACAAAATGGAGGGACCAGGAAGCCACATCACCCACTGGCAAGCAAGGATTTTTACAAGACAACCGACTAGACAAATCTAAAGCGATGGAAGGAGTCAAAGCACACAAAGTACAGACAACAGATCATCCTGACTGCGCAAGCCCTGTCTAGGCTCCACCTAAAAGGAAGAAGCCAGCTTTGCCTATGTAGTTAAGCTCTCTTTGCCTTTCACATTTCTTCTAGACATTAGCACTGCCTTATACATATATTACTAGCTCACACTGCTGTTTAAAGAACTGTATCACAAAATGTTTGCTATCCTTTCACCATTGTTAGATATGTATGCCTTATTGCATATGTTCACTAAGAAAACCATCTGCAAAACAAAAATCCCTCATTCTACTCCTTTTAAAAAAATATAATAGGTCACAAAGCAATATTTAAAAAACAGACCTATTGACTTTGGCAAAGCTTGTTAGATATACTTTAAAAGCAGATATTAGGACTGACTTACACAAGAAAGGAAATTCATCTGTGAAAGAAATATATTTGCCACCCACTTCTTAGGCCTAACTGCTGTATATAGAGATCTGAAGATGGGAATTTCCTGTTGGTTGAAATTTCCTCTGCTCTACCATCAGGTCTGCCAATTTGTGGTGGTAAATCGTGGCAAATCTGTCACAAATGCTGCTATGTCAACAGCCAAACCTGAAATTACTTCCACACTTCCGTCATAGTAGGCCACCGTGTAAAGGATGATAGACTTTCAGCTTAAGGTTTGAAGATGTTCACACTCCTCCTGTAAAACACCACCAGCATTTTAAAAAGCTCATTTTTGAAGTACTAACGATGTACCCTTGTTATGTGGGTGCATTTCTAGGGCCCACCTTTGGTTACAGGAATTTCACTATCCGACACGAGCTCTGATGTACTATCCGTGGAAGACTGTGCCCACTAAGCCTCTCCTCCGCTCCTCCGAGTTTGGAATCAGCTACTTAAGGCAGAGAAACCTCCGCCATCTTAACAGAGACCTCTAAATGTTACTCAGTCACTTTGGAAGAAGATTCCATTTTGCTGCAACGGTGGATGGAATATCTGCAGGCGAACCCGTTGATCAGGCCTTTTGTCTCTTTAATGGCCATGGTGTTATGGTCGTACACTTTAATGCTCCCTATGAAATTAAAAAAAAAGACACAAGCAGTGTGATTTTGACTTGGCTTGGTACTGGATACGTTATTTTTCTGAGTCCCTTACCAGTTCTGTACTGGCTTCAATGATGCTTTAAATAAATTGGGCTTTCTAACGGTTTCTTCCTGAGCATTATCCGTAGCAGAGGTTCCTCTTCGGAAACGGTGGCTAGAGATGGGGAGGAGAATGAGGTTAGGAAAAGATACGAAAGAAGCAAGGAGGGGCGCGAGGGGGGTATTTATTTCAGCATCAACCGCCTCACCACAGGCAGTCCAGCGAAGGTCTCTCTTGAGGACACCAGGTAAGGGAATAGTTTTAGAGTAAGGAGGGACTGTGCACACATTCTTAACTCATTCCCCCTGCTCAAACTGTGAGAATGTATTGCAAAGTGTCAGGCACACTTATACGTCCTGGGTTTCAGTGAGCGTTGCCAAATGTTCAGTTTCCTTATGTGATATATTTCAATGCCTTGTCCATTACTGAGAGACCCATTCTCGCATTGCTGTACTAGGTTTTACGTTGTTAATTTTTGTAAGCATACGTGGTAGTGCCAGTGTCCACAGAGCCCATTATGATAAAAAATGTCTTATGGGAGAACACCAAATCTCTTTATTCCTCTGCTGTTTTAGAATGCTATCGGACCAGTGTGCTTTAAAATGCACCATCTGCAGCAACCATTACCAAAAAGCCCTTGGAGAGACAATCGCCAACACTGGCTTAACAGGCAGCACTGGTATAGCGCCTTACCTCCCCCGTTAAATGTTGATCTCAATTTCATTTTGAATGTCATGGGGTGGTAGCGTACTTTCAACACCACTGGACATAATGCCTCCCAAGTGGTATTTGAGGAGATGCTGAAACCTCGCCCTCAAACCTGACTTGAAATAATGTTTTATTTGAACATTGATACAGACTGAACATGCTTTAAAATCAGTTTTGTTCGCAATAGTTGCTAAATTCCTCAGAATAAGCATACCATACTCAAAATAGACAACATAAAATTAATTGTTTGATTAAATATCTTAGTATATTTCTGGATGGTAACCATTTCCAGACCCTGTTCAGCCTCCTTTTCATTTTAGGTTGTCATTACCGGTGCCCGGGCCCTTCAAGGAGTATATACTTTGGGCCTAATGGCACCTTGCCCAATGTAACTTTGCTGTGGCTCTCCTCACTTGCTCCTCAAAGGACTAAGCAATGGGCAGACTTTACCAAGCAGTAGAGCGTTTGTCATGGAGATATAACAGTCTCCTCCATTCACATATGATGATCACTTAAACAAAAGACATGTCCATCTCCGACTCCCCACCCGTGGGAACACTATCCAGCGCGCAAGGACAGAGACACATAAGGAGGGCAAAGGGCTGTTCAACTTTTAGACCTATTTTTTGGAGTATGAAATGAGGGTGGGGCTCACAGTTTCCGAATTCCAATGCTTAACTGAAGAAATTTAATGACAATAACAAAGAGGGCTGCTTTGCATGTTATCTGCTACCACACTTCAAATTAGGAGATGCAAGGTTTAAAGAAGTGGCATCAGTGTGGGTTTGATCACAGCGAGAACCAAACGTGGCGCGAGCGCAAGATACAAGTCGTGTGTCTGTCCAATTAAAGGCGCTGCAGTTCTGGTACCGTCCATTGCCATCCAATGCGAGTGTAGCAACTCTGTTAAAGAGTAAAATTGTTGTGTGCCACAAGTATTGTAACCCTACTGAGAGGTGTTGATGTCCCTCTAACAACACAGTATCTCTGCATAGGAGTGCTAGTTCTCTACAGCAGTGTGAGGCGCTAGTACTGAAACATTAAAACTATGGCAGCCATATTAGCAATGTGGTTTCACTAACAGAGTGGTGACATAATGGGTTTCCCAAGTACCAAGGCAGCCTGTTAACTGGCTGCCACTATAAAATATGAATTAGTACGGCGCCCAGCCTCCCTTCCTGACTCCTGTCTAGGTGCCCCTTCTCTCCCCCATGCATGGTGGTCACTTCGCATCTCCAGCACAGCATGAACAGAAACGAGCAGTACAATAAAGGGCCCAAGTACCAAGGGTACTTGCACATCTGCGTGATATTTAAGTGCACAAATATGCTTTCAATTAAGAGTGTAAGTCCAATTTACTGATTCAAAGAATGTGAATTTGTGCTTTTAAATGTTTATTTTTTCACATTACGGTGGAATCGTTCATGGGAGCGAATGTGGAGCGGAATGTGGGCATTCCAGCGTGGGGGCACATGACAAACTTAATGTACGTCCGGAAATTCAGCTTAGTGAGTGTTCAAAGACATTTGGCAGGCATTTTCCACTGTCAGATTTTGCTAGAACAGGGCAGGAGTAAACCTCTCTTCAGGGTGAAAAAGGGGAGGCACAGCCGCAAAATTACTTGTGTAGAGAAAGGGGTGTTTACACTGCAAACTTTTTTATAGTACAAATGCCCTTTTGCATGGCATTTCCACATAGTGTGAATAGATGTACCCATGTCACATTTCAGTGAACCTGCTACTATCACTTGCTCATAAGGGCGGTCATGGAATTCTTTAAGAAATCTATAATTGTCGGAAATGTGCTCAAAATGTAGGTGTAAGTCTGATGAGAAAGTTCAAAATACTTTAAAGAATTGGGTTGAAAGTGAAGGATCTCAGTAGTGTAACCCAACTGTATGAAGAAGCAAATTGTGTAGTTTCATTATCCTTCAATGATTATTTGGTAAATTTAAGAAATTTATCATTATTGGCCTATGCTGTAAAAAGTTCTTACCCTTATGTGGCATTAGAAAGAGTCAACTGGTTGCAACTGTAACTTGGCACGTTATCATCAGTTGTGCAGATGTTTCAATATTAACCGCAGTTTCCTTGCAGTTAAAGTTTTGACATATATTGTCATGCTGTTAGCTCAAGATATTCAGGTATTGCAACACATAGTTTTCTTTACACTGTGCACTAAAATATAAATACATTGTTCCTAATCAGAGCTGAAAATACTTTGTAAGTTCAAGGAAACTGTCTCTAGTCGAATGAAAAAAGATAAAAATTAGACATTTAGACGAAGCTACCAGCAAGTGAGTATAGTGAAGTTTAACACTCTCAATCCTCAGTGTTTCGGTATATAGAATATTCCTTCTCAGAGGGCCAGGGGCTAGAAAATCAAGTATTTCGCAATAGGTCTGGTGCTGGTCTCCAGCCTTTTTGGTTTGGCAATTGTTGCTTTGTTCTGTTATGATTTATTCGGAAAAACTTTGGTTGGCAAATTGATGGGCCTTCATCAATGTTAAAAAACCATTGGCTACAGGCAAAAATCTTTTTTTGGTCTCATAAAAAACACACATTACCATGGTAGACTCTGGCATTGAAGGGAACTATTTTGCGTGTGGATGTGCTCCTTGTGAAAAGGTGTCACACTAAAGTATACAAAAAAAGCGATGAGTGGAATGCTTGAATTAATCTCAGCCACTGGTAATTACTTGGGGTTGCAAGTCCTTCGTTATATTGCACACCATGCCATCCAGGATTGCACCCAGCCATGTGCAAATCAGTCTTGACCCTGCTCCAATGGGAACATTCCAGCCTGAACTACCTTAGGAAAGGGCAGCATGCTGTAACTCATAGTGAAGTCAGCCAATTGCTGAAGTGGGCTGACGCACTGCCCCTAGATGCATGCTAGAAAGGGTGGACAAAAAATAGGAATGACACAGCAACAGGCTATTGTAAAAAGTCTGGCTGACAATATCTATAACTTCATTATTCACATAAATTTAGTAAAATCAAAAGGTCTTGCCTAACACCTGACATAAAAAAAGCCGATAGATTAGGCTTTGGCTGGTAGCCTCTTGGCTAGTGCTTTTTAAAATGTTTTTGTACAGCTTTATTACAAATAGAGTAGAGAAGGTTACAAAGATAGATAAATAAAGATACTTGCAAAGACAGGTAGACAGAGTTGGATGGATATATAGATAGATAGTGTTGCATAAATACATAGAAAGATAGATAAGTAGCTAGATTGTTAGCTAGATAGATAGGTAGACTGTAGGATCGGGCAGAATTTTTTATTCCACTGGCTTAATTGAAGGAATTTAGGAATTCTGTGTTACTGTTGTAAACCAGAATCACTGATAAATTCTGCCACTGCACTGGCGGAATTCATTCTCAGTGGTTGTTTTTGAAACATGGCTGGAAGAAGGAGCAGTCCAACTATATTTAAAAATCACTACAGATTAAAGTTTAATCTACAGTGTTTTTTAAACATAGATGGATTGCTCCCTCATACAGCCCTGTTTAGAAACGAAACCACTGCAATGCAACTGCATACCCCTCGGCACCCTTACATACTCTGGGGTAATCACTGCAGAGTATATAAGAGTGGCAAGGAGCATGCACTGCAGAGGGATAAGTATTGGTTTCTAAAGTTTATAAACCACTGGATACCGCTTGGCAGTGCTGCCTTTGCATACTCTGCAGGATAACCACTGCAGAGTATTTAAAGGCACCAAGTAGTGTTTGGCTGCTCTATTTTCTTAGAGTTGAATGCATCCTTGCACCATTTTTCGACTCAACTGTGTATTCTGAGCTAAGAGAATAGCACCAAATGCCCACTTTATCCTGTTGTGGATTTCCACAAAATTCTGCATAATTTTAATGTAATTCTGTGGAATTCTGCTGACTCAAATTCCCCCAGTTCTGTCAACCCATAGTAGACAGTTGCATAGATAGAGATGGCTGAATGGATAGATATCTGGATAGAGAAGGTTGCATACATAGAGAAGTGTAGCTAGAAATGGCATAGCTAGACATGTAGATAGATAGATAGATAGATAGATAGATAGATAGATAGATAGATAGATAGATAGATAGATGGATAGATAGTAAATAGATTTTCAAAGAGAGATATAGTTGCATAGATAGAAAAGCAAATAAGCACACAGGCAGATAGGTAGATACACAGTCAGAGAGACAGGCAGGTAGATATATAGGTTTATAGACAGGCAGACAGGTAGTTAGACTAACAGACAGATGGATAGAGCATGAACATGAAAACAAAAACCCTGGAGCTGAAAGGATCAACCTTATGTGCGGATGTGCTCCTTGTTAAAGAGCAAAATTCAGTCACTCAAAGTGAAGTTAGGCAGTGGCTGAATTAGGTTGACCCATTTCCCCATGCTGTATGATGTAGCTGGTGAAAGCAAAATATGAATGACACAACAAACCAATGGATGAAGAGCGCTGCCTAAAAGCCCATTTAAGTAAGTACATAACACATATGCTTTTAGTAAAATAGAATGTTTTTGTCTAACGGCAGACCTAAAAATAACTATTACAATGCTACATATTTTGTTTAATGGAAGATTTTACTTCAAAGTGCTTTAAACTGCTAAGTTTCATCACATATGCTTCAACATCAGAGGAAATGACATCACATAACCTTTGACTCTTATGAAAGGTCAGTTTACCTTTTAGCTCCTGCGATAGTGCACTTATCTGCCTATATTTGAACAAATAATTAGACCTGGTTTTAGCTCCACCTAGAGGAATATATTTTTATCTTACCTCTTTCCACTGACTGTTTGATGCATCCTTATGCCTTCCATTGCAGTGTCTGAAGAACTATTTGAAATCTAAATTTATATTTAAAAAAGTACATTCAATCATTGCACATTCAATGATTTATGTAATGCATGCATCCTTTAAGTAATTATTTATTAACTCAACCCTTGCAATCATTACTGTTATCTCTGCCCTAGGTCTCACATGAGATCGAAACCTTAACTTGACTGCCTATTGTGTTTTTACTTTTCAGATCGACCAGACATCATTGGGTAAGGTGAAATAAGGACAGCTTATAAGTTACTGCAGATCCTGACAACTTCTCCTCATTGCCACTTGGGCTGAGTACTTACTTTAAATTAGATTAGCAGGTGGCTTCTCGTCACTGTGGCTGAGTAAAGTTTTAAAGTTTCAGCTGTACTAGCTAACTTGCCACATGATAATCCTTTCACATAGAAATGAAAGCAGGAATGTGTGGAAAGCTCCCTTAACTTAATTACAGATCTTATTTTTGTTTCTAGGTGAAATGAAGGTCACGTGGCATGTGTACCTTCAGTATACTCCTGACCTTCGGGTTTACAGCACAGAAATGAAGGCAGGTCTGTAACACAGGCTCCGTTGCTATTGGACGTACATTAAACATTAAACAAAAACAGGACTATAACAAATGCAAGGCGTCTTATAAAGTAGTTCTGCCTTCCTTCCTAAATGAAACCAAGACACTAAGGGCATTCCACTAGGTCTGACTATAATATGCTAATGTGTACATGCAGGCATGAACATATGTGAACTTGTGTTTGCACGCGTTACAGCATTAATGCCTGTCCTATTGACTGTGCTAATTCCGGTTGTTTTCTAATTTAACAGGGACTGTTGACAAGCAGAAATGCCCAGCTACTTAAAGCAAAAGATACACATACATGTAAAAGGTTGGATAAATCACAGGGGCACACAGCAGTCCACAGTAATTTCAAACCACAACAACAGAAATTGGTATCCCATCCTACTCTTGCATGGAGGCCTATGGGGGCATTGACACAGTTGTCTACTTAATGTGCTTCACCACAATTCTATGTTGTCAAAGGACGCATTTCTGAGCTATGTAGATATTGATACAAACAATACACCCTCTCTTCAACTCACCAACGCTCGTCTTCTGTACCAGGCCTGTGGACGAGGTTTCACATTTGCCACACCATTTGGTTATCTTTGTTGGAAGTAATGATGAATGGGAAGAGGTGCAAAGAGACTGTCATTGATACCGAGTTTGACTCAATGGTTTTACCCGAATAGGCAATTTATCAATTCCCTGGTTTGCCGATTTTGACGCATAGAGAATAATTTTTCTTAAAATGAAAGAAAATCGTTCCATCCTTGCTGGACAATGGGGGTCTTAAAATTGGTTGGCTTTTCTGATTAAAAAAAAAAAACATTTCAAGCTCATTGCCAAGTATGCACACATGTACACATAATGGCGGCTTTCTTTGAACAGATATTAAAATCTATTTAAAAATGGATACCCATTGAAACCATGGTTTGTGTCAAGTAGGCACTGGGAGGTTATTTATATTTAAGGAGCTGAAAGGAGGAAAGGGTTGGACAGAGAGGCACATAGAAGCATACAAATAGTCCCTCATGCACCTTAATACAAGGTTATGACATCAGAAGTAAAAGCAAGCAACTCATTTGGTCAAAACACAGTGAGCCCAGAGCGCTCTTTGGGTGTGCTAAGCACAAGAAAATGAAGAAAGACAATTGAATCAGCAGCAGGGGACTGAAATAGAAGAGAAAGCCATTGAATCATAAGAATGGTCGGACATCAGTGGCAGCTCTCCATTATTGGCTTCAGGGATCCGCCCTCCTTGTTTTCTGGTCTTTGCTTTATGATACCCGTAGAAAATAATGGGCTTATATTACCTACTATGCCCAATTGGTATAATAAAAAAGCCGAACTTCGCTGCAAGGGATGCTAAAACAGCAGCCTGAACCAGTAAGGGCCCGATTTAGATCTTGGCAGAGTGGAATTCTGTGTCACAAACGTGACATATATCCTGTCCTTTGTATTACTATCCCATTATATCCTATGGAGATCGTAATACGGCAGACGGGATATCTGTCACGTTTGTGAAAGAATATTCCATTCACCGAGATATAAATCAGCTCCTAAATTTCCCTGATGGCTAGTCCGGAAGCAGAGATGCTACTGTGCCAGCTATGAGGCATATTTTCCAGGGCTGGAGAAGGTCTAGCCCTGACAAAGAGTTCTGACTTGCCTTCAAGCCACCCCATATGTGACTCCATACAGTATTGCTTTTAAGGTAGCTCTGGGCACTTTAAGCTTAAGCCCTGTAGTGCCCAGTCTGTCACCACACCCTCTCCCACTACATCATAGCTTTGGGTGGATTTGGGAGCCTGTGAGGAGTTAGGAGAGGGTGGAGTGAAAAAGCAAAGCTGAAAGTTAGAACCCAAGCAGTGCATCACTATGGTGTGTGCACTGCAGAGATTTTGACTTTTAGCTTCCTGCTTAAGTGTTCAAGTCAAGAGGGAGCTGAGTTTGTACCTTAAGAGTCTTTGGTGAGACCGGCTGCTGAGGAGTTGAAACAGACCTGTGAAGGTAGCTGTAGGCAACTAAAAAACACAAATCACTCAAGCATTGTGTGCATGCATGCAGCTGTGAGTTTGTGTGCATGACTCAGTTTGTGTATGTGTAAGCATGTGTCTATAAGTGTGATCATGTCTGTGAGAAAGAGAGTTAGAGAGAGTGATAGGGAAAGTCATTGAGTGGAAATAGGCAAGAGTGAGTGACAGTGAGTGTAAGTACCAAACAGCCTTAGTAAGAATGACAGAGTGAGATTCTAAGAGTAAGTGAGAATAAGAGTGAGTTCAAGTGAGTAACAGTGATTGAATGAGAATTGCATCAGAATGAGTATCAGACAGGGAGAATTGGTGAGTGAGAATGACTGTGAGTGAGTGAATGTAAGTGACGTTGAGTGAGTGACAGTGTGTGCATGAGTGTGCTATTGCTGTGAGTCAGACGCAGGCCCTGGCATCCTGGAGGTTATTCTTGGCCTACAGAGGCACTCAGGGAAAAATGCCAGCTCTGCTATGTTAAAAGCACATAGGCATAGGTGACACCCAATGGAAAGCTGGTGCCGGCACATTAGAAAACATTCTTGGCTCGTGGGGCATTCATGGCACAATGTTGATGATGGTACATTGGAGATAAGTCTTGGCATGAAGTCTGTGGCAAAATGCTAGCAATGGCAAACTAGAGGTAATTATTAGCACATGTAACACCTATGGCAAAATGCTAGTAGTGGCTCACTCAAGATAATTATTGGCATCTGGAATGCCTGTGGCAAAATACTTGTACTAGAATACTGGGCATAATCTTGGCATCAGTAGCAGCCATGGCAAAATGCTTGTGCATGTACACCACATGTAATTCTTGACGCATGGGGCTACTGTGTAAAAATTCTGACACAGGCACAGTAGAGGTAATGCTTGTTACAAATGACACCTGTGTCAAAATGCTGGCACTGGCACACAGGAAGTCATTAGAAAGGACAGCCATGACCTATGGGAGGGATCAGACAACCATGATAAAATGCTGGCCCTGACACACCAGGGGTAAGGATCGACATATGTGCCACTCATTCTGTATGAATGGCATCAGTGGCAAAATATTGGCGTTGCCACACTGTCCGTAATTCTTAGTATCCATTGAATATGATGGGACCAATGCTGGTCCTTACACAATATAGGTAATTATTGATTATTGGGGGCACGTACTACACAGTTTTAAAAATGGGGTCAACCTCAGAGAAGCATCATGGTTTGTTGGTTTGGACCACCATGGAAGTACTGCGATATTCAATGAGTGCCCTTTTAGAACTTGATATTCAATGATTGCCCTTTTAGAACTTGATATTCAATGAGTGCCCTTTTTAGAGCTTATTGAACACATGCATGTGAAAATTGTGCTTTAAAAGGTTTAAGCTTTGTTTCTGAAGTAGAACCCATTTTTCTGAATTAGAACCCAGATAGAAAGAGATGGGCTCATTTGCTTGCTTGAATTTGGACAAAGTGTTATGCCCCACCCACTTGCAAAGGTCACCAACTGCCACTGGAAGAAAACAAAGCCCACTCTAGGTCTACACTGGATTCAATAGGTCAGCCAAAGCTACTTTTAGGTAAGACCTAAGATTGAATGAAAACTGTTCAAATTGGGAGGAATTCATGAGTTGGGTGAGGTCTAGTGGAGTATGATGCTTCTGTGAGCAGCAGAGGTTTTTGTATTATAGTTTAGTACCTATGTTAGCTACTGAGTTTTTCCATTATAACATAGATTGTGGTGAAAAAGTTATATATGTCAGGAGGTAAATTCTTGTCTGTCTAAAAGGCTTGACAATTGCAACCACTAGCTGTATTACTGCTGGAATATCATTACTAAATAATTGCAGAATGCTCTAATAAAAACTGCGTATAAATTAATTATTTTCATCCTGTGGGTTCCAGAAGCTCCCCCAATCCAGCATCCTGGCTGCAATGGAGCTATTTCAATGTAGTAATCCTTTATTGCATTTGGAAATTTGGAAATGATCCCATTACTTTAGCAACAGACATTGGCCCTCATTCTGACCTTGGCGGGCGGCGGAGGCCGCCAGCCAAAGTCCCGCCGTCAGGTTACCGTTCCGCGGTCGAAAGACCGCGGCGGTAATTCTGACTTTCCCGCTGGGCTGGCGGGCGGTCGCCTTCAGACCGCCCGCCAGCCCAGCGGGAAAGAGGCTTCCACGATGAAGCCGGCTCGGAATCGAGCCGGCGGAGTGGAAGCTGTGCGACGGGTGCAGTTGCACCCGTCGCGTATTTCACTGTCTGCGCAGCAGACAGTGAAATACATGTAGGGGCCCTCTTACGGGGGCCCCTGCAATGCCCATGCCAGTGGCATGGGCACTGCAGGGGCCCCCAGGGGCCCCGCGACCCCCCCTACCGCCATCCGGATCCCGGCGGTCGGACCGCCGGGATCTGGATGGCGGTAGGGGGGGTCGGAATCCCCGCGGCGGTGCAGCAAGCTGCGCCGCCGTGGAGGATTCAATGGGGCGGCGGTACACTGGCGGGAGCCCGCCAGTGGTGCCGGTCCGACCGCGGCTTTACCGCCGCGGTCGGAATCCCCATTGGAGCACCGCCGGCCTGTCGGCGGTGCTCCCGCGGTCCTCCACCCTGGCGGTCTTTGACCGCCAGGGTCAGAATGAGGGCCATTATCTGCAACCGGGCCAGAAAATGTGTGACTAGGGGGCTAGACTCTAAGCAGTGTTTTCGTCCTTTTTACATTAAATGTCCTTTGCATATAAATGCACTCTGTGCATAAGTAATGAACAGCATTAGCTTCATTAATATGCAATGTGCTATTTTATCCCTAGTGTTTCCCTGCATATCTAAAAAGGCACAATTATGGGCAAGCAGGCGACAGCATCAATGCACAACATCACCACAATTGAATCCTTTGTATTGCGGGAGCATGCAGAATGTATCTAAATAGGGACTCTTTCTCAGCCACACCTACATACCCTGCAGACCAGACAGCATGATTCAAAACTGAGGGTCCTTATTCAGAGTCTGGCTTACGGGATACTCTGTCAAAATGTGCTGGATACCCTGTCTGCAGTATCACAAGTGCCTTAGGTTATAATGCACCTGTAAAATGACACACAGGACATCTGCCGTGATTGTGAGGGAGTATCTCATCTGCCAAACTCTACACAAGTCATTTATTTAGGGCATAAAGCTTTAAGCAGGTTCTTCATTGGCAGTGCATAAAAAAGTTCAAGTCATCTTCCTTTCAATTTTCATACGACTAGTCTTTTTATTTCTTATTCCACTCATTGAGCTGTTTAAGAATCAATATGTCATAGATGCCAACACATGTTTCGCCAGAACACCTCGCTTCATTAGGGCAGTGCTTTTATAGACTAAGGTTGGTTCTGTTTTAAGGTATCAAAACTTATTTGCCAAAAGGTGATTCAATGTCGATAGCACTGTCTTAAGAACCTTTACAAAGGCTGGAGTGGGGCGACTTCGTACCAGTGTTCCAGGATTCCAGGAATGGCAGACCCTATCCTCAGCCTGAAGTACCATTCTTATGTTACCACTACTGACACTGAATCATCGTCGTAGAAGAGTGTAAAAAAATCGTGCCTTTTCCTTGGGGCTTTGAGAGAAGGAAGACATCACGTGGGAAAAGGCTGTGATGTGAATAAAAAACTTTATAAAAAAACACCTTTAATGACATTTCATTCACTTTCTAACTCTGGACATCCAAAATATCAGCAGTGCGAAACTTCTACAGACATAAGGGTATGAAAAACACATATATCCCCAACATATTGCCGTATGTGTACAGTAATTAGTCCTAAAAGTCATAGGCAGGGCTCATGAATGCTTCTAATTCTATGAATCAAGTGACCCGTGTAAAACCTACAGAGTGAGGACCTGTATGCCTCGGCAATTGGAGAGATACTAAAATTTGTCTGTGAATTGATACACAATTTTTTTTGTTTTGAGAAAACATTTGATATCTTCTAATTTCAAAATGATGATTTTCAGGCAAAGTTTTTTATGATTTATTTAACACTCGAAAACTTGTTATTGCATTTGTTAAAACAGTAGCAGCGTTTGTTAAAAAAGTAACACCTGAGTGACCAATTTTTAGGTCGAGCGTGCAAGCGCTTGCCGACCTGTTGTTATGTATCTGTGGACTTTAACCACGCCCATCACTTTCATGTGTTTGTGGGCTTGCCTTTCAAAATCTCTTGATGTCATGGGTGAATGCGTCCCGCCTTGGGGCGATTTTGTTACCACCTTCCGGAATTATCCTGTTACGTGGATAATTGCATGATCAGCCACATACTTCAGCGTGAACGAACTACTCTTTTTCCCTTTTGTCTCTCCCTTCGTGCTTCATGACAGCTGTGGTTCTCACAGCTCCAACAGCGCAAACTCCATTGGCAGTATTGGAGCGCTGGTTTTTGTTTTTTATTTAAATTCTGGTAAACCCCGAATATACCACTCCTCCAGTTATACTCATGTTTTAGAATGTAACTGTAGAAACATTGTCTTTTTTTAATTAGAAAGTAAAATGCATACTTTCCTACAATGTCAATAATCAGAGAAGATGTTTTAGGCATCACTGACGCCATAGACTGCATTTTTTAAGCAATTTTAGTATGTTTTATGCTGTAGAAACTTGAGTGATCGGAAATACGCTTTTTTTTATTTACAGTTGGGGTTGACGATATCCATTAGATATAGCCACAGGTAAGCATTTTTTAACCAGTTCCACTTTCTAAATAAAGTTATTTGTTGTGGTCACAGTACTTCTAGTCTATTTCTGGTACTTTTGTGGTTTTAAATTAGAGCAGCATGCTGTGTGAGTTGGTGAATTGGCAACATAGCGTTTATTTTATATGCAACATCACTTTAACAACTATTGTCTCTTCAAACCCTGCGTTAATTTGAGTTCTTCTATTTTTAACAGGCAGGTATTCAGTACAAATTTTTGTACTAACCTATTATAGTTATTTTAAACATGGTATTAATGACCAAATGTGCAGTTGTACCTTATTTTTAAGGAGAAAGCAATGTGTACCTCAATTAAGCATGTACTACATTTGAACTAATTTCCAATGCAGTGGGTGATTCGTATTTAAGACTAATATTGTCTTTGTGGAGTATAGTAAGTGTTGTGGTAAAGGTGCACAGCATGGAGTGTAATGGTGATTGTACATTAACATAACGTACCTCTAGCAAGGCTGCGTGCCAGTCCTGCTATAAACCAAAACGTACTCCAGCAAATGTTAGATACTGACACACACTGCACGGAACACCCAGTACAATGTTTTATAATAGCAATGTATACCCGTGGTTGATGAACACTAAGCTGTCCATTCATGATTCTACCCCATGCCTCTTTCTTCCATCATCCTACACTCCTGTCTCTTTATCGCATGAATACAGGTTCTTTTTCACCTCTGCTTTCTGCTTTTGACACTGTGTTCCTATTTTTCTCTTACTCCTCCCTTTTTTGCCTTTCGCTTTCTTGTTCTGGTGAAAGACCATTGATGAAAACTAAATTCCAGTTCCCAAAAATGAGTGCTAGTTCCCATCTACAGTGACCGGTGCAATTGAAAGCACTGTCAGAGCAGTATCAGGGCAGCCGTTGACACCTGAAAGCACTCCTTTACATTGGAGACCACAGAAATTGAGAGAGTGCATTTGACCGATTCACTCACATCCCTTAAAATAGATTTCGGAAGATATATTCTTAGGTCGAGCCAAGGCAGAGCGCATGCCCTGTCTCTCGATATGCTGTAATCTACTTATGTTGGCTTTCATCACGCCCACCACACGCCCATCACTTTCATTTGTTCCTTGGCCTGGCTTTCAACATTTCTTTGGTTTCTTTGGTAAATGCTTTCTTTTGTCCTGCCTTTTGGCTGTTTTGTTCCTGTCCTGGAGACTGATCTTGTTACATCGATCATTGCACTATTACCCACATAGTTTAGTATTGGTGCACTACTTTTTTCCTTTGCCTTAGAGTGTTTTGTTAGTTTCCTGTTCATGTTCTGCACTGTATCCGCAACGGTTAATTTTGGCTTCTTTGGCTCATGCCCGCAAATCACACTCAGCTGACCTCATTAGCCAACCAAAATATAGCTGTGTATGTGTGTGCAAACAAACTTTAATTCCCCATACTCTTTTGGAGCCCACACGGCTCAGCACCATGCTTAAATACTTTTTTTATTAACTGCTCCTAAGATTGAAACTTAAGTGTTCTAGTTTTTTTTTTTTTAACGCATGGGGAGAGCTGAAGCCAAGACACGAGCCCAGCTTCCCAGTTCCAAAGTCAGCAGCTTTAAATGCTATGCCACATCCTCTCTCCAAGACAATTGCCATTTTTATTTAGGGTTTTATCTCCCCACAAAGTCACCTCCCACCGTGCACCCACCCTTAACCCCTTCCTCCTTCCCTTTTGTTTTCTTGAGCACCCTCGTGTTTAAAATAAATTACATTTATATAGCCCTTACTACCCTGCATGAAAAGGCATGTTTTGTATGTAATACTCCCAAATGTTCCCCATAATCAGGTGACGCGTGCTTCATGTTTAAGCATGGCAGCCCCTTGCCTTTCTTTAATCAGCACGGCACACACTTCAAGGCTGCCACGCTTCATGTTTGTATTGTCTCACAACAGGTATCTATGTAACTAATGTGTAGGACGCATCGTCAGCTTTAATGGCATGGAAGACTGGTCCGTTAACTGGTCTTTTATTGGTCGAAAAATTGTGTTTTTGATAGCCTGTGAATGTTAAGCTTATCCTCAGTGGTTGCTGTCTTCAGCAGTGGTAGACATTTCACTACTGTGCCCGCCTTATGAAAATCAGTGGCCACCCTGCTCCTCATGGAACTAGTTCATCCCCAACTACAGAGCAAGGAGGCCCAAGTATTCGCCTATTTCTGAACGTGACCCAGCCGTGAACATTCCCCAACGAGTTCACCGTCAGCACACAAGGCAAGCGCACAAGGACACCCCTGCTCCCATCCAGGGTGTCCAAGCTCCTGGCAGGAAGGCTGCTCAGGTTTCTTTTCCCTGCAGGTAGTCCCTCCTCCCAGCTGAAAATGGAAGGAGCTTTCACCAGCAGCCAATCAGCCTCAAGAGCCTGTGAGCATTGGAAGTTCACATGACAGGCAAGTGTGAAACGTGTGTCAAATGCACAGGTGTGTCAAAGGCTTACTACTTAAAGATCAAAACCACAAATCTGTGCTGGTCGCCACAGCGAGTACTCGAGCTGTGCCCTCCAACGACTGCTCTTTCAAGACTACTTACTTCACATTGACAATTTGTCACAGTGGAGGGTAAAAGATTTCCTCAAAACCAAAAAACAAAACTCGTGTAGAAATTTGGGATGTAAATAATTTCTAGGATAAAGATTTACAATTTTTTTAGGGTGGTAAAAATGCACCTTGAATTGTATAACAACCAGCTCACTTCCTACCTTTCATCTCACCTAATGTATCCAGAGTGCTTTATTGCCAAGATACCTGAAAATATAGGCAACTGACAGACTTTTCATCAACATATTTTTATATGCTTAAACGATACAACTGTATGAGTTCATGTCCAGTTCAATAAATCTTAAAAGTGTTGTTGTCTCACTATGGATAGGCATAGCAGAGAACAATGTAGCGGCTCCCTGGCCCAAAGACATCGCTGGTATGGGATTCCCTTCGTTGACTTTCACCTGTGAATGGACGGGGCCATGGCTTTATGTTTCTTTTCATAAGTTTCTTGCATCCTTTTTTGGTCAGTCCACATTCGCATAGTTGCTTTGCCACATATCACCCTTAGGGCCTGATTCTAACTTTGGAGGACGGTGTTAAACCGTCCCAAAAGTGGCGGATATACCACCTACCGTATTACGAGTCCATTATATCCTATGGAACTCGTAATACGGTAGGTGGTATATCCGCCACTTTTGGGACGGTTTAACACCGTCCTCCAAAGTTAGAATCAGGCCCTTAATCTCTTTCTCTACCTATAAATTGTACATCCTACCTATCAGTTTAAATTTCTTTGTCAAAGACTGCTTATTCTGTTTGTGGTGTATGTTGTGAGGCTCACAATGCCAAATTAATTGTTAACCACTCTATTAGATGACGTAATTGGTGGGGTTTATATGCTGCATGTCTAAACACTTATAAGGTCCAAAAAGCTAGACCTATCGGCTATGCCAATGCTTGTTAAGATTTCTAGCCTAGTCATTTTAGTGTTTCTCTCCTCTCTCCCTCTCAATATTATTTGCAGGAAGGCTAAACCAGAACGAAGCTCTGTCGAACACTCACTACATCCAAACTCTCTGAAGACGATACAGAGTACTTTACAGACATGACAAGTCAAAAAGGTATTGGTCAAATGAACCCCCAGGGCGCTCCCACATGAAGTGATCACTGAAAGCTCTAATTTAAGACATGGTCCCTTCCATTGTTTTCAGCTGACTGGTTCCATAAGCAGTTGGGAAAGGGGGAGCAGTGCTAAGGTGACAAGTGCTGCTTTGGGCTGGAAATGTTGCAGAATGTGTTGACATCTCTGAAGAAAACATAAGAACTCAAAACAAAAACAAACACAAAGCAGCATAACAACAGTTCAAACATAGCAGGCCACAAAACAGCAAAACAGTCAAAACATAATGCAACCATAGTACAACAGAATAAGCTCAAATGTATTAATGCAGCTCAAAAATAGAGCAGCAACAAAAAACAATAGAGCACATCACCACCACAAATACAGTACATGCCACCCAACATGTATGCACAAGCATGCTGTGCATACCTTGCCACTGCCAGACACCTGCTTTCGTAATACATTGGTAAAAGGTCTTAGCTTACCACCAATGGCATGAAATACTGCTGATGTTTAATGATCTGGACCCTGGAGTACACCATATAATACATACATTTGTGTACAGACTTTTATTGAAGCTTCCTCCCTGACTTGATAACTTTTCCCATTCACCAGCCACACACATTTAATGAGTGGTGCAGGTGGTGATCTGGGGTAGCTTTGTCGAATCTAAGGGCACAGATACATCCTTATTGCAGTCAAAAACGGGATGCCTGACTCATGTGCACACTGTATATATGGCAGCAGGGCTGTAGCATTATGTGCCAATGGTCCACACATGCAATGTAGCACATAAAAGTCAGAAATTAAGCTGATGACACTTGCTTCATACAGCTTTTACTGTGATGGTGACTCTCAGAAGTGGTGGGACTCCATCTCACATGCCCTAATTAGGCAGCCACCACATCCGCCCATAATCAAGAAACTATTGAAACTAGTTTGTTGCACAAGCAAATATAAAGCTTAGGCCTATATCAAGAATCTGACTATTGATGCAAAAAGTGGGCATGGTTAATTAATGGTCAGATCTTACTTATTGTCTCTGCTGTGCCACAGCAGTAACCGGCAAGATGCTGGAAACGGAGGTCCACGGTTGATTCTCAGTTTGGGAGCTCTCATGTGATGATCACTTTACAAGAAACTCTTTCCCAATCCTCTTTGTCAGCTACAACTACTTGTAAATAATTTAAACAGGGTGGGGCAACCATCGCTGCGACCTGATCATTCTGTGGCAGAGGGGCTGTCAATAGTGGAGGCAGCTGAGGTTGTGTCATCAGAAATTCAATGCTTCCCTAAACTCTAAAAGGAATACAGTACATTGTATCTGGTGGAGTGGGAACACACTACTAGTTTAGGTGGTGTCCCTGCTCCACCAAACTTGAAATGACCTTGTAAGTCTTCTGCAGCCCTTTTGTACTGATTTGTGGTTACAGTGAAGAGTGTCTTGAAGATTTATATACATGCCATTGTTTCTGAGCTATTTTTCTACAGGTTTAGGAAAATGTCATAGCAAACTAAAGGTTTGAAACAGACTTCTTAAGTGAAGTGCGCTGGTGATGGTTTGCAAATCAAAATCAATGTCATTGTGATGTTTCTGCAAACAATTGAAATGAGATATGAGCAGACCTGGTCGTTATATGTGAAGTTACAAAATGTTTGTCCTTCTTTACATTTTCTGTATTATCCTGTTATAGTGCGTACATCTTCACTCCTCCTCGTTAGAAGTCATTCATATTTAGGGTATTGGGCCTTCAGACCATCTTCCATTGCACATCCCCTGTACCTCTTCGGGATAGCAAAGTAAAACAAGACTACTGAGGTAATTGTGTATGTTAATGAGTTGCATATTTCCAATTATTTCCATTTAAATCTTTTGGGATTTATTCACAAAGGCATCTAAGATCACATAAATAGTACTAAACAGATACTCTTTGATATATCCTTTCATGTCTTTGTGAATTAGCCCCCTTGTGTTTTTCAGATCAATGGGGCACTTTGGGTCCTAGTTGCCAAGAAAGTAGTAAATGTGCTTCCAGATTTACACCTATATCGGAGTGTAGATTTACTACTTTCTGAAATTCACAAAACAATCCCAGGAAAGCACACAGAAAGATGTGCTAGATCAGATTTACAAGCAGATTCTTGGGAAGGTCATTTGATATTCCATTTGGGATCACATTCCTGCTGTATGGAGTACACAGTAGAGAGAACTCAGCACAGACACAATATGATCCCCTGTGCAAATGCACATTTTTTTATCCACAGAGAAACCCCTTTGCCAACACACCCACCAATCCTAGGGTGATTCATTCCCCTTCTCCCCAGAAAGTGATTTACACCTGCACTGTTCTTTAGTGAAAAAAACAAATATTTTCCAAGAGGGAAAGGAGAATGTGAGGATAATATAGATGCCCACAGATATAGTTGCTTGTCAGTATTCACATACTTTCAAGGTTACTCACGCCTTAGAATTCCCTAAAGCATATTCTTTTCCACCCCTTGAGTGTTTTTTACGTGTGTGAAGAACTATCCACACCCATAAATAGACTTACGCTTACCAGGGTCCCTCCCTGAATTCTTTTCCTAATCCTAAGGCTTTGCTCTCTTTACCCTTTCTTCGCAATACTTACCTGTTCCTGTATATATATTTTTAATTGGTGAGGTCGCTTTTCCCCTTGTTTCCTCACCCTCCCCTTATAATATACATTGCCATTAGCATAAGTCTTACCTTCAACCATTAACACTTACCAATTCCTTTCTTCTGTGTTTTAGCTTGTTTTTAATCTCCTGCTTTTCAACCTAAGGTGTTTGTATCCAAGGGATATGACCCAAATAAAAAAGACATGACACCATTTTGAGTTTGGCTTTATAGATCTGGAAATATCAGAGCCTATTTATAAAGGCATTTTGTAGTATGTAGTGTTGGGCTCCTGTAGTGCTCTTTTTTATTTTGCATGCCTTTATGAATTGGCTACAAAGCATCTAAAATGGGAATACATTTGAAGTGTACAAGGGCTATTCAGATACAGTTAGTATATATATAAGGAGTGCCCGTATAGAGTTAGTGCAAACAGAAAGAGGTTTGTTCTCTTTGCAGTTTTACTCATAGGGATTTGGAAATTTTGGACTAACTCACAAAGGCGTCCAAGGGGACATGAAAGAGTAGTCCTGTAGTACACCTTCCCATACTCATACATTATTTTGTGAATTGACCTTGTTGTTTCTTCTCATATTTCTGGCACCTTCAGGTATTTTCAATTTTTCTGCAAAATAAGCAGATATATTTTTAAATTCCGTTCAAGCCAGTGGCTTAGCACAGATATCATGGTCCCATGTGCAAGTCAGAGGAATAGGCCCCTTGCCATCAGTTCGGTAGTCAAGTACAGAAACACTTTGGGTGTAGAGGCCCTCACACCTCTGACCCCCAGTCCCAGAGCACGTGCTGCACCACTTATAGGTATGTCCCTCATTCTGGCTCATATGGAAGTTTAACATAGAACATTTAGGAAAGGGGATGGTGTCTTTTATTAATTGGCTCCAGGAGTCAGTCTGGCTGCTTTGTGCAGCTACTCGGAAAACAGATAGTAATTAAAACAACTTTCACAGAATTACAGCAAAGATTACCGTAGCTTGGATCTGCATTATGAATTCCGTGGACCTTTGACTTTTTTTTAATTCTCCTTGAGTACATATGTGTAAGTGAGATCTGGTGCAATCACTCGACTAATAATCTAATTATTGCATGGACTAACAGTGTGAGTGTTTTCAAAAACGTCTCTGCAGAGCATGCTCATTATATTTTACACTTTACCTCCCTGCAGGCGTAGCTGTGGCGAACACAAACTTTGCGCTCAATTTTTACAAGAACATTATAGAGAGCCACAAGGGGGACAATGTATTTTTTTCACCATGGAGTATCTCGACTGCTCTCGCTATGGTTTATCAGGGTGCAAAAGGCCACACAGCAGCCCAAATGGAACAGGTGAGTGAAATGTTTGTTTAAGTTGACTTAGGAGGGTCTTAAGGTATTTTTGTCTCTCAAAGCATTCCTGTCATAAGCAAGTCTGCGCTTTGGCAAGGCACCCCTGATGCACAGCAAAACCCAGCTGCAAATATTTCCTTGAATGCATTTGAGCATTTGTGCAAAACTGAGAGAAACATAAGGACCTGTCAATTTTTAAAACTATTTTTAAAATATTTGTATTGAAGTGCTTATGTAAAATCAAGCCCAGTATTCTTAGATCTGGTGGGTAAGTCTGGGTACTGGAACACTCCGCCATTACAAATCGGACAGGGTGGTATTCCCCTTTCTGCCCAGCATACAGTTACTTGCGACTCTTAGTTTGGCCTCTAGGATTCTTCACACTGGTCAAGAAGTCGTTCAAACTTCTGCATTTTTCTGGATGCATATTAATGATCCTCTCAATTTGACTACGGATGACGCTTGAGGACACTTGAAAACAGGTCCTGATTTGGATCTAATTTGGAAAATTAAAGACCAGGCTCAAATTTCTTCACTTCTAATTCTATTGCATAGCCCAGCAAATCTCATGATGGCCAGTGCCCAGACAGAACCTGCCTCTATGGGCCAATGCGTAAATCCAGTCCAATCCAATCCAGTCCCTTCTCATCCAATCTCATCTCATCTCATCTCCAGTATAACTGTGTCTCATTTTGGAATAAATTCCCAGTAATACATTTAAATATATGTTCCCAATGGCGTGCTAAAAACGCCGGAAGCAGAGTGAAAGTGACCACATCTGGAACACTCTGCACTTGAATTTCGTCCTCAAGTATATAGTAAACTTGCATTTAATTGAAATATAACTGTGATCAATCATGGTACAGCTTATATATTGATGCAGTGATTAATGTATTCATGTTTTGACTCAAGCAACAGCGAACAAGGTTATATTTTTTTCTCCAATGCATTTAATATAGAATCTATGACATACCCATACAACTGATATGTAACAGATTTGATAAAGAGTTAATAAATAGTCAGAACAACGCACAAAGCACCCTTAAATGTGGGTTCAAACTAAGTTACGAATTTGGACATGTTTGTAAAATCAATTTTGACACATAAAATTCAGTAGATGATAGATCAAATTATTTGAAGATAGGGCCTTGAAAAAGCTAACTTGTCGGTGGATTTGTGAGCAGTGCCAAAACGTCTTGGTCCCATTTCAGAAAGCATTGGGAGCCGCTGATTGTCCTAAAGTATGAATGCCCACGAGTTAACCTAACCAAGCAAGAAGTTACACCAAGCAGCTGATAGAAATATAAAAAAGAAGCCTGCAGATATTTCTGACAACTGAATGTTACATCTCCCAGATGTTACTGACACTGCGGACATTGGTAACTCAGAAATATGCTATTTTATAGGATTTGAGGGAATACCTTGCAGAAATCTGTCTTTCCACAACAATATCCTCCTATTTCGCCTGGTATTTCACAATTAGATTTTGGCTGCTTTCAGCAGCGAAAGTTTCCAAATGAAATAATCCTGATCTGTGGTATTTCTATGGATCTTATATCCCAATGGGGCTGGTAACTTCTGTTAGTGGACCCAGTGGGATTACCGGATGATTCAAAATGAGGGATTTAGATAATTAATCAGACACTCAAAAGGCGATGGGAGAAATGCTTACAGTAAGTCTAATCAATGGCAATTGCTCAGGGAATCATTCCAACTCATCATTTTGCCCATCATGGCACCATAGTTGGACCCAACCACATACAAATCAGTCTTCACACAGATCCAGTAGGAACAGTCCTGCTCGCACTGCCAGGGCTGATCCTCCCTGAACGAGAACACAAGCAACCCAAGACCAGTTTCACCCTGAGTGGGGCTCTTCAATTGGGTGTAACTCCCAGATATTGTACATACTTATGTGTACCACTCGAGATAGAAAAAAGAAGAAAGGAAAATGGGGAATGGTCAGGCAGTGATAATTGAAAAGATGTTCTCTTTGAAAGCTCTGACTGCAGAGATCAAAACCTGTCAGACATGCCCCACATAGGCTGACATTTATAAAGATCACCTGAATAAACTTAGCAAGCAATGGGGATTGCGATGAGAATTGCTACTTGGGCTTCAATTTGAGGGCAAACAAAACAAACAGTGATGGAGTTGTGATTGTAACTATTGATTCCCCAGCAACACGCACTTTGACATTAAGAAATTAAGGTAGCTGATCCTGTAAGTCAGAGGCCACTATAGACTTAGAGGCTTGACAGTTTTGACCTGGATTCAGTCACAACCCAGAGGCTAGATTCCCTTTATATTAGATAAGTGGTAACCCTTTTGATGAGTGGGCGGGGAAGCAGACTGGACAGATGAGCTGTTTGAACCATGGAGACATATGTACCTGTGGACGCTGCAAGTGCAGGGTGGAATATAAAGCATCTCACCAGGCAAAAAGGAATTGTGGGACCATTTCAGGAGGAGGGGTGTTTCTGGAAAAGAGTAGGCGTGGGTGTAACTTGTGTAATAAGCTATAGCATAACTACAAAGAATTACCTAAAAATTCTGTGAGACCCTGCATAATTACACGAGAAGGGTAATGGGGGCAGATTGGCCTATTTTTATGAGGCCAAGAAACCACTAGACACCAGGGATTTTTTTGTTTTTATTTTGTTTTTCACGTAAGGGGAGCGACCCCTTAGGCAAGGGCCATTCCCCTGGGGGGCAAATTTATTTTAGGCCATTTCTGCCCCCCATGGGGGCAGATCAGCCTATTTTAATTAGGCCGATCTGCCCCCAAGGGGGGGAGAAACCACTAGGCACTGGAGATTTGTGTTGTTGTTGTTGTTTTACAGATGAGAGCGTCCCCGGGTCGCTCCCCTGGAGGGGCAAATTGTATTTAGGCCATTTCTGCCCGCTTTGGGGGCAGATCGGAAGATTATAGGTCAATCTGCCCCCAAGGGGGGCAGAAACCACTAGGCACCAGGGATCTTTTTTTTGCGCTGTCACGCAAGGGGAGCGACCTTATAGGCAAGGGTCGCTCCCCGCGGGGGGGGGGGGTGAGTGGGCAAATTTATTTTAGGCCATTTCTGCGCCCGGCAGAAACCTCTAGGCCTCCAGGGCAATCTTTTTTTTTTTCTTTTTTTTTGGAGATGGGGAGCGACCCCTTAGGCAAGGGTCGCTGCCCTGGAGGGGCAAATTGTATTTAGGCCATTTCTGCCCGCTTTGGGGGCAGATCGGCCGATTTGAGGTCAATCTGCCCCCAAAGGGGGCAGAAACCACTAGGCACCAGGGATCTTTTTTTTGCGCCGTCACGCAAAGGGAGCGACCTTGTAGGCAAGGGTCGCTCCCCAGGGGGTGGGGTGCAAATTTATTTGAGGCCATTTCTGACCCCCCGGGGCCGGCTGAGCTAGAGGCCAAAATCCACAGGTAGGCACTTTGCAAAAAACACTTCTGTTTTCTGTAAAAAAAAAATGGGATGTGTCCAAGTTGTGTTTTGGGCCATTTCCTTTTGTGGGCGCTAGGCCTACCCGCACAAGTGAGGTACCATTTTTATCGGGAGACTTAAGGGAACGCTGGGTGGAAGGAAATTTGTGGCTCCTCTCAGATTCCAGAACTTTCTGTCACCGAAATGTGAGGAAAATGTGTTTTTTTATCCAAATTTAGAGGTTTGCAGAGGATTCTGGGTAACAGAACCTGGTCAGAGCCCCACAAGCCACCCCATCTTGGATTCCCCTAGGTCTCTAGTTTTCAAAAATGCACAGGTTTGGTAGGTTTCCCTAGGTGCCGGCTGAGCTAGGGGCCAAACTCTACAGGTAGGCACTTTGCAAAAAACACCTCTGTTTTCTGTCAAAAAATGGGATGTGTCCACGTTGTGTTTTGGGGCATTTCCTGTGGCGGGCGCTAGGCCTACCGACACAAGTGAGGTATCATTTTTATCGAGAGACTTGGGGGAATGCTGGGTGGAAGTAAATGTGTGGCTCCTCTCAGACTCCAGAACTTTCTGTCACCGAAATGTGAGGAAAATCTGATTTTTTTAGCCAAATTCTGAGGTTTGCAGAGGATTCTGGGTAACAGAACCTGGTCAGAGCCCCACAAGTCACCCCATCTTGGATTCCCCTAGGTCTCTAGTTTTCAAAAATGCACAGGTTTGGTAGGTTTCCCTAGGTGCCGGTTGAGCTGGAGGCCAAAATCTACAGGTAGGCACTTTGCAAAAAACACCTCTGTTTTCTTTAAAAAAATGTGATGTGTCCATGTTGCGTTTTGGGGCATTTCCTGTCGCGGGCGCTAGGCCTACCCACACAAGTGAGGTATCATTTTTATCGGGAGACTTGGGGGAACGCTGGGTGGAAGGAAATTTGTGGCTCCTCTCTGATTCCAGAACTTTCTGTCACCAAAATGTGAGGAAAATGTGTTTTTTTAGCCAAATTTTGAGGTTTGGAAAGGATTCTGGGTAACAGAACCTGGTCAGAGCCCCACAAGTCACCCCATCTTGGATTCCCCAAGGTCTCTAGTTTTCAAAAATGCACAGGTTTGGTAGGTTTCCCTAGGTGCCGGCTGAGCTAGGGGCCAAAATCTACAGGTAGGCACTTGGCAAAAAACACCTCTGTTTTCTGTCAAAAAATGGGATGTGTCCACGTTGTGTTTTGGGGCATTTCCTGTCGCGGGCGCTAGGCCTATCCACACAAGTGAGGTATCATTTTTATCGGGAGACTTGGGGAAACATAGAATAGCAAAACAAGTGTTATTGCCCCTTGTCTTTCTCTACATTTTTTCCTTCCAAATATAAGAGAGTGTGTAAAAAAGACGTCTATTTGAGAAATGCCCTTTAATTCACATGCTAGTATGGGCACCCCGGAATTCAGAGATGTGCAAATAACCATTGATCCTCAACACCTTATCTTGTGCCCATTTTGGAAATACAAAGGTTCTCTTGATAGCTATTTTTTACTCTTTATATTTCAGCAAATTAATTGCTGTATACCCGGTATAGAATGAAAACCCACTGCAGGGTGCAGGTCATTTATTGGCTCTGGGTATCTAGAGTTCTTGATGAAACTACAAGCCCTATATATCCCCGCAACCAGAAGAGTCCAGCAGACGTAACGGTATATTGCTTTCAAAAAGCTGACATTGCAGGAAAAAGTTACAGAGTAAAACGTAGAGAAAAATGCAGATTTTTTCACCTCAATTTCAATATTTCGTTTTTTCAGTTGTTATTTTCTGTAGGAAACCCTTGTAGGATCTACACAAATTACCCCTTTCTGAATTCAGAATTTTGTCTACTCTTCAGAAATGTTGTGGTTTCTGGGATCCAGCATTGGTTTGATGCCCATTTCTGTCACTGACTGGAAGGAGGCTGAAAGCACAAAAAATCGTAAAAATGGGGTATGTCCCAGTAAAATGCCAAAATTGTGTTGAAAAATTGGGTTTTCTGATTCAAGTCTGCCTGTTCCTGAAAGCTGGTGATTTTAGCACCGCAAACCCTTTGTTGATGCCATTTTCAGGGAAAAAACCACAAGCCTTCTTCTGCAGCCCCTTTTTCGATTTTTTTTGAAAAAAATGAAATTTTCACTGTATTTTGGCTAATTTCTTGGCCTCCTTCTGGGGAACCCACAAAGTCTGGGTACCTCTAGAATCCCTAGGATGTTGGGAAAAAAGGACGCAAATTTGGCGTGGGTAGCTTATGTGAACAAAAAGTTATGAGTGCCTAAGCGCGAACTGCCCCAAATAGCAAAAAAAAGCCTTGGCACCTGAGGGGGAAAAGGCCTGGCAGCGAAGGGGTTAAAAACGTATCGATAAAATGTCAGTCTTTATTTTTCGTATTGTTCTTGTGTTTATTATTTTAGCAAGGTTATATAGATAGATACATTTATGTAGACAGATAGATGGAAACGTAGGTGAAAAGAAAAATAACAAGACAAACAGACATAACAGGTGGATGAGGAGGCAGACAGATAGGCAAATAGAAGGATACATAACCTCATAGATAACTATGTTGATACATAAACAGGCGATAAAGTAGGTAGAGAGACAGATAGCCCAGCAGACATAGGTAGACTGAAAGACAGCTAGAACTATAGATATGTCTACTTGCAATGAAATACATTAAAAAGTAGGCAGGTAGGGGGCGTGGCCAACATGGCGACCCTGACAGCCACAATCTACTGAGCTCTGGCCCGGTCCGCCTAGAATCTCACATAATCCTACCGGACCTGTGCTGCTGAACCCCTGGGGCATCGTCGTTAGCCCTGGTGGAACTCGGGGGAATCATGGATGCCGGAGAAGCGGATTGCGTGCCCATCGGGTGCGTACACTGCGGTGGTGCCGCTGGACTTGGTGGAGCCCTGGCATCTGGCGCACCGAGAGGGCTGAGAAGAGGATCCAGCGCAGGCCCGTGGTGAGATGGGGCCTGGCCGGCATGAACAGGGCACGGCCCAAACGTGCCCTTGGGCGCACTGTCACTGCAGCGCCCGGGGCAGAAGATCTCCTGCAGTTTGGAGGCCTGGAGTTGGAACAAGGAACTCCCAACTAAAGATGAGCTGCCAGTAGTGTGCAGCATCACCTGTGGGGAGAGAGCGCAGTGGAGGTGAGCACTGTAGTGGTCTGCAAGAGCTCTAGTGAGGGCCCCAGGCTATGGCGTGAAAAGAGACTTGTGAGTATGATATACGCTGACGGCATGATGAGGCTCAGTGACCTGCGATGAGCCTGCTCCAACTATGAGTGGCTTGAGTTGGCGGACTCTGGGACTATGCATGGGTGAGGAGGCCCATGAATTACTATCTTGTTATAACTAATCTACTACATGGAGGAGACATTCATTGCTGCAAACCACTTTGGTCACTCTGATCCTTAGTCCACCTGATTCTTATCGCCTCTACTGGGAACTAAGGACAGACACTTTGGGCCAGGACCTAGCACAGCAGAGACGTTGACATATTGGTGCTATAATGACGCCAGGGCGTGCATACCCAGGGTCTTCAACGCAGGCTGGCCATATGCTAGCACAGCGGTCCCAAGTTGCCTAATTTGTATTGATACTAATCTGACACCCAATCCCTCCACTGCAAGATTTATTTTGAACCCTACATCTGGGTATCCCCTGATGAGCCTGACACACAGCCCTGTGATTGCTCTAACGTTGACCCAGTAGTGGTTGGCCCCTCTGGGGCCCGCAGGATTGGGGGTGCCCACGCTTCACTATGGATTTCTTGTGAACCCTACATCTGGGTATCCACTGACGAGCTTGACACACTGCCCTGTGATTGCTCTAACTGTAATGCAGTAGTGGTTGTCCCCTCTGTGGCATGCAGGATCAGGGGTGCCCAAGCCTCAACGCGGATCTGACTAACGGCACTGGGGAACGGGGTACAGAAAGTGCATCACTATGGAATCCTTATACTAACAGTTTGGAACTATTGCTTGAGACAGTGACCTGGCTGCACGATGGTGCGAACCAAGACCCCAATCCCATGGGACAAGATGCTTTATGCAACCTTTATGCAACCTTAATCATGCAACCTCGATGGATACATCAGAGGACCCTATGGCCAGGTTGGACACCACCCTCTGCAGTCATTTTGCACAGTTTGCTCAAATCTTGCAGGCAATAGTTGACTCTAATACCACACTGGAGGCCAAGATTGACACGGTCTCCATAGAAGTCAACTTACTTAGAGCAGACCATCGAAAACTAACGGAGAAAGTCGATGAATAGGAATCAGTGCTCACCAGCATGAGACCTACCTTCCAAGGCCTACAGACACAGGTGCAAGAACTACAGAAGAAGTTTGAGGCCCTTCATCGGTGAGCGGAGGATGCGGAAGGACGCTTCAGCCACAACAATGTCCGATTCCTTGGCTTCCCAGAGCTCGGGGAGGGTCCCAAAGTTGAACTGGTCGGAGAAGATTGGGTGATTTCTATGGTACTGAAAGGTAAGATACCAACACTTTTTTCCTTTGAGAGGGGGCACTATACACCTGGACACCACCGGCGGGGGTCAGACCACGCCCACTGATTGCCCGGTTTCTGAATTACTGTGACTTAATCCTACAGTTGTTTCGCTTGAAAGGTCTCTGGCACTTCGAGAATGCCACTAATATGGCATTCCCCGACTTCTCCGCTGAGGTGCAGTGGCTTTGCAATCCTTACTCTGCCACGAAGTGAAAACTCAGAGAGCTCTCCATGAAGTATACCTTATTATTCCCGAGGGGGTCACCTCCCCAGAAGACATCTGGACTTGGCTTCATGCCGAGCGATTGGCAGAGGTGACGGACCCTGATCAAGCCACAGGAGAATGGCTTATAACTTGTCCCCAGCGCCGTAGAAGGACTACGCACTGACCTGATGGTGCGCAAACGGCAAGGGAACAAGCAAAAGCAGTGGAGGAGATGGCACTTCTTAGCACAAACATGTTTGCGATACTGGGCAACTGTCACTCTTCGGATGCCGACTCGGTGGCAGGCCATTCGGAGGCTTCATCGAATACCACAAATCAAGGGCCGGAGATGACACTGAGATTGCAGATGATCTACTGTAGTGGCACAACTTCTTCCTCAGTATTGATGGGCACCTTTGGCACTCCCCTGGGCCTGCTGGATGAGGGGTCTACCAGAATAATGGCAGAGGGGTCCGGGTACATAGGTCCAACATAACTGTCATGAGCACAGGCGGGAAGAAAAGCAGAACTTGCGCTTCTGAGAGAGTTCCCCGCCTCAGGACGATGACCGAATTGGAAGAGGTTTATGTTAAGGAACTATTAACTTACTCTTAGTATTGATAATGTTTATGTGAGGAGATTAGGCTGGAGACTTTCAGTCTTACCGGCAAGGGTGGAAGTTAAGTTTGTTATGTTTGGTTCCTTCAACCTTTTTAACCTCTATACGGTGTCTCTTTCACTGCATTATAATATGGGGGACTGGTGAAACATGCTGGGAGCAGCAGTCGGGGTACAAAGTATTCGCTATGGATACATAGGGTCCTCAGTCCCGGGATGCTACTGCAGGTCAACAGGATCCTTATTTTCCAGAGGGGTGAAGGAGTGGGTATGGTATACAGACACACCACCATATGGGTGAACAAGAGAACACTACCGCACCTCAATATAAGTTCTTGACATGGAACATCTGTGGTATGGCCAAAACCCCAAAGCATAGCAAAATACAAGCATATCTTAAGCGTTGCCATATACAAGTGGCGATTCTACAAGCAAACGCACAACACACACAAACCATACTTAATGAGGTGAGGAATAGATGGAGGGAACAGGTGTATAGCACTACTTCCTCTGCCTACGCTAAAGGGGTGTTGATAGGAATTGCTCTGGGAGTACCATATGTTGTGAAGCTGCATAAAATTGGTCCGGGCAGCCGGTATGTGATCTTGGAAGGACATCTTGATGGCCTTCCCCTGCTGATAGGGTATACGCCCTAAATGTTGGTCAATCTGCTTTCCACAATACCCTCACCCCTGCCATACTGCATGACCCTAGGTCCCCGGGAATATGATGGGGTGTTTACAATTGTGACCCAGATTTACACGTAGACAGATTTAACCTTACAATGCAGGGTGCAACATCCACCCGAGCAACACGTCACCTGCAGGAGTTGACAACGCAACATCGCTTATGAGACATTTGGCATCTACACAACCCTATGTCATGAGAATACCCTTACTACTTACCAGTCCATGATATCCACACGAGGTTAGATTTATTCCTATGCAGCAAATTCCTGGGATGGCGGGCCCAGGGAACTGAATACATGGCATGTATGCTTTCGGACCACTCCCCATTGATGTTCCCCTAAATGGGGCAGAGAACGGTCTGTAATACCCACCTGGCGTCTTCAACCGGAGGTCCTATTGGACTCTCCATACAGAGGAGCCCTCTCTAATCTGCTCGTAACCTATTTTGAAGTGCACTGGAGTGGGAGACCCACCAGGTAGTGGTGTGAGGCCATGGTATGGCAGCGTCTTGTGGGGCCCGAAATAGCACTGTCAGCTGAGTTCTTCCGACTGTAGAAGGAAATGAGAGCCCTAGAAAAGGAAGTAGTGTGCTCACCCACCTATGTAGAGCAGCTGCGCACCCTGAATGGAGAATATAGAGACATGGAGATGTGTCTAGAGACGCATGATTATGGGAGGCAGTTAGACATGATACACGCTGAAGGGGACCGATTAGGCAGATTACTAGCGTGGCTAGTTAAGGATGATGCACAAAGAAAGCCAATAGGAGCCATACGTCTGCCTGACGGCAAGATGGTGAATACACAAATGCCTATAAATTCTGCTTTCAAGGACTATTATCAATCGCTGTATTGAGCGCTACCTTTACCACTAATGGACTGCGTGCACACTTACCTAGACGGCTTGGCTTGGCTAATGCCTACATACAAAGAGGACTTAGAGGCACCACTGCAGCTGGCTGAAAATAACTTGGCCATAAAAGACATTGCTAGGAATAAGATGCCGGGCACCAATGGACTCCCCATCAAATACTACGCACAATACAAAGGCACACTAGTGGCAAAATTATTGGAGATATTTAATGAGTCCCGACAGACTGGCGAACTATCCCAAGCACTTAGAGAAGCACTGATAGTAGTGTTACTTAAACCAGATCTGGATCCATTAGATGTTCAATCATATCAACCACTGTCCCTGTTGAACCTGGACTCTAAAGTTCTAGGGAAAATATTGGCCAACAGGCTACTCCTGGTTATTAATAGTCTAGTGCATTCGGATCAATCAGGGTTAATTCCTGGCCACAATACCTTCATTAATAATACGTGTCTGATTCGTCTTATTGATATGGCCCCAGGTCCTGGGAGGGAACTTTGTGCATTATCATTAGACATAGAAAAGGCTTTTGATACCCTGGAATGGGGATTCCTTGTGTCCACACTCACACAGATGGCTCTGGCTCTGTTTTTTGTGAGCTGGATCAAGACATTATACAGCAAATCGATGGCGAGAGTGTGCACAGGCATTACCATCTCAGATGCTTTTGCTATTCATAGAGGTACCAGGCAAGGATGCCCATTATCCCCTCAGTTATTCACCCTGGCTCTGGAGCCGTTGGCATGAGAACTGTGACTTCAAGCAAAACAATGGGGAATACCGGTTCATGGGGTGCATCAGGTGGTACCCGGATGATGCGTTGGTGTTCCAACGTGATGCCCCCTCCTCACTCCCACACTTAATGACTCTGATGGATGACTTTGGGGAGATGTCTGGCTTGCTAGTTAACTGAGACACGTCATGTAGTTCTCCGCTGGCGCTGGTGCCGGTGCCTGCACCGAAAAGGGGCGTTCGCCCTCATTGCCGATAAAAATGGTGCCATGATACTTTTAAATGTTTAGGAATACAGATTTATCATGTTTCAGATTACCCAAGAGAGGGCAACCTTAACAGGGCCCTGAAGGGGATCTGCAGGTCTCTCCCTTTTTGGACATCCTTCCCATTGTCACCGGTGGGGCGTGTTGCAATAGGTTCAGAGCTTTTTTAAGGAAGTACACAGCCTACTGACAGACCTCATTTGGGGTGGGGTAGAAGAAGGGTGACCTTACAGGTGCTGCAGAAACCGCAATCGGAGGGTTGGCTGGGTGCACCCAATTATGAATTGTACTATGCGGCGGTCCAGCTCCAGTGGCCAATGTGGTGGCTGGGTTCCGATGATTGCCCGAGAGAGTACAGATCCAAGGGGCTCTACATGGAGTCCCAATGTATACATGGGTGACGTCACAGAGACCCCAACACATTACAGAGAGCAGGCAGATGAGGATGTCCTGCCTGTGTTGGGTGAGGTATGTGATGAGACATGATGATGGGACGCCATACTCTCTTCTGGCCCCAATAAGGCAGATGCCGGGTTTGGCTGTTACGACCGGCTGAGCTGTTGTGGGCGCTTGGTCTGGCACGGCTTCCTGACACTGAGTGGCCTGTATAAGGAGGGTGTTCCATGAACTCAGGAATGGATTAATAATTCCAGTGGGGCACTTCTTGACATATGATGCGCCACAGAGGCAGATACTAGCCAAATAGGGGGTGGAGTGGAAAGAGCCTCCCTGCTCCCAGATACTACATACTTTGCTTGGACATGGGGGCACTCAGCATGCCATTACCAACATATACCTGGCTTTGCAGCACACAGCATCTAGGGAGCTCACACAGGCACAGGTGTGGTGGGACATGGTATGGTCCCCCCATTAACTGATAGCCAATGGACTCAAGACAGATCAAAGAAGTACCTTGTAACACACAGTACTGGTATACACAATTTTACTTACGTCAGACTTACTTATTGCTGCATACGATAGCGCAGATATTTCCAGGGAGGCCCCAGTGTGACCCCGCTGCAAAACTTATGGGGCAAGATTTTATCTCCTGACATGGGATTGTCAGCCGCTTTAACACAGTTGGGGTAAGATTACATAAATCATAAGTGAGATAGCTGACCATACAGTGCCACTCATACCAGAGTCCTGCGTACTGGGGGTGTGGTCGCGGACAGCAACGGACAAACACAATCACAAATGTATTGACCTGGCCCTTGTTCTCTTTAAGCGCCAAATAGCGATGCATTGGAAAGCATCGGCTGTCCCTGATGTAGGGGAATGGCTGAGTACACTGTTAGCATGGATGCAAACTGAAGCTGTTTGCTACTCTAAGATGAAACTGCAAGGTGTACTGGTTAAGGGAGTGGAGTGTTGGAATGTATTTGTGATAAAAGTGGACTCCAAAAATGATGAACGTCCCCTCTGAATCATGACTTTGGGACATGAAGACTTACTACAATAATGCCAGCCACATGTTTACTGTGAAGTCTGAGGGCGACCGTGGTGCATAGCACTACCTCATGAATCTGGTGACAGAAATAACTAATGCACTGTCTTACTGAACTGTATCCATGGTTGTACTTAATTGATGTCAGATCCCCCCAAATTGCGGACATGGTGGGATTGCCACCCATGGTTATATCTAATGCTACTAGTGGATATACTACAGTTTCTGCGGCATTGTGGTGTACGGTTTTTGTCTCTATCTCGTCTCTCTTTTGCTTCTCTATCTCTTTGCTATCTGTGTATTCTTCATTCTTGGGTCTCACATTCTTGTATTTAATGCCTGAAAAGATTACATTATTCATGCTATATGATGTTCATTCAGCAGTTACTAAGACCCACTCTTTTCAATGAAAATCAATTAAGAAAAGTAGGCAGGCATGCAGGTAGATAGATAGATGCTGAGGTGGGTGCCCTGCCTGGCGCTATATGGCTGGCAAGGGGGAAGGGAGTCAATTGAAAAACTCTTATGGAACTTGAACTGATTTGATTCTGACCGGAAAGAAATATGCAGAGACTCGCAAGGCTTGGGCACCAAAAAGAAGGTTTTGCTACCTGATCAACAGTGAAATATCATATAATTCTACTTTGAATAAGGGCAGTAAAATGTGGGGCGAGCAACACGGAGGTCTTTAAAATGCAGGTGTTGTTCCACTGGCAGCCAATGCAAGTTTCTAAGGTGAGATGTTATAGGGGGATGACAGGGAACATTTAGAAACTATCTTGCTGACAGATTGTGAATTAGTTAACCCCTTCGCTGCCAGGCATTTTCCCCTCCTGTGCTGAGCCTTTTTTTGGCAATTTAGGGCAGTTCACGCCCTCTGAACTTTTTGTCCACATAAGGTACCCACGCCAAATTTACGCCCTTTTTTCCAACATCCTAGGGATTCTAGAGGTACCCAGAGTTTGTGGGTTCCCCTGGAGGAGACCAGAAAATTAGCCAAAAAAACAGTAAAACTTTAGTTTTTTTCAAAAGAATGGAAAAAAAGAGCTGCAGAAGAAGGCTTGTGGTTTTTTCCCTGAAAATGGCATCAACAAAGGGGTTTGCAGTGCTAAAATTACCATCTTCCCAGCTATCAGAAATAGGCAGACTTGAATCAGAAAACCAAATTTTTCAATATAATTTTGGCATTTTACTGGGATATACCCCATTTTTACTATTATGCTTTTAGCACCCGTCCAGTTAGTGACAGAAATCGATATGAAACCAATGCTAGATCCCGGACAGCTAAACATTTCTGAAAAGGAGACAAAATTTTGAATTCAGAAAGGGGTCATTTGTTTAGATCCTACAAGGTTTTCCTACAGAAAATAACAGCAGCAATGAAAGAAATATTGAAATTGAGGTGAAAAAAACAGCCATTTTTCTCACGTTTACTCTGTAACTTTTTCCTGCGATGTCAGATTTTCAAAAGCAATATACTGTTACGCCTGCTGGACTCTTCTGGTTGCGAGAATATATAGGCCTTGTATGTTCATCAAGAACTCTAGGTACTCCAAGCCAATTAAGGAGCTGCACATTGCAATGGATACCGGGTATACAGCAATTCATTTGGTGAAATATAAAAAGTCAAAAATAGGTATCAAGGAAACCTTTGTATTTCCAAAATGGGCACAAGATAAGGTATTGAGAAGCAGTGGTTATTTGCACATCTCTGAATTCCGGGGTCCCCATACTAGCATGTGAATTACAGGGCATTTCTCAAATAGACGTCTTTTTTACATACTGTCTTACATTTGGAAGGAAAAAAGGTAGAGAAAGAGGTGGGACAATAACACTTGTTCGTCTATTCTGTGTTCCCCCAAGTCTCCTGATAAAAATGGTACCTCACTTGCGTGGATAGGCCTACTGCCCGCGACAGGAAACGCAACATGGACACATCACATTTTTACATTGAAATTTGTCGTGTTTTGATATTGCCTAGCTGTGGATTTTGGCATTTAGCTCAGCTGGCACCTAGGGAAACCTAGCAAACCCCTACATTTTTAAAAACTATACACCTAGAGGAATTCAGAATGGGGTGACTTGTGAGGCTTTCACCAGGGTCTCTTACTGAGAATCTTTTGCAAACCTCACAATTTGGCAAAAAAACACGTTTTCCTCACATTTCGGTGATGGAAAGTTCTTGAATCTGAGAGGAGCCACAAATGTACGCCCACCCCGTGTGTACCCAAGTCTTCTGATAAAAATGGTACCTCACTTGTGTGGGTAGGCCTAGTGCCCGTGACAGGAAATGCCCCAAAACACAACATGGACACATCACATTTTCCCAAAGAAAACATTTGTTTTTGCGAAGGGCCTAGCTGTGGATTTTGGCCTCTAGCTCAGCTGGCACCTAGGGAAACCTACCAAACCTGTGCATTTTTTAAAACTAGGCACCTACGGGAATCCAAGATGGGATGACTTGTGGGTCTCTCACCAGGTTATGTTACCCAGAATCTTTTGCAAACCTCAGAATTGGCAAACAAACACTTTTTCCACACATTTCGGTGATGGAAAGTTCTGGAATCTGAGAGGAGCCACAAATTTCCTTCCACCCAGCAATTCCCCAAGTCTCCTGATAAAAATGGTACCTCACTTGTGTGGGTAGGCCTAATGCCCACGACAGGAAATGCCCCAAAACACAACATGGACAAATCACATTTTCCCAAAGAAAACACACCAGTTGTTTGCAAAGTGCCTAGCTGTGGATTTCGGCCTCTAGCTCATCCGGCACCTAGGAAAACCTAGCAAACCTGGTCATTTCTGACAAGTAGACACCTAGGGGAATCCAGCATGGGGTAACTTGGGTTGCTCTAACCAGGTTCTTTTACCCAGAATCCTTTGCAAACCTCACAATTTGGCAAACAAACACCTTTCTTTACATTTCGGTGACCAAAAGTTCTGGAAACTGCGAGGAGGCACACATTTTCTTCCACCCATTATTCCCCCAGGTGTCCTGATAAAAATGGTATCTCACTTGTGTGGGTAGGCTTAGTGCCCGCAACAGGAAATGCCCCAAAACACTACGTGGACACATAAAAATTCTCAAATACAAAACTACCTGTTTTGGGTGGGGGGGCCCTGCGTTTTTGGTCCTGGGCTCAGCAGACAACTAGGCAAACGTACTAAACCCAGACATTTCTGGAAACTAGACACCCGAGGGAGTCCAGGGAGGTGTGACTTGCTTGGATCCCCCAGTGTTTTCTTACCCAGAATCCTCAGCAAACCTCAAATTTAGCAAACAAATCACATTTTCCCACATTTCTGTGTGGGATCACTACACTGGCACAAATTTCCTACTACCCAACGCCCCCCTCAATCTCCTGATAAAAATGATACCTCATTTGTGTAGGTGGGCCAAGTGCCTGTGACAGGGAAGAGCCAAAAACAGGTAAAAGAATTAGGGGGAACCAAAGCTGGTCAAAAGGGGCAGTTGGAAAAAAACATTTTCAGGCCGACAAGTGGGGCAGAATTTTTTTCGATATAGATGTGACAGTGCTGGGTGGTAGGAATTTGTTGGATTCCTGCAGATTCTGGAAGGTTCCATCACAAAAATGTGGGAAACGTGTGATGTCAAGCAAAGTTGGAGGTTTGTAGTGCATTGTGGGTAAGAAAATGGTGCAGGGTGCATGTGAAGCACACCACCCTGGACTCACCCATGTATATAGTTTTTAGATGTGTCTAGGTCTTGTGGATCTTTCTACATGGCAGTGTCCAAAAAGTGGAGCCCTCACCATTCCAAGTGGGATGATTTTGAGAGTTAGACAAGCTCTCATGGCCCAAATGTAAAACCAAAACTCAAAATAATCAAATGTCCTCTTGCTTGCCAGGGTCAAGATATTTTTGTGTGCAGGGGGAGAGATGAAAGACTGTTACCCCCTTCATCTGGGGTGGGGGCATAACCATGCCCATACTGGTTAGTAGCCACCACCCCACAATTTTTTTTTTTAATTCCCTGGCATCTAGTAGGCTTTCTGTCCCCCTAGGAATGGATCGGGAGTAATTGCCCCATCTGCCCACCGGTGGGCAGAACAACTTTGCCCCCACTTATTTGGGGTGGGAGTATGGCCATCTTCGCTGGTCTCTGGTGGGCTTTCTGCCCCTCTTGGGGGCAGATGGGTCTTACAAAAATAGATTTGTCCTTCAGGGGAGCGACCCTTCCCTAAGGGGTCGCGCCCCCTGTGTGAAATTGGTGCAAAATAAAAAATCCCTGGTGTCTAGTGGTTTCTGCCTCCTCTGCCAGCAGATCGGCCTAATTAATATAGGTCGATCTGCCCCCAAGGGGGGCAGAAAAGGCCTAATAATAAAATTGCCCCTGGGGAGCGACCCTTGCCTAAGGGGTTGCTCCCCTTATAAACGTAATTAAAAAAAAATCCCTGGTGTCTAATGGCTTCTGCCACCCCCTGGGGGCAGATCGACCTAATAAATACAGGCCGATCTGACCCCGGGGTGGGGTGTCAGGAAAGGCTGAATAAAAAAATTGCCCCCTGGGGAGCGACTCTTGCCTAAGGGAGCGCTCCCCTTATAAACATAGTAACAAAAAAAAAGAAATCCCTGATGTCTAATGGCTTCTGCACCCCTGGGGCAGACCGGCCTAATTAAAATAGGCCGATCAGCCCCCCCGGGGGGGGGGGTAAAGGGGGCAGAAATGGCCTTAGGAAAAAATGCTGCCTCCCCCTTGGGGAGCAACCCTTGCCAAAGGGGTCGCTCCCCTTATGACAATTAAAAAAAAAAAAAAAAAACCCTGGTGTCTAGTGGCTTCTGCCCCGGGCTAATTAATATGGGCCGATCTCCCCCGGGGGGGGGGGGCAGAAAAGGCCTAATTAAAAAATGGTCCCCTGGGGAGCGACCCTTGCCTAAGGGTCGCTCCCCTTATAGCAGTAAACAAAAACAATCCCTGGTGTCTAGTGGCATTCAGAGAGACATGAAAAGGAAAGGAAAAACCTTTCCTTTCCTTTTCATGCCTCCCTGACCTCCCCTGCCCCTGTACCGAGGAGAAAAGAATTTGTTTCTCCTCGGCCAGCATGATGGGAGATGACCTCTGATGAGATCAGCACACGATCGCTTCAGTGGAGGGGTCATGGGATGGGGAAGGAAAGGTGAGCGATTCCCCTACCATCCCTGCCCTAGGGTGGTGGGGGGAGGCTCAAGGAGTAGCGCTTGCCCCATGCTCCAGTACGAGGACATAATGTTTATGTCCTCGTCACAGGACCAGTTAAAGGTGCTGCAGAGAATTGTGTGAGAGCCCCAGATAAAGGTAGTTGCCACAGTCAATGCATGACATGGTGGATGCCTGAACAACTGAAAAGCAAATCTCAGGAGGGAGAAGAAGGTAGGTAATTCTGGAGCATCTGCAGATGATAAACATGTGTATAAGTAACTCTACTGATTTGTAAATGACAAAAAGACATCTAAGTATACTCCCAGATCTTTGCAGGTTCTTAAGGGGTGCACCAAAAAGAGATGAAATAAAGGAAGCACCGCCAAAGAGGAGCAGATCGATCTTATAACCATTTAGCTTCAAAGAATTTAAGCCCATCCATCTGTCACAGTAGGTAAACGGCCATGGGAATGAGTAGGGTTGGCAGATTTCGTGCACGCAAAGGAGACCACAATTTATGTATCATCAGCATAGGAAAGCCAAACCCCAAGTAAGCTCTGCCAGACGAGTAACAAAGATGTTAAAGAGCGTAGGACTAAGTGACGTGCCCTGTGATACCCCACATAGCCGTCTGGACTGAGAATGGTAGGATGACAAGAGTACTGATTGAGTATGGTCTTTTAGATAAGAACATGGTCTATGTAGAGCTTTATGTCTAATGTCTATAGAGTGAAGCCTTAGACAGTGAAATACAGTGTCAAAGCTGGAGCTTAATTCATGAAGAATCAATGCCAGGCTGCTTCCTTTGTCAAGCAACATCCGAATGTCGCAGGGATCAGCTAGAAATACTGACCAGGTAAGTGCAAAGGAAAGACAGTAACAAATCCACACCCACCCCAAAGAACTGAGATAAACTAGAGGAGGGCTTAGAATGAACAGCTGCAATTCAGTGACTAAGTTGAAGGTAGATTCCTCCTAATAAGGGACTGTTAGAGAATCAGAGGAGCAGACAAATAGACTGTCAAATAAGCCTGACAAACAGACAGATAGATATGGAGCAGGCAGGCAACAAGCCAGCAGGGAGACATGCAGTCAGGAGAATAATCAGAGAGGAAGAGGATAGATGAATGGATGAACAGATGGACAGAAGGATGGGTGGGAGGATGGATGGAAAATAATATCCAAACTTATTTTAGGAGTATTCACATGTGCTGAACATTTTTAGATACGTATTCCTGAAAATGATTATTATATAACCCATGGATTTTAGAAATCAATAATTCTTGATTAAATCTATTTTTCCACTGTAGTCAAAAGGCCGTTTTTGTTAAAACAAGCATGCTTCTCAAAAACAAGACAAGTAGTTTTTGTTTTTGCTCACTAGTATAATTCAACCCCATCCCTACCCAGGTATATGCCAACATTACAGCTTATGTATCACTAAAAAGGGCTAGCGGGTCATATTTATAAATACACTGTTTACTCTATGCTAGGCTACCTTGTCACATTTATTGGAAGCCTTCTGACTGAAATCATGGCTCATGCAGTTGGAGATAATAGCAAGGCAGATGATTAAGCAGGGAACTGTGGTGATGGCCCATGCATCCCAACTTCTGCCTTCGCTCCCTTCCAGTACATCAGTAAAAAGGAATCTTTAGAGACGATTTCCACATCTGCAGGAATGGCTCAAATTTTAATTCAGACAAACCACAAGTATATAGTTGAAGGGTGCACCCCTGTTTTTTTGCTGCATTCTAATGTGTTCTTCCAGAAAGCACTGACATTTTGGTCTAAGTGGTAGTAAATTTAAATAAAGGTTGATTTTAATCTGCAGCCTGTGGTTCCAAAGATAGCCTATGTAGGATAATGTTTTTAAGGTAGCCCTGGATCATTGACTTCATACTGTCAACATCGCTTGATCTAAGCTCTGCAGAAAGGGGTGCATGCTGTAATTAAGAAATTTAAAGTAATTACGATTGATGCAATGTAGTCAGTCATTTGCTCATAGCATGGTAAAGCCCTTCTATTTGCAAGAGATGCATCTCGCCCTCCTCCACCAAGTTCCAATAGACCCGACCAATTGAAACAAAAAGTGTAGGTAAAATGGCCAAGGGACAAAGGAAGGAGAGGAGAGGAAACACAACAGAATGAAATCCAGTTCCCTACATCCGCTTCTCACTGTCACCTTCTGAATGATTGCAGTGAAGAACTGTCTCTAAGCAAATGTACCTGCTCCTGAGACCCTGGGATTTAACAAAAGAAAAGCTTCAACATCTGGACGCCATTTGTGACTTCCTCTTCGGTTGCCGAGCCACTCGCAGGACTGTTCCCACAGTCAGTTCAAGACAGCACACTTTAATGCCCTAAAACAAAGGTTCCTCTCACATTATTGATTGTGAGCAGTTAATACAAAATGATGTAACTTAGGTAAACAAAAGAATCATAGAAGCAATTTTGGAAAAGTAACTTAAAAAAAAAAAACGTTTTATTTTATTTTGTAAAGCAAGCCCCACATCCCTTATGAGATACATATTCATGCACGGTGTAATATTACATCTTGCTCCACCAGGGGTCGCTCTTCTGATATCATTGCACTTCAGTGCTGAATCTTTCACCCGCGCCCCCTCCCTTTGGCCAGAGGACCATACAGCATTATTACAGGGCTTGTATTCATACTCGCCCTTCGTGCCTGTAGTTGTCCATGCAGAGTCCAAGGCGGAGCCAGGCAGGGCTCCAGAGTGATGCCTCTATAATCGGCCCACCCCTGCCAAATCATTCCATGTTCCTTTGGACACCCACGTCCTTGGTAAATTGGTCTCTCAAGGGCCTTACAGTGGTCCATATGCTTTGCCCATTTATTAGTCAGAGGGACCGATGGAAAAATAACTTTTAGTGTATTGAGCATTCCCATTAAAATAAGAAAAAAGTTTACTCTGAAGTAAGAGCAGTGAAAGAATGAACCTGCATTTTTATGTGCTGGGTCTCATTTTTATTAAAAAGGCTTGTTCTCTTATTTTTTATGTTGTTTTCTTTGCATAAAAATTGCAAAATAAAACTGATAAACATATACACCGTGTTAGATGATAGTTGATATAAGAAGTTCATTATCAGGCAGAATGTGCAGCTTTTAGCAGGTGAAGCATTGAAACATTGTTTTAAAAATGGGTTCTTTATTCACAAAACAGTAATTTCCAAAGGTGGAATACAATGCGGTCCTTAGGAGGCAGAATAATACCTTAAACAGCTAAAAGCATGATGGTGAGAGATTAAAACTATTCCTCTGGCTGATCCAAAATGCGATTGACAAAGTCTCAAATCCATGGCTGAAGGAGACTAACCCAAAGTCTACTCCCTTTATATTATTATTATTACTATAAACAGTGGGTTGTGCAGACTGCTATGGCTAGCAAGCCAGACCTAATAATATAAAGTAGCCAATGGCCATGTTTAACCCCTGACCGTCCTAAGGGGAGCTTCAGTTAATATGTTTACTGTGTATATTGGTTTTGTGATGTTTGTATTTTGCTTGTTTTTGTAGTGTTTATGTATTGAGCAGCCAATCAACGATAAAGAGTGGTAGTGGTGGGCTTGTTTTGTACAATTTTCTAATGATACTGTGTCCATATTTTTGCAATTGACATTTTGAGTGGTGAGTAGTAGATTTAGCATCTACAAAAACAGGGGAAAAGAAAGGTCGGCAAGGTGGGGGGCAACTGCAAAACAAGAGTCTGGATTTGAGTCCTGTTCAAAACTTAGAATGTTTTGGGATCTAATATTATAAATGGAGCAAAACTGCATACTAGCAGACCTGCCAACTCACCTGGTGCCACCGTGTAACACACCTTGGGCTACATGTACTTAGCATTTTGCACATCACAAACAGCATATCGGGCCGTTTGCGATGCGCAAAATGCACTTCGGTATGTTGGAATGCATTTTTGCGATTTGGTAAACTATTTACCGAATCGCAAAAAGGGATTGCGAGTCGCAATTAGGAAGGGGTGTTCTCTTCCAAATTGCGAGTCACAGTCCCATGTATGATTGTTTTGTGACCGCAAATGCGATCGCAAAACAACCGCAGTTAGCACCAGTGTCACCCTGGTGCTAACCCATTCGCAAACTAGAAGGGGTCCCCATGGGACCCATTCCCCTTTGTGAATGGCAGTAAAAACAGTTTTTCAGAGCACGGACCACTGCCTGCTCTGAAAAAATTAAACAAAAACGTTTCTTTTTTTGTTTTTGAAATGCATCTCGTTTTTCTTTAAGGAAAACGGGCTGCATTTCCAAAAAAAAACTGCTTTATTTAAAAGCAGACATGGTGGTCTGCTGTCTCCAGCAAGCCACCATCCCTGTGAGGGCAGCCATTCCCAAGGGGGTCGCAAATTGCAGCCTACCTCATGAATACTCATGAAGTAGGGCATTTGCGACCCCCTTGCAAATTGCAAACAGTGTCATTGACACTGTTCAACATAAGGTTTTGCGACTCGCAAATTGCGAGTCGCTCTGACTTACAATTTGCGAGTCGCAAAACAATTCGTTTGTACATGTAGCCCCTTATTGGCTCCCCTCACACAGTGGTTTTCAGCTCGTTTTTTGAGGTTTTTAACTGCAGATGTCCATTAAAGAATGTGAAAACACCCCAGGACATCGGCAGCAGCTTCAGCAAGCTTATTTTCAGTTTTTTTGAGGAGGCGGTTTAGGGCCAGGTTGGGGCAAAAGTGCCTCTTAGGTGCTTCTCAGCCCACGGCAACACCAGATCCAAGGCCAGTCCCCTCCTCAGACTGTGAGGTTTTTGGTAAAGGTGGCAGGTCTGTACTAGCCAAGGATAAAGCTCCTCCTTTATCTCAGTAATCCAGATTATGTATTCATCAGCATTATTCTAGAATGTTGGTAACATTTCCCAATTTATTTACCCACAGGTTCTTCACTTTGATGCAATAAGTGGTACTGGAGGCTGTACTAAGAAAGCACGCAAGGTGATGTTTCCTCAAAATATATGAATGCAAAAATATTCTGTATGCTTTGTCTTGCAGTGCTTCCTGATTATAAATATGTATTCCTGTTTGATAAATGCTTTTGAATTTCGTAGTAGGGACTTCAATGCATTTTTCATTTTTTTTAAAGATTTGCAAAAAAACAATCTTTTCCTACAAATCTGATTGTGATTTCACATAATACTCTTTTCTGGAGCCGTACTGGTACACAAGGTGTTTGTTACCTTACTCCAATAAGTCACCAGGTTCACTGGCTCTTTAACATTATTAAAAATGTCCCTCATGATTTTTAAGCTTTCTTGTGATTGTCAATCTTTCAGTTTTTCACTCCTAGATGAGAACCACAAAGCTCTTTTTTTGCAGTTGGATTCTTTTAGCTGTTCCACACATGATGAATTCACCGTCCACGGGGCCAAATCATTTATTAAAAATAATAATTAAAATAATAATTATTCGGAAATAATCACTTTCCACCGATTTAATGATCATGAATAGCCAGAAGGATGCTGACACTGATAGCAAAAACTAGTCGCAATTTGAGATCAGTATATTTGCGAATAGTACGGAATTTTGTTATTCAATCAGTGTCCTGTTAGATGAGCTCACAATGTTCAGAATTGGAGTGGGCAACAATCCAACCTACCTCATTAATATTCATGAGGTAGGTGGCAAACTGTGACTCACTATGATTGGCCACAATCACACCACTGATGACCTACAAGGGTTAGTAGTCCACCTTGCCATAGGTTATGTTTCAATAAAGTTTTTTTTTAAAAAAAATTCTGTTTTCCTTAAGTGAACTGGGTCTGCTTCTAAAAAAACCTTTTTTAAGGTTTTAGTTAGAGCATGCGGTGCTCCCCTGGAATATTATGACTCACCATGAAACTTTTTTAGATTTCAAAAAGGGGAAAGGCTTCAAGGGAGACCCCCTTTATGAGTGAGTTACCACCCCAGCTCAAGCGTCATTAACTTTTCAATGATTTGTGACCACAATTGAAGGAACAAGTCATTGGTACATTCAACACCGATTAGGTATTTGGAAAGGATGCCCACAGAACATCTGTTCTAAATACGGAATCAGTATCCATTTGCAATCTCATTTTAATAGGTAGGAAAAGCCTATCCTGTTTTGCCTTTCGAATCCTTTGCAACCACAAAATTGGTCAGTATCTCTGGCCAAAATCCTGACCTGAATGAGTGGAAACATGTAATCCAGAACAGTGATTCTACATCTGGATTAATGAGAATCCCTCTGGGACAAGATATACGAAGGACTGGTCACAAAATACTGGCCGCAGTTAACAACCCCTATTTGTGTATTAATAGGTCGGTTCGCAAAATATCGAATCAAACTGGGTTGCGACTTGACTTACTTCATGGATATTTATGAGGTAGGTCACAAATTACAACCCACTATGATTTAGAAACATCAAAGTCAAAGAGATGGTGGATTGATATGGTCAGCAGACCACAATGACTGTGATTGCTTTTAAATAGTGCATTTAAAACAAAATGCAACCTATTTTCCTTAATGTGTTTTTTTTTTTATGTTCTGTAAATATTTAGGAAGGGGAGAGGTCTCTTGAAGACACCTTGCTGTTTGTGAACGCCTTACTTTTACTTTTCAGTAGCTGCTAAAACATAAATATTTTGCTACCAGATTTCGGTCTCAAAACATTCATTAAGACTCCCAGTTGTCTATTTTTATTCATTTTTACAGATAGATGCAGATAGAAAACAATGTGTTTCCTGTCTGTATTTAGTTTTAAAGGTGGGAAAATACTGAAAATTGGGGTTACTGTGAGACAATCTTCATGCTGTCTTTTAGGAACTCTGGGCAAAAGCTGGGCAAACAGGCAGCATGGCGGGGTTAAAAACATGATGAGATTTCCTTAAATACAGGCATATGTTAACATATATTTATAGTATAATGCTAATATGTACCTGTGGGTGGAATGTTTTGTTATATGTGGCTGCTTAATTTGCTGAAACACGACAGGCATCCGCATACTATGCACGTCTAAGAGTTAAGTAAATATAGAATTATACTATTTAAAAAATAAATGGCAATAAGATGGTCAAAAAATAAATATGGATAAATACAGACGGAAATAGTAAACAATAACCAACATAAAAAGTGGGAGCCCTAACATTAATACATCTCACTCCGAATCAGTACTTGGAAGGGGTACTATTAGAAATGGGGTCTTTGGTTGGCAGTCAGGTTACCCCCTGTCCAAGCAAGGACCCTGATTCTAGTCAGGGTAATAGAGAATCACCCTCAGCTAACCCCTGCTTACTCCATTGGTAGCTTGGCACGAGCAGTAGGCTTAACTTCAGAGTCCTAGGTGTAAAGTATTTGTACCAACACACACAGTAACTTAATGAAAACACTACAAAATTACACAACACAGGTTTATAAAAATAGAGAATATTTATCTAAACAAAACAAGACCAAAACAACAAAAGTCCACAATACACAAGTCAAGTTATCAAGTAAAAAGCAAAAAGAGGCTTCATGTAGTTTTAAACACACACTAACACTGTTAGCGTGAAAATGTACTTTGGGTGCATCAAAAATAACCCCGCACGGGCGAGTGTGCGTCAAAAAGGTCTTGCGATTCGTTTATTTCACTCACGAGCGAGACCTTGCGCCATTTCTCCTTTCGTCGGGTCGGGCGTTTTGTTTCTTCTCTCCGCAGGAGAGCGATGCGTCGATCCAGTCAGCACTCTCAGGTCCGGGCAGGCCTTGCATTTATTTTTACAAGCCCAGCGGTGCTTGCGTCGGAAATCCAGCTGCACAATGATCCGAAAACCACGCAGCGTGGGTTCCGATCTCACCAGCCTCCATCAGCGATGCTGCGCATCATTTCTACAGCTCCGTGCATCGATTCTTCGGTTGCGTTACAGGCGAGCATCGATTTTTAGCCGTGAAGCCGGCGGCACATCGATTTTTCAGCCGCAGATCAGAGTTGCGTCGATCTTTTCCCCGCACGGCGTTCTGTGCATGGATTTCTTCCTCTTAGGCTGCCAGCTTCTCCTTTCAGGAACCCAGGAAGTGGATGGGCACCACAGGGCAGAGTAGGAGTCTCTCCAGAGACTCCAGGTGCTGGCAGAGAGAAGTCTTTGCTGTCCCTGAGACTTCAAACAACAGGAGGCAAGCTCTAAATCAAGCCCTTGGAGATCTTCACAAGATGGAAGGCACACAAAGTCCAGTCTTTACCCTCTTACTCTGGCAGAAGCAGCAACTGCAGGATAGCTCCACAAAGCACAGTTACAGGCAGGGCAGCTCTTCTTCCTCAGCTCTCCAGCTCTTCTCCAGGCAGAGGTTCCTCTTGGTTTCCAGAAGTGTTCTAAAGTCTGTGGTTTTGGGTGCCCTTTTTATGCCCAATTTCTCATTTGAAGTAGGCCTACTTCAAAGCGAAGTCTCTCCTGAATGGGAAATCCTGCCTTGCCCAGACCAGGCCCCAGACACTCACCAGGGGGTTGGAGACTGCATTGTGTGAGGGCGGGCACAGCCCTTTCAGGTGTGAGTGGCCACTCCTCCTATCCCTCCTAGCACAGATGGCTCATCAGGAAAAGCAGACAACACCCCAGTTCCCCTTTGTGTCACTGTCTAGTGTGAGGTGCAACCAACCCAACTGTCAAACTCACCCAGACAGGGAATCCACAAACAGGCAGAGTCACAGAAATGGTATAAGAAAGAAAATGCTCACTTTCTAAAAGTGGCATTTTCAAACACACAGTCTTAAAATCAACTTTACTAAAAGATGTATTTTTAAATTGTGAGCTCCGAGACCCCAAACTCCTTATGTCCATCCGCTCCCAAAGGGAATCTACACTTTAATCAGATTTAAAGGTAGCCCCCAGGTTAACCTATGAGAGGGACAGGCCTTGCAACAGTGAAAAATGTATTTAGCAATAGTTCACTGTCAGGACATATAAAACACATTACTATATGTCCTACCTTAACCATACACTGCACCCTGCTATTGGGGATGCCTAGGGCCTACCTTAGGGTTGTCTGACATGTAAGAAAAGGGAAGGTTTAGGCCTGGCAAGTGGGTACACTTGCCAAGTCAAATTTACAGTTGAAACTGCACACACAGACACTGCAGTGGCAGGTCTGAGGCATGATTACAGAGCTACTTATGTGGGTGGCACAAACGTGCTGCAGCCCCACTAGTAGCATTTGATTTACAGGCCCTGGGCACCTCTAGTGCACTGTCCTGGGGACTTACTAATAAATCAACTATGTCAATCATGGATAAACCAATTACATACACATTTTGTAAAAAAGCACTTGCACTTTAACACTGGTTAGAAGTGGAAAAGTACCCAGAGTAACAAAAACAGCAACATCAGAGTCCAGCACACATCAACAACCTGGGAAACAGAGGCAAAAAGGTAGGGGAGACCACGCCAAGGAGGAAAAGTCTAACAGGTACCATAAACACACCCCTTCCAAATACCGATTTAGTATGCAGGGGAAAACCCGAATTGCAATTTGGTACATGTTACTGAATTACAGTTTAAGTTACATACACGCAAAAAGCCCTTTTTGCAGTCGAAAACAGCCCGCTTCCGTGAATCAAATCTTATGCAATCACAGAAATCCTTCTTACATCGGGCCCATGATTTCATCCTGCCATTCAAACTTCTCATCTGCTGGGAAGAAAGAAAATGTCCTAAACCTTCACCCTCAGTGTCCTATCTTTGTTCTATAGAATATATTTTAGTTCGCATAGAGAGTCCTTCATAGCATTATGTTCGTCTTCAATTTGGTCTTTCATCAGATTTAAGTTAAAGTCACCAATGATGCATGATGGTCTGCTCAGTTTGCTTTCCTTGTTTGCTGAGACAAAGTGCTCAGTGTAACCTGGCAGCATGAGTGGGATAATACTCCATGTGCCTGGAGTACAATTATTACATTTTTGCAAATGTCACAGTATTTTGTAAAGTGACCTATGTACTAATAATTTGGGTCACAAAATACTATACTGCGAGGGGTCTCAAAACATCCTGCTTCATATTCATTAGGCACATTGCAATATTCAACCTCCTGCGAATGCCTGCAGTCACCGGGATGGTGGCTTGCAAGGGACATCAGACCACCATCGATATGATTTCATTCCAAAATGGTAGACCTGGCAGCCCTTGGCGTGGTCTCCCTGTACTTTTTGCTTCTGGCCTACTGTTTTTGGACTCTGTGCTGTAATTTGTTTCAGGGCTGATTCTGATACTCTGAGCACTTTACCACTGCTAACCAGTGCTAAAGTGCAAGAGTTCACTGTCTAAATTGTATTGGTGATTGGGTATCCATGATTGGCATATCTGATTTGCTAGTAAGTCCCTAGTAGAGTGTAGTAAAGATGCCCAGGACCTGTAAATCAGATGCTACTAGTGGACCTGCAGCACTGATTGAGCCCCCCACGTGAGTAGCCCTGTATACATGTCTCAGACCTGCCACTGCAGTGTCTGTGTGCGCAGTCTTGCACTGCCAATTTGACATGGCAAGTGTCACCCCTACGGTAGGCCCAAGACAGACCCATAGGCAGGCCACGGTGTATTTAAAAGGTAGGACATGTACTGGTGTGTTTTACATGTCCTGAAAAATCTGACAAATTTGTTTTTCACTATTGAAAGGCCTATCCCTCCCATAGGTTAACATAGGGACTGCCTCTAAATACCTTTTAAGTGCAGTTTCCTATTGGTAGCAGATGGAGGTATGGAGTTTGGGGTCTCTGAACTCACAATTTAAAAATACACCTTTTGGTAACGTTAGTTTTTAGATTGTCAGTTTGAAAATGCCACTTTTAGAAAGTGGCCATTTTCTTGCTTAACCATTCTGTGCCTCTGCCTGCTTGTGTAATCCACGTCTTGGTCAGACTGACAATTGGGCTATTTGTGAATTCCCTATAGACAGTGACACAAAGGGAGCTTGGAAAGTGTCCTGCATACCCCGATGTGTCTCCTGGGCTAGAGTGGGGAGGGAGGAGCTGAAACCTGCAACTGAAAGGGATGTGCCGGTCCTCACACAATGCAGTCTCCAATCCCTGCTGTATGTATGTGGTGAGGTCTGGGCAAGGCATGGTCTTGTAAACAACGTTGAAGATTGCCTACTTCAAAGGCAGAAATGGGTAGAAGTAGTAGACCCAAAACCCCAGACCTTTAGAGGAACCTCTGCCAAGGAGAAGAACTTGATGCTTGAGGAGGACCTGCCACTCTGCCTGTAGTTTTGCTGTGCTGGCCTGCTGCTGCTTCTGCCTAAGAAGGAAAGGACTGGACTCTGCTTTCTGCAATCTTGCTTGTGAAGCTTGCCTCCTGTTAAGAAGTCTCAAGGAAAGCAAAAAACTTCACCCACTAGCCTCTGGGTCTATTTGCTATGGATCCTAGCGTGCCTACTCCAGTCTCTGGGCCCCTAGGTGTGAAAGCCGGTTGAACAGCAAGAAAACAACAGTTGCACTGACTCCTGATGATGCCCAGATCAAACGCCGCTGCCTGACCCCATGACACCGCCTGCAACCGAAGCCATGGTCCCCGCTGGAGTGCAACAACTCCGCCAACATAGCAGGGCTGACGCTGCTGCAGCCCCGCTGATGTCCTGTGACTTAGTGAGTCCCAAGTGCCATGTAACCGACATCGATTATATCCAACTCTGCAGTGGTACCCGCAGCCCCGTAGCATGATTGCGACCCTGTGAGGTTGACCCACCGTGTCTTGACCCGCCAGACATCGACCCTGCCGGAGTGTAAGGAACCAACGCTTTGCACCAACACCGCATCACCTCTCCTGCTCCATAGTAAGGAACTGACGCTGCACCGGATCCAGAAACGCCTCTCCTCCCCAACTCCTTGCACTGGCTTGTTTCTTCATTGCCAAAGATACTGTACCTGGGGTCCATGTTACCCCGTGACTCGTGCCATTGGTGTTGAATTGTTGAGAATTACTCCATCACGATGCCATGATAACACCAAATTGAAGCATTTATATTTCTAAGCGCTATATTGAAGTTTATATCTTTGAAAATTCATAATGTTGCTTGTGCATGTTGTACTTTTGTCGTTTTGGTCTTGTTTGATTGAGATAAATATTGGCGTTTTTTCTAAACTGGTGTGGAATACTTTTGTGGTGTGTTACTGTGTGTGTTTGAACAAATACTTTACACATTACCTCTGAGATAAGCCTGACTGCTTGTGCCAAGCTACCAAGGGGATGAGCAGGGGTTATCTGAGCTGTGTATCTCCCTTACCCTGACTAGAGTGAGGGTCCCTGCTTTGATAGAGTGCAAACTGACTGCCACCAGAGACCCAATTTCTAACACAAAACAGAAAACCTTTTTTTGAAAAAAACAGACCACGTTCCTCAAAGGAACCAGTGAAGTTTCAATTTTTCTATTTTGGGAAACTTCAGAGGAAGCAGGCAGTGGTTCACTGGAATAATGCCTTTCTTACTCTGAGGCTACCAATAGAGTTCCCAAAAGGGAACAGTCCCGAGAGTCCCCTTCCAATTTGCAATGCTGTTACCACCACAACTCGGGAATCAAAAACTCATCAATAGTGTACAATCCAAAATAGGAGCAGGGCATCCCTTTCACACACCTCCTATTTACGATTCATAAAGGATTACAAAAGTGTTATTTGAGTCAGAAAGTATTATCCAGCTTGTAAAAGGGTTTTTGTACATAAAGAAAAGCGTTCTGTGGTTGCAATCCCTGTGATTTTGCAAATCAGAGAGACTGTAATCACAAATGAGTTTTGCACATGAAGTCCTATGTCTCTTGCATACAACAAATGGTTCATATTGACAAAAAAGATACAGTTTCCTAAATAAATTATTTTCTCAAACCATCCACATTCCATGGTCGTAACATATGCAAGGCTGGATGTGTTTTCAGGTCTATTTCTTTGGTGCCTAAAGAAACAGATTGGTTACTGAGTATAGTTTGGTTGTTACTTGCATGTGTGTTACCTAAACAATCCCAGTCCTTAGCGGTGTATGTATTCCTTACCGCTATTTTGATAATAGATTATTTATAGCTCCTGTCCTCTGATTTAAGATGGTTTAATTCCAGGATATGGCTGAGGTGCTGAAGAATGTTGCAACTGTTTAACAAATCTTCCCTAACTCAAGACACATATTGGGGCCTAAAACTCACTCGCCAATTTCTGTACCACCTGTTCTGTCATAATTACTGGTCTCTGGTTAGCATCTAAGCATGTTAGCATACCCTTAAGTGCTCATCCCTTAGCTGTATCAGTCGTTATAAAATTATGGGAGATTTCCACTCTTGTCCCTAGGTACATATGTAGAACACAAGTTGGGGCAAATCCATGGCATAAGGACTTAAAGCCTTGGAAGATCACACTTCCCAAAGGGCTGCTGTTTTGATGTGCCTAATAGTTGAACATTAAGCACACAGGTTTAAATGGGAATACAATGTTTCTTCTTTGAGTCAAGCTTCCCATTTCCTGCTTTGAGGTGGCCTACATTTGCGAATTACCACCATTTGAAAAAAGAGAAGCCAACTGTACAGCATTAGTTTGGGAGGTATTTAGCTCAAGAAAGGGTGCCTTTCCACGATGATGCCAGCAGCCGAGGAAGCGGAATGAATATGATCTAAGTTAACCAAAGTGTTGGGCAGTTGTTCATGCTACCATTGTTTTAGCTCTTTGTCTTACTACTGTGGTATGGCACTTTAGCCATTGTTTTGAAACCTTTTCGAGCACCTTTTGCCCAACCAATGAAATGCCCTGAGGTCTCGTTATTTATCATGTGCGATAACTAACTCCTAAGCTCATACACAGGAGCTTTGAGGTTACAGCAAGTAGGGAGATGTGAATTTAGATGGTTGCCAGACATAATCTAACCTTGAATACCTATTTAGTTATTTCTCTGTATATAATGTAATCGCAGTGCAACCGCAATGCAGACGGTGTTGCAGATGCCAGGAAAGTGGTCAAGTTAGATGGGCCGAGTGGTCTTATACACAGGCATAGGCGCATACCTGTCCACGCACAAAAGCCTTTCTAGAGACGTCACTGATTGTTCAATGCCCTTGTTAAGTAAACATTCGAAGAACAAACATGCCCGGCTGTTTAAATGTGCACACAATTAATTAAACCTATAGCGATCTTATAACAATGCTTTTTATCGTCTTCAGGATTACCCAATGTAGAAAAAATGGCAGTACCATAAATGTTCGACTTTGTGGAAGGAAGGAATATCTAATTAAATAACCTGCCATAGCCCTGATAAAATAAACTGCTTCTGTGGTGTTAGACAGCAAACTATCTACACTTTATTCCAATTCTTTTTACACAGATCGCTGGTGTTCTGGGATAACAAAGAATAATTTTGATATTTTAACTGTGTAGGGAAATTACTACATTGACTTTTGATGATGCAAAAGAGTACAGACAGCTGCAAAAACGGTGACAAAATACCTCGCCTTTAGCAAATGTAGTATGGTGTGAGTTATCTCCTCGGTGCTAAGCAATAGCATTGAGGCACCTCAGATAATGTCCAAGGAAAACACCCCTCTAAGAAATAATTAAACTATTAGGAAGAAGTAACAAATTATATATCTATATACCATTATAATGGGTCATTTATATCACACATCGGAATAAAGGCACAATAAGATTTCTTCTGATTGTAAATCTGACTTCACGCTACTACTACGTTTGTAACATGGTATCCAAATTTCATGTAAATGATGCAACAATTTGTTAATCTGTGTAATTTGCAACTATTCTTTTTCTGTTGACCCAGCAGGAAACGGATTTTGAAAAAGATAACATTCATCGTGGTTTCCAGGAACTTATTTCTGCAATCAATGCTCCTAACAGAGCCTACTTGCTTAAAACTGCTAACAGACTCTTTGGAGAGGCGACCTACAACTTTCTGAGCGTAAGTTGAACTGGTTCACTAAGCGGAGTGCCAATGTCAAATTTATTGTTTATTTAATTAAAACCGTAACACACTTTTGGACAGATTATTTTGGACAACAGCAACCATCCAAGACCAGCATTTACAGAAAAAAATGCATGTTCACACAACTAAATACAATTGTTTCTATAGCACGAAGGAAACCTCAAGCACTAAAGGTTAAGTGTAGTTATAGTGAAATCTTTTAAAATGCTAAAAGCTGAGAGGAGCAAAATAAAACCCCAAAACACAATAGTTAAAATGCAAATTACAAAATACTAGATTTAAGCATGACTGGTATTTAAAAAGTGTTGCATGCAGTAAGTCGCCCGTAGCTAAGCATTTCCAGATATCTCTGTGCAATAATCAGTTATGAGCTTTTAGGTGTAGTTAATGGGTTTAGAGTCACTGGTTCAGAGTCGAAGGTGAGCCTTAAGTTCATTGACATATTTACCACACCTTGACAAAGTACTTACCTCAGATAGAGAGAAGCATATTGAAGAGGCTTCCTGACAAGTGCGGGCCCCCTTCCTCAAAGAAATTGGTTTCAGTAAGGACCTCTTGACAGCGGCAGAGGGGCAGCAGCACAAGAGGTGCAGCCATGACTCTCATTTGAAGTTACTTAGTCTAAATGCTCCCTCTTTACCTGGGATGACCCATGCCGAGTTAAAGTCTGCTATTAGTAGGCCAAGCAGTCGCCTTTACATGATGTCTCTTCACATCTGACTGTTAATGGCCTCTGAAAGGTAAGGCTGGTGTCTACCTACCAAATATAAGGCGTTCAGGGTGAGTAGAATATCTGTGGACTTTAAAGAAGCAATATCTTGCTGAAATGAAATTAAAGACAGCTGCCTGTTGATCGCCTTTTTCCAGGTCAAAAAGGAGATGGAGTTCAGTCTTAATGCTGGTACTTCAATTTGAAGCAATGTAATTGCCCTCTGTAATTGCCAATGCCATGGGTTCCCTGGGCTCTCAAGTGTGTCTTTTAAGCAGGCATTGAATGAGTTCCCAGGCGTTTTCAATATGTGTAGATAGTATTTCAAGGTGTCGGACTCACAAGTTAGCACTTGATTTGCCAAACCAAATTCCTAGATCCACGAAGATGCCTGGGCAATTGAAATATGTTTGTGTAACCTGAGGACTGCGCATGCTCCAGACTGAGAGCACAGGCACCAGCGTAGGCCTGGTGCCCGTAGTGTAGTGCTGGGAGGAGGGAAGCCTTTATGACTTTGAGTATTAGTGCAGCAGAGGGACTTTTTAATTTCTTGTTAAGGCAGGCAAAACCGTATGTGATGGCAGCAGCTTTCTTTTTTAATGAGCCTACGTGGGGCGAGGATTTGGAGGTATCTGTGAGCCAGACTCCCATATAGTTATATTTCGGTTCCATTTTAATAATCATGGTCCCCATACGCCAAGTGAGAGATTTCTTGTTCTCATAACAGCCGAAGATTATGACTTTGGTGTTGTCCTGATTAATTGTAAGGTAGTTCTTTTCATTGTATGTGTGGAGACTAGTCAGTGCTCACTGCATGCCCATTTTAGTGTGATCCATTAATACAATATTGTCTGTGTATTGAAGAATGTGTAGAGTCGAGTGTCCTAATTGTGGGCATGAGGGGAGAGGCAAGCAGTTGTTCACCAGAGCTTTGCCCAGGTCTGCTGTGTACAGGTTGAAGAGCAGGAGTGCGAGAACGCAGCCTTGCTTCAGACCACCTTTGGTGGTAATTTTGGAGGTAACAGTGTTTGGCCCAATTTTAACACAAACCCATGTGTCCGAATAAAGAGGAATTATCGCCCCGAAGAGGTTTGATGGAATTCCCCACATAGTTAGTTTTCTCCATAGCGTGGAGCCTTATCAAAGGCAGCGCTTTAATCAATGAAGCAGGAGAAGAGTAGTAGCTGTTTTCTTTGGGTTGCTTGATGATTAAGAACAGCAAGGCTGGTTATGTCGTCTGCAGTTGATGCTGCTGCCCTGAAGCCTGTCTGAAAGAATGGAAGAACATCATTGTCCAGAACCCAAGTCTCTAGCTGTTTGAGTAGTAATCAAGTGTAAGCTTCTGCCTCAGGATCTAGTAGGGCTATCAAATGTTAGGTAGAATGCTTTGTTGGGTCCCCTTTATTAAAAATGGGGCACAAGATAGAGCCCCCTCCATGCATCTCAGACTTGGGCAGAGAGGAAGGCTTGATTGAAAAGAGGAGTTAAAGCCCTGGCCCAGTTCTCCAAGCCCCATTTTAAGATTCCAACAGGTAGGCCATTAGATCCTGGTGCCATGTCGTTTTTCATTGCCTTGGTGATTTTGCTAACCTGGGCCAGAGTTGTAAGATCCTGCTGGTTCCATGTGGACTGGTCTGGAGACCTCAATTTATCCATGTGGTCTGGTGCAGCTGAGTGGCTAGAAATTGTGCTGCTACATAGTTCACCTAGACTCCTTCCGAAACTTCATTATCCCCAGTTGAGTTTGGGGCTTTTAGTTGATTGATCTAATTCCAGAAGGGGGCTAGGTTTCTTTCATGGATCATTTGATGTATCTTTAGTGTAGGAAAGTACCATCTTGCCTGGCATGTTACCCCCATATTTCACTGTATGTATGTTGTTTTAGTCCTTCTGTCACTGGGACCCTGCCAGGCAGGGCCCCAGTGCTCATAGTATGTACCCTGTATGTGTTCCCTGTGTGATGCCTAACTGTCTCACTGAGGCTCTGCTAACCAGAACCTCAGTGGTTATGCTCTCTCTGCTTTCCAAATTTGTCACTAACAGGCTAGTGACTACATTTACCAATTCACTTTGGCATACTGGTACACCCATATAATTCCCTTGTATATGGTACTGAGGTACCCAGGGTATTGGGGTTCCAGGAGATCCCTATGGGCTGCAACATTTCTTTTGCCACCCATAGAGAGCTCTGACAATTCTTACACAGGCCTGCCACTGCAGCCTGCGTGAAATAACGTCCACGTTATTTCACAGCCATTTACCACTGCACATAAGTAACTTATAAGTCACCTATTTGTCTAACCTTCACCTGGTGAAGGTTGGGTGCCAAGTTACTTAGTGTGTGGGCACCCTGGCACTAGCCAAGGTGCCACCACATCGTTCAGGGCAAATTCCCCAGACTTTGTGAGTGCGGGGACGCCATTACACGCATGCACTATACATAGGTCACTACCTCTGTATAGCGTCACAATGATAACTCCGAACATGGCCATGTAATATGTCTAAGATCATGGAATTGTCACCCCAATACCATTCCATGACAATTCCATGATCCCCCGGGTCTCTAGCACAGAACCCGGGTACTGCCAAACTGCCTTTCCGGGGTCTCCACTGCAGCTGCTGCCAACCCCTCAAACAGGTTTCTGCCCTCCTGGGGTCCAGGCAGCCCTGGCCCATGAAGGCAGAACAAAGGATTTCCTCTTAGAGAGGGTGTTACACCCTCTCCCTTTGGAAATAGGTGTTAAGGGCTGGGGAGGAGTAGCCTCCCCCAGCCTCTGGAAATGCTTTGATGGGCACAGATGGTGCCCATCTCTGCATAAGCCAGTCTGCACCGGTTCAGGGATCCCGCAGCCCTGCTCTGGTGCGAAACTGGACAAAGGAAAGGGGAGTGACCACTCCCCTGACCAGTACCTCCCAGGGGAGGTGCCCAGAGATCCTCCAGTGTGTCCCAGACCTCTGCCATCTTGGAAACAGAGGTGTTGGGGGCACACTGGACTGCTCTGAGTGGCCAGTGCCAGCAGGTGACGTCAGAGGCTCCTTCTGATAAGCTCTTATCTCTCTTGGTAGCCAATCCTCCTATCTTGGTAGCCAATCCTCCTTTTCTGGCTATTTAGGGTCTCTGCTTTGGGGAATTCTTCAGATAACGACTACAAGAGCTCACCAGAGTTCCTCTGCATCTCCCTCCTCACCCTCTACCAAGGATCGACCGCTGACTGCTCCAGGATGCCTGCAAAACCGCAACAAAGTAGCAAGACGACTACCAGCAATATTGTAGCGCCTAATCCTGCCAGCTTTCTCAACTGTTTCCAGGTGGTGCATGCTCTGGGGCTAGCCTGCCTTCACCCTGCACCAGAAGCTCCAAAGAAATCTCCCGTGGGTCGACGGAATCTTCCCCCTGCTAACGCAGGCACCAAAAGACTGCATCACTGGTCCCCTGGGTCCCCTCTCATCCTGATGAGCGTGGTCCCTGGTACACAGCAACTCTGTCCAAGTGACTCTCACAGTCCAGTGACTCTTCAGTCCAAGTTTGGTGGAGGTAAGTCCTTGCCTCCCCACGCTAGACTGCAAAGCTGTGTACTGCATGATTTGCAGCTGCTCCGGCTCTTGTGCACTCTTCCAGGATTTCCTTTGTGCACAGCCTAGACTGGGTCTCCAGCACTCCGTCCTGCAGTGCACAACCTTCTGAGTTCTCCTCTGACGTCGTGGGACTCCCATTTGTAACTTCGCATGGACTCCGGTTCAATCTTCTTCTAAGTGCCTGTTGGGGTACTTCTGCAGATGCTGCCTGCTTCTGTGAGGGCTCTCTGAGTTGCTGAGTGCCCCCTCAATCTCCTCCTCCAAAAGACAACATCCTGGTCCTTCCTGGTTCTCAGCAGCACCCAAAAACCTCTACCATGATCCTTGCAGCTAGCAAGGCTTGTTTGCCGGAATTTCTGAGTAGGAACACCTCTGCAAGCTTCATCGCGACGTGGGACCTCTGTCTACCAAAGGAGAAGTTCCTAGTCCTCTTCTTTCTTGCAGAACTCCAAGCTTCTTCCATCCATAGGCAACTTCCTTGCATCTTCATCTGGGGTTTCCTGGGCTCCTGCCCCCCCGGACACTGTTGCGACTATTGGACTTGGTCCCCTTGCCTTGCAGGTCCTCAGGTCCAGAAATCCGTTGTCAGTGCACTGCAGGTGTTTGTTCTTCTTGCAGAATCCCCCTATCATGGCTATTGTGGTCTTTTGGGGTAGTAGGTGCACTTTACTCCTACTTTTCAGGGTCTTGGGGTGGGGTATCTTGGACACCCTGACTGTTTTCTTACAGTCCCGCTACCCTCTACAAGGTCACATAGGTCTGGGGTCCAATCGTGATTCGCATTCCACTTTTGGAGTATATGGTTTTTGTTGCCCCTATTCCTATGCTTGCCTATTGCAACCTATTGTAATTCTACACTGTTTGCATTACTTTTCTTGCTCTTACTTACCTAATTTTGGTTTGTGTACATATAACTTGTGTATATTACTTACCTTCTTACTGAGGGTACTCACTGAGATACTTGTGGCATATTGTTATAAAAATAAAGTACCTTTATTTTTAGTAACTCTGTGTATTGTGTTTTCTTATGATATTGCGCATATGATGTAAGTGGTATAGTAGAAGCTTTGCATGTCTCCTAGTTCAGCCTAAGCTGCTTTGCCATAGCTACCTTCTATCAGTCTAAGCTGCTAGAAACACCTCTTCTCTACTAATAAGGGATGGACCTGGCACAAGGTGTTAGCACCTTTGGTACCCACTACAAGCCAGGCCAGCCTCCTGCATTTAGCCATTCCATTTCTTGTAAGGCTTTCCTTGCTTCCCACACTACTTTTTTATTTTCTTTGTGCAATTTGATGATCTCTGTTGTAGTTTTAACAGCTGGGTTGAACTTGTGGTGGTGCAAGAACCTTCTTAGCATTCTCCATGTAGTGATAATAGCGTTATTGTAATGCTGGTTATGCTGCTCCTTTCCTGTTGCCTTCAAGGATTGCATGTGATCCCCAGTTGCTAGTAAAGAGATCATGAGCTCCATAGTCAGTCTGGCCCACCTGGTTTGAGTGTCTCCCTGAGTATTATTGGGGTCCGTGATCACCATGCGAAGCCACTTGGTCCCTTTTGAGGTGTCTGTGGCCTTCCATTTGATCCTCCTAACTAACTTTGTTGCTTCGACGCATGTAGAGGGCCCCACTGTCCAATGTTTGGCTGCAATGGGGGCTCCTAGATTCACAGTTAAGGTCAGATGATTATGATCACTTTCACATCTGTTGAGAATCTCAAGGTTAATGAGGTGATTCACTGGAGATTCAGACAGGAAGATGTAATCAATTGTTGAAATTCCTTTGAAAGTAGAGGGAAACTGATAATTGGGAACTTGAGTTTTAAATACTTGTTCAGCAGCAATTAATTTCAAGGTACTCGGAAGATTGTTTATTTTTTCCTGTTCTTTGTCATTTTGGGCACTGATAGTGAAGCTTCCCAAGTCCCTGATGTTAAATTCCCCTTCAACAGATCCAGAAGTATGGCTTTAAGGCAATTGCAAAGGTCATCAGTTGCATGGAGTTGTAATGCTTTCTGTGAGTTATGATAACAGTTAATCAGGAGTAGGAGAGTCTTATATGACAAATTGTTAGCCCTGGCATTATTTACACTTGCAAAGCTGGGGAGGATTGATTTAGGGGCATAACTTAAATTTTGGCGGTTTGCTTAATGAAGATTTAAAGACCTCCTGATGGCCGGCCAAATAGGTTGGCACGTTTTGCCACCTTGAAAAGCTTGTAGAAGCCGTCTAAAACTGTTGGAGTATGTGCCCACTTTTAATGTAAGCTGATGATGTTGCTTCTGTGCAAGAATGCCACCGCCAGTTTGCTTGTCAGAATTGTCTTCAGACCTGCCATGTTCCACGGTGTGATTATAAACTGAGGCTACTTTGTGGATTTCTGAGATTGAGAGTGGTCTGATCGATGGTGGCTAGGAATAATCCCCTCGAGTGCCATGGTGAAAGTGGCCCAGCTGGCACTATCCATCAATGTCATTATTTCTTATCACATATCTTAAATTTCTTAAGTTTTGAGCACGTGATACTTCTAGGGAGTTTGTAGCTTTTGACGCACTTGGAAGCTAGTCATGGGTGGGCCCAAATCCCCTCTCAGGACGCTCAAATGCAGACTAAGGGGCTCATGTGGCAGTAACACATGAGGGTATTTTGTTGTATGTAGATTTAACAGCTTAATGCCTCATTCCTCAAAGATCCTTGATTTACTTAGAATGGCGTCTCTAAGATCAGCTCTTTGCCATGTGGTTATTATGGCATCCAAGGTTCCTTTTTCTGTGGTCTGAGTGAAATTCACAGAAGTCAGCCGAGGTTAGATTCTTCAAAGTTGGAATGTGTTGGAACAGGTGTAACAAATTTCCTCTGCCTAATATATCATGGGCACCGCTGAGGGTGTAGTGTGGGATAAATGCCAATTCAAACAAATCCTTGGTGCCTACATGTGTGCCTTCCCCTGGTCTGCTAAACTGTGGTTCCATTGCTTGTTGGGGTTGGGAGAATGAGGGCCTGATTGCACCTTGAAGGTGACTCGAGTGATCAGGAGAGAAATTGCTTATTGGGCTATTGTGCCTCATGTTAACATTTGATCTTGGTGATGTTTCTGACTAGTTATCGTTCCACTTTGCCTCCAATCATTAGTCATTTGGTCTTGGTGTTGGCTATAGCTAGTTGTTGTGAGCTCTAATGTCACTGGAAGATCCACTGATGGAATGGGCCTGTTCCAAGTTATCATTCAGCTCGTGTCATGTGCTCACTTGAGCCAAGTTGCTAGGCAAGATACCACAAGGCCAATAGGCGTTTCGGCTGTTGCTTGCAGGACCTGGAGGGCCCTCGATAAGAGTTGAGCTGATGGTTAAGTCAGTGCAAAAAGGGATTGTATTAGTGCTCATTTCTGCCATTTGTGGTCTAGGAATTGTTGTGACTGCTGGAACCACAGGCCCTTGCCTGTTGGGCTTTGGTGGCTCCGCCCCATTGATCCAGTGTTCGGCCACTGTAAATTTCTTTGGTGCAAAAATTGAGCTTGTAGGAGCAACATCTGTATGCAGTCCCACCTGCGCTGTGTCTGAGGAACTGTTGTTTGCCATTGTTTCTGATGTAGAGGCTAATAAGCATGTGCCTTCTTGGATCTCCTTGAGACCCAGTGATAGCTCGGCAACAGGCGCAGGCATCAGTGTGACTCCAAGTTTGTAAGTGTTGACCATTGGTACCTGTGCTGTGTTGACCCCTTGAATGGTCACTTTTTATTTGTTTTCAGGACAGTTAGCGGAGATCAGAACTCTGCAGCTTTTGATGCACTATCCGGCGCTGTCTCTGAAAGGGTGAAGTTACTCAGTGGTTCTCGTGGGCAGTGGTTCTAGCTAGCAGCGTGGTGGGCTTGTGTCCTCTGTATGCCCCATACTTGGTTTGGAAACTGAGTTAAATATAGGGAAAAGCTTAGAAGACCCATCCCCTTGGACTGCTTGAGAGATGGCGGTAACCCCTGCAAACAAAGATGGCCGTTTTTATGAGGGACTGTTTTTCTGACTGTTTTTTCATTTTCTTTTTCAGCCTTCTTGAGAGATTGAAGGTGTTTGATGAGCCTGATGGTGCCAGTGATTAAGGAGGTTGGACATGTGTGCTCACTTTGATCGCACTAGGGGAAGACAAGTCCACTGTAGTGCTAGGGGGGGCAAGTGGGCTGTTTTGTTGAAAAATTATACCTCTGTTCTGTCCCAAGGGGGAACATGATTGCCACAACTGGGAAGGACTTGTTATTGGAACCAGTTAATTTGGCTATGGGAGTTCAATTCAATGGTGTTGCACCTGTATTTTTTCCCGAGGTGCTGGTCATGATCTTGACACTGTCAAGGGTCCATAGTATTTTGGGTAAAAAACATAGGCACTGATTTAAGAAAAGTGGCGCTGCACCCAGTGCAGTGCCACTATTCTTGCGCCACCTTGCCCCCCCTAATGCCACCATGTGTGTGCTGTATTTAATATACAGCTTACCATGGCGGTAGTTAGGGAATTAGCATCAGAATTGTAGACAGTAGTTCGGAGCTTTTCAAGATAGTCTAAAATTTTGATGCTAATCTTGCAAAGCCCATTGAGACCCACTGTAAACAATAGTGTGCCTCTTTTTAACGCATGCTCTGAGCAGGCGTTAAAAGTGCTGAAAAAAATTACCCAAAGAAATCTCTTTCTATGCGCCATTTTTTCGGCTCCCCCTAATGGGGGAATGCCCCCTTTGCTTACATTATGCCTGGGGCAGGTATAATACAGCGCAAAAGGGTTACAAAGTGGTGCAACGCATGCATTGCAAAAGTTTGTAAATTTGGTGCGGCGATTTTAGCCTCGTTGGGCCACATTAGCGTAACAACAAATGATGCTAATGTGGTGCAAGGAGGTGCTAGGGGCTCTTAAATCTGCCCCTTAGTTTATCGATCAGTGGGGAACACGAGCAGGGTTGATCTCCCCCTGCCCACCCAAGGAAATTTTCTTAAGAGTTTAGTCTGAGACCCAGATCCACTAAGGGTGAAGCAATAGATTGGACTGAGTCCATCTGAAGCTCCATCTTTTGCAATTGCCATAAAAGAGCCCTGGTATCATATCTTGCTGAATACTGTTAGAAGACAGAGAGGCTGGGGAGGGTGTGGGAGGAGAGACTGTGGGGGGAGAGACTGATGTCCCTAGTTGTGTAAGGCTGATGGATCTGTGATTAAGCTAATTCCTAAGTACAGAGGTTTGTGCCAGTGATACTTCAATTTGGTCTTCCAGAGTGGCAAGAAAGCGGTCGGATAGATTTCCCAATCAGATTTGATTTCCCTCCTAGGCTTTTTTGTAGGGGACCAAATGGAATTGGCCTCTGGAATGTTCTTTGGTGACTCAGGCCCACATTACAAGTGTGGCAGTCTTAAGACTGCCACACTCGCTGTGGCGGTCGGACTGCAGCCAAAGTGGTGGTCTGACCTGCATATTACGACCGTGGTGAAAGCGCCATGGTTGCACCGCCGGCACCGCCACTTTTAGGCCAGCCGACAGCCTGGCAGTGGCGAAGGTCTTAATCCACCAGGGCAGTGCTGCTACCAGCGCTGCCCTGGGGATTACAACCCAGGTGTCCGCCAGCCTTTGCATGGTGTTTCTAATGCCATACAAAGGCTGGTGGAGACAGGGTCCTTGGGGCCCCATGGGGCCCAATGCACTGCCTGTGCACTTGGCATTGGCAGTGCAGGGACCCCCATGGACAGCCCCATTGCGCTTTTCACTGCTTAAATTACAGGCACTGAAAAGCGTGCGTGACGGGTGCTGTCGCACCTGGCAGACCACAACATTGCCACAGGCTCAATTACGAGCCGGCGTCAATGTTTTGGTAAGTTTCCTGCTGGGCCAGCAGGCAGAAACGCCCACTGGCTCAGTGGGAAATTTGTAATAGGGCCAGTGGGCAGAAAACTGGAGTGGCAGTTTTCCGGCCCAAAGAGTTTGGTGGTGGCGGCATCTGCCGCCGGCCAAACTCATAAAGAGACCCTGAGTTTCCAGTGGAATTGTCTGAAACAAAGAGGCAGCAGCACTGTCATGCAATTGAGTGGTCACCATAACCGTGCATGAGTGCTGGTTGCTAGGCAGAACTTCTCCTTCCAAACCCCAGTTGTCTGTGTCCGACTAGATCGAGGGGTATTTATCTCCCATCTGTACTGCTCTCTCAAGGATAGGTCCCTGGAAGCCAAGTGTAGGGTCAGATGGAGGAATCCCCTTGCTGCACTGGATCTCCGCTTCTAGCCTTGGGCAGAAGTTTGACCTGAGGGGTTTTAGCCCTGTAACCGACAGACCCTCTAGGCAATCGCTGCATGAAGACGTTGATGGCTTGTTGGGCTCCCATGAGCCCAATGAGGTGGATGAGTGAGGTCCCTTATGGGGGACCTTGTAGAAATATTCTTTAATCAGCCCTTGTGCTGGTGCTTGGGCTCCTTTGGCCAAAGTCCTCTGAAAACTTACACTAGGCAACCCCTGGGACATCCTTGAGTCAGGCGTTATGGATGTTGATGAGGCTATGGATGTGCCTTCTTGATTGTGCTCTTCTGTCCCTTGTTTTCTTGACTTGTTAGATGAACTGGAGCCAAACTCAAACTCCTGAAAGAGGGAGTACCAGAGATGAAATAAAAGTATCATCTAAGGATTCTTTAGCTTTTTTCTGTGAGAGAACTTTCCTTTTGGGCATATTGCCAAGGCTTTGATTGAGTACTGAATTATTGAGTCCTTGAAATACTTGAAATGCTGTACTATAGAACATTGGCTGAGTTTTGTAGAAGGAAGTGTAGATAGCGCTGCCTTACCTCCCTATCAGCAAACTTGCCTCACGGGGCACCAGTGAACATAAGGGGAGAGGCACAAGCATGATACTCTCTCGATGGTGGTTACAGGTGGTTCAACCAAATAACTGCTCAAGGCACAGAAAGATGGAGTTAGTTAGTTAGCTTCCAGTGGTCTTCCAGTGTACTTCAGGTAAGGTTCAGGCAAGCTGCTCTGCGGCGGTAACAGCAACAGTGGTAACAGTGGTGGTGGCAGGTGGCAGACACACAGTTGGCACAGCTCTGGAGCAGGGTGAGACTCTGGGGGCAAGATCAATACAGAGTCGATGCAAAATCAAGATAGAGTCCGTTCTAGGTATGTAGCAGGCAAAAGCGGCCAAAGCGCTGCATATACTTGATTGCCCAAGAGAAAAGAAGAGAAGAAAACTCTAGCTCTCAGCTGGAGGGACACTGTCCAGCTCATTGTTCTGGCATCATTCTAACATCTTCAGAGACACCACTTAGATGTTTTTCCTCCCCAAGAGTTTCTGCTTCTAGGGTGCAAAAATCCACGTATTTTCTAATGATTAATGCTTCAAGCAAATACCTAGATCAGTGGTACTTAACCTTTTGAGTTCTCTGTATCCCCGCTTAATCATTATTGAAATCCAGGGACCTCCACTGGGTCATTACTAGAAGACAGGGACCCTGGCCTAATCATTTTCGATAATTTGAACTGCAAAACAATATGCAAAATATAATAAGTATTCATCAAAGAAATTCACAAATTAATAAATACTTTAAAATATTGTATTAAATTCACAAATATAAAAAGAAAATGTTTTAATTTTACTAGAAAGCTTGGAGCTTTTGTAAGTCAATTGTGGCCACTCATCATCCATACTATATTCTGTTTTGCACTTGTTTTGCTCCCACAATTCAATCTGAGTATACTAACTTACTTTCTAGTCTTCAATTTCAGTTTTTTCACATTTACAAAACGTTTAAAAAATGTTAGTTGTACATTTTGCTTCTTAATTTATTTACCCTGTATTTACCTGTTAATAGTATTTCATTGTCTGAGCAGTCACGGACCCCCTGATTGGCCTTTGCGGACTTTCAAGAGTCCCTAAACCACAGGTTTAGAACCGCTGACCTAGGCAATCCAGTGCAAAACCTTACAGTTCGTTTGCTGCTCTATCAGGAATTTCCTGGCAAGTTTTTTTTTTAAACTGTATTTATTGTTTAAACAACAAAGGTAAGAGAGTCAAGCAGTATAGTTGGTATTGACTGGTATTTTCTTAGGCATCAAATTGATCACGACAACAATCTAATTATCGGGCCAAGCAGCATAGGTCCCATATTCAGACCTTGCTTTTGGCCATGGCTGTCCACGTTCCCCTCCCACCTTCCCTGAGTCGCCACAGTCGCATCCAGATCTCACATGTTCCATCTCTCTTTGCCCCATAATCTCAACTACTGTGAGTTAGTATTCTGATTTATCATAGTGTACGTCTGCATTATTTCGTATCTCCCAAATGTCTAGCATCTATTGTTTCTTCATGGCAGCCTTGTGTGGGGACTCTAATAGCTTCATCGCCATCATCAGTGTCCTTTGTCCTCTCTGCTTAGTTTGAAACCTCTTGAGTTGCCGCCAATTCAGCCTGACGCCAAAGCATGACTGCTCAGTCTTGGTTCCTGTGGTCACATCCAGCGCACTGCTGTTCTTTTTGGAAGTCATTTTCCCAGCATAGCAAAATTATATTTCCTTTTCCCTTTTTAGATTTTGTCTCTTTCCTATTAGGCATTATCTCCTGGAGAGCTGACAGAGCAGAGGGCGCTGACCTTTGAAAGTTGTGGGACAATTCTGTGTCACACCCCCCACCAACCTGTCCCTCTTTACCAGGTACACACACAATAAGTCAGGAGAACACACAAATATGACATTCTTTTTGGCACATGCTAACTCACGCACATGCATACATTCACACTTGATCACCCATGAACACTCAGCTAAAGTCTCCCCTCAACACTTACGTAGCAGTGGCTCTACATATCTCAGTCTGTTCCCACCTGCCATCACCGGAAGTACAGGCAGCAAGAAGTGAAAGGAAGGGGTACGGGTCACTGTGACAGTGACCATGTGGTGGTAGCCGCAGGCGTGTTTAAGAGGCAGGCAGTTGCTGTTTACTACTCTCTGCCTTCTGAATCCTGCAGAGACCGAGTACCAACATGTGGGTAGTTTGTGGCTCAGGTAAGCGGGCAGAGAGAAATGTAGTACAAAGTGTTGAAACACGCACAATAAGCAATCACTGACTCCCACTTAGTATCTCCCAGATGGAGCTTCCTCCTCCTAATGTCTATTCCGTAGAATGGTCAGCCAATGAGAGGAGGAGACTGGACCTGGGTGGCAGGACTCAGCACATTACATGGCTCAGAGCTAGCCGATCTCTTACCTGAGCCAGGGCTGAATACCTTTTGCATATGCTGCCCCTACCTGCTCTCACCAGGGGCGGAAAGCAGGGCCCTGCAGCCCCTTCAATGGGGCCCAATCCAGCCCAAAGTGAATGAATATCTGTGAGATATTGAAGACTCAATGTCCCCTCGTCACATTCTACAAGGGGCCCGTTATTTTGTGTTGCACTTCTGGCTCTCACTGTTGCCTCACAGACACACACCATGCGCTGTGAGATTTGGCTGATATTGAAGTCACCCATCCTGCATGCACCATGTATCTCTGCACTGCTATTCTGATTTTCCACCGCAGGAGTGGGCAGTGGGAGAGCAGCATATAAGGCTGACACGCTCCCCCTCCTCCAAATCTAGTGGGCCACCCCACCAACACTCCTATTGAGGGGCTGCTTATGGACGCAGCAGAGAGAGCTACAATCTAATGAAGCAAGCTTACAACTGAGTGAAAGCAACAGTCATAAACTGCTATCCCTAAAGTGGCCTCACTTCACCAAAATCAAATTTGTAAAAAACATTACATGATAGGAAGGAAGTCAGTTTGTGCAACCACCAAGGGTGTTCCGAGGCTCATCATCTTTAAACAGTCTTAATTTTAAACTCAAGGTTGCATGTGTTCATAAGCGGTGTTCATAAAAACTCAATATATTTATGTTTAATTTCTATTTGTCAAGTTGGTTAAATGACAAGAATTGCAAAGTTGTTACATGTAAATATCATTCCTAGTTTCTACTGTTTCAAGCATATTGAAGGCTCTTGAGATGACTATTGCCTTATCATATTGTTCTGCAAAATGTATTTAGCACTTTACATATCTGATAGAGCCACGTCCTGCTAGTGTTGGCCTTAGCAGGTCAATGTTGTCACAACATTATCTTTGAAATCAAAATAATCCATGCCACCTAGATTTAGTGTTACGAATAATCAAATAATTTCCCAATTGGATTACATGAGGTTTTCCAATCCACAGCTGCATTTATCTTCTAGTGAATTATCTTGCTATAAATTATGTGGTCTATGTCTCTTGCACTTTAGGAATATTCCTACTGCATTGAAAAATTCTACAATGCCAAGATGCAGATTGTTGACTTCATAGGAGCCGCAGAAGATGCAAGACAAGGGATTAATTCCTGGGTTGAAATTCAGACTGAGAGTGAGTAACGTCATTGTCTTCCATTTTTGCCGCCAAGAATAGAAGTGACAAGTAATGCCTGTCAACCTGTCAAATGAGGGTGATCCCATTAATGTCAATAAAAAACAAAACATTTTAGGTAGATGGTGCAAACTTGCTTATTTTAAGGAGGGGAAATATCGTTGAATAAGGGGTGAGATTGAAGCCTCTCAATGACTTACATTTGTCAATCATACTTAAGGGATGAGAGTCTCAGATCTGTTCCTACAAGCAACACAGTACCCACATAAAAAGGGCAGGGCACTGGCTGGGGCTTTTAAATGAGAGAGGTAATTGGCAAGATTTGTGGTGGTAGGGGAAGATGGACTAATTTGGAGTTATCTTGACAGTAAAGAACAATCTTAATGGCATAAATATATACACACCTCCATATGCCGGTGTAAAAAACTTTACCCGCCCCTCCACAAGAATACACTATTGAGCCTAGTTATATAACAAATAAATACTGGACAATTTAGAAGTCAAGCACATGACTCTGTGCTGTGTTTACAAACTGACACTACAAAACCACATTCACATTATGTATACTGGTATACATACACAAAACACAGCAGTGCGCCATTAGTAGCAGTATCCTGTATAGTTTGCTTGGATCACTGATTGGTGCATTTTTGTAGAAATTTTAAAGCAGGCCCAGTTTAAATAAATGCCCAATACAAGGTCATAGGCCAATCAAGTTTGTGTGGCATTTATGAGATCTGGTGGCGCCCTGGAAAAAATGTAATGAAATACAAGAAGTATAAATTAAATCTCTTCTCTGAATGCTCTACTTGAACCTACCATCTAATCTTACCTGACATCTGCTTAGATGTTTTTGCAGACTGGGCAGAGGGCGTTTCTCTTTCCTGGACTCAATCTGTTTTAGGCAGTCAACCTCTATTGGCAAAGTCTTGTGGTAGGGCAGTGAGTCAGCAACAGGCCCCTCTTGGAATGCTCTGAACAATGGATGATTTTGTGAACTCCAGTCCAGTTGTGTGACCTAGCAAAGTAGAACTGGGGGGTGGGGTGTTCCGGCCTGCACCAGCACAGACCCCACAACATCAGACCAGACTAGTGGATGGCACCAGGAGCAGACCTAGTAACAGGTCAAGCTGAGCAGGAGTCCAGGCTTCTGGGGGCAGGGAGGACAGGCCCAGCAGCAAGGTAGGCTGGGCGTGGGTGTGGAGAGAGCTTTCAAAGTTTAAGTGTGGAGCAACATACCACATTCCGCTAGAAAAAAATGTGAGATAGCAGGAAAAGCTACAAAACTTCAGTGGGTTGTAATGAGTTAAGGCACACGAAATTCCAGAGATAATATGGCAAAGTTTACAATTACACACAGCAGTGATTGGTTATCTTTGAAAGAGATGTGCTGTAATATCTGACATTCACAAATCGTGTGATCTCAGGCAGAACAGTACAAGTGGTCAGCTTTAATAGTGTAACATATCAGTGCTGCCACACAGACACCAAGCCAGTTGACATAGCAGATGGGTTATACTAATCTAACAGATGAAGGGTCTAAACAGTGTTAGCCATTATCACGCAGATTTGCACTTCAAATCTATATTTAAAGATGGAATGGCTTTGCCTATAAACATCAGCTTTTCAGTTTAGGGAAATACTCACATCTTGTTATCAAATACAATATTTTATTTTTGGAAAATGAAACACAATTCGCATAAACAAAAGCATAGACATTTAATCAAAAATGGCTTTTGTCCTCATATATCAGCTTTTAATTTTTAGTAAATACAGCTTTGGTGCCTTCATTGTATAGATTCTGCTTTGAGTACCCTTGCATCACCATCTCACAGATTAACAGACTGTGTGAATAATTATACTTATTGTGCTATTATTATTTTTATACCAAGGATGGGCATCAGCATGCTTAGAATGCTTACAATAGACCAGGAGTTATTAAAAGTCTACCAAGAATAGCATCATACCAGGGGTGGACACCATCATGCCTTGGATGCCCACAGTAGGTCACAAATTATCAATGCCATATCAAGGTTAACTTTGTAACATGGATGGGCAACATCATGCACGACGTCCCACTATATGCAATGGTTTACTGCCAGAATAGCAAACTCACATGCATGTACTCACATAGGCTCCCACACATGCACTCATACGCACATATGCATATGCACACATTAAAAGCACAATTTAAAGCTAACCATACACATTCAATGACTTTCATCACATTTTACTCCTACATTTCAGAGTGACAATCCCTATATGCATTGAATTTGTGTTTTTCGTCAGTCATATTTCATCAGTCATATCTAGACTCACTTAATTTCGTTTAGCGTGGTTGTACTGTTTTATCAATGTGTCTTTAAACATCCCTCTTATGTTTACTTAAAGGTAAAATTCAGAACCTTTTGCCACTGGGCTCTATTGATGCACTTACCAGACTGGTCCTTGTGAATGCCATCTACTTCAAGGGAAACTGGGCAAGGAAATTTCCAGAACAAAATTCAGAAGAGAAACTATTCAGATTGAGTAAGGTACAGTAAATTACCTAAAAGGTTTGATCACATTAGTGGAACCAGAAAAATCTAAGTAAATACAATAGACACTATGAATTGTCAAACCTCTGAAGAAAGTGCTTCATTAAAGTACATAAAACACGACTGGCCAGTTATATTAGGACCATTATGTCAACCCTCTGTAAAAGGTAAGTGACTGCTTGAAGATGACATCCGGTTCTAAGGTGCAACTGGACAAGCGCAGCAAAATTGTGCGGGTTGAGGGAGGAAAAACTGTCTAGAAAGAAGGTAAAAGCTCTCGCCCTCTTCATACCCAACAAAAACAGAAAATATAAAATAGGTTTTCTAGGTGAATCTGTAGAAAACCCAGAGGATCAATGTTGTTGAGAAAGTAAAATCAAGCATTTCCGTTCCTTTATTACAATGTTATATTTTGAACATGTCAATATCTGAATGTGCCTTATGATGTAAAGATACAATTTATTCTCGAACTTTGATTTCATTTTCTATATTAACTGATAAGTTTATTTTATTTTTGAAGCTCAGAAGCCAGTTTATTTAGTACCATACATTTGCACATTTTCTGCATCTAGTGGGAAGTATAGCCCTGTTTTAAAGCTGCCAATGCAAACCGTGAATTTGAAAAAACTGATTTATTCTGCACTTCTTTGTATTAGTGTATATACTCCTCAAAGATTTCTCTCATTCTCTCCCGTCAGAACCTATTACTATCTGCTCACGAGCTGGTGTCTCTTAAACAGTATCAATCAAGTGCTCTTGTTTCCTTTCGCTTGCATCGACAAAAAATTTATGAAAATGTGATTTGTTTTATTTTACACATGATACAACACAGCCTAGGACACCCTTTGAATGAAATGAGATCACCCGCTGTTCAACCACTGGACCCAATATGGACAAACATTCCCAACCAGCTGTGTACTTGCACCATCTCAAGCTTTTTCCTTTTGGCCTGACCCTGCATTTTTTCTTATGGGCATTTTTTTTCTCCTGGCCAGACATCATGAGTAGGGAGAAAAGGCTGGCATGAGCTTGACCTGGCTGGTTTTATTAGAAGTGCCCAGACATCTAGTGGCATTCCTACATACAGAAAGCAGTGCCACACTGAATACACAGCAACATTACTTGTTTTGCATTCATTTCTACGATGATGTCTAACTTCTGACCCTGGGCAACCACAGTCTCACTTAATAAAGGCAGGAGTTTCTACATTGACTGAAATATAGAGGGAAGCTTTAAATTAATCCCTTGCTTTAGTGAAAATCAAGAAGGCCATTGTATATTTGGCAAGGGATAAAACACCCAGATCTGGTGGATTACCAGTGGAATTTTAAATGTGGCAAGAGATGCATGCTTTCCAGTTTCTTGTTTTGTACTGTCGAAAGAATGTGCTCACATGCCAACACAAAGTCTTAAAATGTTTATTAATTAAAGGAAAAACACAATTTGTGAATCACAGAAATGGGTGACAAGAGGATCTCCCAGCATATATGAACTTGGAATGCTACATACACAAATACCCAAGCTAACATAATACATTTGCATACACAGGGATCCAATGGAGGTCACAAAAAGGAAAGAAAGGGAGGCATGACAGATGTAGAGGCAAAACTCCAGATAGTACACATACAAACTTTGAAACGATTCAAAAATGTACACTTTCAGAGCTGAGCAGGCTACTTGAGAATTTCTTGCTTACATTGTCAGACATGCAGTTTGGACTGACATTTTGGGCAGTATATCAGACTGGCACTGTCATATGGGCCAGTTTAAATGGGCCACTATGTTATACTTTTCTTGGTCCCATGGGTTGTGATAGGACAAAAAACAGCCCACACACTGGCACCTTGAAGGTAGCCTGTCGGGAAGTGCCAGACTGCCATACTGCCCAAAATGCCAGTCTAACACAACATACATAAAAGTAAGACTTAGCACAATGAAAGATGTCACAACTTGAATGCACTGCTTTCACAGGCAGCAAGAATATAGCTGCCACCAACACAGTCATGCTAAGTTACACGAGGCAATTTTTTAAATTCCAAAATCCCTTCTCTTTTGCATTCTTCTAGTGTAATCTTCCAACCACATAAATCATTCATAAGTCTGCCTCCTGCATGAGACATATCATCATCATTAGGAGATTTCAGCAACAGATAGTCATGTTTGTCATTGCCTCAGCATTGATGATGGGTAAAGTGAGAGGAAAGCAAGGGAAGGCTCTTTATTTCCAGTACAGTGATTGCAGACCACATGCAAGCTGACAAATACATAGAGCAAGATGGGCAAATTGAAACGTTTAAATCTCTCCCTAGTATCTTCATTCACAACACCCTAAAATGCTCTTTACTCAAGACCACATAGTCCATCCTTCAAGTCCCAAACCATTGTTAATCCTTTGTAATTTCTTAATACTATTGCAGGTGTGATCAATCTGAGTATGCATACTCAATGCATCATCTGGAATGAAGGAAAAACCTTCAGATCCCAGAAAGGCACAGACTCCATTCTTGACATCCAAGACAAATTCAAGTCATTCTGTCTTGTAAGAGGACAGTTCTTTGAGCTTCTAATTTATTAGAAATTAACCCCGATGCTCTTACAATGAAATTTACAAACTCCTCTAAAACCTTAGGTACAGTGTGTACTTCACGGATCCTGTACATGGGGAAATTACATCAAAGAGGCAGGCTTTTCGGATATTTCCCTGGGCTGGCTTCTCCAGTGTGGGGACTTTGGAAGAGCTTGCTGTGTGGTTGGGTTAATTGTAAGCAGGATAACCCGATCCAGGCTAGGCATGGGATAACCAGGTATGCACCTGATTACAGAAACAAAATAGATGCCAGGTTCTTCATGGGAGCGGCTGTAGGAATAATAAGGATGAATTCAGAGTTGTGGCGGGCAATAAGGGAGAAATCATTTTCCACACCACACAAAACGCTCCATTTACTTGTTTCCGTTTATTTAATGTCAGCATGGTGAACAGCAGAAGGGATAATGTATTGTTCAGGGATTAAAAAACCTCTAGCCGATAGGGCAAAGGAACACGGACCATTGTAACAGTTTCGGTAGTGCCCATGGAGTACACATGAAGATTGTTCTTTGTCATCAAAAGGAACGGGGGCCTTAGGGATGCTCCCTCTGTCATCCATGGACAAGTGAGCAGAGAAGAAGAGAGTTTTTGACTTTGTCTGTTCTGCTCAAAGAAGTGTTAATAAGTGTTCACACTGTACAGATCTTGTTGGTCCCAAAGGTGGGCAGTTGGCAGGGTGTAGTTGGTCTCTTGGTGCTCACCACCTGGCCCTACAGAGCAGACCCACTCAATAAGCCAAATAGCAAGACCTGCAGTAGACAAGACCGGCCAGACCCATCTGGGAATCAAGTAGCTGAAGAGGCTTCGCCTACCTTGGCCATAGGTGGTACTGGTGGGTAAGAGCAGGAGCTGCATCCTGTTGAGAACAAGGTTCAAGGAAGTCGGCAGCCGGTGTTCCTCTGTGCACTTTTGAAGAATGACTGTTCACTTGTTCAGGTACAGGATGGATAGAAGACTTCTGGCTCACGGACACACAAACGGCTGCAGGGCTGGAGTCTTTTGATTTGGTGGCCCTCTTGCAGGTACCTGCATGACCCAGGCTGGTATTTTGAAGCACTTTACGGCAGTCTCGTGGTGAGCAGGACTTGAAAGGGATGATGCCATTAAGACCAGAAGGCTGATTTCCATTTATGGATTTGCACACTTTCCCAGTTTTCTTGCTGCAGTTCGTGACAGAGGTCTGTAAGGCAACCAAGATAAGACAGCACTGACCTGGGAATTAAAGCTATGGAGGCAGTGAATATGTTATTTGCAGTCCTGAAGAGTTATGACATTGTTTAAGTGCAAGTCGAGCAAATCTGGAGACACTGTGGGATGGGACGGGAGCAGCATAGGACAATCCATGACTATCTTGTGAGGGCTCAGCTTAATCTTTTGAGAAGAGATGGCTCTGATTGGCCAGAGTGCCAAGTGTAGTGCACTTGGCCACTTAAGAGCAGTCTCAGACAGATTTTCTGCTACCTTGTTTTTCAAGGTGGAGTTCACATGTTCTACTTTCCCAGAGGGCTCAGGAAGTGTTGCTTGATACCCAAGACCTTAAATACTACCTGAACTACAGATAACACATATACATTGTATATTGCATGACACAACGTTGGAGCCATTCCCCATTTCTAGCTGAAATGGGATTCTGAATATAAGAATGAAATCTCTAATAAGTGCAACAGCATCTTCTTTAGTGCAAAGGTACGCTTCACTCGAGCCTGAAAACATGCAAAATATCACTAAAACATAAAAATGAACAGCACTCAGCATGTGAAGTCCATCTATATACTGACAAAGGTGCCCTATGGTGGTGGATGGGCAGCAGGGGTGATTTTAATCCCTTTCCCAATATTGTGAACTTGACTCCTGGCACGCGTGGCACAGGAATGACAATATTGCTGGCTAACATAAGGAAAGAATAGAGCAAATGCCATCTTTGTAGACATGAGCAATACCGTGGTATAGTCTGGTACGTTAGGGAAGGAGAAGGTTCCTAGCAAGCACTCTCCCTTTGCTAGCCCTACAAACTCCATCTGGGTCTCCTTTACAGTTATGTTTCACCCAAGCCGATTTCTCAGCCTCCCGAGCACAATCCTGCAATTCAGACAAATCTTTTAAGATACTTGACGTTCAATAATTGTACAATGTTGCTTCAGAATTGGAGGACTCAGCAGTCTTTTTAGAGATTTGATCAACGATTGCATTTCACCCAAAACACTTCATGTTGGGAAGTGTGATGTACAGCACATTTAACAATGACATGTTTAAGAGGCAACCAAAGAGCATCAAGTAAACATTTGCCGGAAGCACCATTTTTGATTGGGGGGATACAACTGAGCTGAGGAATACATGTTGCATCCAGAGGAGCCCAAAATCATGGGCTTCTCAGAAGGAATATATTGAATCAGTGACTATAGAAACTGTTTTCAGGCTGCGAGTCTACACGCACGTGCAAGGATAAACAATTCAGCAACTTGAGCAGAGCATAATTGAGGTAAACGTTTCACAAATTCACACAAGGTAAATATGGCATAAAAGGCTGCCAATGAGCCACACCCGTTTACAAGATCACAACTATGTATTGGTGCATCGGAGAGATCAATACAGAGCTTATTCAGGTGGGCACTGACAGTTAAAAAATTCATGTGATTTGCCATTTTGGGCCATGGGTAGTAAAGACAAGAGTAATGTGAAAGGTGGATAGTAAAAGTAAACTGTGGTGATAAGCTGACCATGAAAAAATGTTGGGTTTTAGTGGAGAGCAGAAGAGCAGTTACAGCTTGGGGCACAGCCATCATAAGGGTAGGATGAAGCACAGTTTTTGTGGAAGCCTATACAAGATGGGCAGTAGGCACAGTATATTGTAAGCAAGACGGGAGCCCTGCAGCAACTGCATCAAGAGTGGAATTATAGTATTCTGCAGGTTTCTATTGATCTCCATTACTTTTTACAATTATCCCTGATGCCAACCAATCTTTTTAATGAGAGTACAAAGTGAATAGTTTGGTTTAATTTAGCAATTCTAGTGCGAGGTCGGAGGAGAGAGATAGTTTTGAATTAAAAAAAGCTTTTCCTCCCTCCTTAGGCCAATGCTAGGGTTCAAGCAGGGGTTAAGGACAGCTTCATTGAGGTCCATGGACAGGTGTCTCTCCCAGCCGGGATGTTGTGAACGAAACAGTGAACATGGGGAAGACAGAAATATAATTTTTCTTTTGAAGCCTTTTGACCCTTTCTATTTAATCTCAGTTTCAGACAGCTTTCTTGTGATTTACAGCTGGACCACAACAATCTCACCTCAATCCCAGACTCCTGGCTAAGCCTGGTTGCACTGACTTCTGATGCCTTGAGAATGTGGTGAGGGAGCCTTGTCGGCTTTCTTTCACCTGATTTCCAATTCACCTTTACTGATTGACTCTCTTCCTTCTTTATCCCCTCCACACCATGCCTTTGTGGTTTTCCTTGTCTAGATTCTTCTGTGATGATTTCCTAACTGACATCTCCACTTTAAATTGCTGACTTCCTCGCCAACGTCCACTGTTTTCGCGCTTCTCCATTCTCATGTTGCCGATGCCCTTTAAGTGACCGAATTTCCACACTATTTAGCTTTCTTTTTTCCTATGTTCTCTTGCAGTCTCAGTATACCAGGAACTCATCATCCATGCTTCTTCCCTGTTCACATGTCCTTAGTTGGTGATATATGGTAGTGTCTTGTGATATTGGTGGCATGTTGCCATTTTTCAGGTTATCTGTATGAGTGCAAAATAAGCAGTCTGCCTGTGTGAGTTCAGGATGAAAGATGCTTCCCTGTGAGGGCAGGGTGCGTGGAGTGCAGGTGTGACTGTATTTGTGTGCCTATTTGAGTTTTTGGTTAGAGCTGGGCCAGAGTGAGTGGAGGGAGAGGGCTGTGTCTCTGTATGTGTAAAGATTGTGTTTGTGTGAGTACAAGATGTTATGGTCTGGTAGGGTGTGATGGGAGGTGTAGATGAGTAGGCCCAGGTGCTAATTCACCCCCTCTCCACCAAATAAGAGAAGTGGGTTGAGTAGCCTGGACTAGAATGGAATCAAATCTACAAGCTCTCCTGAGGAGGAAAGGGGACCAGGATTAGAAGAGAAACAACCTGGAGGTTGGAGGGTAATTCCTCAGAGTTCAGTATTGCACTTCTCTCTCTCTTTCTTAGAGTGAAGAACAGAGGTGTTGACACACAGCCAGATGGACAGCATGACTGTATATAATAATGCTCACACATAGTTTGACTATGAAAATAAGTGTATATGTATAACCGTGAACAGGCCCCAGTCTCCATATTGCTCACCCGATGCGCCAATACATGGCACTGTTAATTAACCCAGAAAGTATCTGGAGACCTTCTCTGACCTACGGAGCACCTGGAGACACTGTCTGTGACACCGGTTCCCAATTAAGTACAGGTGTAGAAGGACAAAAACTGACAGAGAAGCTTTCTTCATAGATGATGCAGGTAACAGGAGCAAGAGAAAATAAAATAGTGGCACAGGGAGCACAAACACGATGAGTGAACTAAGTAGTTGCGAGGTAGTGTGTTTAAGCCATTCAATTTCTTAAATTGTCCTGGATGGAGTGCTTCCATGGTTCTGATTGGACTTTCTTTCATCTCTGACTGACCTGGAAGACTCATCCCTGTTTTCAGACACAGCTGTCCAGTGTCCACAGTCTCCAGGTCTCTGATCTTGATCTGTTCTTGTGTATCGATTGTGTTCTTATTTCTTGTTTGGTCTTATATTTCATGTTACCTCCCAACACTTGTTGAGCCATGACAAACAGTGTACCTCTTTGAGTGCAGGGTCAGCACTATGCCTCTGTGTGTGCAGGGTGAATGTTATGCCGATCTAATTCTAGGTGAGGGGTGTGACTGTCCGAGTGGATGGTTTAGGATGTGACTATGTATGGACAAATGAGCAAGTTCTCAGTGTGAGTGCAAAGTGAGCAGCTTGTCTGTGTGCGTGCAGGATGAGTGTTGTGCTTGTGTGAGGGACGTAGGAGGGGTGTGTTCATGTGAGTGTATGATGTGAGGGTTGACCACGTGTGCACAAGGTTATTGGTAGGGCTACATTAATGAAGTTGGACGGGTGTGCCTGTTTGAATACAGGCTGAGCAGTGTGACCATGTGAGTGCTGGAGTGCATCTGCATGGGTACTGGTTGAGTGTTGTGTCTTTATAAGCGCAGGGGGTGTGGTGTGCTTGTGCTAATACTGGGGTGCATCTGTATGAGTGGGGATTCAGTGTTGTGCCAATGTGAGTGCAGGATAAGCAGTGTGTTAGTGTGGCTTTGTGAGTGCTGTGAGAGGGATGGGTTTCAATAAGTGCAGAATAAGAGGTATGCCCATGTGAGTACAGGGTGATTGGTGTTCGCACATAAGTGCTGAGTGAGGGGTGTGCGTGGGTGAGTCCAGAGGAAGGAGTGCACCTGTGTGAGTGCTGGTGTGCATCTGGATTAGTGCAGGTGTGCCCATGTGAGTGAAGGATGACTGGGTTGCCTGTGGGGGTTGTGGGTGTGTCTGAGTGTGTGCTGTGCCTATTTGAGAGCAGAGTGAGTGCTGTGCCAATGTGAGCACAGTATGAGAGTTCTGCCAACAGAAGTGTGGGAAGTGCGTTGTACCAATGTGAGTGCAGGGCCTGTTGGGTGCCTGTGTGAATGTAGAGATGTCTGTGTGTGCGTGCAAGGCGAGAGTTGTACCTATGTGTGTAAAGGGTTAGTGGTGTGCTTGTGTGAGTTCAGCAGGAAGAGTGTGTTTGTATGAGTGCATGATAGGTGGTGAGTCCATTTGAGTGCAGAAAACGTGTCAGTATAAGTGCAGAGTATGTGGCAAGCCTATGAGTGCAGGCTGGATGCCATGCCTGGGTTAATGTACTGGAGCGGCATGCCGTTGTGATTGCATGTTGAGTGGTGTCCCTGTGTGAAAGCAGGATGATGGTGTGCCTGTGTCAGTGCAAGGGGAGAGGTGTCTCTATGTGAGTGCAGTGTGCATCACATCAAAGCCAGACCTACCGGCATTGCTAATGCTAGTTCTTTATTCCGTTCACCACTTCTAATTGTACCGCTGCCTCTCATCTTCAACACTAGGAACAATCTAGTGTCACCATTATAGCTATGGCCTAATTTGCAAAGATTCTGCAATGAGTGTTATTGACGTAGGGTCTGATTTGAAATTCAAAGTACGTGTTTTTCCATCTGCTGCATTACAAATGTAGTATAACCGATGGCACTTTTAATACAGCAAACAGAATATCTGTCACATTTGTGATGGAGTAACCTATCTGCTGAACTCTAAATCAGGTCCTTACCCTTGTAGGACTCCTGCCTAGCTTTTGTATACCAGCAGTAAGCCACGCTATTCGTGGGCTACTCCTGACTAACACGTAGAATTAAGGAGTAAGCCAGCAATACTATAAGAGTAGGTGACAGGAAAATCGTTGTGAATCAGGCTCATAGAAGGCCTCATTGCTGGGTTGAATGTGCAGTTGTCTGAGAGAGTGCCAGGTGAGGGGCTGTGAGTGCCTTTTGCATTAACTGATTTATAGAGTGTAACTAGGCGGTAAACGGGAAAGTCATCCAATAGGAATCTATTTAATCTTCAATGAATTTGGTCTTTCTGTTCCCTGCTTATACAACTCTATTACATATTCTACTTGAATGCTTAGCTAATTGTCTGCCAGAATTACATGCTTCCAATGTAAACATCTTCAAATTGCAGTTAAGAAATGTATTTTAGCTACACAAAATAACCACAATAGCTTTTATAAAACACCTAGATTTGACAGACAAAGACTGTAATGGATACACTGAAATCTTTGAAAGCATTGATATATTTTCCGATCATTTCAGGGAAATTATACTGGAAGATTAAAAAATGATTCTCAATTTATACATATTTGGTTTAAAAAGAGTACTTTTTTATGCAAAAGCCCTGGCTCTTGACACTAAAACTAAGAAATACCACGCTTATGCAGGCATACAGTACATCCATGATTTGTATAGCATTCATAATTAAGGATCCCAGTTATTTGTTTTTTACTGATTTTCGCCGATAAATACAGACAGAAAACAATGTGTTTTCTCTCTGTATTTATTTTTAAAAGCGGAAAATACAGAATACAGAAAATTATGCTTCTCATGAGTGACTCACCATGCTGTCCTTCATGAATACAGCCAACAGCTGAACAGACAGACAGCACGGGGAATTAAAAAACAGGATGAGATTTTCTTAAATACAGGCATATGTTAACCTAAATGTGTATACAGTATTAAAATGTACATGTGGATGCTTTTGGGCTGCTTAATTTGCTCAAATGCAACAGGCATCAAAGTATGAGTGCATGTACATCAGTTAACTAAACACATAAATATGAAACTATACCATTTTACAAGTCCATTTATTCTAAAAACAAAATAAATGAATATGGATAAACACTGATAATATGGCCAAAAATTAAATATGGATAGATACAAACAGAAATGTCAAAAACATAAATAATAAAAAACAAGAGCACTAGTCATAATGTTTTGAGATTGAGAAAACTTGAAATCTGACCTTTGTAGTTTTTCAGACTTCTGCTCAACAGGCCTCACTCTCCAACTGTTGTATGTACATAAAAAGGATAATTTGCAGTTGAAGGATTAGTGCAAATGTGGAGGTACCAGTTTATTTGTATTAATCTTTTTCCATGTGGAAAACATGTTTCCATGTGGAGAAATCCACAAGCCCACACCCTCAAAAATAGGGGGTTGTTTTATGCAGTATCACACACTAACAGCCCCACTTATACCTACTTTTTATGAAGTGTATGTTTATGTAACGAGTTAATGTTGGAAACGCATTGCTAATGTCAGTGAAAATTATTACTTTGTTAGCTCCCAACATTTGGAAGTGGCGCTCTCTAACACTACCTTAAACAATCATTTGTAATGCAATAGCACTCACATTTGCTTGAGTTAGAGCTATTGGCGCTGTAAATGCATAACTGGACTTTTCTCGCCACATAAATTGGTCAACCCTGCTGCATAATGTGGTCCTCTCTGCTACATAATTATAGTGGCCCTGTGTATAACTAATGCACTTCAATTTACTTTCCTCGTCTATCTGCAGCAAAAAATAAAAATATTGCTATTATTTGTGATATATTTTTATATTATTATTTTGGGGTCCCCCCCCCAAACTTAGTGTGGGGACCCATAGATGACTTCGACAGAAAGAGCACATTGTTTGGTGAGTTATGGGCAAAAATGTTTTGTAAAAGAATGCCCCGTAAAGCATTATGGGGCGAGTGTCTAGAGTGCAATGAATATAATAGTATCGGCTCTACTGCTGTGCCGGGAGAGCCACTTTGAGGATTTTTGTGTTTTTTTCTGTTTTAAATGCTCCAGTTTGTATATTCTTCCACTGCTAAACTTATTAAGTGGTACTCATGTAAAGTACTCCTCAGATCGAAGTCGCTCTACATGAAACTTCACTTAGTAATGTAAAGCGCTCCTCTAGTTGAGTTCACGCTATATGAAACTTTATGTACTCATGTAAAGGGCTTCTCCAATTGAGTTTGCGCTATATATGAACCTGTTTAAAAAAAGTATTAAATAAGTAAAAAAGAACCGTCCTCCAGCTTGCAGTCTTTGTGCACACAAAGAAACAGTGGCATGCCTAAAAAAAGGAAGAGGAAGAAGCAACCTGCGGCCAGTCAGCGCGAAGTGGCGAGGCAAAAGAAGAAAGTAGTATGCCACACTAAGGCATATGGCCGATTGTATAATAATCCATGTAACTGTGTCAGTCTTCAAGGCGGTAACAAAGCAGCCTTGTTGGAAAATGGATTATTGGTAAGGGCAGGTAAGTACCTACACTAAGCAATAGGCCACTAATCTCCACTTAGGTCCAGTTAGGTCTCAATAAATTAAACCCAGCTCAACCCTTGGTAGCTTGGCTTCGAATGACAAGGCTTATCTTAGCAGACAAATGTGTAAAGCATTTAAAAATCACAAAACAGTAAATAAGTAAAACACAAAACGCAATAAAAATCCAACACCAATTTATAGAGATAGATTATGTTTTTATCTTTAAAATGACACCAATATGTTAAAATTGGAAAAGGGGAACCGGAGCTATGCATTTCTAAAGAATTTATGCTTTCTAGCGTATAGAAGCAACTAGCATGCAATGGGTTAAAAAAAAAGGTCACATTGGAAAGGAACAGATTGCCATGAGGTGACACTTTTACACTTACTTTCAGAAGTGTTTCTTGATTCAGGAAAGTGGTCCACAGCACCAGCCAAGAGTTCAGAGGCTCTGGTTTCCTTCTTGGGGTAACTCCCACAGTGCACCTCTTCAACTTATGGAGTTGCTCCAAACTTCTGGATCTTCTTCCAGAGGTCCTTTGTGGGGCTTTGAAATGTCCACAACTTGATCCAAGGTTCCAGAAGCTCTGAGTTGCCCCTCTGGAGTTGGGACTACAATTCCCAGAATGCACCTGGTCAGAATCCTCAAGTGGCCACTGGATGCTGGTCAGCTGGGCTCTGCTTGCAGGACTTGATGCAGGGAACTCTGGGCAGCTCCTGTGTACCTGTAGCAAACAGGGAGTCCCTTCTTGAAGCAGTAGAAGACAGGCAGAGTCCTTTTAGTGGTGATGCCCAAGTGTGCAGTTGGTGCAGATCTTCAGAGTGCAGTGTCCAGGTGCAGTTCAGGGGTCCAGCGGGGTGGTCCTTCATCTTCTGAAGTTCTTCCTTGTTGGGATCTGATAGGGAACTGAGGTGTGGGTGCAGGTCTGCCAGTTTTATCCTTGCCCCTGGGTGAAAAACAAGGGGGGTCCTGGTTCTCCAATCAGATGCAGGGTCCTTCTCCCTGTGGTGACCGCTTCCTGGGAAGTGTGACAAAAATCAATCCCAGGTAGCAACATTCCTCAAAAATCCATCATGGCTGAAACTGATTTTGAAGGTTACATCTGGCTGAGCCCATCCACTAGTGTGGCTAAAAATCTTAAACACTCCCTTCTCCTGCCCCCTCCTAATCTAATCAGGGGGTACCAAATTGTTTGGGTTTGCAGGATGTGAGGGAGGTGCTGGGTTGCTCCAAATGCCCTTCCCTGCCTTTGAAGACCAGTTTGGCAGGTCTCCCCTCTTCCTGCTTCTCCATCTGCTGGGGGAAGTTCTCCTCCCCCAGGCATGTCTCTTTGTGTTCAGCCCAGGCTTCGTCACACCTCATCAAGGCAGCTTGGCCAGGCTGCCAGAGGCTGGCCAATCAGAGCAGAGCACTACAGAGCTGAAGTTGGCAACTTTTTAGGTAGAGTTTAAAACTCTTTACCTGAAAACTTTATAATAAATCCAGCAATTGTAAGTTGTGGGATTTATTATAACAATTAATTTGATACCAAACTTGAGGTATCTGACACTTAAAGGGACTTTATAAATTAAAATAAAGTCTCCCCATTCTAGCCTATGGAGGCCATTCACTACAATGAGGGAAAAACGAATTAGGCTGTTTTACCTCCCCAGGGCTTATAAAACTATTATTGTAAGGTCCCTGCTTATATTTAAATGGCACCCAACCCTAGTGGCACATAGGGCACACCTTAGAGGTGACTTATATGTACAAATAAGGTAGCTTAAGTCTTTGGAAGTACTTCTAATTCCAAAGTCAAATTTGCATATAACTTTAATTTAAAACCACTCATCAAGGCAGGCCTCCCTTTAAAATGACACTGGGTGCACTATCTGTGCTGGGGTCACTAAACCTACATGCCCTACCATATACTACGGACGTATCGGTAGGTTGACATAGCCAATTATAATTAGCCTAATTTGCATACTTATTTTATACAGAGCACAGACTCTGGGACTGGTTATCAGCACCCAGGGCACCATCAGAGTCAGGAAAACACCAGCAAAAAGTGAAAAATGGGGGCAAAATGTTAGGGGACCTCTGCAATCAGCCCTGTTTTCTCACGAGCCTCTAGGCAGGACAAACCTAAAGCGTTTACCTACAAAATCAAGGGAATTTTGAAAGGCAGGCCAAGGAATGAATGAAAGTGATGGGCGTGAAATGGACGTGTTGCAAACCAGCAGATGTCGATTACAACATGTTGAGAGATAGCACGCTGCCTAGGCTCCACCTAAAAAAGTTGCACAGTGAGGCTTTAAGAAACCTTCTGCACACATAGCATCAAAAATATATAAGTTGCTAAACTACTGTGATATCATCATTAAGTCAGGGTTTGGCGGGTTGTTACATTGCAGGGACAGTGATGCCACGTTACTAATATGGGATACCCAGTGCTGGAAGCATTACATTCTGACACTTGACCTGAAATTCTCAGAAAGAGATTAAGGCACAAGCGCAATTTTAACAGTCTAATTCGTAAGTTTATTTCAGTTAATTAAGACCACTTCGTTTTTCACAATCAATGAAATATATAAAACTAGATACATTAGAGAACTTTTCTTGGAGGTAAAGTGCCCTGTGCAAGGTATATGTGATTATTTAAACACAAATTAATTAATAAACAGTATGAAATGCAGCGTTCTAACAGCAGTGCCTGGAACACATCAGATTGATATTCAAGCCATTACCCCAGAGGGAAGTTAACATTTTAAAAGAGCTTGACCAAGAGTCTAAAATGCTAGCATTCAGACTCTGGTTATTCTTTAATTATAAAGACATTTCCCCCTTTAAAGTGAATTGATCTAACTGTCAGTTCTTGTTGCAGAGAATGGTGTCAGAGAAAGTGGAAGATGTATAAAAGGCCCTCTATTGTTACTTAATCCTGAAGAGATTGTAACTTAATTTCCCTTGTGTGAGGATTGCAACACTTCAGCCAAGGTTGATGATAGATCCTCCTGATGGAGATTTTTCTGCACCACCCCAAAGGGGAAGTGTAACATCCGCGTTCAGAGCCATTTATGTGTCGAGCCACTGTGCGAAAACCGTCTCATCAGCTCGCAGCACTTCGGGACTGATAGAGACCATAATAAGAATGAAAGGAAGGGACGGACCCAGGAGAGCCCTAGGAGTGGCTATGTTGTGCCCATGAACACTTCCAGTTGTTAATGGTGTGTAGTGTTGTGGGGAAGCAGTAACCCAGACTGACAACTACCATTAAAGATGGGGAGGGAGAAGGAAGATTCTTCTTTCCTGGCCATTGGTGTGTGCTAAGATACAGGTGACCGCCCGGCGGGCTCAGGGGAGGAGCTAGAAGGGAAGACAAGAAGAGCTGCATTCAGCATGCAGTTTAGTTCAGTGGTGATGCTGACAGCTTTAGGAGTTTCAAGAGAAATTTTCAAGAGAAAAGCTCACCCCATTGTCTTGGATTACGACACTCGCCTGTGTGCCTTCCTTCGACATGCCTGTGCTGGCGGCTCCCCTGGAACCTGTGGTGCCGTGGTGTCCGTGGGCACATCGGGCTCCCTCTGCGGCTGTTGGTCAGCCATCCTGAGGTTGTAGAACAAGATGTGAGTGGTGATGTGCTCCTGCATGGGCAGCTGTGGGACGAGACTCTCCACCCGCTAAGTAGTGGGTTGAGGAAGCAAAAGAAAGGGCAGCGGGTTGAGCTCCACGCAGAGCGCGCCAGCCAGCTTTTCCTTCACATCCCACCCAGAGTCTGGAGCCGACTGCCACAATTCTCGTGAGAGCCTGAGAAGCGCTTCAGCCAAAATACACAAAAAATACGCACGCAGTCTCCTTCTCGAGTGATATGCTGTATACCTCTGATGCGAAACCACAATTGTGGTCACAAGGCATTCATCAGTTAACAAGATCTACCATCGGGTGGTAACAGATTTTCCAAATGTAAGATGTGTTTCGGAAGCAGCTTCTTCTACTTTGTGATTCATGGCTGCTGGCATTAGGTGTAGCAGAGATGATCCGGATGATCAATATGTGTGTCCCCCAACACACTTTTCCATTCACCATTTGCACCACTTTTTATTTCGAAAAAAGTCAGCATGCAGGAAATACAAATGCAGAATAGTGGTCTGCAGCCATTCACAAGGAGTCACAAAAACGCTACTGCCTCATAAAAATTAATGAGGTAGGACTTTCTGCAACTGCCAGTGAATTACTATTTTGCAATGTCTCTGATAAGTACGTGAGTGGCATCGCAAAATAAAGGTGGAGGTGTGCATAGAACACCAAGTGGCTGGTGACTCCACCTTTCTACAGCAGGCCCCATGGTTTTCAACCCGAACTTATCATAAAACAATCTGCATCAGTATCTGTCCTTTGGAGACACTAATACAGTCATGTGCACAAAGGGTTTTGTGAGTCAGGCCGTATGTGAATCGAGTGCCCCTCCATTGCACAATTAAGTGGAAGTGTTTTCTTTTCTTCGTTGGTGTAAGCAACCTAGTTGTGTTAACGTTGTGATATTGCCTTCTTGTAGGCGACATCTAAACCTGTCCAGATGATGTTCCAGAGAGAGAAATTTCACATATTGTACATCGAAGAACTGATGACCACGGTCCTCGAGCTGCCCTATGTAGATAACGACCTAAGCATGATCATACTGCTCCCAGACGACATCAATGATGACTCCACCGGACTGGAACAGGTAACAGCAGAATCTTATGGTATTTCAACTTAGTAACACAACCTCATGCTGTCTGATACCAGAGACTTTAGCACAATATAACTGGAAGAACACTTGTCTCTTCTGAAGATTGAAAGCATAACCTAAGAATCTACTTCTTCTTTTTGTTTGTCTGGAGCTTCTGGCTGCCTAGGCATTTTTCAAGTCCTGGTATGTCAAAAACATGGAGAAACCGCTGTTATAAATGCCAAGATACCCACTAATAAGCAGTTATCCATGTTTAACTAGATTATTTCAAAGAAAATTCTATTGACTGCTTCCATTACACTTTGCCAGATTCCCATCCCATCTACACTTAAACAGAGGAATCTACGTAGTCCTCTTTGGCACTCACAGATGTGATGGCTATCATAATATCTCTGTGTGTCCCAAAACCTTGCATGAAGTGTGCAGAGTGCAAAACCTAACATGATTCTGACATATGTTTAGGCATAAGGCACTTTTATATCAAAGGAAGGGGACACAAACCAGATGGCAAAATAGAAAATATTCATATGAACCAATTGAATACCACATTATTCCCCGAAGGTAATGCTCATTTGCATTTTGCAGGACCTCATGTAAATGAGCTTCTCCTTCAGCACCTGGTGCATTTTGAATCATAGGAATTATACCAGTTGCCCGACAACAGTGGAGACTTTCTAAGTTCCTCATAGAGATGGTATTAAATGTAGATCCAATGGGCGGTGTCTTGAGAAGACCCTGTGGGATTTCCTCCCAGCCTTTCAGGGCACCCTGGCATCCCACAAAAGAAAGTAGTTGTCCACCTCAGTCTTAGAGGGGTGCACACATCTCCTGGTTTAAGATTACGGACCACTATGAAACCGCAAATGCCCCCCCTTGTTCATAGTTGACAAACCATGGAAGCCATGGTTTGTCCAAACAAAAAACGAGGCAGAATACTAACAAACGTATGATAGCCAAAGGCGATTTGCACCATCATCGAGAGTATATATTAAACTTTACAGAAAGCTGCACTCGTCACACTCTGGCTCTGTCTTTTTACTCTTTGCACAATGCTCTGCCCAAAGCATTTTATATGTCAATTCTGGGTAACCTTTTTGCTTTCTGCAGGGCCTGCACAAGGCAGTATAGAGGAAAGCACTTTACTCACACACTACACAGCTAACAATAATGCTCATGGTTGTAGTCTTCCTCGGAGATTTCTTGATTACAGTAAGGACCAATGGATAATGAAATATCTAAAGTAAACAACGGAACATAAGAAAATTACTTATGCAAAGCAACATCACACAATTAAAATATTAAAAACAGTACTTATTAAAACACAGCACAACAAACAACATAACTCATCATCACCATAACAAAACAGCAAATGTACACAAACGTTCTTGTCACACATTACCACCTGATGGTAAAATGTGTGTGCAGCAAGCAATGCCTTAATTTACCACCAAGGAAATTAAATAATGGCAGTCAAACCTGTCTTGTGATCCGCCCCCTTTCTGCATTTGGCTATGAATAACTGCTTGTATCTCCACAGTAGTATCAATGAGAAGAGCAGTGTTGGCCCATCTGCTCTCAGAATGGTCTCACTGTATTTACACATGCACTGTTTTGTTTCCTATCAGCCCAGTCAGATTAAATAGCAGGAAAAAACGATACTGCTACATTCTCCTTTATGTGCATTAGCAGAGGTGAGCCAGGATGCTTTGATTTTGAGGTACTGGAGGTGGGGGGCACTGTGGTATCCTTGTGCGTGCTCCAGTGGACTATACTATTCAACGCAAAACTGATGTGCTGTTGTGTATGAGCAGAGCTTACTAAAAAGGAATTCCTATAATAGCTTGGGTGAGGGTTGTGGATATTACTCATACTCTAGAAATATGGGGGCCTAAAATAAAACTGAACTGCTTTCTCATAGCTGTGTGTAGAGGTCTCAGCAGAAGCAAGGAGAGTGAAAGTCTGCTACACAACAGTGTGGTGCTCTGCCAGAGCTTTGTCTAGAGTTCCCAGTGCTTAAAAGACGGTACATTCATGAGCAGTGGAGTTAACTGATTAGCAAAAGGTCCCTTGCAGTGTAGAGGATGCTCCACTCCTACCACACAGTTAATGGTTCTTGCAACAGGCTGAGTGGGGCAAGACTTGGAAGGCAATACACCATTATGGTCTCACCGTGGACATGCAGTCCATAAACTAAGTGAAGTGGGGAAGTGGTGGATTGCATCACATGGCTTAATTGAAAGGGCTGGGCTGCAATCATTAGGAATTCAGAATTTGTTCTGATGCCCTGCTACTTTCCCAACAAAAACACACACACTGGGCCCCATGTCAAGTTGACACAATTTAGTCAGAATCATTTTTCAGCTGGGATCTTTCAGCCCATACTTCCAATGTAAAAAGGGAAACCCTAAGACCCAGACAGCAGTATCCTGTGGCTAAAAAAACAGAACAGGTTAAAGGTGTCAGACATTACATGGAACAACATAAACACAACTCCGCAAATCTGCTGAAGATTATTCATGGGCTCACATGTACAAAGCCATTTAGCATTTCTTAAGGGAACAAATTGCTATTTCGGCCCGTTAAGAAATGCTAAATAGGCTTTCCATATGTACAAAGGGCTAGATGGCCTCGCAATTGCGTTTCTACCCCGTAGCGATTGCATTTTGTGATTACCAAAATAAGAAATCGCTAATAGGGATTTTCAATTTGTTATTTCCTAAGCACATGTACAAGGCATTTCCTAAATGCAAAATGGGCATTTATTAAATACTATAACCATCAAATCCAATTCAAAGGTAACCATGTCCAAATTCCAAAAAGGTACAAAAATGCACTTTTTGCAGCGCTTTTAAGCACTCCCTAGTCCTGAGGGCATATGAGCGCTTTACAACAACATCACTTTTTACAACTTACATTTAAGGAGGGTCTTAGTCCCATAGGTAGGGAATGTTTTGCATTCCCTAAATTGCGATTTCCTAATAGGAATCACTACTACATTACATTTTGCGTTTTCTAAATAGTGATTTCCTAAAGATTTGCTATTTAGGAAATGCAAAATGGAACTTTTGTACATATCTGCCACGGCTCCTGTGTTTTATGTATACCTATTGATTTGCTGCACTTACCACATAATCCATCTTCTTCTGCATAATTCAGTCAACCCTGCCACATTAAGTTGGGTTCCCCTGCTGCATAGCTACAGCGGCCCGCACTACACTTCGTCAAGCAGAGCAGTAAAACTAAATAGACAATATCAGCTTTAGGTGCAAAATTGTACATTACAAATAGTGACATTTTTTCGTTTAAAGCATAAACTACTGTCTGCTTTTACGCTTCTACATTCACACAGACATTAGCCCTAGATATGCTCACACTAACATTTCAGTGAAAAGCGTGTATGTACCAAAGACCTTGGTCACATTAGTCCTTTCTGGGTTCACTGACCACAGCTTACAACTGCTGTAGATATGCTGAAAGTTTTATTTTCCTTTAACAGCCCTGTGCAGTCTGTAAATTGTGGCCCTTTTTCACTTCCGTTGATCCATTTGATTTAACATCTCTGCAAACAATGATTTTTAAGACAAAAGCCCAGGTCAGAATTAAAGCATTGCATCCTTGGGGATGGATAGTCATCTGGTAACATGGAAGACACTCTAAGCCCTTTGAGATGTTGACTCTAGTAAAGCACACTGGCAGTCTGTTTTTCGCAAAACCATTTGCTGGTGTTTATAATCTCTTCAAGGGCATGGAGTGTGGCAGGCATAATAAACCATTTGGCTTTTGCCAAGCGGTGCTGCGCCCTTAGTTTCCTTCAGCAATCATTTATTTAGTAGCAGGGACGTGTTTGTCTCACAATTATAACTAAGCATGTTTCATATCATTTTATTTTATTGTTATCTATATAGTGCATTCCTTGCCCCTTGGAAAGCCTAAAGGAAATGTCTATATTGTGGAGCTCTCTCTCTCATCCGCTTCCTGGATGCCCTTTGGGTGCATGATCGAAAGCATGTTGGGTGTAACTTGTTGTATGTGGGATAAGTTGGGTACTGTGCGAGGTGTGAAGGCTGGTTAGAACAGTGGCATGGGTCTTCAGCAGCATTTAATAATGCGAGTTACAGAGAACGTGAGAAATGGACAAAGCAGGGTATTCAGATACTTACTTACCTAATTTTTTAACAATTAAATTGTCGATGAGATCATATATTCTCGAGGTTCTGTCACGTTTTGGGAAAACGCCACAAATAATTGCTTTTCTGGGTGGTTGCTGATCCTTATTTTCTTGGACAGGGTTTGCCATATTTTCCTGTATTTTAAACTGAGAAAGTTTTTTCATACCTTCCACGCAAACTATTTCTTCTGAAAGGAGAGATGATTTGCAGCAGTTGCACTCTCGACCTAACGGTCGTCTTTTTGTGTAGAGTTTGAATATGCATTACATAAAAATCAGTCTAGCGCTGCGGATTGCCCTACGACTCGTGAGAAATTTAATGGATATTTTTCTTGCAGTCGGTGAGCAGTGCAGGGTCTTTGGTGCAGAGGTGATGCCGACACCCCTGTTCAGGCAGACATGTTGCTGGCAGCATCTGGTTTCAATGAAGGTTGCTGATTAGGTGCTTCGGAAGATCGATTGTGAGTCCATTGGCATTGTCTAGCTGTGGCGGCACTTTGGCTGTTGGGGCTTGGATCCCGTTGGATTACCCTAGGAAGGAGAAGATCTAGCATAATGATTAATGCTGTTGAAGTTGCTTACTGCACACCATTGGCTTGTTGTGTGATTGAAAGTTTCTAAATCATCATCAACATCAAGTTCTTTATGTCTTGACAGGACTGAGTTTAGAATGTATGTTTTCCTAATTCTGCAAATAAAAAGGTTTAATTTTGGAGGCAAACAGTTGCAGGTGACTTTAGCTTTCAGTTAACTGGCTGTAGGTATTTGGGAAGCTCATGTGTCCCGAAGACCAATAACCCTTTCAGTTTAAGGATAATCTAGGTTTTATTGGCCACTTGTAACAGGCGTATTGAAAAGAGCTCATAAGCTCAGGGAATTAGGTCAGGTATATGTTGACTAAGTAATGGGCAATCATTGAGGTTTCTAGGACACCTCCCTAGTGCAAGATGTAGCTGATAGGTATAGAGCTAAAGGCACAATGCAGGCTCTATTTATGAGTTAGGAGTGAGTTTATTTTAGTTCTGTGTTCTGTATGGAGATGGTCCACAGTATCAAGAGCTTCTTAGAGGAGTACATACCTCAGTCTCTCCTTGACTGGGTAGTCTATTCTTTGTGTTTGTTATATGCTAATTGAGCACTAGTACACACTATGAAAAGAAAACGCAGTTATTCGCATAGGGCTGGGCATCTTGTAGTTGAGACGAGTTTATCATGCATTCAAAGTGGCTGGGTCTGCAGCTTATGTTTCTCACTCCCTGACCACTTCGGCCGCCATGTCCTCTGAAGGACTTATGCATAAAGGTGCACCTCCTGGAAGCAGAGAGAGCTGACACGGAAGCAGCAATGAGAGCCGCAGCCGAGCCCGAACCGAGCGAGGAGCACCTAGCACTGCCAGCCATCCGTGTCTGCGCTCACCCACGCTCGCCTCTGTGCCCTGCCGTGGTGCCGCAGACAGGCGGGACAGGACAGGGTGCAGAGACGTGGGGAGGTAAGGATGGGGCGCCGAGGGTGTGCGTCAGGCAGCGCAAGAGGAGAGGAGGTGGAGAGGGGGGAGGAGGTCGACGCAGCGGCATGCAATGTAATGTGCGGGAGCAGGAGAAGTGTCTGGGTCAGGGCCAAGCTGGTTGGGCCAGGCTGGGCTGTCTCTGGGGACGCGGGGGTGCTTGAGGCTTGTGGTTGCAGGGCAAGCAGCACCCGGCTAGGTGGAGGCTTCACCCACTGCCTGGCTTGCCGTCCTGCCGCTATCGGCATCAGCATCTCTCTTCCACCCCCCTAACCCCCGGTTCCTACCACCTGGCTTCCCCCTCCCGGTTCTACCCTCCCCTTCCACCCGTCACCGGTTCTCCCGCCCCTCCTCTCAGCGCCTTGCGGTTGGGGCCCTCCCCCCACCTCTGCTATGGGATTTTGCCTCGCACCTTGCCGCCTGCGCCCCCAGGCCCTAGAGACCTCAGCTCCTGAGCACCTGGCCTCGGCGATTCTCCCAAGCCCCCCCCACCCCGATCAGGCCCCTGGTGGCACCGACAAGCAGGCAGGGCCAGGCAGAGGGCAGCAAGGAGCGTTGGTGTTGTCCGAACCCCGCTGTGTGCAGGCATCAGGTAACAGGCAAGTGCGGTGACTGTACCAGTCACCGCAAAGGGTGTGCCCCAGCATCTGTGGAAGCAGCCCTCCTAGGGTGAGTGCGGCATGCGGATGGCCGGTGAGCCCCACTCGCCTAGTCAGTAACATCTGCAGCACCAGCATCGAGATCTCCATACTCTTCAACCTACATCTGACTCTACCTCAGAGGAGCCCAGTGCCCTCACGAGTGACAGTTCAAACAGCCTACCGTCAACTCCTCCACGCCACCATTTCCACTTCCACTACCAAAATCACCACCACAATCACCCCATCAGCGGAAACCCACAGGCTCCATAGGAGGCAAAAAAGGGAAGGAAACCCTATGACCATGTGGTCAGGCAAAACAAGAAAGATGCCCCCTAACAAAATCGCAATGGGAAAAAGGAAGAGGATACCTCAAGCTCCAGATTGTCAACATGAGACACAGAATGCCTCATTCCTCATTGAGATCGAGTCAGAGCCACTCCTGGGAGGACCAGAAGAGGAACCCATCTCCAGACCTCATGTTGGGCACAGTCTGGAACTGAGAAACGGCCTGGAACAATCCAAAAAACGCCGCACCTCCTACTCTCAACCGAAAAGCTACACCAAGTTCTCCTTTTAAAAAAAACTGTAGACCTTTCCTCCTCTCCAATAGCAATGACACACAGGTTACAGTCACCATTAATCCTCACATAAACAGCAGATAGCCTTCCATCAAGAAATGACTCTGCCACAACGGGGGCTTCCTCAAGCCCAACCCCTGCTCAGCTTCCTGCACTTAGCACAATCTTAATGCCTTTGGGGCAATCTGCAAAATTCCTCAGGGCAGAGGTGCATGAGGAGCCCAGACGGACTCCAGTAAATTCATGGTGGACTTCCCCCCAACAGAGTGCGACCCACCAAATTCACCTAGCGCTCTGTGGAATGAAAGCGGTGCAGCCTGACTTTGTCAACAAGGTGGGACAGCTGCCCACAGATGCTCTGGCCACACCTTCAATGGCCCCTGATGGGCTCACCTAGAAAACGCAACAAATGATGGACCTCCGACCCCCCCCCCTTCATTTACTTCAGCAAATATGAAAACGGAGGGTCGGGAGTAGAAACTCTATCCTACCTAAACACTCAAGAGTTGGGAGATATGCTTGTTTCATACTCTCAAGGCTCCCCTTCTGCCACTCGACTCACCTCAGAACCCAGCCAGCAGTCTCTAGATGACGAAGCAAGGAACAAAGAGGCCATTCCACTTCTTAGTCAACTGTCTCCCAATGACGGTGCAAGGACGAGAGCAAGCACAGACACAAGCACCACATCAACAACTGGACAGGACCTTGCCTCAAACCATCTCCATCCGCATATGGATGGAGCCTGGGCTTGCTTGCTTAACACCATTCAGCTCCTAGTTGAAGCACTCCACTATCCACTATCCAGACAAAATGGACATACAGCTAACCTTGCTCAACACCTTGGCAGTATTCATAGCAGGCATTGATGAGAAATTAGGCGACCTCAAATCCATCTTCATGCACTCACAAGCTGCTCATGTGGCCTCATAATAGACAAACTAGCCACACTACCTTTGATGCTAACCAACCTCTGTGCATCTCTAAAGAAAGGAGCCTCCAGCGATCACCCACACTTGCATCCCTCACCTGATCTTTCCACACAAGTCCTGGGAAAGATTCACTTGGATCCACTTGAGACCACAACCATCAGCCTGGGAACAAAAAACGATGAAAGAGCAAACGGCCCCATCCAGGAGACTCCAGCGATAGCAAACTATTACAATCTGACCCCAATAATAACCGTACCCATACCTTTAAGGGATATACTCTCAACTGGCAGTCCTGGGGATGGCAATGCCATGGTGAAACTCAATGCCAAGCAGAGTCGTACTCAGCGGAGGAAAGGCCGCAAAAAGCGATTCGGAGGGAATGGAGTGATCCCAGAAGCAGCCCCCAAACTAACAATACCTGATATCTGGGCCACCAACGAAGCTATGTCTCCCGGGCCCCCTGTCCCATCAACAATCTCTGTGGTCCCATCCTTGAGTTTGGCCACCAAGGAGAAGAACGCTGCCAAAAGCGACTTCCCCTGGTCTGTTGAAGGGGCGGGCATCACCGGAGAACTCCAACCTTCATCTTCCGGAAGTCAGGGACAATCTACACAAGTAACTTCCCCCAATCCTTCCCCGGCCCAGCTAACGGCCCCTCCTCCACAGGTCCTGGGAGCAACTATTATACCTCCTAGCCCCACAAATCATGCACAAGTGGGAAACTCTATACCCAGCAGGTCAAACAATTGCTGGAATCTGGGAGGATACTCCTCCTCCCCAGGGAACTCTCTGCATCCGCTGCAGAAATTCAAAACTCAACCAGAATCCTCAACCACCAACTCACTAATTTTTCATCCTCACTACAAATCTAAGGGATCTGGTGATATCCAGAACATGGGGAATATTCTTCAGCTACTTTCACATATTCCCTCCACAAGTGGCCTCAACTCAACTGATCTCCTAGCAGTAGAATTTCTCCACCCAACTAACACCACTGCTCCTGAATCTACTAAAGCTGCATGGAAGACAAGCCTAATTGCCCAAACAATCCTAGGAGAAAGCACAACCTTCCAACACTGGGGCATCAGTATTACCACGCACTGTGAGGTTGGCTACCCAGCTCCTCTGCTTTCACCGGATCCTGCCTTTGAATCGGGCTCCCAGTGCAGGGAAACACGCTCCGTACTCAGGAGAGCTCGTGGCTGCTCTCCGGTGTTCTCAAGTTCCTCCACGACGGCAAGGGGTGAATCTCAGCCCCAAAAATCCATCACCTCAGCCAACCTCTTTTCAAACAATAATGATTTAAGGTGGTTTTCAAAAACAATCAAGAAGTGCAGTAGGCAAGGGTGACAAACCTCAGACAAAAAGATGGGCTCTATATTGTCAAAGGAGACCCTCCACATGTGCTCATGGAACGTAAATGGCCTTCTCTCCAAAGCTCTGAACTCTGACTTCATTCAGTACATCATAACTTTTGACATTATATTAATGCAGGAAACCTGGCTGGATGAACCATTCCACTTGCAGGGCTATATGTGCTTCATCACCCTAGCAATCAGGAAGGTGAAGTATGGACATCCGAGCTGGTCACTTATGTCTCTTTAGCACTATCAACTAGAGTCACCCCTTTGCACTCCACCTGCTCCTCCGTCAATTTTGTGTCAATTACTGCCACGACGAGTGCACCCACAGCAGAGATAGTTCTCGTAAACACCTCTCTTCACCCCAAACTTAAACTCAGTGACGCTAATAATCTAGTGGCTCTACTCGAGAACTACATAAGCAGCGGTGTCATGGCCGACATCATCATCTCAGGTGACTTCAATTTGTATCTATTAGGATCCTCGACAGATGAAACCACAACTGCCCTTTTAAGCGCTTGGGACCTTCCCATACAAGGGGCCAATAAACACGGCCGTCCTACAAAGATCAGCAGGACTTTGCTCAATGGCTTAGAATTATGACAGCTAAGAGCCCTGAACGTCAGATTTACTGAGGAATCGCCTCTGGCAGCATCATATTTTTCAACCACAGCCTCTACTACTATTGATTACACATTTGTTTCCCTTCTACTATTCAAGCAAGTAGTCTCTTTCCAGCTAGGCAACAGGAGCGAGAGTGATCACTGCCCACAGGAATTATCCATCATCTTGGGGATAACCACAATGGAGAAAACGAATATTGCACACATTACCACTTTCACCACAGACTGTAAATATGTCAAATGTGGGCAATCAAACATTGATCAAGTCATCGAGCAGCAATGGATCTCGCACTAGAAATAGAAACAAATAATGACAGCGAAGTGCAGGAATGGGAACAACTCTCAGCCAGGCTTAGTGGAATTTTTGCGGAAACAAACACTAACAGGGGACTGCCATCTCCTGCAGCCGTAACTCACCTGGCACAAGCCCACAGGACAGCACTACGAGATGCAAAGAGAAAAATCAACTCCAGTATGAGGCGACTCCGTGGCAGCCTGGGCAATCCAGACCTTCTGACAACCCTAAGGCACCACAAACAGGCACTGAAGAAGCTAAAATGGGCAATCAATAGGAGCCACAATGAAGACCAGTGGGCCAGACTACACTCGGATGCAAGGAGTAATAACAGTGCACGCTTCTAGCATACAATATGCAACCTCACACGTCCACATCATGGTGCCATTACATCGCATGTACCAGAAGCCATGTGGGCCAAACATCTTGAAGTCCATTTCAACAGACCGATATCACTTAGCATGGTCCCACAAAGCACGATCTTGCCAGGAAGTCTTCCTCCACAGAGGTCCTCACTAAAGGCTACGGTCACACTACTCACTGACTCGGTCACTAGATAGCCAAGGGCTGGAGAGAAGGCACCCCGGGACCAAATGACCTCCGACCCGCAGTCTTCAAGCACAATAGACGCTTCTGGGAAAAGATTCTCGAACCCATCTACCTGGAAATAGGTCTGACAGGAATGATTCTGCAGTCCTGGAAGGGGTCCATAAACTTTCCCATCTTTAAAACGGGGGACAGGTCGCTCCCTGATAGCTATCGTCTGATTGCCTTAATTGACAACAACGCAAAGTACTTTGCAGGACTGTTATTGGATCATCTGCTTGCATGGTCTACTGAAAAGGGAATAATCCTTACGACTCAAACAGGATTGTCCAAACATACTGGCACACTCACGAACATCATGGCCATTGCCCTTTTAACCGACAAAACTATAACACTGAAATGTTAGCTCAATCTATACTTTGTTGACTTCAAGGCTGCATTTGACCATGAGGACAGGAATCTGTTGTGGAAGAAGCTTGAAACCTGGGGGCTTCCACATCCACTCCTACGCCTGATAAAAGCCCTTCACATGGACACATGGGTCCAGATAAAATTGGGCACAGGCACTCATCTCTCAAGGCGGATCCCTACTACTAAAGGCCTAAAACAGGGCTGCGTATTGGCCCCCACACTGTTTAATCTATATCTAGCAGACTTAGCAAGTGCACTCACAAACTTGCACCCTCCAAAAATTGGGGACCTTGAACTACCATGCCTCATGTACGCCGACGACCTCGTACTGATCAGGCACACGGAAATAGGCCTTTAGAGACTACTAATGGCCACTCAGCACTACTCAGCCACTAATGCCTTGACAGCAAAGTTTGGCAAAACACGCACACTGTCAATTAGATCAAAGGCACTCTTGAGAGCCTGGTATTGGTGTGAGACACGACTTGTTCAAAAAGACAAGTATAAATATCTTGGAGTCGTTATTGGCAAATCGGGGAACTTCGTGCATCAAAGGAAAAGCCTAATGGGAAAAAGCCTAACCATAGCGCTATCTCTATAAAGACTAAAAACCCTCCGGAATGGGCCCTCGTACACCCCCCTCTTAAAAGTGCTAAAATCCAAGCTCCTCCCCACAATAACATACGGGAGTGAAGTACAAAGAGGCAGGGATTCTGATATCTTAAACCATGCAGTGAGCAAATTTTACCAGTCGATCTTTAACATCCCTACATACACCTCCCCCACCCAACTGAGACTGGAGTTTGGTCTGCTGAACCAATCCCTGGCTCGACGCGTTGCCTACATAAAATTCTGGAGCAACGCCCATGGTGCCTCCCTGGGCACTCTTAACTACCACATGTGGCAAGAGCTTGAACACAAGAACACCCCTCCATTCAGAATCCACTTAGATGATTCACTTAAGAAGACCGGGCTCACCGACTTGTGGAGGACCCCAATCCCACACAATGCCTTCAAGAAAGCAGCTGGGAAATCACTTAGGCTTCATTCACTACTGGAGGACAAAGCAGCCTTCTCATGAAGGTCTCATACATGGATGACTTTGCACAACTATACGTCTTTGACACCACAGTCATACCTAGGCCAGGGCTTCTTGATATGAACAAAGGACTCATTCTTAAAGTATCGACTAGATCTCCTACCACTTGCATTAAATGAGGCCCCCTGGCTGAGAGATGGAACCAACTCTATCTGCCGCCTGTGTGATGAGGACACGGAAGACCTCCACCATGTCCTCTGCTCATGCAATGATCTTGCACCAGAACGAAAAGCCCAACTAAACATCAAATTTAATGAAAAAGGCATACAGACTCGGAGACAAGCAGAGAATGATGAGTCTGTGTTTTTGGGGAATATAATCTCCTATACAAAATTAACAAATTCAGTCAAAATATCATCATGTTTCTTCAGTATATTACCATCAGGTCTAGAGATTGACTCAATTTGAAATCATTGTTTTCTAACGTTAAGAGAATTAGCTAATAGCTTGCCAACTTTATTCCTTCCACCATAATAAAGAGCATTACTTTTTTTTAAATGAAAGATGCTTCCTCTGTAGAAAGAGTGTTAAATTGTAATTTAGCTTTAAGCAAATTATTTAAATCCGTATGTGATTTAGATGTGTGATATTTAGTTTCTAAACTCTTAATATTTGATAACAGGGAGTTATGCTCTTTAACACGGAGTTTCCTTTCCTTGGAAGAAAAATCTATAATAAAGCCTTGAGCAGCTGCTTTAAATGAGTCCCAAATAATAGAGGGTGACAAGTTATGGTGATCATTAATCTTAAAAAATTGTAAATGAAAGAAATGAATTAGTAAACTGTGAGTCATGTAGTAAAGAGTTATTAAAGCACCATGTATGAGCATTTGGAGGAGCCAAGTCCAAACCTATGACCCCCATGGCATGATCTGAAAGTACAATAGGGCCAATAAGAGACTGAATGATATGCTGTGTCATAGGTTTGGATAAGAATATATGGTCTAATCTAGTGAGTAAACCATGTGTATCTGAGAAAAATGTGTAGTCACATGAAGTGGGATTAGCAATCCTCCAGGAATCCATAAATGAGGAGCTCGTTATAGTAGAATGACATTGTTTACACATTCTTTGAGAAGAAATTTTTTGGAGATTGCCAATCTAAAAAAGGGATCCATAATTTGATAACAATCACTACCTAAAATCATTTGTGTTCCAAAATATTGACGACATTTCTGAGAGATCATAGGCCAAAAGTTAAAATCATTCTGAGTCTGGGCATAAATATTATAAATAACTACTGCAATGTTATTGGTCATAAATTGTAGAATAATCCATCCACCTTTCTTATCTATTTCCTGTGAGAGGACGTTAAACTGTGGATGTTTCTTACATAAAATAATAGTACAATTTGTCTTATTGTCAGCCGGGGATACAAATAAATGACCAACTCAACTACGTTTAAGTTTCAAAGCTTCTGTTTCATCAAGATGTCTTTCTTGTAATAACACAATATCAGGAGCAAGCTTGGTTAGATGAGATAAAATTCTCTGTCTTTTCACAGGATTATTAAACCTTTCACATTCCATGAAATAACTGTGAATGATGTAAGTATAAAAATATTTATATGTAATGGGGATTAATATATTCTGAACAGGCAAAAAACATACCATGTACAAAAAATAGAAAAACAATGAGAAATAATTATTTAAACAACTGGAGGAATAGGAAAGCGCGAAAAGGGAAAAATAGGAGAGGAAACAGAACAGAACAGGACAGAGAGAAGAAAAAGAGAGACAGTACATGTCCATGAAGACGACTGATTTACGTACCTAACAAAATAAAATCATACACAATGTTGGGGTGATGAGACACAGATGACAATGGCGTACCGGCATAAGGGAGCTACGCCACAACGAAACCAAACAAAGGTAGAAGGGGAGAACAAACGAGGTATTACATGAAATGATTCTACAAGAGAGAATAAAATTAACTTAATGATAAGTAGAACATCAATATATCACAAGAGAATTCAGTACTAAACAATTATGCATGTGATCATATAATAGGATTTAATCAGAAGGTGAACCGATAGTATCCATGTTTGACCACGAATATAGGTCAATAAATTTCTTAAGTTCAGCTGGATGAGCATATGTAGTAGACATAGGGGTCATTATGAACACGGCGAGAATACCCACTGTGTTCATGCTGGTGGTCTTATCACAGACCGCCAGCACCCTTGAGACCCCGCTAGTGTTTCCACCAGCCTGCCCAGCGAAATGCTGGGCCGAGACATTGCAGACGGCTCCACATGGAGCCATCGTCAGTGCTGCTGTGCGGCGGGTGCAACAGCCCCGTTGCGCAGATCAGACCTGCGCGACGGGGCTCTGCATGGGGGTCCCTGCACTGCCCATGCCAAGTGCATGGGCAGTGCAGGGGGCCCCAGGGGGAACCTGAGCAACCCTTCTGCCAGCCCTTCCCTTGCTGGTGAGCCCGCCAGTGAATGACTGGCTGAACAAGGGTTCTTAATCCCAGTCAGATGAAGAATTCTGCCATTGTTAGGCTGCCTATCGGTGGAAGCCTGGTGGTGGTGGAAGGCCGCATGTGGCGGTCCCCACTGTGTACATTACATGACGGTCTCGACCGCCATGCCGGTGGTGGAAATATCCGCCACCACCGGCATGGTGGTCTCGACCGCCAAGTACATAGTGAGGGCCTTATTTTGGTAGGTGACTTTGAAAGTACAAGGATGGAACAATCCATAATGAGCACCCAGAGAGCTCAACATCGGGTGAAGTGGAAGAAATTCCTTCCTTCTTTGAGCCCTGACATTAGAGACATGGGAAATGAAGATTTTATTTCCAGACCAAGTAACCTGGTTTTGGCGTTTTACTGAGTTTAGAACTATTAATAAGTCTGTGAATTCTAGAAAAAATTTAATTACACCACTAGCCCTGGAAGAGGAAGACAAGTTAGTCAAACGAGGTCCTAGCCTGTGTGCTCTTTGTATTTAAAAGTGGAAGTGGGAGGTAAGTCCAGTATTTTTGGTGTAAAAGACTTGAAAAAGACAAGAGGGTCTGGACCTTCAATTCCAGTAATCCATAGATCCTCAAATTGTTACGTCTATTTCTATTTTTCAAATCTTCTGTCTATTGCTTAAGTTGATTTCCAAGACAGAATTTTATTAATGTTATCTTGTACAGCTGACACATGCTGCTCCACTACAGAAATTCTTGAATCCATTTGAGACCATTTGACATCACAGTGTTGAACCTGATTATTGATTTCTTCAACAAATGGTCAAAGAGCTCTAATTTCCTCCAAAAGCAATTCCATAGAGATAGGATTTACAGCTTTATCTGGTAATGGGGGTTTTTGTTTAAGACTTTTTTCGTGGACATTGGTGATTTCGTTTTGCTAGATGAGACAGCTGAAGAAGCATTACGAGAATGAGTCGACTGTACAGCTTCAGAGGGAGATGGATTATCCATCTTTAAATGACCAGTAAAAGTAAATACTTCTTTTGTGTAGATTTTAGATTTCAAGTATGAGAAACATTCTTCAGTCTTCCCATATGAGGGTATTCAATCACAGAATTGATATTCAAAGGGTACAAAACGACTGATCCCAAACTATAGGAGTAGCAGACCCATAGTATTTGACAAAAATATTCCTTCACAGAAAATGTATCTCTATTCGTAAATAGATAGGAGCTCACAAGAGGCACCTCCACCAGTAAAGAATTCATTTTCTATAGATAGTCCCACCAAATGAAGAATATGTTTCACTCAAATGTGTGAAGGACTTCTTAAAGCAGAAATACTTAAAAACTCCTCACATATGTCAAAATCTTAGGCCAGTATTGAAGAAAGGACCTCAAATTATTGGGAAAAATGCCTTCCTTAGTGAATTCAGATCAATTGTAGTTTTCTCCTAGATTAACAACCGGCATTTGCAGTCTCAAAATGGCAGCTGCGTTGTGAAAACACCACAGCCACCAAGTAACTGAAGAATAACATGACGAAGGTGGCCATTTTCTTCACCAATGTACAACCAGAGAATTGTCTTGGTTATAAGGACATGAGGTATGAAGTATTTTCCTCATTTTGAAAGTGTGAGGCGACACAGTGATTAAAAAGGTTCGTAGCGCGGCACGAGCACCTGCGGCAGGCAGCCATCTTGTGTGGCATCGAAACCACCCCCCGTTTAATTGAAAAGTTGAGGTGATATGGCAACATAGCAGAATACAGTAGAGCTGAAAAACAATGAAGCAAATGGATACAGATGGAGTGAAGGGACAAATGATATTTTGGATGAGGCACTTTGCCGGCCCTGATGCAGAAAGACCAAAATTGTAATGAGAACACATAAAAAATCGGTCATGTCCGTAGACATGGTAATGTCATGGAGCAATTCCAATCCACAGCCAATAACAGCCTACACGTTGCAACACAAATTTATTAGCTTTAGTAGTAAGTCCTTGAAATTTCACCAGCCTTTGGGGACCTTAGCATGCAACTGCACACTCCAGTGCAAACCAACGTAGTTCAACCCTTTCATTGGACACTCCAGAACACCCCAGGGTCGCTGCAATGCATGAATGGAGCACAAGCTCAACTCCAACTTTGGGTGTAAGGAGAAAGGCACACACACAGACACAATTGCAGATAAACAATGACGTATGTTAGACCTGACATGCCTTAGGGTGGTCACCCCTAACTTTTTGCCTGCCTCCCTCCACTTTTTGGACTCTGTTTTGCTGGCTTTTAGACTCTGCACACTTTACCACTGCTAACCAGTGCTAAAGTGCATATGCTCTCTCCCTTTAAACATGGTAACTTTGGATCATACCCAATTGGACTATCTAATATAGTTATAAGTCCCTAGTAATGTGCACTGTATGTGCCTAGGGCCTGTAGGTTAAATGCTACTAGTGGGCCTGCAGCACTGGTTGTGCCAATCACTCAAGTAGCCCCTTTACCTTGTTACAGGCCTGCCAGGGCAAGGCCTGTGTGTGCAGTTTCACTGCCACTTCAACTTGGCATTTAAAAGTACTTGCCAAGTCTAAAGCTTCCCTTTTTCTACACATAAGTCACCTCTAATATGTGCCCTAGGTAACCCCTAGAGCAGGGTGCTGTGTGGGTAAAAGGCAGGACATGCACCTGTGTAGTTTACATGTCCTGGTAGTGTAAAACTCCTAAATTCGTTTTTACACTACTGTGAGGCCTGCTCCCTTCATAGGCTAACATTGGGGCTGCCCCCATACATTGTTGAAGTGGCAGCTGCTGATCTGAAGGGAGTAGGAAGGTCTTTTTTAGTATGGCCAGAATGGTAATACAAAATCCTGCTGACTGGTGAAGTTGGATTTAATATTACTATTTTAGAAATGCCACTCTTAGAAAGTGAGCATTTCTCTGCACTTAAATCTTTCTGTGCCTTACAATCCACGTCTGGCTAGGTTTAGTTGACAGCTCCTTGTGCATTCACTCAGACACACCCCAAACACAGGGTACTCAGCCTCACTTGCATACATCTGCATTTTGAATGGGTCTTCCTGGGCTGGGCGGGTGGAGGGCCTGCTCTGACACAAAGGACTGCCACACCCCCTACTGGGACCCTGGCAGGCAGGATTGAACTGAAAGGAGACCTGGTGCACTTCTAAACCACTCTTTGAAGTCTCCCCCACTTCAAAGGCACATTTGGGTATAAAACAGGGCCTCTGCCCTACCACCTCAGACACTTGCTGGAGAAGAAACCTGAACCAGAACCTGCATCCTGCCAAGAAGAACTGCCTGGCTGCTCAAAGGACTCACCTGTCTGCTTTCTACAAAGGACTGCTGCCTTGCTGTTGGCCTGCTGCCTTGCTGAACTCTTGTCTGGCTGCCAAAGTGCTCTCCAAGGGCTTGGATAGAGCTTGCCCCCTGTTCCCTGAAGTCTCAGGACCAAAAAGACTTCTCTTTTTCATTTGGACTCCTCGTGCGGCGAACAACTGGACGCACAGCTTGCTCCGCAGTGAGAAAATCGTCGCACGCGGACGCTGCCCGACGCGACACCTACGGGCCGACCGGAACTTCGACGCACGGGCTCGCATGGACAACGCCGCCCGGCTTCCAGAGAGGAAATCGACGCGATGCCTGCCGTGAGAAAGAAAATTCCACGCACAGCCTCCCGGAATGACGCGCAGCCGCATAACAAGCCGAGTAAACCACGCACAGACCCTGGAACATCTGGTAATCCCGCGAACCATAGAAGGAGTCAGCCTGCATGGCGGAAAACGACGCACGTCTTCCCCGAATGAAAAATAACGACACAAGTCCATGTGTGAAGGGGCGAAACCGACGCACACACCATTTTTCTTCCCGCAGAACAACTAACGTCTCCCCGCGTGAAAAATAACGACGCAAGTCCGTGTGTGACGGGGCGAAACCGACGCACACACCATTTTTCCACGCATCTCCTCCTCTGCGGCCCTCTGCGGAGATTTTCCACTCCAAACCAGGTACTTTGTGCTTGAAAGAGACTTTGGGGGTCATTCTGACCCCGGCGGGCGGCGGGAGCCGCCCGCCTGGAGGGAACCGCCAGAATACCGCTGCACGGTCAAAAGACCGCCGCGGGTATTCTGGGTTTCCCACTGGGCTGGCGGGCGACCGCCAAAAGGCCGCCCGCCAGCCCAGTGGGAAACACCCCTCCATGAGGATGCCGGCTCCGAATGGAGCCGGCGGAGTGGAGGATGTGCGACGGGTGCAGTAGCACCCGTCGCGAATTTCAGTGTCTGCTAAGCAGACACTGAAATTCAGGGTGGGGCCCTCTTACAGGGGCCCCACGACACCCCATACCGCCATCCTGTTCCTGGCGGCCAAAGCCGCCAGGAACAGGATGGCGGTCAGAATCCCCATGGCAGGCACAGCAAGCTGCGCCGCCATGGAGGATTCTACAGGGCAGCGGAAAACCGGCAGGAGACCGCCGGTTTTCCCTTTCTGGCCGCGGCTGAACCGCCGCGGTCAGAACACCCTGGGGAGTACCGCCAGCCTGTTGGCGGTGCTCCCGCCGACCCCGGCCCCGGCGGTCCTTGACCGCCGGGGTCGGAATCAGGCCCTTTGTTTGCTTTTTAAAGAATTAAGACACTTTATATCACTTTTCAGTGATACTTCTACAAATTCTTATTGCATCTTTTATTGTGTTGATCTACAAATATCCAGATAAATATTATATATTTTTCTAAACACTGTGTGGTGTATTTTTGTGGTGCTATATGGTGTTATTGTATGATTTATTGCACAAATACTTTACACATTGCCTTCCAAGTTAAGCCTGACTGCTCGTGCCAAGCTACCAGAGGGTGGGCACAGGATAATTTGGATTGTGTGTGACTTACCCTGACTAGAGTGAGGGTTCTTGCTTGGACAGAGGGTAGCCTGACTGCCAACCAAAAACCCCATTTCTAACATTGGTTATCAGCGGTGAGGATAGGACTTGTATTTGTGCAGTGACATACAGTAGCTAAGTATTTCACTACCTACCCACAGTTGAAGGTCAACTTGATTTTTATCTCTTTTTGAAAATTGGAACAACAATTAAAACCTACCTTTTAGCACATTTAGGCCCTCATTCCAACCCTGGCGGTCTCTGACCGCCAGGGCGGAGGGCAGCGGAAGCACCGCCAACAGGCTGGCGGTGCTTCCAGGGCTATTCTGACCGTGGTGGTAAAGCCGCGGTCAGAAAAGGGGAACCGGCGGTTTCCCGCCGGTTTTCCCCTGGCCCAGGGAATCCTCCATGGCGGCGCTGCTTGCAGCGCCGCCATGGGGATTCTGACCCCCTTCCCGCCAGCCTGTTTCTGGCGGTTTTCACCGCAAGAACCAGGATGGCGGGAACGGGTGTCATGGGGCCCCTGGGGGCCGCTGCACTGCCCATGCCACTGGCATGGGCAGTACAGGGGCCCCCTAACAGGGCCCCATACAGATTTATTTTCACTGTCTGCTTTGCAGACAGTCAAAATCGCGATGGGTGCCACTGCACCCGTCGCACCCCTGCAACTCCGCCGACTCCATTCGGAGCTGGCTTCCTCGTTGCAGGGGCTTTCCCGCTGGGCCGGCGTGCGATCTTCTGGCGATCGCCCGCCGGCCCAGCGGGAAAGTCAAAATGACCCCCGCGGTCTTATGACCGCGGTGCGGTCTTTCGGCGGATTCCAACCGGCGGGCGGCACCCGCCGCCCGCCGAAGTCGGAATGAGGGCCTTAGTCCATAAAAAAGAGGTGTTGACTTTCAATCATCCTTATTACAGGTAACACATTTGCCCACATAGTGAGTTGGGTTGTGTCTCAGTTGCACATACAGCTCAAAAACACATTGCCTTACCACACACCAAACAAATAGAGAGAACATTGCCCATAAATATCCTGGTGGACGTGGTACAAAAGAAATAAAGAGCTGCAAGGCATGCCGACCACAATCGCAATACACCTTCAGGACAAAGTGGCTACCCAGAATATTACAAGGAACAATAGTCTTTGTAAAGACAGGACAGTTATGTGGCCATTTCTAAACTCGATATTAAAAAAGAGGACATTTCTGAAAGAAATAGTATAACACAGACATTTGAGGCTTGACCTAGCTAGCAATTATGTTCACTAGAAGTGTCACACCTATGTTATGGGAATGTCTTGAAAAAGCAGGCTGAAACTTGGAGGTCCTGTGTAGCTGCCTTTCTAGTTACAAGCTTTTTTGTTGGTGGGGATTGGGGCATCTTATGTTACTACAAACGTTTTATTGCCTGTATTCTTCCAGAATCACTTTATAATGCTTACACAATTTCCAGTGAACGAGACAGGTTAATGTACTCTCTCTGTTTGTATAATAGTCATCTGGCATAAGCATCTGACATTCAAAACATGATGTCCGACTGTCTTTAATTCTGTACAGCAATCTCTATGTATCTCCTTTACCAGTTACATCTATGCATTCAGTAAACAATTTTTTGGAACAAGTTGCTATACAGATGGGTGTTATTTTCTCTTGTTGATATGCTAGTAACACTGAATGAATAGATTCTTGTACAAACAGAAACATATGATAACAGTATGCGAGTCAAGAAATAGATGTGTTTGTAAGTTTCTCCTATGGCAGCAGCAATCAATGTCTATTTTTCTTAGTTTAGTAAATTGAAATTGCTTGTTCTTTATCCAAATTCTAGCTGGAAGCACAACTGAGCTTTGAAAATATAGCCAAGTGGTGCAACCCTGAAAAGATGGAGATGTCTGAAGTTGAGGTGGAACTACCCAGATTCAAGCTCGAAGAGAAATACAACCTCAAATCAACTCTGAGCAGAATGGGGATGAGTGATATCTTCATAGAGGGAAAGGCTGATCTCACCGGAATGGCTGCCAAAAGGGACCTGTTTCTGTCCCATATCTTGCATCAGGCTGTTGTGGAGGTTAATGAAGAAGGCACTGAGGCAGCTGCTGCCACTGCAGGCATTATAGCTGTAAAAAGTAGCCACCGTACTATAAAGTTTGAGGCAGACCATCCATTCCTCTTCTTTATCCAGCATAACATGACCCGTAGCATCCTCTTCTATGGCAGATTCTGTTCCCCATAGTGACCAATGTGGCAGACTTTGACAATAGGTAGGGTTAGAAAATTGGCACATTATGTCTCCTTTTATTTAAAGGACCCGGGAGTAAATTCCACTAATAAATCGTAGGGAAAATGTATCAGATATATTTTAGCTAAGGTAAGCAAAAGACTCCATGTCATCATTAACTCCAGTTTCTGTCCTTGTCTTTCGTTTATCAAACAATGCATTCCATTGGGCACAGTCCTAGTATACTTTAATTGAATGACATTTATAGATTACAGTGGTTTGTAAAAAACACAAGTGGTAGGAATATGGCATCCTTGATGGCATAGATGCATCTGGCAAAATTAATATCTTACTCTGGGATATCTTACATTATCAACTTTGAGATAAATAAACGGCAAAATTGGTTCACTCTTTTCCCGCTTGTCTAAGAAGAAACAGTGAACAGGAAACATTGTTTTCCATCCAAGAGGTTGTCTTAAAACTAATACTATAGAATTATTTTTCGCAATCCTTTTGTGGGTGGTGGTCAACAAATTAAGTAAGTGCTTATCAAAATTTACAAAATGAAGATGTGAGTTTGACAACTTTGCAAACCCAAACGTTGACTTTTGATTAGTCAGCAATGTGTTCCATGCATTCCTGAAAAAATGTTGTCTGACAATCATACAAAACATTGTATATGTGTAACAATTTTGTTAGGCTGTATTCAAAATATTTGACATAATAATTAAATATATGAGAAACTAATATGCACAAACATTTAAGATACACTTTTAGTCTGGCTTGTCTAGTCATAATGATCAAAGGTTACCAGGTTAATCCTGTGAAGTTGTGTGAGAAACATTAAAAATACAGAGCCTGATTCAAAGGGACATTAACTTTTAAGAGCAGGAAATGACCAGCACAGCATGTACTTGCAAAATGTAATAACATTTTTATATTTTGGTGACTGTAAGTGACCGGGGTAATGTGAGGCCTTAGTACTGATAAGTGGTATGACTGAGCTCCTCAAGGTCAAATTCAAAATATTTTTCTTCCTATTAAGTGAACTGGGTTCTGTGAGAAATCTGGAGCTTCGCCTGGTTTGCTTGGCATGGGCCACAAAGTCTTCCTCAGTGAAAATTGCTAGCGGTAATTGAAAGGCTATACCAAAGAACAATTCATTTAGGAAATAAGAAGACAATCCCAAACCAAGTGATCTGAAAAGAACAAATATGGATTAAAATGCCACAAAAATGTATGAATTGTGATATGTGGGATCAATGGGTAAGGAAAACGTATTGAGGTGCTTTTTAAACAGCCTGAGGAATTAGAAAGATTAACATACCAAGATTTTAGCTCTCCTTCTCACACAAAGCCACCTTCTATCAGTAATGTGCTTGTTTTTTACACTAAAGCAAAACAAAGACCTTCAGGAAATGGTTTTAAAAGAGGATAGTATAAACTGTAGAGGAAATGTCCAAAAATGAAGTGCAGCTCTTCAAGAATTAACTCTTAGTTTATTCTTTACACCTCCGCCACAGCAGCAGTCCCAACTGACATTTCAGTTCTTAGTCACCTCAGAGAGGCGGCATCGGAATTCTCATGACACAAGAATTCCATAGACAATGGCCAATCCCCTGAGGCGGTGGGCAGGATGTCACAGATAGTTTGGGTGAAAATTCCTCCAACCATTCTCTCCGAACTGTAGAGAAGCAAGATGTTTATCTCTACTGCTATAACTGCTAAATTTCTATGATTCTCTGTGTGTTAATTTAGGACCTAACTATTTTGTCCCTGTGACCTTTGGTTTTTAAGTGAATATCTTAGAGTTTTTAAATTATATTTCCTAACTATAACATCCTTGTAACCTTTGTTTTTTTCAGTGAATTTCTATGTGATCTTTTAAAGTAAAGTAATTTTAGTTTTAATTACTTTACGCTAATACAACCACTGCCGCACATGGCCTCTGGCCATTCCCCCTGTAATCACCAAACCCTGCGCAATGCACAGCCTTTGGCCATGCACGGCGAGTGTTGGCCAAAGAGTTTGGCCTCTGGCTAGGCACTGCAGCCTACCCGCTAGATGCACTCAACTCCGCACCATGCATGCCCTTCTGTGGGCAAGCCAGGGGCTAAAAGGTTTACCACTAAACAGCAGGTGACTCTTTACTATACAATGTCGAAACATAGGTACGGCATTCAACACAAAGCTTTTGATGAGAAAAAGATGTAATTGTTCCATCACTAGAAATGTTTAATATTTAAAACAAAACTAAATAGACATAAACACTGCTGTGAGATACCAAGATTTGAACCATCAGTCTACTGACAGTCCAAAAGCCTTACCAGTAGACCAGAGGTGTCTCTGTTCTGCTTTGCCTCAAAACTTTATATAACATTCAAACCTAACATCCTGCTATTGTGACTATTTGAAGTCATTGTATGGAGAGACCGTTGCATTAACAATCTCTCTTTCTCTCGCACCCATCCCATTATAGGATGGAATAGAGAGAGAAGATAAAGAGAGAGAGGCATTTAGAGAACGATATTGACAGAGAGAAACTTATCGAGAGAGAGAGATATTTTAGGCTTTGGTGAATGATATAGTTAGAAGGTGATAATTCCGGAAAAATTTAAAAGAAAAATGTACTTGTCAAGTAAGAAGTGTGAAATTACCTTTCGGTATGTACCTTAAATATCTGAATTTAAATTAGGGGAATTACCACAGGCCCACCTAAACTAGAATCCTCAACTTTCAGTGTGAAGGTCTGAGAGATTATCCATTAAGCTACAGGTGACTCTTTGCAGTGTGGTATACATACATAACTATGACATTTAACACAAAGATTTGGACAAAGACGTAAATATTACATCGCAGGGAATGTTTAACGTTCAAAACTCTAGTAAGTATATAGATGCACTAGCATGAGGTACCAGGATTTGAACCTTCATCCTACTCAGTGACAGGCAAGAACTTTACTAGAAGACCACAAGTGACTCTGGGCCTGGTTTAGATCTTGGCAGAGGGGAATACTCTGTCACAAATGTAAAAGGTATCCCATCCCCGTCCAGCTTACAAAACCATAGTAATTCACCTGTTATAGTTAGAGTTATCTCAAGTAACTATAACTCGTGCCCTAAGGTAACTATAACTTGTGCCACTGCATGCACAGTTTTTTTTTCAAAAATGTTACTGCAAATATTACATTGATATTATCAAAGATGTCGTGAGTGGCACAATTTGTGGGGCAGTGCATGGCGAGGGTGTTCCTGCACTATATTTGTTGAAAGCCCCGGGGAGGTGGTGGACCCCAGGACTGCGGGCCCGCACCCCTTCCCCCCCCCCCACCCCCCATTGTATCTGATTAAAGCCCTACTGTGGAGGTGACCGTCCCTGCAATGTTCCAAAAATTTTTTTTTAAAGTGCTTTTTTGCCCTGTGGTGGGTGGACCACAGCACCAGAGCTAAGGAGTCAGGGTGTCCTTACCCTGGCCCCTTTTATTTTTTTCAGCTTCCTAGCTGAAGTGTTGACAGCCAGTCAGAGCTTTGCAGATCTCTGCAAGAGATTGTCATCATTCGCAAAGTAGTCGCGGCCTCAGATATACAAATTTGGATTTCCTTTAATTTCTCAACAACTTCTGGATGGATTTACACCAAAGAACTAAAAGTATAGTCTGTGTACCGAAAGCTACCTTTCTGCCAAATTTGGTGTAATTCCGTCCAGTGGTTAGGGCTCTAGTCATGTTCAAAACTCCTTTGGGAATTACTATGGGAAACACACATTTTTTGACACCCCCTTTCTCTCAGCCACCCCCCTTGACAGATCACCCCAAAGCTTTCGATGCACAACAAGAATCACAGCACACTTATTTTTAGAAACTTTTGTGAAGATTCGTCAAATAGTGCCAAAGATATAGGCAAGTCAAAAAATGCTTTATCCATGGAAACATGGCCCTAACTATAACTACCTATATAAAATATATGCATATGTGTGAAAACAGGGCTGATTACAGAGGCCCCCTGACTTCTTGTCCCCATTTTCACCTTTTGCTGGTGTTTTCGTGACTCTGGGGCTGCCCTGGGTACTGCTAACCAGTCCCAGGCCCTGTGCTCCATATAAAATGAGTATGCAAATTAGGACAATTATTATTGGTTAAGTCAACCTACCTATAAGTCCCTAGTATTTGGTAGAGCATGTAGGTTTAGGGACCCCAGAAAAGGTGGTTCACCCATAAGTGCCTGCTTGGGTGCCTAGTGTCACTTTAAAGGCAGGCCTTCCTTGCTGGCTGCTTTTAAATTAAAGTTACATGCAAATTCGACTTTGGAATTAAAAGTAGTTCCAATGACTTAAACTACCTTATTTTTACATATAGGTCACCCCTAAAGTGTGCCCTATGTGCCCCTAGGGCTAGGTGCCATGATACTATAAGCAGGGACCTTATAAAAATAGTTTTATAAGCCCTAGTGAGGTAAAACAGCCAAATTTGTTTTTCCCTCATTGTAGTGAATGGCCTCCATAGGCTAGAATCGGGGGACTTTATTTTACTTTGTAAAGACTCCTTAAGTCACAGATACCTCAAGTTTGGTATAAATGTAATTGTTATAATAAATCTCACAACTTACAATTGTTGGATTTAATATAGCGTGTTCAGGTAAAGAGTTTTAATCTTTGCCTGAAATGTTGCCAGCTTCGGCCCTGCAGTGTTTTACTGCTTTGCTCTGATTGGCCAACCTCTGGCATCCTTGCTAGGCTGCCTTGATGAGTTGTGAAGTGGCCTGGATCAACACAAAGAGATGTGCCTAGGGGACGAGATCTTCCTTCAGCAGATGGGGAAGCAGGAAGGGGGAGGGCTGCCAAACTGGTCTTCAAAGACAGGGAAGGACATTTGGAGTAGCCCAGCACCTCCCTCACATCCTGCAAACCCAGACAATTAGGTGCCCCCCTAATTAGATTAGGAGAGGGCAGGAGAAGGGTGTGTTTAAGGTTTTTAGCCACATCATTGGGTGGGCTCAGCCAGATATATCCTCCAAAAATCACTTTCAGCCATGATGGATTTTTGAGGAATGTTGCTCCCTTGGACTGATTTTTGCCACGCTTCCCAGGAAGTGGTCATCACAGGGGGAAGGACCCTGCACCTGATTAGAGAACCAGTACCCCCTGTTTTTCACCCAGGAGCAAGGATACAACTGGCAGACCTGCACCCACTCCTCAGATCCCTACCAGGAAGAACTACAGAAGAAGAAGGACTGCCCTGCTGGACCCCTGGCCTACACCTTGACACTGCACTCTGGAGGACTGCACCAGCTGGACTTCACCACAAGAAGGGATTTGCCTGGCTTCAACTGGTTCAAGGAGGGACTCCCTGTTTTTTACAGGTGCAAACGTGCTAACCAGAGTCCCCTGCACCAACTCCTGAAGAAACTAACCAGCTGACCACTGCCCAGTGGCCAAAAAAGAGTTTGTGCCAGGTGCATTCTGGGAGTTGTAGTCCGCACCCTCAAGGAGCATCTTAAAAGAACATCTGGAAAAAGATCCAGAAGTTTGGAGCTCCATAAACAGACCGACCCGCTGCGGCAACTCTAGCCGGCTTGCCTCAACCGCGACCCAGCCTGATTTTCCAGTTCTTTCCAGTGAGGAAAATTTCTGAAAAAGTGACTAAGTCCAAACGTAGGACATCGGGCAGTGTATCTGAAGAGGGCTCCAGGGACATTGGATCAAGATTCATGTTTGCCCCAGTCAAAGGGGTTTCACCTCAAAAAAACGACTAAGTCGAAGGTAAAAATCTCCACCGAGGGCTCACGCAACTCGTATCCGAGGAAGAGTGGGATTGGACTGGTGACTTGGTCCCACTGAAGAAAATCTCCAGAAAAACGACTAAGTCTGAAGGTAAACTTTTGACCAAGGCCTCCTGTGAGCTGTACCCGAGCAGGGTTCCATTGCGGTCAGCCTCAAACTTTGACTTTGCCCGTTCGAGGTGCGACCAGATGACCAGATTGGCGCTGTTAGTTTCTAAACGCTAAAAATCATTAATTCTTTAAAAATTCATATCTCCGCTTCCCCTTATCCAGTTTCATTAGTTATGGTGTCATTTTAAATCTAAAAATATTTCCTATTTTTATAAATTGGTTTTGGATTTTTAAACTGTTTTCTGTGTTTCATTTAATTACTGTTTTGTGATATTTAAATGCTTTACGCTTTGTCTCGTAAGTTAAGCCTTGCCGCTCGCTGCCAATCTACCAAGGGTTGAGCTGGGTTTAATTTATTGAGACCTAACTGGACCTAAGTGGAGGTTAGTGGCTTGTTGCTAAGTGTAGATACTTACCTGCCCTTACCAGTAACCCATTTTCCAACAATATACATATATCTATATCTATATATATATATAGATATAGATATATGTATATCTCTCTCTCTCTCTCTCTATATATATATATATTCATATATATATACATCAGTCTATTTGACTTTGTTCTCCGTTTTCTCACCCCATTGAAATGATGAGCCACACAAGCCAGCGGTATTTACATCAAATACTTTTATTCTTCCACCTGATAACGCGTTTCAACCAGCATGGACGTGATCACATGACCGAGGCGGCCATTACATACACATTATATAGTAGTATCACAATCTAAGTCATAGTCAATAGTGAAAACACACTAATTTCAACAACCATGCAAAGTAAAAAGGTAAAGAAGAAAAGTGATACTTCCATAGAATCCTCTTTGAACATATCAGTATGTGACGTGCCGGACTGGGTCTGCCCGCACTGTTCACCTGCTTGTGCTGGCGCTTCCCCTGCTGACCCGGAAGTGTTTTGGCGTTCCACCAATCGGGATGTCCCGCGTCAGCTACAGCACGAAAATGGACCTTTAAATGGCTCGGAATCAGGTTGTCGAGGAGGGAAGCGAACGGAAGAGAGGCAGATGAGAGGAAGGCGATGGAGGAGAAGGCGAGCCTGGAGGAGGACGAGAGAGCTACCCAAGACGCGAGTAAAGGACCCAGGAAGATCACGGAGAAGTCCGCTCCACTCGAGGGAGAAGTCCGCTCCACTCGAGGACGGGAGGAGGGAGAAGACCAGGAAGTCGGTGGTCCCAATCAGGGACAGCAAGAACAGACTCCGGGAAGCAGAGCGCGACAGCCCGCCACGCTTCAGGAGAAGCATGGCAGAGTCACGTGCGTGGAAGTGGCCAGAGTAGGGATAATGAGGACGGGAGGGCTATTATAAAGGCACAAGGGTTGGAGGGCACTTATTTCAATTATAAAGACACAAGGGTTGGAGGGCACGTATCTCAAGTATAAAGGCACAAGGGTTGGAGGACACGTATTTCAAGTATAAAGGCACGAGAGTTGGAGGGCACGTAATTCCAGTACAAAGTCATAAGGAAGGGTGAGCGGGATTACCAGGGAAAGGTGATGAGGTTGCAACAGGAGCTATAATAGTAAACAAGAAGAGATAATAAGAAGAAAGCAGTACAGTGACAGTGCACCAGAAAACATAGGAGAAACACCCAGACGTAAGGAACAGAATAGAAACCAGAAAAGTCCCTCAAGGGAAAGGAAGAGTGGTACCGACAGAGAGAGAGAGAGAGAGAGAGAGAGAGAGAGAGAGAGAGAGAGAGAGAAAGACACGAAACCTCAAAGATCAGGAAGTGGCAACAGTTGGAAGAGGGAAAGACAGACACAGGAAGAGAAAAAAAAATCAAAACATAAACACTTACCGAGACTGTTCTTCTATCCACATGCGCTTCCCGAGAGACCTGAAAGAACAGAAAGAAAAGAGGAAGAGACCGTGAACCCCTACCTGGAGCATATACCCAGAGAGTGAAAGACAGCACGAGATATCCATCCATTACACAATACTGCTAAGCTCAACCAATAAAATAACACTTACCTGTGTATCCGACGAGTCTTGCGTAATTACTCGTGCCTATCCTGCAACAAGTGGTGTCAGAAGTGGGATCTGAAACATGTCATAATGGAGGAGAAACACACCATGGCAGACGTAATTGCACAGCTGGCGGAGGGACAGCGACACCCGCAGCTAATATGGGAGCAGCAAATGAAGGAAGCCAGAGAAGAACAAAAAGCCCTACAGACCGCTCTCAAGAGCCAAGCCACAATACTGGCGAACAATCAACTAGTACATGAAACAGCCCTGGGAAAGCTTACGGACACCATAGCACATACAAAGGTTCATCCCAATGTGCCTAGTAGCGTACTGCGAAGGTACCAGGAACATGAAGACCCGGATTCCTTTTTCACCAACTTTGAGAGAGTTGCAAGCACTGCGAGTTGGCCGGAAGAGAAATTGGGACAGTATATCGCACCACTGCTTACAGAGAACCTACAGGCCACCTACCAAGCCATCAACCCCAGTGGTACTCTTCCCTATAAAGATATCAAGAAAACGATATTGGAACGGGTAGGGCTGGACAGTGAAAGCTACTGTTCCAGGTTCCGCCAAACCAAATGGCAACAAGAGAATCCTCGTACCCTCTACTATAGGGTTCAACATGCAGCAGGGAGATGGTTGCATCCAACGGAAAAAAACAGAGAAGAAATGTTCGATATCATAGTCTTGGAACAGTATTTGGATGCATTACCCAGTACCACCCGTAACTGGGTGAGACAGCACCCAGGGCTGACAAATGAAACAGCTATCGATCTCGCTTGTGCGTATCACAGGGGCCCTGACTTCAGGGCCAACCCCAGTAGACATCCAACCCCTTCCACTGTGCGCCCGACCGTAGGGAGAGGAACAACACAAAGGCCAGCGTAGTTACGGGGACAAGACCGTACTCTATCGAACAACCCCTCTAACCCCACCTATCCAACCACTGGTCCTCAGTGTTATCACTGCTCTGAGTGGGGGCATATAGCCAGATATTGCCCGCATAAAAAGGATACGGAGGAACCCATGGAGAAAGGAGTAGCAAAAGGGAGGGTCTTCTGGGCTGGCGGAGACAAACCCACCTACACCCTCCCTATCCTTCTCAATGGCATGGAGAGAACAGCGTTAATCGATTCCGGGTGTAGCCAGAGCGTAATACGACAGGAGTTGGTGGGACACGGACAAGTAATACCCCAGGCACAAGTTCTGATCGCATGTGTACATGGGGATCAAAAATATTACCCGGTAGCTCGAATACAATTACAGTGGAGAGAAGAGAAAGAAACCCTCAAAGTATGTGTGCTGCCTCACCTGGAAGAGGAAATCATAATCGGAACTGATTATACGGACTTCCTCACTTTGTTAACAAAAGCAGGTCAGGAGCACACCCTTAAGACTTGGTGGGCGAAGTACCCTTCGGGCGGGCGAGGGAGTAAGTCGAAACCCAAAGGAAACCCTCAGTAGACGACAGAAAAGGGTACAGTGACAATACTATAGTCAAAACCACAATACTTTGCCCAGTCCTAGCCCAGAAGTAGCAAGCAAAGTGTGTACCGTTACAGGGGACTTCCGACAGAATCAACGAGATGACCCCCTCCCTTCAATACGCGTGGCAACAAGCTCTGAATCCAGAGGAGCATGCGGTAGGTCCACGTTTTCTTATACAAAACCATCTCTTATATAGAATACCAAATGCAGAGGAAGGGCGGCAGAAACAATTGATAGTTCCTAAAAGTCACAGACAGCAGGTCTTACATCTAGCTCATGGGGACAATGGAGAGGGACATCTTGGATGGGAAAAAACCGAGGAGGCAATCCTCCGGTGGTTCTATTGGCCTGGAGTTTTCGGGGACATACGTAGACACTGCTCTGACTGCCCAAAATGTCAACTGTTCAATCCATCTCCACACCAACCTTCTCCGCTCCAGCCCCTGCCAGTCATAGAGACCCCTTTCTCACGGGTAGGCATGGATATTATTGGACCCCTCTTTCCATCCAGCCGGGGACGACAATATGTCTTAGTATTAGTGGATTATGCCACCCGTTATCCAGAAGCTATTCCCCTCCCTAGTATGCACACTAAAGTAATCGCACAAGCAATGATTGATTTATTTTCCAGAGTGGGTTTCCCCAAAGAAATACTAACCGACCAGGGGACCCCTTTTATGTCGAGACTCATGGCAGAAGTAAGTAAGACACTAGGGGTGAAGCTGATCAGAACATCAGTGTACCACCCACAAACAGACGGTCTCGTGGAGAGGTATAACAGAACAATTAAATCCTTACTTAGAAAGAGGATTTCCGAAGGAGGTAAGGATTGGGAAAAAAAATTGCCTCTTGTGCTATATGCTATTCGCACACACGTTCAGTCCTCTCTAGGGCATAGTCCCTTCGAATTATTGTTCGAGCAACCTCCTCGGACTCTTCTCGAAATGTTGGCCGAGCAATGGGAAGAGTCCAAAGACGAGGCAAAAGACCTCTTGACGTATACTCTGGAGTTGAGAGATGCTCTCCATACGGTGTGGGAAGAAGCCCACAATACCTTACGGAAAGCACAAAATAAACAAAAAAAATGGTATGATACTAAAAGTGTACTTCGTAGTCTAAAGGTAGGGGACAAGGCCTTAATCCTCCTTCCCAGTTGCGAAAACAAACTACTGGCCCGGTGGCAAGGACCCTACGAAGTCATTGAGCAGATTAATCCCACCACATGTAAATTAGCTTTCCCCACGGCCAAGGTAGAGAACAAATATACCAGATAAACCTCTTAAAGAAATGTCAGGAGCTGATGGACGCGCAACCTGTTCGGTATATCACCAATGTGGCCACAGATGAAATCCCATATCTGTCTTTTCCCATGCAGCATAGTACTGAGGAGTCTTTTCCCCAGACGAATTCCACCCTCACAGCAACCTATCAGGGGCAAATCATACAAGTAATTGAGAAGTATTGTGATGTCTTCTCCAAACGTCCTGGATGAACGCAGTTAGCAGACCACTCGATACGAACCAAAAATGAGGCCATCTCCCGACAACGTCCATATCGTATCCCATAAGTCAAGAAAACTATTATAGAACAGGAGGTCCAATCCATGTGGGAGGCTGGTATTATAGAACCCTCCAACAGTCCCTGGTGTTCCCCAGTGGTTTTGGTACCAAAACCAGATGGGATTACTAGTTTCTGCGTAGACTATAGACGAGTCAACTAGTTAACATACTTTGACGCATATCCCATGCCTCGCATCGATGAGCTCCTTGAGAGGTTAGGCAAAGCCCGGTTTATGTCCCCTTTGGACCTTACAAAAGGGTATTGGCAAATCCCGTTGAGAAAGGAGGACATTGAGAAAACTGCATTCGCAGCTCCGTCGGGTCTCTATCAGTTCACAGTCCTTCCTTTCGGGCTCCACGGGGTCCCTGCCACGTTCCAACAGCTTATGGATAGGATTTTACGACCCCATCAGCAATATGTGGCTGCATATCTAGACCATATAGGCATATACAGTAACACCTGGAAGGAACACCTAGAACAGTTGAGTGAGGTTTTGCAAGCATTACGGGAAACCCACCTAACCACAAACCCAGAAAAATGCAGATTGGGTTACACCAATATCAAGTATCTTGGTTATGTCTTAGGAGAAGGATTGGTCCGTCCCCAGGTTGAAAAAATAGATGCCATCAAACAGATACCTGTACCACGAACAAAGAAAGATGTAAGGGCCTTCCTCGGCTTAGTAGGGTACTACAGGCATTTTATCCCTCAGTTTTCCAACGTAGCAGAACCAATCACCAATCTACTCAAGAAGTCCTGTCCCAACACTCTATCCTCCCTCTCCGAAGCTGCACGAGGCAGTTTTGAACACCTGAAAAACGCCTTAACTACGGATCCGGTATTATGCTGTCTGAATTTTCAAAAACCTTTCTTATTACAAACTGATGCCTCCGATGTAGGGCTTGGGGCGGTCTTATCCCAATCTCAGGATGACGGGTCCTTTCACCCAATACTGTATATAAGTCGAAAGCTCCTTCCAAGAGAGGTCCACTATCCCACAATTGAGAAAGAATGTTTAGCCATTAAGTGGGCTGTGGAGTCACTGCTATATTATCTCACTGGTCGGACATTTACCCTTGTCACAGATCATGTACCTCTCACCTGGCTCGCTCGCAACAAAGACACTAAGGGGGTCATTACGACCCTGGCGGTCATTGACCGCCAGGGCCGGGGACTGCGGATGCACCGCCAACAGGCTGGCGGTGCATCCAGGCCTATTCTGACAGCGGCGGTAAAGCCGCGGTCAGAAAAGGGAAACCAGCGGTTTCCCGCCGGTTTTCCCCTGGCCTGAGGAATCCTCCATGGCGGCACTGCAGGCAGCGCCGCCATGGAGATTCCGACCCCCTTACCGCCAGCCTGGTTCTGGCGGTTTTGACCGCCAGAACCTGGTTGGCGGTAACGGGTGTCGTGGGGCCCCCTAACAGGGCCCCACCAAGATTTTCAGTGTCTGCATAGCAGACACTGAAAATCGCGACGGGTGCAACTGCACCCGTCGCACCCTTTCCACTCCGCCGGCTCCATTCGGAGCCGGCATCCTCGTGGAAGGGGGTTTCCCGCTGGGCTGGCGGGCGGCCTTCTGGCGGTCTCCCGCCAGCCCAGCGGGAAACTCAGAATTACTGCGGCAGTCTTTTGACCGCGCAGCGGTATTCTGACGGCGGTACTTTGGCGGGCGGCCTCCGCCGCCCGCCAAAGTCAGCATGAGGCCCTAATTCTCTTGGCCTGAGGTGGTTTCTCTCATTACAACCCTTCTCCTTTCAGATCATGCACTCACCCGGCAGCCACATGATGAATGCAGATTTCTTGTCCCGCTATCCGGCTCCTGAGCGTCATCTACTGCCGCTCTATAGGGGGACTGCCTGTGACGGGCCAGACTGGGTAGGCCCGCACTGTTCAGCAGCTTGTGCTGGCGCTTCCCCTGCTGACCCGGAAGTGTTTCGGCGTCCCACCAATCGCGATGTCCCGCGTCAGCTACAGTGCGAAAATGGACCTTTAAATGGCTTGGCATCGCGTTGTCGAGGAGGGAGGCAAACGGAAGAGAGGCGGACGAGAGGAAGGCGACGGAGGAGAAGGCGAACCTGGAGGAAGACGAGAGAGCTACCGAAAACGCGAGCAAAGGACCTAGGAAGATCACGGAGCAGTCCTCTCCACTCGAGGACGGGAGGAGGGAGAAGACCAGGAAGTCGGTGGCCCCGATCAGGGACAGCAAGAGCAGACTCCGGGGAGCAGAGCGCGACAGCCCGCCACGCTTCAGGAGAAGCGTGGCAGAGTCAGGTGTGTGGAAGTGGCCAGAATAGGGATAGGGAGGACGGGAGGGCTATTATAAAGGCACATGGGTTGGAGGGCACGTATTTCAATTATAAAGACACGAGGGTTGGAGGGCACGTATCTCAAGTATGAAGGCATGACGGTTGGAGGACACGTATTTCAAGTATAAAGGCACAAGAGTTGGAGGGCACGTAATTCCAGTGCAAAGTCATAAGAAAGGGTGAGCGGGATTACCAGGGAAAGGTGATGAGGTTGCAACAGGAGCTATAATAGTAAACAAGAAGAGATAATAAGAAGAAAGCAATACAGTGACAGTGTGCCAGAAAACATAGGAGAAACACCCAGATGTAAGGAACAGAATAGAAACCAGTAAAGCCCCTCAGAACAGAAAGGGAAAGGAAGAGTGGTACCGACAGAGAGAGAGAGAGAGAGTGAGAGATACGAAACCTCAAAGACCAGGAAGTGGCAACAGTTGGAAGAGGGAAAGACAGACACAGGAAGAGGAAAAAAAATCAAAACATAAACACTTACCGAGACTGTTCTTCTTCTATCCACATGCACTTCCCGAGAGACCTGAAAGAACAGAAAGAAAAGAGGAAGAGACTGTGAACCCCTACCTGGAGCATATACCCGGAGAGTGGAAGACAGCACGAGATATCCATCCATTACACAATACTGCTAAGCTCAACCAATAAAATAACACTTACCTGTGTATCTGACGAGTCTTGCGTAATTACTCGCGCCAATCCTGCGACACAGTAGTTATGAAAAAGAAGTAAGAGAGAGAAAACAATGCAATTTTGAGATAGGTGATAAGGATTATGAGATCAGGAGAATTCTAACATTTGCCAGAAAGTTTGACAACGCAGGTAAACAGTTTTCAAAAAATAATATGCTGCTATCTATGGATAGAAGGGCAGAGAGTTTCACCAAAGAAAGCAGCTCTTATGTCCATTCCAGTGATGATCCCTCCGGACTCTCAACGCATAGGATGCATTTATCTGAAGAATACAGACTATTAAAATCCAACAATGAACAGTTGCACAAAGGCTGAAAAAAGGGCAGAGGACCAAAAAAACGGGAAGCGCAGCGAAAGAATAAAGACAAGCATTTGTAATGCAATAGGTCTCCCATTAGCATGAGTTAGAGCTATTTGTGTTGTAAATTCAAAACTGGACTTTTCTTACCACATAAATTGGTCAACCTGCCACACAATTACAGTGGCCCTGCATATAACTAAAGCACTTCTGTAGGAAAATGGCTCATTGTTGCAGTGACCCCCACTTTTTACCTGATATTGACTCTAACTTGACTAAGAAGTATGCTGGGATCCTGCTAACCAGGCTCCAGCACCAGTGTTCTTTCAGTTAAAAATGTCCCATTGTTTCCACAATTGGCACACCCCTGGCACACAGATAAGTCCCTTGCAAAAGGTACCAGTGGTACTGAGGGCCCTGTGACCAGTTAAGGGTCCCCAAGGGCTGCAGCATGTGTTGTGCACCTAACACATGCACACTGCCATTGCTGATTGAGTGTGTTGGTGGGGAGAAAAAGGCTAAGTCGATATGGCACCCTTCTCAGGATGCCATGTGTGGAGAAATAAGCTGGATTTCACGGTAGGACTTTCAAACCAACTTTATTCATAAAGACGCGACCTAGTGTCCTGCCGTCACCAAGAGAGGCCAATAACTGCCTTCTCTGGAATGTCAAGACACTGGCATTCTACCGAACTTTGTATAAAGCAAAACATAACACATCCTCTCTCCTTCATCTTATAAATCATTTACACAAAGAATGAGACAAGATAAAACAAGTACAATAACTGATAAATAAAAAAAAACAATAAAATCGATCTCTAACATGGGGCCTGATTACAACTTTGACGGAGGGGGTTAATCCGTCCCAAATGTGACGGATGTCCTGCCCGCCATATTACGAGTCCATTATATCATATTGAACTCGTAATATGGTGAGCGGGATAGCCATCACATTTGGGATGGATTAACCCCCTCCACCAAAGTTGTGATCAGGCCCATAGTCATCCAAGTAAGCTGGGGTTTTATGTGTTCTCATACTTCTGAAAGTTTTAGATTTTTCCTTAGTGAGAAAAGGTACATCATGTACTTCATTTGTTATTCCTGACGTTTTTTGGAAATCATCTCTTGCACCAGACGTCACAACCTCACTTGATGGACCTTGGGTATTCTCATTTGGACTTGTGATACCACCTTTATTAACTTCCTTATTATCCAAGAGAAAAAGTGTACCAGAACATCCTTCAGTCAATCTCCTAGCACACACACCACCCTTCTGGTACAACGCCACGTTCCTAATATTCCACTTCTCCCCTCCTTCCACTTCAACCTGAAACCTGCCAACCTTCACAACTCGAACGGGTCCTTTGAATTTAGAGATACCACTTTTGATCCTACCTGATTTTATCTTGACCCAATCTCCCACATCCAGTTTGAAATTGCTTGGACTGTCCACACTCCTCTGCCCACCAAATTCAACCCACTCATGAAGCCAAGAGGGAACTAACTTTGAACCCACTGAACGCCCCCTTATTAATTGAAAAGAACATTCATTCAAGATGCTGTGAATCGTAGTATGATAAGCCCATACCATATCAGAGATGGACTTCTGCACACTGCAATGATTGGCTAAAGCTAACTGTATAGTGCCTTTAATCAATCTATTAGCCCTTTCCACAATACCATTGTCCTGTGGATGATACAAAGAGGTCCTAGAATGTCTCACCCCACAATGTCTCAAGAATAAACACATCTCATTGCAAGTCAACTGAGTACCATTATCAGTTATAAGAACCGTCAGAATACCCTCTTCCAGAAAAATCTCATCTAAAACCCTTATCACAGTATTCGTGGTGCTGTCCCGAACAAACTTTACTATAAGCCATCTTGAATGCACATCAATCCACAGCAAACCTCAACTCAACCGAAAGTTCTAAAATGGGTCCCATGAAGTCCAGACAAATGGTATGCCATGGTTTACCAGGATCTTTAATATGCCCACAAGCTCTTCCCACACCTACTTTCAATCTCTTTTCACTCTCGTTACACACACTGCACTTCACAACCCAGTCTTTGACTTGCCCATCCAAACCCGGCCACTAAAATACCTCCTTTAACCTTCTGCATGTTAACCCTTGGCCTAAGTGACCCTCATGTGCCGAGCCAAACAACTTGAACCTCAAACCCTGAGGTGGAACATATCGGTCACTACGCATCAAGACACTGTCTCCACAAATCGAGAACTCATCCAAGATACTTAGATACTGTCCGGAATCCCCAAGGTGCCTCCTGCATTATCTGTCAGCATCCTCAGGGATTAGAGTTAAATCATATCTCTGTTCTTGGTTAAACCTTTATGTTTCTAAGTAAACACAATGTGCTGTGTTACACAATTGGTTTTATCAATGCTTGTTTTACCAATGCTTGTTTGCTAATGTTAGCAGGTGTAGACATGTGCTTCTAATTGGGTGTGGTGTAGACATGTGCTTCTAATTGGGTGTGGTGACTCATCCACATGTGGAAACTCATCCACATGTGGAAACTCAACTGCTTTCCTGATTGGCTATAAGTAGCAGAGTGAAGAATGCCTCCCTGATTGGCTTTGTTTTGCTTCCTGATCTCAGCATCTGATTTGGCAGCCCAGCCCCTGCTGACATCCTTGTATTCAGGACTTTTGAGGCAATTCTTTTCTTCGTTTCTGTACTAGCTGACACCAGGCATTCTTCTAGCACTCCGCAAAAGACTGCAGCTAAGTGACTAGTATTCTCCAGGGAGTTTGTTCTTTGAGTGCCGTGCTTTCCTAGAACAGCTGGTGTATTTCAGACCTCGTATTTTGGCAGAATGCTTATCTTGAAGAGAAAAATGCATTTCTGAACATTCTACATTATTATTGTAGTTACTTGCCTAATTGTGCTTCAGGAAATCTGCTTGAGCTCAAGTACTACAAAAAGTGACAGTGCAGTTGTAAAAGAGCATTTACGTGACTTTTCTTTCTCTAATAGCATAACTCTTGGATTTAAATTGTGTCATTCATAACTGTCTTTCAGGTTTGAGGAAGTTTTTTTTGAAGGGTTTTTCACACACACAGTGAAACCAAACCAAACTGTGCCACCCTAACTGTTTAAACCCAGAGTGGACATTTGTATTTCTTGGATTGTTTTTGTTCCTTTTAGTTAAACCCTATGCATGCAGGAAAGTTATATGTGATATAATTAATAACCTTGTTTTTCTTTCTTGTGCATGATAAGTGCAACCACAGTTCTAATTGTAGTGTGCAACAGTGAATCTCTGTGAAGCCAGCCCTAGTGTTGCAGTACTTATTGTTATGGTACTCAGTTTGGGTTTTTGGTAATGCAGTGTTAGTAATTGTGCCAACAGTTATTATTATCCAAGAAAAGTGCTGGAGCATCTCGGTGTTCTTCTACTGCTCCCGTGCCCAAGTCAGAAAGAGAGATTCAGTTTCAAGGAAGTTGAGTGCACTAACTCTACTATCACTCTGCCAACAATGACCTGCCCCCGAAGATACAGGGTGCCTGGCTGGACTGGCAAGATGTGGCAGTGTTTTGTCTCTTTCTCTTCCACTCCCCCTTTCCTTTTGGGACACCTGCTGGGGTTTCTGTGTCTACCAGGAAGTGCTGAGAGGTGTTCCAGGAGGTCGGGGGCATACCATCGCCCCTGCAGGCATCCTACTTTTCAGGTGAGTGGCCCCATCTCAACACATACGGTCTCACAGCAGTCAGTAGAATTCTCTTTCTCCAAGCTCCCTTTCAAATCAATTAAAAAACTTCCCTAGGACAATCGTCAGCTTTCATCTCACCCACCCATTCTTTCTGTGTGAAAGCAGCCAAACCACATTCAACTACATTAATAACCGATGCACAGCATCCTCCGTCACACTGTTCTTCCCAGACTGTGCATCAACCTTTTCCCAATCAAGAGACAATCTAGATAAACAATCAGCTTGCACATTCTTCCAACCTTGAACAAATTCTAACCTGTAAAGATATTCTTGTAATCTAGCCGCAAGTCTAGCTAACCTCGCTGAACCCTGGCCAGTTCCACTGGAAGACAAGATTTTGAATAAAGGTTTGTGATCGCTCCGTAAAACAAACTCTAGACCCCACAGATATGTTCTAAAATATTCAGCATCCCAAACCGCAGCAAGAGCTTCATGTTCAATTACTGAATAATTACGTTCAGCCTGAGTTAATGTGCGGGAAGCAAATGCAACTGCCCTCTCCTGATTCCCATGTACTTGAGATAACACAGCATCCAATCCAGTTGCACTCGCATCCACTGTTAAGACAGAATACAACTTAATGTCAAACGCAGAAAGTATGTCCGCAACACAGATCTCATTCTTGATATTTACAAAGCAATCTGACTGTTCACCCGCCCAAGTAAACTTGTTCCCTTTCTGCAGCAAATTTTGCAGCTTCTCAGTTTTGTCAGCAGACTTGTCCATAAACTTAGAATAATATTCAATCAAATCCAGAAACAATCTCAATTGGTCCTTGTCATTAGGGGCAGGTGCCAACCTAATGGCTTCCAACAGGCTCTTCTTAGGTTTGATGTTCCTTTTTGAGATAGTATATCCTGAATAATCAATTTCCTCTGTGGGAAATGTGCATTTTTCCTGATTTAAGCTTAAACCAGATTCTCCAATGACCCTCAAAGCCTTCCTCAAAATGAGATTGTTTCATTTACAGTGACACCTACATTTAAGATGTCATGCTGAAAGAATAACACGTTGTTGATGTTGCCAAAAGTATTTGTCATCATACGCTGAAAAACACTAGCGGCTGTGTTGAATGAACGAAGAAAGATCCAAAATAGGTAGTGAAATGTTTCTTAATGTTTATTTCTTTTAAGTCGAAGTCTCCATAAATAATATCCCAGCCTCCTCGTCTTTCCCCAACCGATCTTCCTCCTGTCCTCGCTCTCCTCCCACGTTCCCGAACCTCCCGTCACAGTGTTCTCCCTCACGTTCCCGATCCTCCGAACCTCCCAAGGTTCTAATATCATATTACAACACACCTCCCCCTATGTATGTAACCTAACCAACATGAATAGAAACATATATTTTTTTAAATTACAACAATCAAGAAAACATAAACGAAATTATTAAGAAAAAGTAACATTCAAAGTACCAACACATAAGAGACACAAAGATATACATCATTTCATAACAAAGTTCCTGAGGTAGAATGGAGTCTTGATATTTCTTCTTGGTCTTTTATCCACAGCATTTGAAGTACTTTCTCGCCGTCCATTTAAGATATATGCCCATATTTATACTTTTTGACGCACAACTGCGCCAACGCAGTTGTGCGTCAAAAAGTTTACAGCCGGCTAACGCCATTCCAAAGCGCCATGCGGGCGCCTTATTTATTGAATGACGTTAGCCGGCGCTGCGGACTGGTGTGCGTAAAAAAAAATGACTCACACCAGGCAGCGCCGGCGTAGGGGAAAATGGAGGTTGAGTGTCAAAAAATGGGGCAAGTCACGTCTGAGGCAAAATTCAGGCCTCAACCCGATTTGCGCCATTTTTTTTACGCCCAACCTCCATTGACATGACTCCTGTCTTAGCAAAGACAGGAGTCATGCCCCCTTGCCCAATGGCCATGCCCAGGGGACTTATGTCCCCTGGGCATGGTCATTGGGCATAGTGGCAGGTAGGGAGGCCCAAATCAGGCCCCCCAATGCCACAAAAAAAAATGAAAAAAAATACTTACCCCAACTTACCTCAACTTCCCTGGGATGGGTCCCTCCATCCTTGGGTGTCCTCCTGGGGTGGGCAAGGGTGGCAGGGGGTGTCCCTGGGGGCATGGGAGGGTACCTCTGGGCTCCTTCTGAGCCCACAGGTCCCTTAACGCCTGCCCTGACCTGTGCGTCAAAATGACGTCAGAGTATAAATATGGGGCACAGGCCTTAAAGTCATTTTTTGGAAGGGAACGCCTACCTTGCATATAATTAACGCAAGGCTGGTTCCCCCTTCCAAAAAATGACGCACATGGTGGAACTTTGACGCCTGCGGGGTCGGACGTCAAAGTATAAATATGGGGCAGGGTTTGCGCCGATTGTGCGTCAAAATTTTTGACGCACATTCGGCGCAAACAGAGTATAAATATGCCCCATAGTCTTTTAGGTGCAAAGGGGTCTTGATGTTCCTTTTAGATTTCCTCATTTCGATATTATCAGCCGAACAAGAATTCTCCTCATTCTGACACCTTAAAGTTTCCAAACTCGTAGCGTAAGCATTAAACTTACTTATTCTATTTAAGTTCCAAATTCGTCCATCGCTTAGCTTTACAGCATTAGTGAAAAGTTTCACAACCTTTAAAGCAGAACCAACTCTCTTATTACAAGTCTTCAACACAGGATTCTTGACCATAACCCAATCACCAACATTTACATTAGTCTTCTTCACAGCATTCCTTTTATCAAAATAACTTTTACTCTTGACAGATTTCTCTTGTTCCCTGAATTTCCAATCCTCATCAACAACCTTTCTTCCTTTCTCTCCCAAAAATTCATTGACCCATTGTGGCTCAAGAATAGTATTCCCTCGTCTTACTCGAAACAAAACAAAAGGAGTTTGACCTGTCGTAGAATGTGGAGTATGTCTATATACTGCAACTTTTCTAATTACTTGTTGTTTCCAATTAAGATGATTGTCCTTAACCAAAGATATAGTTTCTTTTAAAACTCGGTTGAACCTCTCAACCAATCCATTGCACTCAGGATGGTATAACGCACACAACTTATGTTTTATGCCACATTTCTTAAGAAAATCTTCCATTACTCTCGAAGGCAATTGTACCCCATTATCAGTAAGTAAGGTGGAAGGTATGCCTTCCCTAGTAATGAGACCTTTAAGACACTCTATCACATTCCGTGTATCTATCCCTTTGGTGAAGAAAACCTCAGGCCATCTAGAATACATATCCATGACCACAATAACATAATCAATAGAACCATCACCATATATAGGACCTAAAATATCAAGTGAAATATCTTCCCATGGTCCCTTCGGTTTGTCTCTAACTATCATCGGTTGAATTCTAGACTTCATAGTCTTCTCATTAAGATCACACTGCATACAGTCACGAACAACTCTCTCCACATGGGTATCCATACCAGGCCACCAATACGATGATCTTAACCTCTCCTTCGTTTTGGATATTCCCATGTGACTGTCATGTGCCTGACAAATAAGTAGATCTCTCACACTAGATGGTGGGATTAACCTCATCCCTCTAAGTAATAAATCCCGATCAACACTCAATTGATCTTTCACATTCCGAAATTCTCTGGAATCCAGACTGCCTTGAATTTTGCTCTTCCAACCAGAACACAATAATCTGATTACCTCCTGCAAAACTCTGTCGGAATTAGTATCTTCACGCCACTTTTCTTCAGAAATCATTTCAAGATCTACCACACACACACTGTCAAATTGGTCAGAGTCTTCAACATCTTCAAAATCTGTTAATTTAGGAGAAACTGCTAATCTTGACAACACATCTGCAGAGTAATTATCAGTCCCAGGAACATACTCAACTAGAAAATCATATTCCTGCAAAGCTATGATCCATTTGGTAATTCTGCTTGAGATTGCATCAACACCTTTGGACTTAAAAACCTCAACTAACGGCTTGTGATCAGTTTTCACAACAAAAGATCTACCCCACAGAAAGGTCTTAAATTTCTTTACCGCCCAATAAACTGCAAGGGCTTCTCTCTCTATAACAGAGTAGTTTGCCTCAGTATCTTTCAAACTTCTGGAGATGAATGCTATAGTATTCTCTGCACTACGTGAGCCTTGTTGCAGAACCGCACCCAAACCTTTACTACTGGCATCAGTTGTCAATATAGATTGTAATTCAGGATTAAAATTCTTCAGTTTGGGAGCGTTACCTAAACTTTTCTTTAACATGGTGAATTCCTTCTCACACTCTTTATCCCAAAGAAATTCTTTACCCTTCCTTAATAACAATCTCATATTGTAACATGAACCAGCAAAATTTTGAACAAATTTACTATAAAATTCAGCCATGCCTAAAAATCTCATCAGTTCTTCCTTGGAGGTAGGAGAAGCCAAACCCTTAATCGTGTCAACCAGATCTCTCTTGGGAACTAAACCACCTCCTGTAATAGTGTGTCCAAGATAGTCAATGTTCTCCACTGCAAATTTGCATTTCTCTACTTTAATAGTCAAGCCATGTTCAGAAATTTTCATTAACACCCTCCTGATAATTTCATCATGAGCACCACTGTTCTCTCCATAAATCAGAATGTCATCTTGATACACACACACACCATTGATCCCTTTTAAAATGCGTTCCATTGCTCTTTGAAATACAGAGGCAGCTGAGATTAAACCAAAAGGCAATCGAATAAATCTAAACGTACCAAAAGGTGTGACAAAAGCCATTAGATCTCTCGAAGATTCATCTAAGATGATCTGATGATAAGCTGAGGTTAAGTCAATGGTAGAAAACACCTTAGCACCCGACACCATAGTTAATAAATCTGAGATGTAGGGAAGCGGATATCTGTCCACCATTACACATCTATTAAGCTTGCGAAGATCAACACAAACCCTGATTTTACCATTAGGTTTTCTAGCTATAACTATGGGAGATAACCAATCGGTACCTTCTACTTCTTCAATTATCCCTTGATCCTCTAATTTTTTGAGTTCAGATTGTAACTCATCTCTCACTGCAAAAGGAACATTCCGCCCTTTACTACAGAACGGTATAGCTTCAGGAAGCAATTTGATTTTATGAGAATATCCCTTCATGCAACCTATTCTGTCACAGAAAACAGTTGGAAATTCCTTACGCAATTTCTCTGTGAGATCAGTCGTAGAAATTACATCCACACCATCCATAGCTCCTAAATGTTTCACTATAATAGGAGGTGAACTGTTGGGATCAAGCATCACACCAAGATCTTTCTGATGCCACCAACTTATGATGCTATTCCCCTTTTTTTAAACATAGACTTTTCCGGAGGTGAATCGTTGATCATACTCAATCAAACCAACAAAATAACCATGTAAATCAATGGGCTCACCACCATACCCACAAGGTTTGATATCAGGTTTCAAAAGATTTACTTTACCCTTTAACTCATTTTGATAAAATTTATCAGACACAATGGAAATCTTTGCCCCTGAGTCAAAAAGTACTTTGGTTCTTTTACCCTCTACAGTAATATAATCTAGAGGGCCAGACAAATTGTCACCTGAAATTTGAAGAATTATTTGACCACAGGCAAAATCAGATTCAACCTTGCTGACATCAACACCATTATCAACCACTCTCACAGGCTATTTTGTTCTTTTCAGATTACACACAACTGAAAAATGACCTTTCTTTTTGCAAAACAAACAAAAACTATTAACAGCTGGGCAAAGCTTACTATTAGCAAGATGTCCCCCTCTCTCACACCTAAAACATTTCTTGCTAGCAACACTGGAGGACATTTCTTTATCAAGAGGTTTGATTATCTTTGGTTTAGTATCACTAACTACATTTACCTCTTTAGCATCACAGTGTTTCACAACATCAACACACTTAAGAGAATGTTCAATTCTTTTGGCTAAAGAAATAACTTGATCAATCTGAGGATCATCTAAAAGCCATAGTTCACTTCGTACTTTTTCAACATTGCACCCCAACATGAATTGGTCCCGAATTCTCTCATCTATTGTGGGTCCAAATTTACATGATGAGGCTAAACGTCTCAAATCAGTGACATAATTCTCAATAGATTCACCTTCCAATTGAAAACGCTTCCCAAAATAATACCTTTCTAAGATTGTGCTAACCTTAGGAAGATAATGTAGATCTAGCTTTCTAATACATATTTCATACTCATTCAAATTGATTGCTCCATTGTCTGGAAGATCGGGAAGATGGTCAAAAACTTCCTGACCTTCTGTTCATAAACAATGAAGCAGTAAAGCAGTCCTCCTCTCATTGCTCAACGATGTACCACACACTCTGGAGTACCTCTCGAAGACTTTCTTCCATTTAGCCCACCTAATTGGGGGTTCCCCAGGAGAGGACAGAAAGAAAGGCGGAGAGGAAACATTCTGCATTATAGAACAAAGAGTTGGCACAGAATATGTATAAAAACTACACAGCAAACTTAAATAACAGATGTATCAAAAAAAATAAAAATAATAATAAGTAAAAAAACACATTGTATATATAAGCTTAAACCAGATTCTCCAATGACCCTCAAAACCTTCCTCAAAATGAGATTGTGTTAATTTACAGTTACACCTACATTTAAGATGTCATGCTGAAAGAACAACACGTTGTTGATGTTGCCAAAAATATTTGTCATCATACGCTGAAAAGCACTAGCGGCTGATGCAAGGCCAAAAGGCATTCGAGTGAACTGGAAAGTGCCTATAGGGGTCACAAACGCTGTCAAATGTTTGGATTCAGGATGGAGTTTGATCTGGTGAGAGGCATTCTTCAAATCATGCTTTGAAAAATACCTTACATTTTTAACTTCTGTCAGCAATTTGTTGATATTAAGCAGACGATATCTGTCAACTACAATATTCTGATTTAACGATCTCAAATCAACACATAACCTCACCCTGGCATCTGATTTCTGAGTGATAACCACTGGGAAAATCCAAGGAGACACCTCCACTGTTTCAATAATGCCTTCAGACAACATATTATCAATTACGTTCTTGACTTCATCCCTCACAACAAAAGGTATCTTGCGTAATTTGTGTTGCCTGGGCAAAGCATCCTCCTTTGAAAAGATCATGTGTACATAGCCCTTTAAACATCCCAAAGTTTTCCTGAACACATGCTTAGACCCCTCTAAAATATCATGCAATTGTACATCCTCAACAACAAGAATTTGATCAGGTGCCCTTGGGTTGATGACAATATTGAGATCAAACTGATGCATCCAACCTAAAATAGGTGGACCTTCTGAAGCCACATGAATCTTCCCCATGACACTCCTCCCCTCAAACCGTATCTCCTTTACCATATACCCCAACAAATGAATTTTCCCACTTTGGTAACCACATGGAGAAATATCTTTGGGATACAATTCCTCATTTTTCCAATGTTCTTCAAAGAGAGTTTCAGGAATTATGGTATACAATGATCCCGAATCAATCATAAGACTTACTTGAAATTCATCTATTGTCAAGAGAGCAACATGTCTGGACATTCTACGCACACTATTAATCTCCACGGAACTCTCTTCCTGACTCACAACTAGAATTCTATCTCCACAAGGAATATCATAACATTCTCCTGCCACAATTATTCCTGATTTGACATCCTTAGTAGACTTAACACTTTCTCTACACATGCAAGCATAATGTCCCTTACGACCACACTTACGACACTCTTTATTGATAGCAAAACACTTCTTAGAATCAGCCAAATGTTATATGCTTCCACACCAAATACACTCTTTCCCTTTTGCTTTGGAAGGTACTGCCAATTTTTGATAGTACTCCTACTTCCTGCTGAGTACATACTGCATCAGTAGACAATACCATAAAGGCAGCACCTTTGTCTTTCCTCTCTAGTTCTTTCATACACCGCTGCGACCCTTCAATGACTTTTACTATCTCAATCGCCTCCTGCAAACTGGGATCTTTAGCAGCCCACAGCCTCTCTTGTATTTTTCTCTCACAACACTGGACTATGAGTTGATCTCGTATCAGCTCTTCAGTCATGGACCCAAACCTACATTTAACTGATAATTCCCTCAACCTTGACACAAATTTGTCAATCGTTTCATGGTGATCTTGTGGCTGAGTGTAGAACTTATATCTAGCAAGGAGTAAATTAGTTTCTTTAGCAAACCTAATCTCCAACCTCTTGATAGCCTCTTTAAACACATCATTCATTGGTTGACCATTGGCACCTAGCGCTGTGGGTAAATATTTAAAAATACGCTAACCTTCACATCCCAATGTACTCAATAGAATAGCCGAAACACTCTGTCCATCTAAAGCTACAATATAGTTTTCTAACATTTCTATCCAATCCTCCCAGGGCACAACAGGTGACCCTGGAAGAGGTAAAAATAGGGGTGGTGGAGAAATATTACCCTGGGTAGCCATAACTACAATAACAATTAGATGAACTGAAATGTCCCTTGAAACAAATGAGTTAATGGCAGCCAGAACAGCTATTCCGTGGCTGTGTGCAGTTACTAATAAAGATATGAAAGATATAGCACCAGAGGGAACAGTGTAAAAAAACAATGAACTGGTGTGCAAATCACTGTGTGACCTGCAAACTACAGTATATCAATCCAGTGAATACTGTACAAATGTTAGTTGGTGTGCAGATCACCGTCATCCTCAGAGAATGCTGCACATAAATTATTTGGTGTACAGATCACCGTAAGATCTGTAATTGTGTCAGAAGGCTTCTCTTCGTCCCCGCTCTTCACCTCAATGCATACATCACCTGAGGTTGAAGACAAAATGAGCTGAGCAGATCCAGGCTGATCGGTGAGAGACAGGAAACGTTCTGCTGCACAAGCCGACTCAGGACGCTACGACGTATCTAAAATTGGAGAAGTGCCTCACACTTCCGCCTCCCGATACATGAAGCATCACAAAATACACACAACAGTACGTCGCGTACGCTCCTCCCACAACATACAACGCGTCTGAAATCAGATAAACGCCTCACACTTCTGCTTTGCATTGCAAGAAGCGTCAAAATATACACATCAGGACATTGTGTATGCTACTCCCACAACACCATGCCTGACAGCAATCTCCAATAGGCCGTCACTCCAGAAGCGGCTCCAGCAGCGTCAATGTCGGGCCCACACTACGGCACCTGGAACAACTGGAACAGGAAATCACAGACGAGGAATCGTCGCAGGTTGGCCCAGGTCGTGTCTTCAACAGGAACTCGTCGCCAAAATGTGATGAAATAAGCTGGATTCCACAGTAGGACTTTCAAACCAACTTTATTCATAACAACACGACCTAGCGTCCTGCCATCACCAAGAGAGGCCAATAACTGCCTTCTCTGGAATGTCAAGACGCTGGCATTCTACCAAACTTTGTATAAAGCAAAACATAACACCATGCACACAAAATAATGTGGCATAGGTAAGTCACCCCTCTAGCAGGCCTTAAAGCCCTAAGGCAGAGTGCACTATACCACAGGTGAGGGCATAGCTGCATGAGCAATATGCCCCTACAGTGTCTAAGTCAATTCTTAGACATTGTAAGTACAGTGTGGCCATATTAAGTATATGGTCTAGGAGTTTGTCAAAACTAACTCCACAGCTCCATAATGGCTACACTGAATACTGGGAATTTGGTATGAAACGTCTCATAATAATAAACCCACATTGAAGACAGTGCTGGATTTATTACAAAGTGCACACAGAAGGCATCTTAGAGATGCCCCCTGTACTTTACCCAATCCTTCAGTGCATGACTGACTGGTCTGTGCCAGCCTGCCACTGAGGGATGAGTTTCTGACCTCCTGGGGTGAGAGCCTTTGTGCTCTCTGAGGCCAGAAACAAAGCCTGCACTGGGTGGAGGTGCTTCACACCTCCCCCTGCAGGAACTGTAATACCTAGCAGTGAGCCGCAAAAGCTCATGCTTCATGTTACAATGCCCCAGGGCACTCCAGCTAGTGGAGATGCCCGCCCCCCCGGCACAGTCCCCACTTGTGGCGGCAAGTCCGGAGGAGTTAATGAGAAAAGAAAGAGGAGTCACCCTCCAGCCAGGACAGCCCCTAAGGTGTCCAGAGCTGAGGTGACCCCTTCTTTAGAAAATCTTGCTTTGGAGGATTTAGCCCAGTCGGATCAGGGCTGTGCCCCCCTACCCAAAGGGAGGAGGCACAAGGAGGGTGTAGCCACCCTCAGGGACAGTAGCCATTGTCTTCTGCCCTCCAGCCCTGAACACACCCCTAAATCTAGTATCTAGGGGCGACCCTGAACCCAGGAAATCAGATTCCTGATGACCTACAACAAGAAGAAGGACTGCTGACCTTAAAGCCCTGCAGAGACAACAACTGACTTGGCCTCAGCCCTACAGGCCTGTCTCCAGACTCAAGAACCTGCACAGCGATGCATCCAGCGGGGCCAGTGACCTCTGAGGACTGCAAACTGTTAAAAAATATTTTATAACAGGGAATGTTTTCCAATTAGAAATGTTACTTTTTGGGGCAAATACTCAACAATCCCCAGTGAGAGTGCCCAAAAACCCTGCACACTCCAGCCCGCCTCATAGAGTGCATAACGTGCACACAATACAGGGTTGACTTGTGTGTCGCCTCAAGTGTCTTGGTTCATGTGCAATTTTAGCAGTCCTGCTTTTTCAGTCACCAGCACTGAGCATACCTGGACAAATATGCACATACTTCTTGTAGCAGAAAAGGTGAAACTACAAGTCCAATCACAAGATCAGGATTGCTCTAAAGAAAATGAAAAACGAAAGCTACATTTCAGCCAGTGGTTTTTTTTTCACTTAAAAGCAAGCTCAGAAAGGCCATTTATTTGCTGTGCTTCTGTGTGTTTAGGAGCCCTCAAAAGTTGTCATGAGCACATCTCAGAAAGGTTCCTTGTTGGGTGGACCTTGATTTACACCACATTAACAGCCTCCCCTTGTGTAATATGGATTTGTGACCATCATTGGCAGTAGCAATGTAGTATAGAATCCCCCCTCCCTTCAAGTTGGCGATTAGAAGTTAGCAAAAGTTACGCAGCATTGAGAAATGGCTGTAAGCCATGATAAAATTCACATACCCATCTCTAAAATTGAAACTTTATTTGTGGATGACAAGAAGAAGTAGGGGGCTTCATTTCCTCCCACTGAGGAATCTACATGCAAGCCGATACTCACCTTTAGTAAACAGAATCCTTCAGAAAATCTGGACACTTCACAATTAATTGGGATTAGTTTATTGTTTTGTTTAAAACATCCAGCCCAAGAGTACAGCATTTACACTAAGATCAATGATCCTCCGTTGCTGTCTGCACTGGATCACAGGCAGGTACACTCCAAGAAAGGGTGGGAGCCAGGCAGCTGAGAGATGGTGCAGAGAACCCACAAACTCCAAATGTGACCATGATAACAGCCTGATTTTTAGCCCTGTTTACACCCAAGCTAAACCCAGAGCTAGAATGTTCTGTATATAAAAAGGGCAGCTTCCTTGGACACGTACAGGAAACAAAGTAAAAAAAGTCCCCTATGGACCAGATAAACAGGACAACGTGTAATTTTACAGTAGTTGCTCCCTGCTCCCATACAGAAGAAGGGACCAAGAGGCATGACTGACCACTAGCAAGCAAGGATTTTTGAATGACACTTAAACTAACAAATGAAAGTAAGTATACTAAAAGTATATATGAGGTCGGACGCTTACGTTCAACCTAAAAAAAATAGACACCAATGAAAGCAAAGGGGCGAGGATGGTAGAAAGAATAATGGATTCCACAGAACAATTAACGGTAGCTAACTTTTCACAACATAAACTAACTGATATGGAAGAGAGTGTCTTGAAACTGGGACTCCCTTTCTGCCCCGCTTTTGCAGCTAGTTATGCCCAATTATGGATTTACTTGTTCAAATTTGTATGGAAATTGAGGTTATATAAAGTTTATACTTTGAAAACTAGAGGAATTGCCCAAGAAAATGAGGGCTGCACTATTGGACATTCTAATGTTAGCTCTATTGTGTGGGAGAATTTCATCCAGTCACTGGTAGTAAAAACGGGGTCCAGGTTGTGGCCTGCAGTGTGTGTGGGGCTGGTGACCAGTTGCCTAAGTCTGATGGTGTTAAGGTTGTCCAGGAGGTTGATGTAGTTGCAGTCATTTGGGTCGTCAAGATGGCAATTGAGGCCCCCAGGAAGATTTAGAGGGTCATTACGATCTCGATCGGCGAAGACGGTCAACAGAAGACGGTCAACATGCAGAGGGATCTTATGTTGAGGACAAGACAGTGAATTTGTTTTTCACAATGGCCGTGTTGTTTCGGTGTTGCATGTGAAATGCAAATGGTGTCAGGTGAAAGGTCCTATCAGGGTCCGGAGAGTTGCACTGCAGTAGTTGCCATCTCGATTCCTGGGGGCTAGGTCCTGCAGTTCAGAGGCTGAGTATCTGCAAATGGTAGGAGAATCAGCATTTCTGGTAATGGGCACTGTACGGGTGTGGACAGGCGCGACGGCATTTCTTTGGCACGCCTTTGGCTTCCATTAAGTAGGTCCTGGGGAAAAGGCCACAAAACAGGGAGCCATAATGAGCAGTCTGGCTTGTCTTTTGCGTGCCTTTGGCCTCTAATAAGTAGGCCCTGAGGAAAAAAGCCACAAAACAGGGAGACAACAGCAAAAATGCATAGAGCAACACAGAGGAAAAGAGCCAAGTGGGCACAGAGAGAAAACTACAAACAAGGAGACAGTTACAAGGGGTGGTGGAAGGTACTCAGTGGAAGTGCTTTCAGCAGGGGTGCTAAATAGCAGAGCCAGGCTCTGGAGGCTACCAGGGAGCAACCCGAATGGCGAGGGGGCAGATGGCCCAAGGACCTTCTCAATGGGGTTGTGCTGCAGCCGCCATTAAGTAGGTCCGGGGGTGGGAGTGGCATTGGGTGGTAGTGGGTGGGCTGGTGGCGGGTGGGAAAAAAGAGCAGGAAGGTAGTGGGAGCAATGCAGAGAGAGAGCAGCGAGAACAAAGATAAAAGTACAAGAAAGCAAAAAACTGCCACCCAGCACTAAGGTAGAGCAACAGAGGAAAAGAGCAGAATGGGCTTGGAGAAAAAGCCACAAAAGAGGGAGACAACAGCAAAAGAGCACAATGCAAACACAGAGGGAAAGTGCAGAGTGAGCACAGGGAAAAAGCCACAAAACAGAGAGACAACGGCAAAAGAGCACAGAGCAACACAGAGGAAAAGAGCAGAGGGGGGTACGGAGAGAAAATCACAAACAGAGACACAAGTAAGAACGCAGTGACCAGGGGCAGTGAAAGGCACTCAGTGAAAGTGCTCTCAGCAGGGGTGGTGAAGAGCAGAGGAGGACTCTGGAGACTGGTGGGGAGCAACCAGAACAGAGGGGGGCTGGCCGAAGGACCTTCTCCTTATAGTGAATTCCTTCAAGCTAAGAGAAACTGTACTAAAGAGGAAGAATATCAGTGGACCAAATCCCAGATGATTAAGAAATTGAGAAAGAGAGGGTAACCCACAAGGCATTGAGAAAAGCAGGTATTGGAGCAGATATGATGAACGGAGAACAGACACTTTTCAAATCCACTAGTAAATTTATTGACAAGCATGAACCTGTTCACTTCATCACCAAACAACATAAACAACTTTTGAGGAGCAGATGGGAAATACCTTGGGGTGATCACATTTTTAAGGAGAAAGTCTGGACACATCCATGACTCTCTCGTCTCAGAGAAACATGTATTTGTGGTATTTGTTGGTCCACAGGGATCTGGCACCCAAATCAGGGACTTGGCTACCGCAAGGATCTGGCTTTAGATGCTACGGCCAATGTCAAGCATGTAACTATAGCCAGCATATATACAGGAGATTACCCTAAATCATGGACGTAAAAGGTGGAAAATAACTAAGCTGTTCACCTGCAAAACAGATTTTGTAGTAAATGGTATTATCTGACCTTGTAAGAAATGATATATAGGATTCACCATCTTCACTGTGAAAAAACGGATCCTAGGACATTGGTGTGCTATAACCATTAATGATCACAGATATAGCACAGCAAAGCACTTTCATTTTACACGAGGGGAATTGGAAGCAAGCAAACTTTGGTGCCATTGAATGAATACCTAAAAACCCAAGGGGGGGTAGAGTGATGACACTCCAGAGAAAGGAATCAAAGTTGACTATGGAGATGGGTTCTTTGATGTTTACGGATGAAGAGCTGTATGTGCACCCTGAGTAATTCTGTGAAATTGAACACTTCCGGATCTGATTATGATTTATTCATGTATTTAGCTATGTTATTAGAGTTTGATTCTTAATTTTCAATCTTTATTTGTTTAATTGGTATGCTATCTAATTGAAATTTGAACCTCTGCCCCACACCCTTTCTTTCCTTTTTTCTGTAGTTTTGGATTACTCATGGATACACTTTGCTTTAGACAAGATGACATTTGATCCATCTCAACGAATCGATATTAGTGTACTGTTTTACTGCCACTTCAGATACACACAATGTAATCAGGTTTTATTACATTGTAACGTGTAAATTTGCTACTTCAGATATATGCAATATGACCTAGCCTTATCTGAGAATGGCTATTTTGAGCCTGTACATGGTTGTAAGGATTCTATGGAAGTATTACTTTGTATGATGTTCAATTTCCACATTATTAGTGGCGCTATAAGGCAGAGGTTTGTTTGATCAATTGCTAATGGGATACCTCCCTTTTTTCACCTTTCTTTTTTACTTCTTGCTTTGCATTACTTTTTAATCAGTGTGTTTTCATTGTACACTGTAACATAGATTGTGACACTACTATATGATGTGTTTTTAATGGCTGCCCTGGTCATGTGATCAAGACAGTGATGGTTGAAACACAATATCAGGTGGGAGAATAAAAGTATTTGATGTTAAAAAAACCTATAACCCTACAGCCAACCCCCTATGACCACCGAACACCACAACGCGCACGGCCTTTCGCCATACGCAGCAGTGGTTGTCGACAGGGCGGACAACCACTTATACCCACACAAAACCCCTGCCATGCAGTGCCTTTGACTGTGCGAAGCAGGAATTGGCCACAGGGCTTGGCCTACGGCCAGGCCCTGCAGGCAACCCCCTTTAAGCTCCACACACCTCACCATGCACAGGGGAAGGGGTTTGGAGCCTAAAAGAGGCACCATTAAATATAACTTTCACTTCAAAATGGTGCTGGACTAAAACGCCGTACCGAATAGAAAAGACTTTACTCCATAACCTTACTATTTCGACTGACTGCTTTAATTGAAAAATGGAAGTCCCACCAAGAATGTATCTTTTGCTTCAAGATCTTTCATGTGGAACGCTACGACATTCAAGTTTTGATATTATAAATAAATGAAACCTATTCGAAAATAATGCTGGAAAGACTTTACGCTTGACTTCAAACCGATGGAATTTTGACAACATTGATTCTCTGACCGGGCTACACTACCATTTGGACCATTAAATTTATGTTTAGGGGGGCTGCACAGGTAGCAGCAGGCAAAGAGATTAAAAAAACTCCACTTTCAGTAAAAGGGAGCATTTTTAAAGCTCCCACTTGCTGAAAGTGGAGTTTTTGCTTTTGCTTGGTGGAAGATGTCACCTTCTGCCATACAAAGGGAAACAGCTGCCTCCAGAGGGTGGGCACCTCAGGAGGTAGCAGGATCCTGCCCTAAGGGAGTGGCTGTCCCCATGGCCATGTATGGCTTCTTTCGATTTGGCCACAGGGAGGAGGTGGTCCATAGGGCATGGGGGGGTCTGCAGGACCCACTATTATTTTGTACTATCTTGCCGCAGGGAGATGGTGGTCCTTGGGGACCAGGGGTGTCCGCAGGACACATGCGCTAAGGTAACTATAATTTGCGCCCCTGCCAGGTTATGTTTTACTATTAAATAAAATAGGTGGACATACCAGAATAAGGAATTGCAAAATCGTGGTGATAGAGAACTATTAGGTTAACTGTTGTTATTGTTAACTGTGAGGCACAGGAGTTTCAATAAATGTATAAATTGTAGCATATGGTCAATTAAGAGGAAGACGTAGAATTATGAGGTAGACATAATGATTGATATTTATACATAATAGCAATAGGGTACTAATCCCAATAATCACTCATATATCTTTTAATTTTGACATGTGCTCACGCGTGAATCACATGTTTACATTAATAAACAAATTAATAGTTATGGTAATCCACAATAGAAAACTCCCTTGTAGTTAGTATATCAATGGAAAATAGACTACAAATACCACAATGCAATGAGAAAAAGTATATGTATTGCAAATAGACACAGTGGGAAAATTAGGATGTGTAAATTTTGTAATACTGATTTGTACAACAATCATGCTCTTCTTTGATGAATATATTTGGATAAGGTATTTCTAACTACTTTTTGCACGTTAATAGTATTTAGTACAATGTTGAGCAGAATGGCACAGCACACTTTTGTTTTGTGTATAAACACTAAAAAGGGACTAAGAGTTCAAGGTCCGGGTGACTGAAATGCGATGGGCGTTTTTTTAACTTCAAGGGAGAACCTTTGACTAAAGAACAAGACGAATGGCGAGGGGGCAGATGGCCCAAGGACCTTCTCAATGGGGTTGTGCTGCAGCTGCCATTATGTAGGTCCGGGGGTGGGAGTGGCATTGGGTGGGAGTGGGTGGGCTGGTGGCGGGTGGGAAAAAAGAGCAGGAAGGTAGTGGGAGCAATGCAGAGAGAGAACAGCAAGAACAAAGATAAAAGTACAAGAGAGCAAAAAACTGCTACCCAGCACCAAGGTAGAGCAACGTAGGAAAAGAGCAGAATGGGCTTGGAGAAAAAGCCACAAAAGAGGGAGACAACAGCAAAAGAGCACAACGCAAACACGGAGGGAAAGTGCAGAGTGAGCATAGGGAAAAAGCCACAAAACAGAGAGACAACGGCAAAAGAGCACAGAGCAACACAGAGGAAAAGAGCAGAAGGGGGTACGGAGAGAAAATCACAAACAGAGACACAATTAGGAACGCAGTGACCAGGGGCAGTGAAAGGCACTCAGTGAAAGTGCTCTCAGCAGGGGTGGTGAAGAGCAGAGGAGGACTCTGGAGACTGTTGGGGAGCAACCAGAACAAAGGGGGGCTGGCCGTAGGACCTTCTCCTTATAGTGAATTCCTTCAAGCTAGGAGAAACTGTACTAAAGAGGAAGAATATCAGTGGACCAAATCCCAGATGATTAAGAAATTGAGAAAGATAGGGTAACCCACAAGGCATTGAGAAAAGCAGGTATTGGAGCAGATATGATGAACGGAGAACAGACACTTTTCAAATCCACTAGTAAATTTAGTGACAAGCATGAACCTGTTTACTTCATCACCAAACAACATAAACAACTTTTGAGGAGCAGATGGGAAATACCTTGGGGTGATCACATTTTTAAGGAGAAAGTCTGGACACATCCATGACTCTCTCGTCTCAGAGAAACATTTATTTGTGGTATTTGTTGGTCCACAGGGATCTGGCACCCAAATCAGGGACTTGGCTACCGCAATGATCTGGCTTTAGATGCTACGGCCTATGTCAAGCATGTAACTATAGCCAGTATATATACAGGAGATTACCCTAAATCATGGACGTAAAAGGTGGAAAATAACTAAGCTGTTCACCTGCAAAACAGATTTTGTAGTAAATGGTATTATCTGACCTTGTAAGAAATGGTATATAGGATTCACCATCTTCACTGTGAAAAAACGGATCCTAGGACATTGGTGTGCTATAACCATTAATGATCACAGATATAGCACAGCAAAGCACTTTAATTTTACACAAAGGGAATTGGAAGCAAGCAAACTTTGGTGGCATTGAATGAATACCTAAAAACCAAGGGGGGGTAGAGTGATGACTCTCCAGAGAAAGGAATCAAAGTTGACTCCGGAGATGGGTTCTTTGATGTTTATGGATGAAGAGCTGTATGTGCACCCTGAGTAATTCTGTGAAATTGAACACTTCCGGATCTGATTATGATTTATTCATGTATTTATCTTTGTTATTAGAGTTTGATTTTTAATTTTCCATCTTTATTTGTTTAATTGGTATGCTATCTAATTGAAATTTGAACCTCTGCCCCCCACCCTTTCTTTCATTTTTTCTGTAGTTTTGGATTACTCATGGATACACTTTGCTTTAGACAATGTGACATTTGATCCATCTCAACGAATCGATATTAGTGTACTGTTTTACTGCCACTTCAGATACACACGATGTAATCAGGTTTTCTAACGTTGTAACGTGTAAATTTGCTACTTCAGATATATGCAATATGACCTAGCCTTATCTGAGAATGGCCATTTTGAGCCTGTACATGGGTGTAAGGATTCTATGGAAGTATTACTTTGTATGACGTTCAATTTCCACATTATTAGTGGTGGTATAAGGCAGAGGTTTGTTTGATCAATTGCTAATGGGATACCTCCCTTTTTTCACCTTTCTTTTTTACTTCTTACTTTGCATTACTTTTTAATCAGTGTGTTTTCACTGTCCACTGTAACGTAGATTGTGACACTACTATATAATGTGTTTGTAATGGCTGCCCTGGTCATGTGTTCAAGACAGTGATGGTTGAAACACAATATCAGGTGGGAGAATAAAAGTATTTGATGTTAAAAAAAACTATAACCCTGCAGCCAACCCCGTATGACCACTGAACCCCACAACGCGCACAGCCTTTGGCCATACGCAGCGGAGTTTGTCCACAGGGCGGACAACCACTTACACCCACACAAAACCCCTGCCATGCAGTGCCTTTGACAGTGCGAAGCAGGAATTGGCCACAGGGCTTGGCCTATGGCCAGGCCCTGCAGTCAACCCCCTTTAAGCTCCACACACTGCACTATGCACAGCGGAAGGGGTTTGGAGCCTAAAAGAGGCACCATTAAACATAACTTTCACTTCAAAATGGCGCTGGACTAAAACGCCGCACCGAATAGAAAAGTCTTTACTCCATAACCTTACTATTTTGACTGACTGCATTAATTGAAAAATGGAAGTCCCACCAAGAATGTATCTTTTGCTTCAAGAACTTTCATGTGGAACGCTACGACATTCAAGTTTTGATATTATAAATAAATGAAACCTATTCGAAAATAGTGCTGGAAAGACTTTACGCTTGACTTCAAACTGATGGAATTTTGACAACATTGATTCTCTGAGTGGGCTACACTACCATTTGGACCATTAAATATATGTTTAGGGGGGCTGCACAGGTAGCAGCAGGCAAAGAGATAACAAAAAACCCTCCACTTTCAGTAAAAGGGAGTATTTTTAAATCTCCCACTTGCTGAAAGTGGAGTGTTTGCTTTTGCTTGGTGGAAGATGTCAGCTTCTGCCATACAAAGGGAAACTGCTGCCTCCCGAGGGTGGGCACCTCAGGAGGTAGCAGGATCCTGCCCTAAGGGAGTGGCTGTCCCCAGGGCCATGTATGGCTTCTTTCGATTTGGCCACAGGGAGGAGGTGGTCCATAGGGCATGGGGGGGTCTGCAGGACCCACTATTATTTTGTACTATCTTGCCGCAGGGAGATGGTGGTCCTTGGGGGCCAGGGGTGTCCGCAGGACACATGCGCTAAGGTAACTATAATTTGCGCCCCTGCCAGGTTATGTTTTACTATTAAATAAAATAGGTGGACATACCAGAATAAGGAATTGCAAAATCGTGGTGATAGAGAACTATTAGGTTAACTGTTGTTATTGTTAACTGTGAGGCGCAGGAGTTTCAATAAATGTATAAATTGTAGCACATGGTCAATTAAGAGGAAGACGTAGAATTTTGAGGTACACATAATGATTGATATTTATACATAATAGTAATAGGGTACTAACACCAATAATCATTCATATATCTTTTAATTATGACATGTGCTCACGCGTGAATCACATGTTTACATTAATATACAAATTAATAGTTATGGTAATCCACAATAGAAAATTCCCTTGTCGTTAGTATATCAATAGAAAATAGACTACAAATACCACAATGCAATGAGAAAAAGTATATGTATTGCAAATAGACACAGTGGGAAAATTAGGATGTGTACATTTTGTCATACTGATTTGTACAACAATCATGCTCTTCTTTGATGAATATATTTGGATAAGGTATTTCTAACTACTTTTTGAGCGTTAATAGCATTTAGTACAATGTCGAGCAGAATGGCACAGCACACTTTTGTTTTGTGTATAAACACTAAAAAGGGACTAAGAGTTCAAGGTCCGGATGACTAAAATGCGAAGGGCGTTTTTTTAACTTAAAGGCAGAACCTTTGACTAAAGAACAAGACGAATGGCGAGGGGGCAGATGGCCCAAGGACCTTCTCAATGGGGTTGTGCTGCAGCCGCCATTAAGTAGGTCCGGGGGTGGGAGTGGCATTGGGTGGTCGTGGGTGGGCTGGTGGCGGGTGGGAAAAAAGAGCAGGAAGGTAGTGGGAGCAATGCAGAGAGAGAGCAGCGAGAACAAAGATAAAAGTACAAGAGAGGCAAAAACTGCTACCCAGCACTAAGGTAGAGCAACAGAGGAAAAGAGCAGAATGGGCTTGGAGAAAAAGCCACAAAAGAGGGAGACAACAGCAAAAGAGCACAACGCAAACACGGAGGGAAAGTGCAGAGTGAGCGCAGGGAAAAAGCCACAAAACAGAGGGACAACGGCAAAAGAGCACAGAGCAACACAGAGGAAAAGAGCAGAGGGGGGTACGGAGAGAAAATCACAAACAGAGACACAAGTAAGAACGCAGTGACCAGGGGCAGTGAAAGGCACTCAGTGAAAGTGCTCTCAGCAGGGGTGGTGAAGAGCAGAGGAGGACTCTGGAGACTGGTGGGGAGCAACCAGAACAGAGGGGGGCTGGCCGAAGGACCTTCTCCTTATAGTGAATTCCTTCAAGCTAAGAGAAACTGTACTAAAGAGGAAGAATATCAGTGGACCAAATCCCAGATGATTAAGAAATTGAGAAAGATAGGGTAACCCACAAGGCATTGAGAAAAGCAGGTATTGGAGCAGATATGATGAACGGAGAACAGACACTTTTCAAATCCACTAGTAAATTTAGTGACAAGCATGACCCTGTTCACTTCATCACCAAACAACATAAACAACTTTTGAGGAGCAAATGGGAAATACCTTGGGGTGATCACATTTTTAAGGAGAGTGTCTGGACACATCCATGACTCTCTCGTCTCAGAGAAACATGTATTTGTGGTATTTGTTGGTCCACAGGGATCTGGCACCCAAATCAGGGACTTGGCTACCGCAAGGATCTGGCTTTACATGCTACGGCCAATGTCAAGCATGTAACTATAGCCAGCCTATATACAGGAGATTACCCTAAATCATGGACGTAAAAGGTGGAAAATAACTAAGCTGTTCACCTGCAAAACAGATTTTGTAGTAAATGGTATTATCTGACCTTGTAAGAAATGGTATATAGGATTCACCATCTTCACTGTGAAAAAACAGATCCTAGGACATTGGTGTGCTATAACCATTAATGATCACAGATATAGCACAGCAAAGCACTTTAATTTTTCACAAAGGGAATTGGAAGCAAGCAAACTTTGGTGGCATTGAATGAATACCTAAAAATCAGAGGGGTGGTAGAGTGATGACACTCCAGAGAAAGGAATCAAAGTTGACTACGGAGATGGGTTCTTTGATGTTTATGGATGAAGAGCTGTATGTGCACCCTGAGTAATTCTGTGAAATTGAACACTTCCGGATCTGATTATGATTTATTCATGTATTTATCTATGTTATTAGAGTTTGATTTTTAATGTTCCATCTTTATTTGTTTAATTGGTATGCTATCTAATTGAAATTTGAACCTCTGCCCCCCACCCTTTCTTTCATTTTTTCTGTAGTTTTGGATTACTCATGGATACACTTTGCTTTAGACAATGTGACATTTGATCCATCTCAACGAATCGATATTAGTGTACTGTTTTACTGCCACTTCAGATACACACGATGTAATCAGGTTTTCTAACGTTGTAACGTGTAAATTTGCTACTTCAGATATATGCAATATGACCTAGCCTTATCTGAGAATGGCCACTTTGAGCCTGTACATGGGTGTAAGGATTCTATGGAAGTATTACTTTGTATGACGTTCAATTTCCACATTATTAGTGGTGGTATAAGGCAGAGGTTTGTTTGATCAATTGCTAATGGGATACCTCCCTTTTTTCACCTTTCTTTTTTACTTCTTACTTTGCATTACTTTTTAATCAGTGTGTTTTCACTGTCCACTGTAACGTAGATTGTGACACTACTATATAATGTGTTTGTAATGGCTGCCCTGGTCATGTGTTCAAGACAGTGATGGTTGAAACACAATATCAGGTGGGAGAATAAAAGTATTTGGGCCCGTATTTATACTCCGTTTGCGCCGAATTAGCGTCGTTTTTTTCGACGCAAATTCGGCGCAAAACGAACGCCATATTTATACTTTGGCGTTAGATGCGTCTAGCGCCAAAGTATGGGCAAATAGCGTCTTTTTTTTGCGTGAACGCCTTCCTTGCGTTAATGAGATGCAAGGAAGGCGTTCCCGTCTAAAAAAATGACGGCAACGCAAATGCGTCGTATTTATACTCCCGGGCAAAAATCACGCCCGGGAGGTGGCGGGTCAAAAAACCCCGCATTTTCGCCACTATTTAACGCCTGGGTCAGGGTAGGCGTTAAGGGGCCTGTGGGCTCAAAATGAGCCCACAGGTGCCCTCCCCTGCCCCCAGGGAACCCCCCTGCCACCCCTGCCCACCCCAGGAAGACACCCAAGGATGGAGGGACCCACCCCAGGGACATTCAGGTAAGTTCAGGTAAGTATAATTTTTTATATTTTGTAAAAAATTTTGGTGGCATAGGGGGGGCCTTATTTGTGCCCCCCTACATGCCACTATGCCCAATGACCATGCCCAGGGGACATAAGTCCCCTGGGCATGGCCATTGGGCAAGGGGGCATGACTCCTGTCTTTACTAAGACAGGAGTCATTTAAATGGCGTCTGGGCGTCGAAAATAATGGCGCAAATTGGGTTGAGGCGATTTTTTTGCCTCAACCTGACTTGCCCCATTTTAAGACGCCCTAACGCCATTTTCCCCCTACGCCGGCGCTGCCTGGTCTACGTGGTTTTTTTCCACGCACACCAGGCAGCGTCGGTCTGCTAGCGCCGGCTAACGCCATTCCATAAATACGGCGCCCGCATGGCGCTTCAGAATGGCTTTAGACGGCGCTAAATTTTTTGACGCTAAACTGAGTTAGCGCAGTTTAGCGTCAAAAAGTATAAATATGGGCCTTGATGTTAAAAAAAACTATAACCCTGCAGCCAACCCCGTATGACCACCGAACCCCACAACGCGCACAGCCTTTGGCCATACGCAGCGGAGTTTGTCCACAGGGCGGACAACCACTTATACCCACACAAAACCCCTGCCATGCAGAGCCTTTGACACTGCGAAGCAGGAATTGGCCACAGTGCTTGGCCTATGGCCAGGCCCTGCAGTCAACCCCCTTTAAGCTCCACACACTGCACTATGCACAGGGGAAGGGGTTTGGAGCCTAAAAGAGGCACCATTAAACATAACTTTCACTTCAAAATGGCGCTGGACTAAAACGCCGCACCGAATAGAAAATACTTTACTCCATAACCTTACTATTTTGACTGACTGCATTAATTGAAAAATGGAAGTCCCACCAAGAATGTAACTTTTGCTTCAAGAACTTTCATGTGGAACGCTACGACATTCAAGTTTTGATATTATAAATAAATGAAACCTATTCGAAAATAATGCTGGAAAGACTTTACGCTTGACTTCAAACTGATGGAATTTTGACAACATTGATTCTCTGAGTGGGCTACACTTCCATTTGGACCATTAAATATATGTTTAGGGGGGCTGCACAGGTAGCAGCAGGCAAAGAGATAACAAAAAAACCTCCACTTTCAGTAAAAGGGAGCATTTTTAAATCTCCCACTTGCTGAAAGTGGAGTGTTTGCTTTTGCTTGGTGGAAGATGTCAGCTTCTGCCATACAAAGGGAAACAGCTGCCTCCCGAGGGTGGGCACCTCAGGAGATAGCAGGATCCTGCCCTAAGGGAGTGGCTGTCCCCATGGCCATGTATGGCTTCTTTCGATTTGGCCACAGGGAGGAGGTGGTCCATAGGGCATGGGGGGGTCTGCAGGACCCACTATTATTTTGTACTATCTTGCCGCAGGGAGATGGTGGTCCTTGGGGGCCAGGGGTGTCCGCAGGACACATGCGCTAAGGTAACTATAATTTGCGCCCCTGCCAGGTTATGTTTTACTATTAAATAAAATAGGTGGACATACCAGAATAAGGAATTGCAAAATCGTGGTGATAGGGAACTATTAGGTTAACTGTTGTTATTGTTAACTGTGAGGCACAGGAGTTTCAATAAATGTATAAATTGTAGCACATGGTCAATTAAGAGGAAGACGTAGAATTATGAGGTACACATAATGATTGATATTTATACATAATAGTAATAGGGTACTAAAACCAATAATCAATCATATATCTTTTAATTATGACATGTGCTCACGCGTGAATCACATGTTTACATTAATATACAAATTAATAGTTATGGTAATCCACAATAGAAAATTCCCCTGTCGTTAGTATATCAATAGAAAATAGACTACAAATACCACAATGCAATGAGAAAAAGTATATGTATTGCAAATAGACACAGTGGGAAAATTAGGATGTGTAAATTTTGTCATACTGATTTGTACAACAATCATGCTCTTCTTTGATGAATATATTTGGATAAGGTATTTCTAACTACTTTTTGAGCGTTAATAGCATTTAGTACAATGTCGAGCAGAATGGCACAGCACACTTTTGTTTTGTGTATAAACACTAAAAAGGGACTAAGAGTTCAAGGTCCGGATGACTAAAATGCAAATGGCGTTTTTTTAACTTAAAGGCAGAACCTTTGACTAAAGAACAAGACGAATGGCGAGGGGGCAGATGGCCCAAGGACCTTCTCAATGGGGTTTTGCTGCAGCCGCCATTAAGTAGGTCCGGGGGTGGGAGTGGCATTGGGTGGTCGTGGGTGGGCTGGTGGCGGGTGGGAAAAAAGAGCAGGAAGTTAGTGGGAGCAATGCAGAGAGAGAGCAGCGAGAACAAAGATAAAAGTACAAGAGAGGAAAAAACTGCTACCCAGCACTAAGGTAGAGCAACAGAGGAAAAGAGCAGAATGGGCTTGGAGAAAAAGCCACAAAAGAGGGAGACAACAGCAAAAGAGCACAATGCAAACACGGAGGGAAAGTGCAGAGTGAGCGCAGGGAAAAAGCCACAAAACAGAGGGACAACGGCAAAAGAGCACAGAGCAACACGGAGGAAAAGAGCAGAGGGGGGTACGGAGAGAAAATCACAAACAGAGACACAAGTAAGAACGCAGTGACCAGGGGCAGTGAAAGGCACTCAGTGAAAGTGCTCTCAGCAGGGGTGGTGAAGAGCAGAGGAGGACTCTGGAGACTGGTGGGGAGCAACCAGAACAGAGGGGGGCTGGCCGAAGGACCTTCTCCTTATAGTGAATTCCTTCAAGCTAAGAGAAACTGTACTAAAGAAGAACAATATCAGTGGACCAAATCCCAGATGATTAAGAAATTGAGAAAGAGAGGGTAACCCACAAGGCATTGAGAAAAGCAGGTATTGGAGCAGATATGATGAACGGAGAACAGACACTTTTCAAATCCACTAGTAAATTTAGTGACAAGCATGAACCTGTTCACTTCATCACCAAACAACATAAACAACTTTTGAGGAGCAGATGGGAAATACCTTGGGGTGATCATATTTTTAAAGAGAGTGTCTGGACACATCCATGACTCTCTCGTCTCAGAGAAACATGTATTTGTGGTATTTGTTGGTCCACAGGAATCTGGCACCCAAATCAGGGACTTGGCTACCGCAAGGATCTGGCTTTAGATGCTACGGCCAATGTCAAGCATGTAACTATAGCCAGTATATATACAGGAGATTACCCTAAATCATGGACGTAAAAGGTGGAAAATAACTAAGCTGTTCACCTGCAAAACAGATTTTGTAGTAAATGGTATTATCTGACATTGTAAGAAATGGTATATAGGATTCACCATCTTCACTGTGAAAAAACGGATCCTAGGACATTGGTGTGCTATAACCATCAATGATCACAGATATAGCACAGCAAAGCACTTTAATTTTACACGAGGGGAATTGGAAGCAAGCAAACTTTGGTGCCATTGAATGAATACCTAAAAACCCAAGGGGGGGTAGAGTGATGACACTCCAGAGAAAGGAATCAAAGTTGACTATGGAGATGGGTTCTTTGATGTTTATGGATGAAGAGCTGTATGTGCACCCTGAGTAATTCTGTGAAATTGAACAGTTCCGGATCTGATTATGATATATTCATGTATTTATCTATGTTATTAGAGTTTGATTCTTAATTTTCCATCTTTATTTGTTTAATTGCTTTGCTATCTAACTGAAATTTGAATCTCTGCCCCACACCCTTTCTTTCCTTTTTTCTGTAGTTTTGGATTACTCATGGATACACTTTGCTTTAGACAAGATGACATTTGATCCATCTCAACGAATCGATATTAGTGTACTGTTTTACTGCCACTTCAGATACACACAATGTAATCAGGTTTTATTACATTGTAATGTGTAAATTTGCTACTTCAGATATATGCAATATGACCTAGCCTTATCTGAGAATGGCTATTTTGAGCCTGTACATGGTTGTAAGGATTCTATGGAAGTATTACTTTGTATGATGTTCAATTTCCACATTATTAGTGGCGCTATAAGGCAGAGGTTTGTTTGATCAATTGCTAATGGGATACCTCCCTTTTTTCACCTTTCTTTTTTACTTCTTGCTTTGCATTACTTTTTAATCAGTGTGTTTTCACTGTCCACTGTAACATAGATTGTGACACTACTATATGATGTGTTTGTAATGGCTGCCCTGGTCATGTGATCAAGACAGTGATGGTTGAAACACAATATCAGGTGGGAGAATAAAAGTATTTGATGTTAAAAAAACCTATAACCCTGCAGCCAACCCCCTATGACCACCGAACACCACAACGCGCACGGCCTTTGGCCATACGCAGCAGTGGTTGTCCAGAGGGCGGACAACCACTTATACCCACACAAAACCCCTGCCATGCAGTGCCTTTGACTGTGCGAAACAGGAATTGGCCACAGGGCTTGGCCTATGGCCAGGCCCTGCAGGTAACCCCCTTTAAGCTCCACACACCTCACCATGCACAGGGGAAGGGGTTTGGAGCCTAAAAGAGGCACCATTAAACATAACTTTCACTTCAAAATGGCGCTGGACTAAAACGCCGCACCGAATAGAAAAGACTTTACTCCATAACCTTACTATTTTGACTGACTGCATTAATTGAAAAATGGAAGTCCCACCAAGAATGTAACTTTTGCTTCAAGAACTTTCATGTGGAACGTTACGACATTCAAGTTTTGATATTATAAATAAATGAAACCTATTCGAAAATAATGCTGGAAAGACTTTACGCTTGACTTCAAACTGATGGAATTTTGACAACATTGATTCTCTGAGTGGGCACACTTCCATTTGGACCATTAAATATATGTTTAGGGGGGCTGCACAGGTAGCAGCAGGCAAAGAGATAACAAAAAAAACTCCACTTTCAGTAAAAGGGAGCATTTTTAAATCTCCCACTTGCTGAAAGTGGAGTGTTTGCTTTTGCTTGGTGGAAGATGTCAGCTTCTGCCATACAAAGGGAAACAGCTGCCTCCCGAGGGTGGGCACCTCAGGAGGTAGCAGGATCCTGCCCTAAGGGAGTGGCTGTCCCCATGGCCATGTATGGCTTCTTTCGATTTGGCCACAGGGAGGAGGTGGTCCATAGGGCATGGGGGGGTCTGCAGGACCCACTATTATTTTGTACTATCTTGCCGCAGGGAGATGGTGGTCCTTGGGGGCCAGGGGTGTCCACAGGACACATGCGCTAAGGTAACTATAATTTGCGCCCCTGCCAGGTTATGTTTTACTATTAAATAAAATAGGTGGACATACCAGAATAAGGAATTGCAAAATCGTGGTGATAGAGAACTATTAGGTTAACTGTTGTTATTGTTAACTGTGAGGCACAGGAGTTTCAATAAATGTATAAATTGTAGCACATGGTCAATTAAGAGGAAGACGTAGAATTATGAGGTACACATAATGATTGATATTTATACATAATAGTAATAGGGTACTAAAACCAATAATCAATCATATATCTTTTAATTATGACAAGTGCTCACACGTGAATCACATGTTTACATTAATATACAAATTAATAGTTATGGTAATCCACAATAGAAAATTCCCTTGTCGTTAGTATATCAATAGAAAATAGACTACAAATACCACAATGCAATGAGAAAAAGTATATGTATTGCAAATAGACACAGTGGGAAAATTAGGATGTGTAAATTTTGTCATACTGATTTGTACAACAATCATGCTCTTCTTTGATGAATATATTTGGAAAAGGTATTTCTAACTACTTTTTGAGCGTTAATAGCATTTAGTACAATGTCGAGCAGAATGGCACAGCACACTTTTGTTTTGTGTATAAACACTAAAAAGGGACTAAGAGTTCAAGGTCCGGATGACTAAAATGCAAGAGCAGGAAGTTAGTGGGAGCAATGCAGAGAGAGAGCAGCGAGAACAAAGATAAAAGTACAAGAGAGGAAAAAAATGCTACCCAGCACTAAGGTAGAGCAACAGAGGAAAAGAGCAGAATGGGCTTGGAGAAAAAGCCACAAAAGAGGGAGACAACAGCAAAAGAGCACAATGCAAACACGGAGGGAAAGTGCAGAGTGAGCGCAGGGAAAAAGCCACAAAACAGAGGGACAACGGCAAAAGAGCACAGAGTAACACGGAGGAAAAGAGCAGAGGGGGGTACGGAGAGAAAATCACAAACAGAGACACAAGTAAGAACGCAGTGACCAGGGGCAGTGAAAGGCACTCAGTGAAAGTGCTCTCAGCAGGGGTGGTGAAGAGCAGAGGAGGACTCTGGAGACTGGTGGGGAGCAACCAGAACAGAGGGGGGCTGGCCGAAGGACCTTCTCCTTATAGTGAATTCCTTCAAGCTAAGAGAAACTGTACTAAAGAAGAACAATATCAGTGGACCAAATCCCAGATGATTAAGAAATTGAGAAAGAGAGGGTAACCCACAAGGCATTGAGAAAAGCAGGTATTGGAGCAGATATGATGAACGGAGAACAGACACTTTTCAAATCCACTAGTAAATTTAGTGACAAGCATGAACCTGTTCACTTCATCACCAAACAACATAAACAACTTTTGAGGAGCAGATGGGAAATACCTTGGGGTGATCACATTTTTAAGGAGAGTGTCTGGACACATCCATGACTCTCTCGTCTCAGAGAAACATGTATTTGTGGTATTTGTTGGTCCACAGGGATCTGGCACCCAAATCAGGGACTTGGCTACCGCAAGGATCTGGCTTTAGATGCTACGGCCAATGTCAAGCATGTAACTATAGCCAGTATATATACAGGAGATTACCCTAAATCATGGACGTAAAAGGTGGAAAATAACTAAGCTGTTCACCTGCAAAACAGATTTTGTAGTAAATGGTATTATCTGACATTGTAAGAAAAGGTATATAGGATTCACCATCTTCACTGTGAAAAAACGGATCCTAGGACATTGGTGTGCTATAACCATCAATGATCACAGATATAGCACAGCAAAGCACTTTAATTTTACACGAGGGGAATTGGAAGCAAGCAAACTTTGGTGCCATTGAATGAATACCTAAAAACCCAAGGGGGGTAGAGTGATGACACTCCAGAGAAAGGAATCAAAGTTGACTATGGAGATGGGTTCTTTGATGTTTATGGATGAAGAGCTGTATGTGCACCCTGAGTAATTCTGAGAAATTGAACAGTTCCGGATCTGATTATGATATATTCATGTATTTATCTATGTTATTAGAGTTTGATTCTTAATTTTCCATCTTTATTTGTTTAATTGGTATGCTATCTAACTGAAATTTGAATCTCTGCCCCACACCCTTTCTTTCCTTTTTTCTGTAGTTTTGGATTACTCATGGATACACCTTGCTTTAGACAAGATGACATTTGATCCATCTCAACGAATCGATATTAGTGTACTGTTTTACTGCCACTTCAGATACACACAATGTAATCAGGTTTTATTACATTGTAACGTGTAAATTTGCTACTTCAGATATATGCAATATGACCTAGCCTTATCTGAGAATGGCTATTTTGAGCCTGTACATGGTTGTAAGGATTCTATGGAAGTATTACTTTGTATGATGTTCAATTTCCACATTATTAGTGGCGCTATAAGGCAGAGGTTTGTTTGATCAATTGCTAATGGGATACCTCCCTTTTTTCACCTTTCTTTTTTACTTCTTGCTTTGCATTACTTTTTAATCAGTGTGTTTTCACTGTCCACTGTAACATAGATTGTGACACTACTATATGATGTGTTTGTAATGGCTGCCCTGGTCATGTGATCAAGACAGTGATGGTTGAAACACAATATCAGGTGGGAGAATAAAAGTATTTGATGTTAAAAAAACCTATAACCCTGCAGCCAACCCCCTATGACCACCGAACACCACAACGCGCACGGCCTTTGGCCATACGCAGCAGTGGTTGTCCAGAGGGCGGACAACCACTTATACCCACACAAAACCCCTGCCATGCAGTGCCTTTGACTGTGCGAAACAGGAATTGGCCACAGGGCTTGGCCTACGGCCAGGCCCTGCAGGCAACGCCCTTTAAGCTCCACACACCTCACCATGCACAGGGGAAGGGGTTTGGAGCCTAAAAGAGGCACCATTAAATATAACTTTCACTTCAAAATGGTGCTGGACTAAAACCCCGTACTGAATAGAAAATACTTTACTCCATAACCTTACTATTTCGACTGACTGCTTTAATTGAAAAATGGAAGTCCCACCAAGAATGTATCTTTTGCTTCAAGATCTTTCATGTGGAACGCTACGACATTCAAGTTTTGATATTATAAATAAATGAAACCTATTCGAAAATAATGCTGGAAAGACTTTACGCTTGACTTCAAACTGATGGAATTTTGACAACATTGATTCTCTGACCGGGCTACACTACCATTTGGACCATTAAATTTATGTTTAGGGGGGGTGCACAGGTAGCAGCAGGCAAAGAGATAAAAAAAACTCCACTTTCAGTTAAAGGGAGCATTTTTAAAGCTCCCACTTGCTGAAAGTGGAGTTTTTGCTTTTGCTTGGTGGAAGATGTCACCTTCTGCCATACAAAGGGAAACAGCTGCCTCCCGAGGGTGGGCACCTCAGGAGGTAGCAGGATCCTGCCCTAAGGGAGTGGCTGTCCCCATGGCCATGTATGGCTTTTTTCGATTTGGCCACAGGGAGGAGGTGGTCCATAGGGCATGGGGGAGTCTGCAGGACCCACCATTATTTTGTACTATCTTGCCGCAGGGAGATGGTGGTCCTTGGGGGCCAGGGGTGTCCGCAGGACACATGCGCTAAGGTAACTATAATTTGCGCCCCTGCCAGGTTATGTTTTACTATTAAATAAAATAGGTGGACATACCAGAATAAGGAATTGCAAAATCGTGGTGATAGAGAACTATTAGGTTAACTGTTGTTATTGTTAACTGTGAGGCACAGGAGTTTCAATAAATGTATAAATTGTAGCACATGGTCAATTAAGAGGAAGACGTAGAATTATGAGGTACACATAATGATTGATATTTATACATAATAGTAATAGGGTACTAACACCAATAATCAATCATATATCTTTTAATTATGACATGTGCTCATGCGTGAATCACATGTTTACATTAATATACAAATTAATAGTTATGGTAATCCACAATAGAAAATTCCCTTGTCGTTAGTATATCAATAGAAAATAGACTACAAATACCACAATGCAATGAGAAAAAGTATATGTATTGCAAAGAGACACAGTGGGAAAATTAGGATGTGTAAATTTTGTCATACTGATTTGTACAACAATCATGCTCTTCTTTGATGAATATATTTGGATAAGGTATTTCTAACTACTTTTTGAGCGTTAATAGCATTTAGTACAATGTCGAGCAGAATGGCACAGCACACTTTTGTTTTGTGTATAAACACTAAAAAGGGACTAAGAGTTCAAGGTTCGGATGACTAAAATGCAAAGGTCGTTTTTTTAACTTAAAGGCAGAACCTTTGACTAAAGAACAAGACGAATGGCGAGGGGGCAGATGGCCCAAGGACCTTCTCAATGGGGTTGTGCTGCAGCCACCATTAAGTAGGTCCGGGGGTGGGAGTGGCATTGGGTGGTCGTGGGTGGGCTGGTGGCGGGTGGGAAAAAAGAGCAGGAAGTTAGTGGGAGCAATGCAGAGAGAGAGCAGCGAGAACAAAGATAAAAGTACAAGAGAGGAAAAAACTGCTACCCAGCACTAAGGTAGAGCAACAGAGGAAAAGAGCAGAATGGGCTTGGAGAAAAAGCCACAAAAGAGGGAGACAACAGCAAAAGAGCACAATGCAAACACGGAGGGAAAGTGCAGAGTGAGCGCAGGTGAAAAAGCCACAAAACAGAGGGACAACGGCAAAAGAGCACAGAGCAACACGGAGGAAAAGAGCAGAGGTGGGTACGGAGAGAAAATCACAAACAGAGACACAAGTAAGAACGCAGTGACCAGGGGCAGTGAAAGGCACTCAGTGAAAGTGCTCTCAGCAGGGGTGGTGAAGAGCAGAGGAGGACTCTGGAGACTGGTGGGGAGCAACCAGAACAGAGGGGGGCTGGCCGAAGGACCTTCTCCTTATAGTGAATTCCTTCAAGCTAAGAGAAACTGTACTAAAGAAGAACAATATCAGTGGACCAAATCCCAGATGATTAAGAAATTGAGAAAGAGAGGGTAACCCACAAGGCATTGAGAAAAGCAGGTATTTGGTGCAGATATGATGAACGGAGAACAGACACTTTTCAAATCCACTAGTAAATTTAGTGACAAGCATGAACCTGTTCACTTCATCACCAAACAACATAAACAACTTTTGAGGAGCAGATGGAAAATACCTTGGGGTGATCACATTTTTAAGGAGAGTGTCTGGACACATCCATGACTCTCTCGTCTCAGAGAAACATGTATTTGTGGTATTTGTTGGTCCACAGGGATCTGGCACCCAAATCAGGGACTTGGCTACCGCAAGGATCTGGCTTTAGATGCTACGGCCAATGTCAAGCATGTAACTATAGCCAGTATATATACAGGAGATTACCCTAAATCATGGACGTAAAAGGTGGAAAATAACTAAGCTGTTCACCTGCAAAATAGATTTTGTAGTAAATGGTATTATCTGACATTGTAAGAAATGGTATATAGGATTCACCATCTTCACTGTGAAAAAACGGATCCTAGGACATTGGTGTGCTATAACCATCAATGATCACAGATATAGCACAGCAAAGCACTTTAATTTTACACGAGGGGAATTGGAAGCAAGCAAACTTTGGTGCTATTGAATGAATACCTAAAAACCCAAGGGGGGGTAGAGTGATGACACTCCAGAGAAAGGAATCAAAGTTGACTACGGAGATGGGTTCTTTGATGTTTATGGATGAAGAGCTGTATGTGCACCCTGAGTAATTCTGTGAAATTGAACAGTTCCGGATCTGATTATGATTTATTCATGTATTTATCTATGTTATTAGAGTTTGATTCTTAATTTTCCATCTTTATTTGTTTAATTGGTATGCTATCGAACTGAAATTTGAACCTCTGCCCCACACCCATTCTTTCCTTTTTTCTGTAGTTTTGGATTACTCATGGATACACTTTGCTTTAGACAAGATGACATTTGATCCATCTCAACAAATCGATATTAGTGTACTGTTTTACTGCCACTTCAGATACACACAATGTAATCAGGTTTTATTACATTGTAACGTGTAAATTTGCTACTTCAGATATATGCAATATGACCTAGCCTTATCTGAGAATGGCTATTTTGAGCCTGTACATGGTTGTAAGGATTCTATGGAAGTATTACTTTGTATGATGTTCAATTTCCACATTATTAGTGGCGCTATAAGGCAGAGGTTTGTTTGATCAATTGCTAATGGGATATCTCCCTTTTTTCACCTTTCTTTTTTACTTCTTGCTTTGCATTACTTTTTAATCAGTGTGTTTTCACTGTCCACTGTAACATAGATTGTGACACTACTATATGATGTGTTTGTAATGGCTGCCCTGGTCATGTGATCAAGACAGTGATGGTTGAAACACAATATCAGGTGGGAGAATAAAAGTATTTGATGTTAAAAAATCCTATAACCCTGCAGCCAACCCACTATGACCACCGAACACCACAACGCGCACGGCCTTTGGCCATACGCAGCAGTGGTTGTCCAGAGGGCGGACAACCACTTATACCCACACAAAACCCCTGCCATGCAGTGCCTTTGACTGTGCGAAACAGGAATTGGCCACAGGGCTTGGCCTACGGCCAGGCCCTGCAGGCAACCCCCTTTAAGCTCCACACACCTCACCATGCACAGGGGAAGGGGTTTGGAGCCTAAAAGAGGCACCATTAAATATAACTTTCACTTCAAAATGGTGCTGGACTAAAACGCCGTACCGAATAGAAAAGACTTTACTCCATAACCTTACTATTTCGACTGACTGCTTTAATTGAAAAATGGAAGTCCCACCAAGAATGTATCTTTTGCTTCAAGATCTTTCATGTGGAACGCTACGACATTCAAGTTTTGATATTATAAATAAATGAAACTATTAGAAAATAATGCTGGAAAGACTTTACGCTTGACTTCAAACTGATGGAATTTTGACAACATTGATTCTCTGACCGGGCTGCACTACCATTTGGACCATTAAATTTATGTTTAGGGTGGCTGCACAGGTAGCAGCAGGCAAAGAGATAAAAAAAACTCCACTTTCAGTAAAAGGGAGCATTTTTAAAGCTCCCACTTGCTGAAAGTGGAGTGTTTGCTTTTGCTTGGTTGAAGATGTCAGCTTCTGCCATACAAAGGTAAACAGCTGAATCCCGAGGGTGGGCACCTCAGGAGCTAGCAGAAGCCTGCCCAAAGGGGGTGGCTGTCCCCAGGGCCATGTATGGCTTCTTTCTATTTGGCCACAGGGAGGAGGTGGTCCATAGGGCCTGGGGGGTCAGCAGGACCCACTATTATTTTGTACTATCTTGCCGCAGGGAGATGGTGGTCCTTGGGGCCCAGGGGTGTCCGCAGGACTCATGCACTAAGCTAACTATAATTTGCACCCCTCCCAGGTTATGTTTTACTATTAAATAAAATAGGTGGACATACCAGAATAAGGAGTTGCAAAATCGTGGTGATAGAGAACTATTAGGTTAACTGTTGTTATTGTTAACTGTGAGCCACAGGAGTTTCAATAAATGTATAAATTGTAGCACATGGTCAATTAAGAGGAAGATGTAGAATTATGAGGTACACATAATGATTGATATTTATACATAATAGCAATAGGGTACTAATACCAATAATCACTCACATATCTTTTAATTATGACATGTGCTCACGCGTGAATCACATGTTTACATTAATATACAAATTAATAGTTATGGTAATCCACAATAGAAAATTCCCAGTGGGAAAATTAGGATGTGTAAATTTTGTAATACTGATTTGTACAACAATCATGCTCTTCTTTGATGAATATATTTGGATAAGGTATTTCTAACTACTTTTTGAGCGTTAATAGCACTTAGTACAATGTCGAGCAGAATGGCACAGCACACTTTTGTTTTGTGTATAAACACTAAAAAGGGACTAAGAGTTCAAAGTCCGGGTGACTGAAATGCGATGGGCGTTTTTTTAACTTAAAGGCAGAACCTTTGACTAAAGAACAAGACGAATGGCGAGGGGGCAGATGGCCCAAGGACCTTCTCAATGGGGTTGTGCTGCAGCCGCCATTATGTAGGTACGGGGGTGGGAGTGGCATTGGGTGGTCGTGGGCAGGCTGGTGGCGGGTGGGAAAAAAGAGCAGGAAGGTAGTGGGAGCAATGCAGAGAGAGAGCAGCGAGAACAAAGTTAAAAGTACAAGAGAGGAAAAAACTGCTACCCAGCACTAAGGTAGAGCAACAGAGGAAAAGAGCAGAATGGGCTTGGAGAAAAAGCCACAAAAGAGGGAGACAACAGCAAAAGAGCATAACGCACAAACGGAGGGAAAGTGCAGAGTGAGCGCAGGGAAAAAGCCACAAAACAGAGAGACAATGGCAAAAGAGAATAGAGCAACACGGAGGAAAAGAGCAGAGGGGGGTACGGAGAGAAAATCACAAATAGAGACACAAGTAAGAACGCAGTGACCAGGGGCAGTGAAAGGCACTCAGTGAAAGTGCTCTCAGCAGGGGTGGTGAAGAGCAGAGGAGGACTCTGGAGACTGGTGGGGAGCAACCAGAACAGAGGGGGGCTGGCCGAAGGACCTTCTCCTTATAGTGAATTCCTTCAAGCTAAGAGAAACTGTACTAAAGAGGAAGAATATCAGTGGACCAAATCCCAGATGATTAAGAAATTGAGAAAGAGAGGGTAACCCACAAGGCATTGAGAAAAGCAGGTATTGGAGCAGATATGATGAACGGAGAACAGACACTTTTCAAATCCACTAGTAAATTTATTGACAAGCATGAACCTGTTCACTTCATCACCAAACAACATAAACAACTTTTGAGGAGCAGATGGGAAATACCTTGGGGTGATCACATTTTTAAGGAGAAAGTCTGGACACATCCATGACTCTCTCGTCTCAGAGAAACATGTATTTGTGGTATTTGTTGGTCCACAGGGATCTGGCACCCAAATCAGGGACTTGGCTACCGCAAGGATCTGGCTTTAGATGCTACGGCCTATGTCAAGCATGTAACTATAGCCAGTATATATACAGGAGATTACCCTAAATCATGGACGTAAAAGGTGGAAAATAACTAAGCTGTTCACCTGCAAAACAGATTTTGTAGTAAATGGTATTATCTGACCTTGTAAGAAATGGTATATAGGATTCACCATCTTCAGAGTGAAAAAACGGATCCTAGGACATTGGTGTGCTATAACCATTAATGATCACAGATATAGAACAGCAAAGCACTTTAATTTTACACAAAGGGAATTGGAAGCAAGCAAACTTTGGTGGCATTGAATGAATACCTAAAAACACGAGGGGGGGTAGAGTGATGACACTCCAGAGAAAGGAATCAAAGTTGACTACGGAGATCGGTTCTTTGATGTTTATGGATGAAGAGCTGTATGTGCACCCTGAGTAATTCTGTGAAATTGAACGCTTCCGGATCTGATTATGATTTATTCATGTATTTATCTATGTTATTAGAGTTTGATTCTTAATTTTCCATCTATATTTGTTTAATTGGTATGCGATCTAATTGAAATTTGAACCTCTGCCCCACACCCTTTCTTTCATTTTTTCTGTAGTTTTGGATTACTCATGGATACACTTTGCTTTAGACAATGTGACATTTGATCCATCTCAACGAATCGATATTAGTGTACTGTTTTACTGCCACTTCAGATACACACGATGTAATCAGGTTTTATAACGTTGTAACATGTAAATTTGCTACTTCAGATATATGCAATATGACCTAGCCTTATCTGAGAATGGCCATGTTGAACCTGTACATGGGTGTAAGGATTCTATGGAAGTATTTCTTTGTATGACGTTCAATTTCCACATTATTAGTTGTGGTATAAGGCAGAGGTTTGTTTGATCAATTGCTAATGGGATACCTCCCTTTTTTCACCTTTCTTTTTTACTTCTTACTTTGCATTACTTTTTAATCAGTGTGTTTTCACTGTCCACTGTAACGTAGATTGTGACACTACTATATAATGTGTTTGTAATGGCTGCCCTGGTCATGTGTTCAAGACAGTGATGGTTGAAACACAATATCAGGTGGGAGAATAAAAGTATTTGATGTTAAAAAAAAACTATAACCTTGCAGCCAACCCCGTATGACCACCGAACTCCACAATGCGCACAGCCTTTTGCCATACGCAGCGGAGTTTGTCCACAGGGCGGACAACCACTTATACCCACACAATACCCCTGCCATGCAGTGCCTTTGACTGTGCGAAGCAGGAATTGGCCACAGGGCTTGGCCTATGGCCAGGCTCTGCAGTCAACCCCCTTTAAGCTCCACACACTGCACCATGCACAGGGGAAGGGGTTTGGAGCCTAAAAGAGGCACCATTAAATATAACTTTCACTTCAAAATGGCGCTGGACTAAAACGCCGCACCGAATAGAAAAGACTTTACTCCATAACCGTACTATTTTGACTGACTGCATTAATTGAAAAATGGAAGTCCCACCAAGAATGTATCTTTTGCTTCAAGAACTTTCATGTGGAACGCTACGACATTCAAGTTTTGATATTATAAATAAATGAAACCTATTCGAAAATAATGCTGGAAAGACTTTACGCTTGACTTCAAACTGATGGAATTTTGACAACATTGATTCTCTGAGTGGGCTACACTACCGTTTGGACCATTAAATATATGTTTAGGGGGGCTGCACAGGTAGCAGCAGGCAAAGAGATAACAAAAAACCCTCCACTTTCAGTAAAAGGGAGCATTTTTAAATCTCCCACTTGCTGAAAGTAGAGCGTTTGCTTTTGCTTGGTGGAAGATGTCAGCTTCTGCCATACAAAGGGAAACAGCTGCCTCCCGAGGGTGGGCACCTCAGGAGGTAGCAGGATCCTGCCCTAAGGGAGTGGCTGTCCCCAGGGCCATGTATGGCTTCTTTCGATTTGGCCACAGGGAGGAGGTGGTGCATAGGGCATGGGGGGGTCTGCAGGACCCACTATTATTTTGTACTATCTTGCCACAGGGAGATGGTGGTCCTTGGGGGACAGGGGTGTCCGCAGGACACATGCGCTAAGGTAACTATAATTTGCGCCCCTGCCAGGTTATGTTTTACTATTAAATAAAATAGGTGGACATACCAGAATAAGGAATTGCAAAATCGTGGTGATAGAGAACTATTAGGTTAACTGTTGTTATTGGTAACTGTGAGGCACAGGAGTTTCAATAAATGTATAAATTGTAGCACATGGTCAATTAAGAGGAAGACGTAGAATTATGAGGTACACATAATGATTGATATTTATACATAATAGTAATAGGGTACTAATACCAATAATCAATCATATATCTTTTAATTATGACATGTGCTCACGCGTGAATCACATGTTTACATTAATATACAAATTAATAGTTATGGTAATCCATAATAGAAAATTCCCTTGTCGTTAGTATATCAATAGAAAATAGACTACAAATACCACAATGCAATGAGAAAAAGTATATGTATTGCAAATAGACACAGTGGGAAAATTAGGATGTGTAAATTTTGTCATACTGATTTGTACAACAATCATGCTCTTCTTTGATGAATATATTTGGATAAGGTATTTCTAACTACTTTTTGCGCGTTAATAGCATTTAGTATAATGTCGACCAGAATGGCACAGCACACTTTTGTTTTGTGTATAAACACTAAAAAGGGACTAAGAGTTCAAGGTCCGGGTGACTAAAATGCGATGGGCGTTTTTTTAACTTAAAGGCAGAACCTTTGACTAAAGAACAAGACGAATGGCGAGGGGGCAGATGGCCCAAGGACCTTCTCAATGGGGTTTTGCTGCAGCCGCCATTAAGTAGGTCCGGGGGTGGGAGTGGCATTGGGTGGTCGTGGGTGGGCTGGTGGCGGGTGGGAAAAAAGAGCAGGAAGGTAGTGGGAGCAATGCAGAGAGAGAGCAGCGAGAACAAAGATAAAAGTACAAGAGAGCAAAAAACTGCTACCCAGTACTAAGGTAGAGCAACAGAGGAAAAGAGCAGAATGGGCTTGGAGAAAAAGCCACAAAAGAGGGAGACAACAGCAAAAGAGCACAACGCAAACACGGAGGGAAAGTGCAGAGTGAGCACAGGGAAAAAGCCACAAAACAGAGGGACAACGGCAAAAGAGCACAGAGCAACATGGAGGAAAAGAGCAGAGGGGGGTACGGAGAGAAAATCACAAACAGAGACACAAGTAAGAACGCAGTGACCAGGGGCAGTGAAAGGCACTCAGTGAAAGTGCTCTCAGCAGGGGTGGTGAAGAGCAGAGGAGGACTCTGGAGACTGGTGGGGAGCAACCAGAACAGAGGGGGGCTGGCCAAAGGACCTTCTCCTTATAGTGAATTCCTTCAAGCTAAGAGAAACTGTACTAAAGAGGAAGAATATCAGTGGACCAAATCCCAGATGATTAAGAAATTGCGAAAGAGAGGGTAACCCACAAGGCATTGAGAAAAGCAGGTATTGGAGCAGATATGATGAACGGAGAACAGACACTTTTCAAATCCACTAGTAAATTTAGTGACAAGCATGAACCTGTTCACTTCATCACCAAACAACATAAACAACTTTTGAGGAGCAGATGGGAAATACCTTGGGGTGATCACATTTTTAAGGAGAAAGTCTGGACACATCCATGACTCTCTCGTCTCAGAGAAACATGTATTTGTGGTATTTGTTGGTCCACAGGGATCTGGCACCCAAATCAGGGACTTGGCTACCGCAAGGATCTGGCTTTAGATGCTACGGCCTATGTCAAGCATGTAACTATAGCCAGTATATATACAGGAGATTACCCTAAATCATGGACGTAAAAGGTGGAAAATAACTAAGCTGTTCACCTGCAAAACAGATTTTGGAGTAAATGGTATTATCTGACCTTGTAAGAAATGGTAAATAGGATTCACCATCTTCACTGTGAAAAAACGGATCCTAGGACATTGGTGTGCTATAACCATTAATGGTCACAGATATAGCACAGCAAACCACTTTAATTTTACACAAAGGGAATTGGAAGCAAGCAAACTTTGGTGGCATTGAATGAATACCTAAAAACCCGAGGTTGGGTAGAGTGATAACACTCCAGAGAAAGGAATCAAAGTTGACTACGGAGATGGGTTCTTTGATGTTTATGGATGAAGAGCTGTATGTGCACCCTGAGTAATTCTGTGAAATTGAACACTTCCGGATCTGATTATGATTTATTCATGTATTTATCTATGTTATTAGAGTTTGATTTTTAATTTTCCATCTTTATTTGTTTAATTGGTATGCTATCTAATTAAAATTTGAACCTCTGCCCCCCACCCTTTCTTAAATTTTTTCTGTAGTTTTGGATTACTCATGGATACACTTTGCTTTAGACAATGTGACATTTGATCCATCTCAACGAATCGATATTAGTGTACTGTTTTACTGCCACTTCAGATACACACGATGTAATCAGGTTTTATAACGTTGTAACGTGTAAATTTGCTACTTCAGATATATACAATATGACCTAGCCTTATCTGAGAATGGCCATTTTGAGCCTGTACATGGGAGTAAGGATTCTATGGAAGTATTACTATGTATGACGTTCAATTTCCACATTATTAGTGGTGGTATAAGGCAGAGGTTTGTTTGATCAATTGCTAATGGGATGCCTCCCTTTTTTCACCTTTCTTTTTTACTTCTTACTTTGCATTACTTTTTAATCAGTGTGTTTTCACTGTCCACTGTAACGTAGATTGTGACACTACTATATAATGTGTTTGTAATGGCTGCCCTGGTCATGTGTTCAAGACAGTGATGGTTGAAACACAATATCAGGTGGGAGAATGAAAGTATTTGATGTTAAAAAAAAACTATAACCCTGCAGCCAACCCCGTATGACCACCGAACCTCACAACGCGCACAGCCTTTGGCCATACGCAGCGGAGTTTGTCCACAGGGCGGACAACCACTTATACCCACACAAAACCCCTGCCATGCAGTGCCTTTGACTGTGCGAAGCAGGAATTGGCCACAGGGCTTGGCCTATGGCCAGGCCCTGCAGTCAACCCTCTTTAAGCTCCACACACTGCACCATGCACAGGGGAAGGGGTTTGGAGCCTAAAAGAGGCACCATTAAATATAACTTTCACTTCAAAATGGCGCTGGACTAAAACGCCGCACCGAATAGAAAATACTTTACTCCATAACCTTACTATTTTGACTGAGTGCATTAATTGAAAAATGGAAGTCCCACCAAGAATGTATCTTTTGCTTCAAGAACTTTCATGTGGAACGCTACGACATTCAAGTTTTGATATTATAAATAAATGAAACCTATTCGAAAATAATGCTGGAAAGACTTTACGCCTGACTTCAAACTGATGGAATTTTGACAACATTGATTCTCTGAGTGGGCTACACTACCATTTGGACCATTAAATATAAGTTTTGGGGGGCTGCACAGGTAGCAGCAGGCAAAGAGATCATAAAAAACCCTCCACTTTCAGTAAAAGGGAGCATTTTTAAATCTCCCACTTGCTGAAAGTGGAGTGTTTGCTTTTGCTTGGTGGAAGATGTCAGCTTCTGCCATACAAAGGGAAACAGCTGCCTCCCGAGGGTGGGCACCTCAGGAGGTAGCAGGATCCTGCCCTAAGGGAGTGGCTGTCCCCCTGGCCATGTATGGCTTCTTTCGATTTGGCCACAGGGAGGAGGTGGTCCATAGGGCATGGGGGGGTCTGCAGGACCCACTATTATTTTGTACTATCTTGCCGCAGGAAGATGGTGGTCCTTGGGGGCCAGGGGTGTCCGCAGGACACATGCGCTAAGGTAACTATAATTTACGCCCCTGCCAGGTTATGTTTTACTATTAAATAAAATAGGTGGACATACCAGAATAAGGAATTGCAAAATCGTGGTGATAGAGAACTATTAGGTTAACTGTTGTTATTGTTAACTGTGAGGCACAGGAGTTTCAATAAATGTATAAATTGTAGCACATGGTCAATTAAGAGGAAGACGTAGAATTATGAGGTACACATAATGATTGATATTTATACATAATAGTAATAGGGTACTAATACCAATAATCAATCATATATCTTTTAATTATGACATGTGCTCACGCGTGAATCACATGTTTACATTAATATACAAATTAATAGTTATGGTAATCCACAATAGAAAATTCCCTTGTCGTTAGTATATCAATAGAAAATAGACTACAAATACCACAATGCAATGAGAAAAAGTATATGTATTGCAAATAGACACAGTGGAAAAATTAGGATGTGTAAATTTTGTCATACTGATTTGTACAACAATCATGCTCTTCTTTGATGAATATATTTGGATAAGGTATTTCTAACTACTTTTTGAGCGTTAATAGCACTTAGTACAATGTCGAGCAGAATGGCACAGCACACTTTTGTTTTGTGTATAAACACTAAAAAGGGACTAAGAGTTCAAAGTCCGGGTGACTGAAATGCGATGGGCGTTTTTTTAACTTAAAGGCAGAACCTTTGACTAAAGAACAAGACGAATGGCGAGGGGGCAGATGGCCCAAGGACCTTCTCAATGGGGTTGTGCTGCAGCCGCCATTATGTAGGTATGGGGGTGGGAGTGGCATTGGGTGGTCGTGGGCAGGCTGGTGGCGGGTGGGAAAAAAGAGCAGGAAGGTAGTGGGAGCAATGCAGAGAGAGAGCAGCGAGAACAAAGTTAAAAGTACAAGAGAGCAAAAAACTGCTACCCAGCACTAAGGTAGAGCAACAGAGGAAAAGAGCAGAATGGGCTTGGAGAAAAAGCCACAAAAGAGGGAGACAACAGCAAAAGAGCATAACGCACAAACGGAGGGAAAGTGCAGAGTGAGCGCAGGGAAAAAGCCACAAAACAGAGAGACAATGGCAAAAGAGAATAGAGCAACACGGAGGAAAAGAGCAGAGGGGGGTACGGAGAGAAAATCACAAATAGAGACACAAGTAAGAACGCAGTGACCAGGGGCAGTGAAAGGCACTCAGTGAAAGTGCTCTCAGCAGGGGTGGTGAAGAGCAGAGGAGGACTCTGGAGACTGGTGGGGAGCAACCAGAACAGAGGGGGGCTGGCCGAAGGACCTTCTCCTTATAGTGAATTCCTTCAAGCTAAGAGAAACTGTACTAAAGAGGAAGAATATCAGTGGACCAAATCCCAGATGATTAAGAAATTGAGAAAGAGAGGGTAACCCACAAGGCATTGAGAAAAGCAGGTATTGGAGCAGATATGATGAACGGAGAACAGACACTTTTCAAATCCACTAGTAAATTTATTGACAAGCATGAACCTGTTCACTTCATCACCAAACAACATAAACAACTTTTGAGGAGCAGATGGGAAATACCTTGGGGTGATCACATTTTTAAGGAGAAAGTCTGGACACATCCATGACTCTCTCGTCTCAGAGAAACATGTATTTGTGGTATTTGTTGGTCCACAGGGATCTGGCACCCAAATCAGGGACTTGGCTACCGCAAGGATCTGGCTTTAGATGCTACGGCCTATGTCAAGCATGTAACTATAGCCAGTATATATACAGGAGATTACCCTAAATCATGGACGTAAAAGGTGGAAAATAACTAAGCTGTTCACCTGCAAAACAGATTTTGTAGTAAATGGTATTATCTGACCTTGTAAGAAATGGTATATAGGATTCACCATCTTCAGAGTGAAAAAACGGATCCTAGGACATTGGTGTGCTATAACCATTAATGATCACAGATATAGCACAGCAAAGCACTTTAATTTTACACAAAGGGAATTGGAAGCAAGCAAACTTTGGTGGCATTGAATGAATACCTAAAAACACGAGGGGGGGTAGAGTGATGACACTCCAGAGAAAGGAATCAAAGTTGACTACGGAGATCGGTTCTTTGATGTTTATGGATGAAGAGCTGTATGTGCACCCTGAGTAATTCTGTGAAATTGAACGCTTCCGGATCTGATTATGATTTATTCATGTATTTATCTATGTTATTAGAGTTTGATTCTTAATTTTCCATCTATATTTGTTTAATTGGTATGCTATCTAATTGAAATTTGAACCTCTGCCCCACACCCTTTCTTTAATTTTTTCTGTAGTTTTGGATTACTCATGGATACACTTTGCTTTAGACAATGTGACATTTGATCCATCTCAACGAATCGATGTTAGTGTACTGTTTTACTGCCACTTCAGATACACACGATGTAATCAGGTTTTATAACGTTGTAACATGTAAATTTGCTACTTCAGATGTATGCAATATGACCTAGCATTATCTGAGAATGGCCATTTTGAACCTGTACATGGGTGTAAGGATTCTATGGAAGTATTTCTTTGTATGACGTTCAATTTCCACATTATTAGTGGTGGTATAAGGCAGAGGTTTGTTTGATCAATTGCTAATGGGATACCTCCCTTTTTTCACCTTTCTTTTTTACTTCTTACTTTGCATTACTTTTTAATCAGTGTGTTTTCACTGTCCACTGTAACGTAGATTGTGACACTACTATATAATGTGTTTGTAATGGCTGCCCTGGTCATGTGTTCAAGACAGTGATGGTTGAAACACAATATCAGGTGGGAGAATAAAAGTATTTGATGTTAAAAAAAAACTATAACCTTGCAGCCAACCCCGTATGACCACCGAACTCCACAATGCGCACAGCCTTTTGCCATACGCAGCGGAGTTTGTCCACAGGGCGGACAACCACTTATACCCACACAATACCCCTGCCATGCAGTGCCTTTGACTGTGCGAAGCAGGAATTGGCCACAGGGCTTGGCCTATGGCCAGGCTCTGCAGTCAACCCCCTTTAAGCTCCACACACTGCACCATGCACAGGGGAAGGGGTTTGGAGCCTAAAAGAGGCACCATTAAACATAACTTTCACTTCAAAATGGCGCTGGACTAAAACGCCGCACCGAATAGAAAAGACTTTACTCCATAACCGTACTATTTTGACTGACTGCATTAATTGAAAAATGGAAGTCCCACCAAGAATGTATCTTTTGCTTCAAGAACTTTCATGTGGAACGCTACGACATTCAAGTTTTGATATTATAAATAAATGAAACCTATTCGAAAATAATGCTGGAAAGACTTTACGCTTGACTTCAAACTGATGGAATTTTGACAACATTGATTCTCTGAGTGGGCTACACTACCGTTTGGACCATTAAATATATGTTTAGGGGGGCTGCACAGGTAGCAGCAGGCAAAGAGATAACAAAAAACCCTCCACTTTCAGTAAAAGGGAGCATTTTTAAATCTCCCACTTGCTGAAAGTGGAGCTTTTGCTTTTGCTTGGTGGAAGATGTCAGCTTCTGCCATACAAAGGGAAACAGCTGCCTCCCGAGGGTGGGCACCTCAGGAGGTAGCAGGATCCTGCCCTAAGGGAGTGGCTGTCCCCAGGGCCATGTATGGCTTCTTTCGATTTGGCCACAGGGAGGAGGTGGTGCATAGGGCATTGGGGGGTCTGCAGGACCCACTATTATTTTGTACTATCTTGCCACAGGGAGATGGTGGTCCTTGGGGGACAGGGGTGTCCGCAGGACACATGCGCTAAGGTAACTATAATTTACGCCCCTGCCAGGTTATGTTTTACTATTAAATAAAATAGGTGGACATACCAGAATAAGGAATTGCAAAATCGTGGTGATAGAGAACTATTAGGTTAACTGTTGTTATTGTTAACTGTGAGGCACAGGAGTTTCAATAAATGTATAAATTGTAGCACATGGTCAATTAAGAGGAAGACGTAGAATTATGAGGTACACATAATGATTGATATTTATACATAATAGTAATAGGGTACTAATACCAATAATCAATCATATATCTTTTAATTATGACATGTGCTCACGCGTGAATCACGTGTTTACATTAATATACAAATTAATAGTTATGGTAATCCATAATAGAAAATTCCCTTGTCGTTAGTATATCAATAGAAAATAGACTACAAATACCACAATGCAATGAGAAAAAGTATATGTATTGCAAATAGACACAGTGGGAAAATTAGGATGTGTAAATTTTGTCATACTGATTTGTACAACAATCATGCTCTTCTTTGATGAATATATTTGGATAAGGTATTTCTAACTACTTTTTGCGCGTTAATAGCATTTAGTATAATGTCGACCAGAATGGCACAGCACACTTTTGTTTTGTGTATAAACACTAAAAAGGGACTAAGAGTTCAAGGTCCGGGTGACTAAAATGCGATGGGCGTTTTTTTAACTTAAAGGCAGAACCTTTGACTAAAGAACAAGACGAATGGCGAGGGGGCAGATGGCCCAAGGACCTTCTCAATGGGGTTTTGCTGCAGCCGCCATTAAGTAGGTCCGGGGGTGGGAGTGGCATTGGGTGGTCGTGGGTGGGCTGGTGGCGGGTGGGAAAAAAGAGCAGGAAGGTAGTGGGAGCAATGCAGAGAGAGAGCAGCGAGAACAAAGATAAAAGTACAAGAGAGCAAAAAACTGCTACCCAGTACTAAGGTAGAGCAACAGAGGAAAAGAGCAGAATGGGCTTGGAGAAAAAGCCACAAAAGAGGGAGACAACAGCAAAAGAGCACAACGCAAACACGGAGGGAAAGTGCAGAGTGAGCACAGGGAAAAAGCCACAAAACAGAGGGACAGCGGCAAAAGAGCACAGAGCAACATGGAGGAAAAGAGCAGAGGGGGGTACGGAGAGAAAATCACAAACAGAGACACAAGTAAGAACGCAGTGACCAGGGGCAGTGAAAGGCACTCAGTGAAAGTGCTCTCAGCAGGGGTGGTGAAGAGCAGAGGAGGACTCTGGAGACTGGTGGGGAGCAACCAGAACAGAGGGAGGCTGGCCAAAGGACCTTCTCCTTATAGTGAATTCCTTCAAGCTAAGAGAAACTGTACTAAAGAGGAAGAATATCAGTGGACCAAATCCCAGATGATTAAGAAATTGAGAAAGAGAGGGTAACCCACAAGGCATTGAGAAAAGCAGGTATTGGAGCAGATATGATGAACGGAGAACAGACACTTTTCAAATCCACTAGTAAATTTAGTGACAAGCATGAACCTGTTCACTTCATCACCAAACAACATAAACAACTTTTGAGGAGCAGATGGGAAATACCTTGGGGTGATCACATTTTTAAGGAGAGAGTCTGGACACATCCATGACTCACTCGTCTCAGAGAAACATGTATTTGTGGTATTTGTTGTTCCACAGGGATCTGGCACCCAAATCAGGGACTTGGCTACCGCAAGGATCTGGCTTTAGATGCTACGGCCAATGTCAAGCATGTAACTATAGCCAGTATATATACAGGAGATTACCCTAAATCATGGACGTAAAAGGTGGAAAATAACTAAGCTGTTCACCTGCAAAACAGATTTTGTAGTAAATGGTATTATCTGACCTTGTAAGAAATGGTAAATAGGATTCGCCATCTTCACTGTGAAAAAACGGATCCTAGGACATTGGTGTGGTACAACCATTAATGATCACAGATATAGCACAGCAAAGCACTTTAATTTTACACAAGGGGAATTGGAAGCAAGCAAACTTTGGTGCCATTGAATGAATACCTAAAAACCCAAGGGGGGGTAGAGTGATGACACTCCAGAGAAAGGAATCAAAGTTGACTATGGAGATGGGTTCTTTGATGTTTATGGATGAAGAGCTGTATGTGCACTCTGAGTAATTCTGTGAAATTGAACACTTCCGGATCTGATTATGATTTATTCATGTATTTAGCTATGTTATTAGAGTTTGATTCTTAATTTTCCATCTTTATTTGTTTAATTGGTATGCTATCTAATTGAAATTTGAACCTATGCCCCACACCCTTTCTTTCCTTTGTTCTGTAGTTTTGGATTACTCATGGATACACTTTGCTTTAGACAAGATGACATTTGATCCATCTCAACGAATCGATATTAGTGTACTGTTTTACTGCCACTTCAGATACACACGATGTAATCAGGTTTTATTACATTGTAACGTGTAAATTTGCTACTTCAGATATATGCAATATGACCTAGCCTTATCTGAGAATGGCTATTTTGAGCCTGTACATGGTTGTAAGGATTCTATGGAAGTATTACTTTGTATGATGTTCAATTTCCACATTATTAGTGGCGCTATAAGGCAGAGGTTTGTTTGATCAATTGCTAATGGGATACCTCCCTTTTTTCACCTTCCTTTTTTACTTCTTGCTTTGCATTACTTTTTAATCAGTGTGTTTTCACTGTCCACTGTAACATAGATTGTGACACTACTATATGATGTGTTTGTAATGGCTGCCCTGGTCATGTGATCAAGACAGTGATGGTTGAAACACAATATCAGGTGGGAGAATAAAAGTATTTGATGTTAAAAAAACCTATAACCCTGCAGCCAACCCCCTATGACCACCGAACACCACAACGTGCACGGCCTTTGGCCATACGCAGCAGTGGTTGTCCACAGGGCGGACAACCACTTATACCCACACAAAACCCCTGCCATGCAGTGCCTTTGACTGTGCGAAACAGGAATTGGCCACAGGGCTTGGCCTACGGCCAGGCCCTGCAGGCAACCCCCTTTAAGCTCCACACACCTCACCATGCACAGGGGAAGGGGTTTGGAGCCTAAAAGAGGCACCATTAAATATAACTTTCACTTCAAAATGGTGCTGGACTAAAACGCCGTACCCAATAGAAAAAGACTTTACTCCATAACCTTACTATTTCGACTGACTGCTTTAATTGAAAAATGGAAGTCCCACCAAGAATGTATCTTTTGCTTCAAGATCTTTCATGTGGAACGTTACGACATTCAAGTTTTGATATTATAAATAAATGAAACCTATTCGAAAATAATGCTGGAAAGACTTTACGCTTGACTTCAAACTGATGGAATTTTGACAACATTGATTCTCTGACCGGGCTACACTACCATTTGGACCATTAAATTGATGTTTAGGAGGGCTGCACAGGTAGCAGCAGGCAAAGAGATAACAAAAACTCCACTTTCAGTAAAAGGGAGCATTTTTAAATCTTCCACTTGCTGAAAGTGGAGTGTTTGCTTTTGCTTGGTGGAAGATGTCAGCTTCTGCCATACAAAGGGAAACAGCTGCCTCCCGAGGGTGGGCACCTCAGGAGGTAGCAGGAGCCTGCCCTAAGGGGGGGGCTGTCCCCAGGGCCATGTATGGCTTCTTTCTATTTGGCCACAGGGAGGAGGTGGTCCATAGGGCCTGGGGGGTCTGCAGGACCCACTATTATTTTGTACTATCTTGCCGCAGGGAGATGGTGGTCCTTGGGGCCCAGGGGTGTCCGCAGGACTCATGCACTAAGGTAACTATAACTGGCGCCCCTGCCAGGCTATGTTTTACTATTAAATAAAATAGGTGGACATATCAGAATAAGGAGTTACAAAATCGTGGTGATAGAGAACTATTAGGTTAACTGTTGTTATTGTTAACTGTGAGGCACAGGAGTTTCAATAAATGTATAAATTGTAGCACATGGTCAATTAAGAGGAAGACGTAGAATTATGAGGTACACATAATGATTGATATTTATACATAATAGCAATATGGTACTAATACCAATAATCACTCATATATCTTTTAATTATGACATGTGATCACGCGTGAATCACATGTTTACATTAATATACAAATTAATAGTTATGGTAATCCACAATAGAAAATTCCCTTGTAGTTAGTATATCAATGGAAAATAGACTACAAATACCACAATGCAATGAGAAAAAGAATATGTATTGCAAATAGACACAGTGGGAAAATTAGGATGTGTAAATTTTGTAATACTGATTTGTACAACATTCATGCTCTTCTTTGATGAATATATTTGGATAAGGTATTTCTAACTACTTTTTGCTCGTTAATAGCATTTAGTACAATGTTGAGCAGAATGGCACAGCACACTTTTGTTTTGTGTATAAACACTAAAAAGAGACTAAGAGTTCAAGGTCCGGGTGACTGAAATGCGATGGGCGTTTTTTTAACTTAAAGGGAGAACCTTTGACTAAAGAACAAGACGAATGGCGAGGGGGCAGATGGCCCAAGGACCTTCTCAATGGGGTTGTGCTGCAGCTGCCATTAAGTAGGTCCGGTGGTGGTAGTGGTATTGGGTGGGAGTGGGTGCGCTGGTGGCGGGTGGGAAAAAAGAGCAGGAAGGTAGTGGGAGCAATGCAGAGAGAAAGCAGCGAGAACAAAGATAAAAGTACAAGAGAGCAAAAAACTGCTACCCAGCACTAAGGTAGAGCAACAGAGGAAAAGAGCGGAATGGGCTTGGAGAAAAAGCCACAAAAGAGGGAGACAACAGCAAAAGAGCACAACGCAAACACGGAGGGAAAGTGCAGAGTGAGCACAGGGAAAAAGCCACAAAACAGAGAGACAACGGCAAAAGAGCACAGAGCAACACGAAGGAAAAGAGCAGAGGGGGGTACGTGAAAAAATCACAAACAGAGACACAAGTAGGAACGCAGTGACCAGGGGCAGTGAAAGGCACTCAGTGAAAGTGCTCTCAGCAGGGGTGGTGAAGAGCAGAGGAGGACTCTGGAGACTGCTGGGGAGCAACCAGAACAGAGGGGGGCTGGCCAAAGGACCTTCTCCTTATAGTGAATTCCTTCAAGCTAAGAGAAACTGTACTAAAGAGGAAGAATATCAGTGGACCAAATCCCAGATGATTAAGAAATTGCGAAAGAGAGGGTAACCCACAAGGCATTGAGAAAAGCAGGTATTGGAGCAGATATGATGAACGGAGAACAGACACTTTTCAAATCCACTAGTAAATTTAGTGACAAGCATGAACCTGTTCACTTCATCACCAAACAACATAAACAACTTTTGAGGAGCAGATGGGAAATACCTTGGGGTGATCACATTTTTAAGGAGAAAGTCTGGACACATCCATGACTCTCTCGTCTCAGAGAAACATGTATTTGTGGTATTTGTTGGTCCACAGGGATCTGGCACCCAAATCAGGGACTTGGCTACCGCAAGGATCTGGCTTTAGATGCTACAGCCTATGTCAAGCATGTAACTATAGCCAGTATATATACAGGAGATTACCCTAAATCATGGACGTAAAAGGTGGAAAATAACTAAGCTGTTCACCTGCAAAACAGATTTTGGAGTAAATGGTATTATCTGACCTTGTAAGAAATGGTATATAGGATTCACCATCTTCACTGTGAAAAAACGGATCCTAGGACATTGGTGTGCTATAACCATTAATGATCACAGATATAGCACAGCAAAGCACTTTAATTTTACACAAAGGGAATTGGAAGCAAGCAAACTTTGGTGGCATTGAATGAATACCTAAAAACCCGAGGTTGGGTAGAGTGATAACACTCCAGAGAAAGGAATCAAAGTTGACTATGGAGATGGGTTCTTTGATGTTTATGGATGAAGAGCTGTATGTGCACCCTGAGTAATTCTGTGAAATTGAACACTTCCGGATCTGATTATGATTTATTCATGTATTTATCTATGTTATTAGAGTTTGATTTTTAATTTTCCATCTTTATTTGTTTAATTGGTATGCTATCTAATTGAAATTTGAACCTCTGCCCCCCACCCTTTCTTTCATTTTTTCTGTAGTTTAGGATTACTCATGGATACACTTTGCTTTAGACAATGTGACATTTGATCCATCTCAACGAATCGATATTAGTGTACTGTTTTAATGCCACTTCAGATACACACGATGTAATCAGGTTTTCTAACGTTGTAACGTGTAAATTTGCTACTTCAGATATATGCAATATGACCTAGCCTTATCTGAGAATGGCCATTTTGAGCCTGTACATGGGTGTAAGGATTCTATGGAAGTATTACTTTGTATGACGTTCAATTTCCACATTATTAGTGGTGGTATAAGGCAGAGGTTTGTTTGATCAATTGCTAATGGGATGCCTCCCTTTTTTCACCTTTCTTTTTTACTTCTTACTTTGCATTACTTTTTAATCAGTGTGTTTTCACTGTCCACTGTAACGTAGATTGTGACACTACTATATAATGTGTTTGTAATGGCTGCCCTGGTCATGTGTTCAAGACAGTGATGGTTGAAACACAATATCAGGTGGGAGAATAAAAGTATTTGATGTTAAAAAAAAACTATAACCCTGCAGCCAACCCCGTATGACCACCGAACCCCACAACGCGCACAGCCTTTGGCCATACGCAGCGGAGTTTGTCCACAGGGCGGACAACCACTTATACCCACACAAAACCCCTGCCATGCAGTGCCTTTGACTGAGCGAAGCAGGAATTGGCCACAGGGCTTGGCCTATGGCCAGGCCCTGCAGTCAACCCTCTTTAAGCTCCACACTGCACCATGCACAGGGGAAGGGGTTTGGAGCCTAAAAGAGGCACCATTAAATATAACTTTCACTTCAAAATGGCGCTGGACTAAAACGCCGCACCGAATAGAAAAGACTTTACTCCATAACCTTACTATTTTGACTGACTGCATTAATAGAAAAATGGAAGTCCCACCAAGAATGTATCTTTTGCTTCAAGAACTTTCATGTGAACGCTACGACATTCAAGTTTTGATATTATAAATAAATGAAACCTATTCGAAAATAATGCTGGAAAGACTTTACGCCTGACTTCAAACTGATGGAATTTTGACAACATTGATTCTCTGAGTGGGCTACACTACCATTTGGACCATTAAATATATGATTAGGGGGGCTGCACAGGTAGCAGCAGGCAAAGAGATCATAAAAAACCCTCCACTTTCAGTAAAAGGGAGCATTTTTAAATCTCCCACTTGCTGAAAGTGGAGTGTTTGCTTTTGCTTGGTGGAAGATGTCAGCTTCTGCCATACAAAGGGAAACAGCTGCCTCCCGAGGGTGGGCACCTCAGGAGGTAGCAGGATTCTGCCCTAAGGGAGTGGCTGTCCCCATGGCCATGTATGGCTTCTTTCGATTTGGCCACAGGGAGTAGGTGGTCCATAGGGCATGGGGGGGTCTGCAGGACCCACTATTATTTTGTATTATCTTGCCGCAGGAAGATGGTGGTCCTTGGGGGCCAGGGGTGTCCGCAGGACACATGCGCTAAGGTAACTATAATTTGCGCCCCTGCCAGGTTATGTTTTACTATTAAATAAAATAGGTGGACATACCAGAATAAGGAATTGCAAAATCGTGGTGATAGAGAACTATTAGGTTAACTGTTGTTATTGTTAACTGTGAGGCACAGGAGTTTCAATAAATGTATAAATTGTAGCACATGGTCAATTAAGAGGAAGACGTAGAATTATGAGGTACACATAATGATTGATATTTATACATAATAGTAATAGGGTACTAATACCAATAATCAATCATATATCTTTTAATTATGACATGTGCTCACGCGTGAATCACATGTTTACATTAATATACAAATTAATAGTTATGGTAATCCACAATAGAAAATTCCCTTGTCGTTAGTATATCAATAGAAAATAGACTACAAATACCACAATGCAATGAGAAAAAGTATATGTATTGCAAATAGACACAGTGGGAAAATTAGGGTGTGTAAATTTTGTCATACTGATTTGTACAACAATCATGCTCTTCTTTGATGAATATATTTGGATAAGGTATTTCTAACTACTTTTTGAGCGTTAATAGCACTTAGTACAATGTCGAGCAGAATGGTACAGCACACTTTTGTTTTGTGTATAAACACTAAAAAGGGACTAAGAGTTCAAAGTCCGGGTGACTGAAATGCGATGGGCGTTTTTTTAACTTAAAGGCAGAACCTTTGACTAAAGAACAAGACGAATGGCGAGGAGGCAGATGGCCCAAGGACCTTCTCAATGGGGTTGTGCTGCAGCCGCCATTATGTAGGTACGGGGGTGGGAGTGTCATTGGGTGGTCGTGGGCAGGCTGGTGGGGGCTGGGAAAAAAGAGCAGGAAGGTAGTGGGAGCAATGCAGAGAGAGAGCAGCGAGAACAAAGTTAAAAGTACAAGAGAGCAAAAAACTGCTACCCAGCACTAAGGTAGAGCAACAGAGGAAAAGAGCAGAATGGGCTTGGAGAAAAAGCCACAAAAGAGGGAGACAACAGCAAAAGAGCATAACGCACAAACGGAGGGAAAGTGCAGAGTGAGCGCAGGGAAAAAGCCACAAAACAGAGAGACAATGGCAAAAGAGAATAGAGCAACACGGAGGAAAAGAGCAGAGGGGGGTACGGAGAGAAAATCACAAATAGAGACACAAGTAAGAACGCAGTGACCAGGGGCAGTGAAAGGCACTCAGTGAAAGTGCTCTCAGCAGGGGTGGTGAAGAGCAGAGGAGGACTCTGGAGACTGGTGGGGAGCAACCAGAACAGAGGGGGGCTGGCCGAAGGACCTTCTCCTTATAGTGAATTCCTTCAAGCTAAGAGAAACTGTACTAAAGAGGAAGAATATCAGTGGACCAAATCCCAGATGATTAAGAAATTGAGAAAGAGAGGGTAACCCACAAGGCATTGAGAAAAGCAGGTATTGGAGCAGATATGATGAACGGAGAACAGACACTTTTCAAATCCACTAGTAAATTTATTGACAAGCATGAACCTGTTCACTTCATCACCAAACAACATAAACAACTTTTGAGGAGCAGATGGGAAATCCCTTGGGGTGATCACATTTTTAAGGAGAAAGTCTGGACACATCCATGACTCTCTCGTCTCAGAGAAACATGTATTTGTGGTATTTGTTGGTCCACAGGGATCTGGCACCCAAATCAGGGACTTGCCTACCGCAAGGATCTGGCTTTAGATGCTACGGCCTATGTCAAGCATGTAACTATAGCCAGTATATATACAGGAGATTACCCTAAATCATGGACGTAAAAGGTGGAAAATAACTAAGCTGTTCACCTGCAAAACAGATTTTGTAGTAAATGGTATTATCTGACCTTGTAAGAAATGGTATAGAGGATTCACCATCTTCACTGTGAAAAAACGGATCCTAGGACATTGGTGTGCTATAACCATTAATGATCACAGATATAGCACAGCAAAGCACTTTAATTTTACACAAAGGGAATTGGAAGCAAGCAAACTTTGGTGGCATTGAATGAATACCTAAAAACACGAGGGGGGGGTAGAGTGATGACACTCCAGAGAAAGGAATCAAAGTTGACTACAGAGATCGGTTCTTTGATGTTTATGGATGAAGAGCTTTATGTGCACCCTGAGTAATTCTATGAAATTGAACGCTTCCGGATCTGATTATGATTTATTCATGTATTTATCTATGTTATTAGAGTTTGATTCTTAATTTTCCATCTTTATTTGTTTAATTGGTATGCTATCTAATTGAAATTTGAACCTCTGCCCCACACCCTTTCTTTCATTTTTTCTGTAGTTTTGGATTACTCTTTGCTTTAGACAATGTGACATTTGATCCATCTCAACGAATCAATATTAGTGTACTGTTTTACTGCCACTTCAGATACACACGATGTAATCAGGTTTTATAACGTTGTAACATGTAAATTTGCTACTTCAGATATATGCAATATGACCTAGCCTTATCTGAGAATGGCCATTTTGAACCTGTACATGGGTGTAAGGATTCTATGGAAGTATTTCTTTGTATGACGTTCAATTTCCACATTATTAGTGGTGGTATAAGGCAGAGGTTTGTTTGATCAATTGCTAATGGGATACCTCCCTTTTTTCACCTTTCTTTTTTACTTCTTACTTTGCATTACTTTTTAATCAGTGTGTTTTCACTGTCCACTGTAACGTAGATTGTGACACTACTATATAATGTGTTTGTAATGGCTGCCCTGGTCATGTGTTCAAGACAGTGATGGTTGAAACACAATCTCAGGTGGGAGAATAAAAGTATTTGATGTTAAAAAAAAACTATAACCCTGCAGCCAACCCCGTATGACCACCGAACTCCACAACGCGCACAGCCTTTTGCCATACGCAGCGGAGTTTGTCCACAGGGCGGACAACCACTTATACCCACACAATACCCCTGCCATGCAGTGCCTTTGACTGTGCGAAGCAGGAATTGGCCACAGGGCTTGGCCTATGGCCAGGCTCTGCAGTCAACCCTCTTTAAGCTCCACACACTGCACCATGCACAGGGGAAGGGGTTTGGAGCCTAAAAGAGGCACCATTAAATATAACTTTCACTTCAAAATGGCGCTGGACTAAAACGCCGCACCGAATAGAAAAGACTTTACTCCATAACTGTACTATTTTGACTGACTGCATTAATTGAAAAATGGAAGTCCCACCAAGAATGTATCTTTTGCTTCAAGAACTTTCATGTGGAACGCTACGACATTCAAGTTTTGATATTATAAATAAATGAAACCTATTCGAAAATAATGCTGGAAAGACTTTACGCTTGACTTCAAACTGATGGAATTTTGACAACATTGATTCTCTGAGTGGGCTACACTACCGTTTGGACCATTAAATATATGTTTAGGGGGGCTGCACAGGTAGCAGCAGGCAAAGAGATAACAAAAAACCCTCCACTTTCAGTAAAAGGGAGCATTTTTAAATCTCCCACTTGCTGAAAGTGGAGCGTTTGCTTTTGCTTGGTGGAAGATGTCAGCTTCTGCCATACAAAGGGAAACAGCTGCCTCCCGAGGGTGGGCACCTCAGGAGGTAGCAGGATCCTGCCCTAAGGGAGTGGCTGTCCCCAGGGCCATGTATGGCTTCTTTCGATTTGGCCACAGGGAGGAGGTGGTGCGTAGGGCATGGGGGGGTCTGCAGGACCCACTATTATTTTGTACTATCTTGCCACAGGGAGATGGTGGTCCTTTGGGGACAGGGGTGTCCGCAGGACACATGCGCTAAGGTAACTATAATTTGCGCCGCTGCCAGGTTATGTTTTACTATTAAATAAAATAGGTGGACATACCAGAATAAGGAATTGCAAAATCGTGGTGATAGAGAACTGTTAGGTTAACTGTTGTTATTGTTAACTGTGAGGCACAGGAGTTTCAATAAATGTATAAATTGTAGCACATGGTCACTTAAGAGGAAGACGTAGAATTATGAGGTACACATAATGATTGATATTTATACATAATAGTAATAGGGTACTAATACCAATAATCAATCATATATCTTTTAATTATGACGTGCTCACGCGTGAATCACGTGTTTACATTAATATACAAATTAATAGTTATGGTAATCCATAATAGAAAATTCCCTTGTCGTTAGTATATCAATAGAAAATAGACTACAAATACCACAATGCAATGAGAAAAAGTATATGTATTGCAAATAGACACAGTGGGAAAATTAGGATGTGTAAATTTTGTCATACTGATTTGTACAACAATCATGCTCTTCTTTGATGAATATATTTGGATAAGGTATTTCTAACTACTTTTTGCGCGTTAATAGCATTTAGTACAATGTCGAGCAGAATGGCACAGCACACTTTTGTTTTGTGTATAAACACTAAAAAGGGACTAAGAGTTCAAGGTCCGGGTGACTAAAATGCGATGGGCGTTTTTTTAACTTAAAGGCAGAACCTTTGACTAAAAAACAAGACGAATGGCGAGGGGGCAGATGGCCCAAGGACCTTCTCAATGGGGTTTTGCTGCAGCCGCCATTAAGTAGGTCCGGGGGTGGGAGTGGCATTGGGTGGTCGTGGGTGGGCTGGTGGCGGGTGGGGAAAAAAGAGCAGGAAGGTAGTGGGAGCAATGCAGAGAGAGAGCAGCGAGAACAAAGATAAAAGTATACAAGAGAGCAAAAAACTGCTACCCAGTACTAAGGTAGAGCAACAGAGGAAAAGAGCAGAATGGGCTTGGAGAAAAAGCCACAAAAGAGGGAGACAACAGCAAAAGAGCACAACGCAAACACGGAGGGAAAGTGCAGAGTGAGCACAGGGAAAAAGCCAGAAAACAGAGGGACAACGGCAAAAGAGCACAGAGCAACATGGAGGAAAAGAGCAGAGGGGGGTACGGAGAGAAAATCACAAACAGAGACACAAGTAAGAACGCAGTGACCAGGGGCAGTGAAAGGCACTCAGTGAAAGTGCTCTCAGCAGGGGTTGTGAAGAGCAGAGGAGGACTCTGGAGACTGGTGGGGAGCAACCAGAACAGAGGGGGGCTGGCCAAAGGACCTTCTCCTTATAGTGAATTCCTTCAAGCTAAGAGAAACTGTACTAAAGAGGAAGAATATCAGTGGACCAAATCCCAGATGATTAAGAAATTGAGAAAGAGAGGGTAACCCACAAGGCATTGAGAAAAGCAGGTATTGGAGCAGATATGATGAACGGAGAACAGACACTTTTCAAATCCACTAGAAAATTTAGTGACAAGCATGAACCTGTTCAATTCATCACCAAACAACATAAACAACTTTTGAGGAGCAGATGGGAAATACCTTGGGGTGATCACATTTTTAAGGAGAGAGTCTGGACACATCCATGACTCTCTTGTCTCAGAGAAACATGTATTTGTGGTATTTGTTGGTCCACAGGGATCTGGCACCCAAATCAGGGACTTGGCTACAGCAAGGATCTGGCTTTAGATGCTACGGCCAATGTCAAGCATGTAACTATAGCCAGTATATATACAGGAGATTACCCTAAATCATGGACGTAAAAGGTGGAAAATAACTAAGCTGTTCACCTGCAAAACAGATTTTGGAGTAAATGGTATTATCTGACCTTGTAAGAAATGGTATATAGGATTCACCATCTTCACTGTGAAAAAACGGATCCTAGGACATTGGTGTGCTACAACCATTAATGATCACAGATATAGCACAGCAAAGCACTTTAATTTTACACGAGGGGAATTGGAAGCAAGCAAACTTTGGTGCCATTGAATGAATACCTAAAAACCCAAGGGGGGGTAGAGTGATGACACTCCAGAGAAAGGAATCAAAGTTGACTATGGAGATGGGTTCTTTGATGTTTATGGATGAAGAGCTGTATGTGCACCCTGAGTAATTCTGTGAAATTGAACACTTCCGGATCTGATGATGATTTATTCAAGTATTTAGCTATGTTATTAGAGTTTGATTCTTAATTTTCCATCTTTATTTGTTTAATTGGTATGCTATCTAATTGAAATTTGAACCTCTGCCCCACACCCTTTCTTTCCTTTTTTCTGTAGTTTTGGATTACTCATGGATACACTTTGCTTTAGACAAGATGACATTTGATCCATCTCAACGAATCGATATTAGTGTACTGTTTTACTGCCACTTCAGATACACACGATGTAATCAGGTTTTATTACATTGTAACGTGTAAATTTGCTACTTCAGATATATGCAATATGACCTAGCCTTATCTGAGAATGGCTATTTTGAGCCTGTACATGGTTGTAAGGATTCTATGGAAGTATTACTTTGTATGATGTTCAATTTCCACATTATTAGTGGCGCTATAAGGCAGAGGTTTGTTTGATCAATTGCTAATGGGATACCTCCCTTTTTTCACCTTCCTTTTTTACTTCTTGCTTTGCATTACTTTTTAATCAGTGTGTTTTCACTGTCCACTGTAACATAGATTGTGACACTACTATATGATGTGTTTGTAATGGCTGCCCTGGTCATGTGATCAAGACAGTGATGGTTGAAACACAATATCAGGTGGGAGAATAAAAGTATTTGATGTTAAAAAAACCTATAACCCTGCAGCCAACCCCCTATGACCACCGAACACCACAACGCGCACGGCCTTTGGCCATACGCAGCAGTGGTTGTCCACAGGGCGGACAACCACTTATACCCACACAAAACCCCTGCCATGCAGTGCCTTTGACTGTGCGAAACAGGAATTGGCCACAGGGCTTGGCCTACGGCCAGGCCCTGCAGGCAATCCCCTTTAAGCTCCACACACCTCACCATGCACAGGGGAAGGGGTTTGGAGCCTAAAAGAGGCACCATTAAATATAACTTTCACTTCAAAATTGTGCTGGACTAAAACGCCGTACCCAATAGAAAAAGACTTTACTCCATAACCTTACTATTTCGACTGACTGCTTTAATTGAAAAATGGAAGTCCCACCAAGAATGTATCTTTTGCTTCAAGATCTTTCATGTGGAACGTTACGACATTCAAGTTTTGATATTATAAATAAATTAAACCTATTCGAAAATAATGCTGGAAAGACTTTACGCTTGACTTCAAACTGATGGAATTTTGACAACATTGATTCTCTGACTGGGCTACACTACCATTTGGACCATTAAATTTATGTTTAGGAGGGCTGCACAGGTAGCAGCAGGCAAAGAGATAAAAAAAACTCCACTTTCAGTAAAAGGGAGCATTTTTAAATCTTCCACTTGCTGAAAGTGGAGTGTTTGCTTTTGCTTGGTGGAAGATGTGAGCTTCTGCCATACAAAGGGAAACAGCTGCCTCCCGAGGGTGGGCACCTCAGGAGGTAGCAGGAGCCTGCCCTAAGGGGGTGGCTGTCCCCAGGGCCATGTATGGCTTCTTTCTATTTGGCCACAGGGAGGAGGTGGTCCATAGGGCCTGGGGGGTCTGCAGGACCCACTATTATTTTGTACTATCTTGCCGCAGGGAGATGCTGGTCCTTGGGGCCCAGGGGTGTCCGCAGGACTCATGCACTAAGGTAACTATAACTGGCGCCCCTGCCAGGTTATGTTTTACTATTAAATAAAATAGGTGGACATACCAGAATAAGGAGTTACAAAATCGTGGTGATAGAGAACTATTAGGTTAACTGTTGTTATTGTTAACTGTGAGGCACAGGAGTTTCAATAAATGTATAAATTGTAGCACATGGTCAATTAAGAGGAAGACGTAGAATTATGAGGTACACATAATGATTGATATTTATACATAATAGCAATATGGTACTAATACCAATAATCACTCATATATCTTTTAATTATGACATGTGCTCACGCGTGAAACACATGTTTACATTAATATACAAATTAATAGTTATGGTAATCCACAATAGAAAATTCCCTTGTAGTTAGTATATCAATGGAAAATAGACTACAAAAACCACAATGCAATGAGAAAAAGTATATGTATTGCAAATAGACACAGTGGGAAAATTAGGTTGTGTAAATTTTGTAATACTGATTTGTACAACATTCATGCTCTTCTTTGATGAATATATTTGGATAAGGTATTTCTAACTACTTTTTGCGCGTTAATAGCATTTAGTACAATGTTGAGCAGAATGGCACAGCACACTTTTGTTTTGTGTATAAACACTAAAAAGGGACTAAGAGTTCAAGGTCCGGGTGACTGAAATGCGATGGGCGTTTTTTTAACTTAAAGGGAGAACCTTTGACTAAAGAACAAGACGAATGGCGAGGGGGCAGATGGCCCAAGGACCTTCTCAATGGGGTTGTGCTGCAGCTGCCATTAAGTAGGTCCGGGGGTGGGAGTGGCATTGGGTGGGAGTGGGTGGGCTGGTGGCGGGTGGGAAAAAAGAGCAGGAAGGTAGTGGGAGCAATGCAGAGAGAAAGCAGCGAGAACAAAGATAAAAGTACAAGAGAGCAAAAAACTGCTACCCAGCACTAAGGTAGAGCAACAGAGGAAAAGAGCGGAATGGGCTTGGAGAAAAAGCCACAAAAGAGGGAGACAACAGCAAAAGAGCACAACGCAAACACGGAGGGAAAGTGCAGAGTGAGCACAGGGAAAAAGCCACAAAACAGAGAGACAACGGCAAAAGAGCACAGAGTAACACGAAGGAAAAGAGCAGAGGGGGGTACGTGAAAAAATCACAAACAGAGACACAAGTAGGAACGCAGTGACCAGGGGCAGTGAAAGGCACTCAGTGAAAGTGCTCTCAGCAGGGGTGGTGAAGAGCAGAGGAGGACTCTGGAGACTGCTGGGGAGCAACCAGAACAGAGGGGAGCTGGCCAAAGGACCTTCTCCTTATAGTGAATTCCTTCAAGCTAAGAGAAACTGTACTAAAGAGGAAGAATATCAGTGGACCAAATCCCAGATGATTAAGAAATTGCGAAAGAGAGGGTAACCCACAAGGCATTGAGAAAAGCAGGTATTGGAGCAGATATGATGAACGGAGAACAGACACTTTTCAAATCCACTAGTAAATTTATTGACAAGCATGAACCGGTTCACTTCATCACCAAACAACATAAACAACTTTTGAGGAGCAGATGGGAAATACCTTGGGGTGATCACATTTTTAAGGAGAAAGTCTGGACACATCCATGACTCTCTCGTCTCAGAGAAACATGTATTTGTGGTATTTGTTGGTCCACAGGGATCTGGCACCCAAATCAGGGACTTGGCTACCGCAAGGATCTGGCTTTAGATGCTACGGCCTATGTCAAGCATGTAACTATAGCCAGTATATATACAGGAGATTACCCTAAATCATGGACGTAAAAGGTGGAAAATAACTAAGCTGCTCACCTGCAAAACAGATTTTGGAGTAAATGGTATTATCTGACCTTGTAAGAAATGGAATATAGGATTCACCATCTTCACTGTGAAAAAACGGATCCTAGGACATTGGTGTGCTATAATCATTAATGATCACAGATATAGCACAGCAAAGCACTTTAATTTTACACAAAGGGAATTGGAAGCAAGCAAACTTTGGTGGCATTGAATGAATACCTAAAAACCCGAGGTTGGGTAGAGTGATAACACTCCAGAGAAAGGAATCAAAGTTGACTACGGAGATGGGTTCTTTGATGTTTATGGATGAAGAGCTGTATGTGCACCCTGAGTAATTCTGTGAAATTGAACACTTCCGGATCTGATTATGATTTATTCATGTATTTATCTATGTTATTAGAGTTTGATTTTTAATTTTCCATCTTTATTTGTTTAATTGGTATGCTATCTAATTGAAATTTGAACCTCTGCCCCCCACCCTTTCTTTCATTTTTTCTGTAGTTTAGGATTACTCATAGATACACTTTGCTTTAGACAATGTGACATTTGATCCATCTCAACGAATCGATATTAGTGTACTGTTTTAATGCCACTTCAGATACACACGATGTAATCAGGTTTTATAACGTTGTAACGTGTAAATTTGCTACTTCAGATATATGCAATATGACCTAGCCTTATCTGAGAATGGCCATTTTGAGCCTGTACATGGGTGTAAGGATTCTATGGAAGTATTACTTTGTATGACGTTCAATTTCCACATTATTAGTGGTGGTATAAGGCAGAGGTTTGTTTGATCAATTGCTAATGGGATGCCTCCCTTTTTTCACCTTTCTTTTTTACTTCTTACTTTGCATTACTTTTTAATCAGTGTGTTTTCACTGTCCACTGTAAAGTAGATTGTGACACTACTATATAATGTGTTTGTAATGGCTGCCCTGGTCATGTGTTCAAGACAGTGATGGTTGAAACACAATATCAGGTGGGAGAATAAAAGTATTTGATGTTAAAAAAAAACTATAACCCTGCAGCCACCCCGTATGACCACCGAACCCCACAACGCGCACAGCCTTTGGCCATACGCAGCGGAGTTTGTCCACAGGGCGGACAACCACTTATACCCACACAAAACCCCTGCCATGCAGTGCCTTTGACTGTGCGAAGCAGGAATTGGCCACAGGGCTTGGCCTATGGCCAGGCCCTGCAGTCAACCCTCTTTAAGCTCCACACACTGCACCATGCACAGGGGAAGGGGTTTGGAGCCTAAAAGAGGCACCATTAAATATAACTTTCACTTCAAAATGGCGCTGGACTAAAACGCCGCACCGAATAGAAAAGACTTTACTCCATAACCTTACTATTTTGACTCAGTGCATTAATTGAAAAATGGAAGTCCCACCAAGAATGTATCTTTTGCTTCAAGAACTTTCATGTGGAACGCTACGACATTCAAGTTTTGATATTATAAATAAATGAAACCTATTCGAAAATAATGCTGGAAAGACTTTACGCTTGACTTCAAACTGATGGAATTTTGACAACATTGATTCTCTGAGTGGGCTACACTACCGTTTGGACCATTAAATATATGTTTAGGGGGGCTGCACAGGTAGCAGCAGGCAAAGAGATAACAAAAAACCCTCCACTTTCAGTAAAAGGGAGCATTTTTAAATCTCCCACTTGCTGAAAGTGGAGCGTTTGCTTTTGCTTGGTGGAAGATGTCAGCTTCTGCCATACAAAGGGAAACAGCTGCCTCCCGAGGGTGGGCACCTCAGGAGGTAGCAGGATCCTGCCCTAAGGGAGTGGCTGTCCCCAGGGCCATGTATGGCTTCTTTCGATTTGGCCACAGGGAGGAGGTGGTGCATAGGGCATGGGGGGGTCTGCAGGACCCACTATTATTTTGTACTATCTTGCCACAGGGAGATGGTGGTCCTTGGGGGACAGGGGTGTCCGCAGGACACATGCGCTAAGGTAACTATAATTTGCGCCCCTGCCAGGTTATGTTTTACTATTAAATAAAATAGGTGGACATACCAGAATAAGGAATTGCAAAATCGTGGTGATAGAGAACTATTAGGTTAACTGTTGTTATTGTTAACTGTGAGGCACAGGAGTTTCAATAAATGTATAAATTGTAGCACATGGTCAATTAAGAGGAAGACATAGAATTATGAGGTACACATAATGATTGATATTTATACATAATAGTAATAGGGTACTAATACCAATAATCAATCATATATCTTTTAATTATGACATGTGCTCACGCGTGAATCACGTGTTTACATTAATATACAAATTAATAGTTATGGTAATCCATAATAGAAAATTCCCTTGTCGTTAGTATATCAATAGAAAATAGACTACAAATACCACAATGCAATGAGAAAAAGTATATGTATTGCAAATAGACACAGTGGGAAAATTAGGATGTGTAAATTTTGTCATACTGATTTGTACAACAATCATGCTATTCTTTGATGAATATATTTGGATAAGGTATTTCTAACTACTTTTTGCGCGTTAATAGCATTTAGTATAATGTCGACCAGAATGGCACAGCACACTTTTGTTTTGTGTATAAACACTAAAAAGGGACTAAGAGTTCAAGGTCCGGGTGACTAAAATGCGATGGGCGTTTTTTTAACTTAAAGGCAGAACCTTTGACTAAAGAACAAGACGAATGGCGAGGGGGCAGATGGCCCAAGGACCTTCTCAATGGGGTTTTGCTGCAGCCGCCATTAAGTAGGTCCGGGGGTGGGAGTGGCATTGGGTGGTCGTGGGTGGGCTGGTGGCGGGTGGGAAAAAAGAGCAGGAAGGTAGTGGGAGCAATGCAGAGAGAGAGCAGCGAGAACAAAGATAAAAGTACAAGAGAGCAAAAAACTGCTACCCAGTACTAAGGTAGAGCAACAGAGGAAAAGAGCAGAATGGGCTTGGAGAAAAAGCCACAAAAGAGGGAGACAACAGCAAAAGAGCACAACGCAAACACGGAGGGAAAGTGCAGAGTGAGCACAGGGAAAAAGCCACAAAACAGAGGGACAACGGCAAAAGAGCACAGAGCAACATGGAGGAAAAGAGCAGAGGGGGGTACGGAGAGAAAATCACAAACAGAGACACAAGTAAGAACGCAGTGACCAGGGGCAGTGAAAGGCACTCAGTGAAAGTGCTCTCAGCAGGGGTGGTGAAGAGCAGAGGAGGACTCTGGAGACTGGTGGGGAGCAACCAGAACAGAGGGGGGCTGGCCAAAGGACCTTCTCCTTATAGTGAATTCCTTCAAGCTAAGAGAAACTGTACTAAAGAGGAAGAATATCAGTGGACCAAATCCCAGATGATTAAGAAATTGCGAAAGAGAGGGTAACCCACAAGGCATTGAGAAAAGCAGGTATTGGAGCAGATATGATGAACGGAGAACAGACACTTTTCAAATCCACTAGTAAATTTAGTGACAAGCATGAACCTGTTCACTTCATCACCAAACAACATAAACAACTTTTGAGGAGCAGATGGGAAATACCTTGGGGTGATCACATTTTTAAGGAGAAAGTCTGGACACATCCATGACTCTCTCGTCTCAGAGAAACATGTATTTGTTGTATTTGTTGGTCCACAGGGATCTGGCACCCAAATCAGGGACTTGGCTACCGCAAGGATCTGGCTTTAGATGCTACGGCCTATGTCAAGCATGTAACTATAGCCAGTATATATACAGGAGATTACCCTAAATCATGGACGTAAAAGGTGGAAAATAACTAAGCTGTTCACCTGCAAAACAGATTTTGGAGTAAATGGTATTATCTGACCTTGTAAGAAATGGTAAATAGGATTCACCATCTTCACTGTGAAAAAACGGATCCTAGGACATTGGTGTGCTATAACCATTAATGGTCACAGATATAGCACAGCAAAGCACTTTAATTTTACACAAAGGGAATTGGAAGCAAGCAAACTTTGGTGGCATTGAATGAATACCTAAAAACCCGAGGTTGGGTAGAGTGATAACACTCCAGAGAAAGGAATCAAAGTTGACTACGGAGATGGGTTCTTTGATGTTTATGGATGAAGAGCTGTATGTGCACCCTGAGTAATTCTGTGAAATTGAACACTTCCGGATCTGATTATGATTTATTCATGTATTTATCTATGTTATTAGAGTTTGATTTTTAATTTTCCATCTTTATTTGTTTAATTGGTATGCTATCTAATTGAAATTTGAACCTCTGCCCCCCACCCTTTCTTTAATTTTTTCTGTAGTTTTGGATTACTCATGGATACACTTTGCTTTAGACAATGTGACATTTGATCCATCTCAACGAATCGATATTAGTGTACTGTTTTACTGCCACTTCAGATACACACGATGTAATCAGGTTTTATAACGTTGTAACGTATAAATTTGCTACTTCAGATATATGCAATATGACCTAGCCTTATCTGAGAATGGCGATTTTGAGCCTGTACATGGGTGTAAGGATTCTATGGAAGTATTACTATGTATGACGTTCAATTTCCACATTATTAGTGGTGGTATAAGGCAGAGGTTTGTTTGATCAATTGCTAATGGGATGCCTCCCTTTTTTCACCTTTCTTGTTTACTTCTTACTTTGCATTACTTTTTAATCAGTGTGTTTTCACTGTCCACTGTAACGTAGATTGTGACACTACTATATAATGTGTTTGTAATGGCTGCCCTGGTCATGTGTTCAAGACAGTGATGGTTGAAACACAATATCAGGTGGGAGAATAAAAGTATTTGATGTTAAAAAAAAACTATAACCCTGCAGCCAACCCCGTATGACCACCGAACCCCACAACGCGCACAGCCGTTGGCCATACGCAGCGGAGTTTGTCCACAGGGCGGACAACCACTTATACCCACACAAAACCCCTGCCATGCAGTGCCTTTGACTGTGCGAAGCAGGAATTGGCCACAGGGCTTGGCCTATGACCAGGCCCTGCAGTCAACCCTCTTTAAGCTCCACACACTGCACCATGCACAGGGGAAGGGGTTTGGAGCCTAAAAGAGGCACCATTAAATATAACTTTCACTTCAAAATGGCGCTGGACTAAAACGCCGCACCGAATAGAAAAGACTTTACTCCATAACCTTACTATTTTGACTGAGTGCATTAATTGAAAAATGGAAGTCCCACCAAGAATGTATCTTTTGCTTCAAGAACTTTCATGTGGAACGCTACGACATTCAAGTTTTGATATTATAAATAAATGAAACCTATTCGAAAATAATGCTGGAAAGACTTTACGCCTGACTTCAAACTGATGGAATTTTGACAACATTGATTCTCTGAGTGGGCTACACTACCATTTGGACCATTAAATATATGTTTAGGGGGCTGCACAGGTAGCAGCAGGCAAAGAGATCATAAAAAACCCTCCACTTTCAGTAAAAGGGAGCATTTTTAAATCTCCCACTTGCTGAAAGTGGAGTGTTTGCTTTTGCTTGGTGGAAGATATCAGCTTCTGCCATACAAAGGGAAACAGCTGCCTCCCGAGGGTGGGCACCTCAGGAGGTAGCAGGATCCTGCCCTAAGGGAGTGGCTGTCCCCATGGCCATGTATGGCTTCTTTCGATTTGGCCACAGGGAGGAGGTGGTCCATAGGGCATGGGGGGGTCTGCAGGACCCACTATTATTTTGTACTATCTTGCTGCAGGAAGATGGTGGTCCTTGGGGGCCAGGGGTGTCCGCAGGACACATGCGCTAAGGTAACTATAATTTGCGCCCCTGCCAGGTTATGTTTTACTATTAAATAAAATAGGTGGACATACCAGAATAAGGAATTGCAAAATCGTGGTGATAGAGAACTATTAGGTTAACTGTTGTTATTGTTAACTGTGAGGCACAGGAGTTTCAATAAATGTATAAATTGTAGCACATGGTCAATTAAGAGGAAGACGTAGAATTATGAGGTACACATAATGATTGATATTTATACATAATAGTAATAGGGTACTAATACCAATAATCAATCATATATCTTTTAATTATGACATGTGCTCACGCGTGAATCACATGTTTACATTAATATACAAATTAATAGTTATGGTAATCCACAATAGAAAATTCCCTTGTCGTTAGTATATCAATAGAAAATAGACTACAAATACCACAATGCAATGAGAAAAAGTATATGTATTGCAAATAGACACAGTGGGAAAATTAGGGTGTGTAAATTTTGTCATACTGATTTGTACAACAATCATGCTCTTCTTTGATGAATATATTTGGATAAGGTATTTCTAACTACTTTTTGAGCGTTAATAGCACTTAGTACAATGTCGAGCAGAATGGCACAGCACACTTTTGTTTTGTGTATAAACACTAAAAAGGGACTAAGAGTTCAAAGTCCGGGTGACTGAAATGCGATGGGCGTATTTTTAACTTAAAGGCACAACCTTTGACTAAAGAACAAGACCAATGGCGAGGGGGCAGATGGCCCAAGGACCTTCTCAATGGGGTTGTGCTGCAGCCGCCATTATGTAGGTACGGGGGTGGGAGTGGCATTGGGTGGTCGTGGGCAGGCTGGTGGGGGGTGGGAAAAAAGAGCAGGAAGGTAGTGGGAGCAATGCAGAGAGAGAGCAGCGAGAACAAAGTTAAAAGTACAAGAGAGCAAAAAACTGCTACCCAGCACTAAGGTAGAGCAACAGAGGAAAAGAGCAGAATGGGCTTGGAGAAAAAGCCACAAAAGAGGGAGACAACAGCAAAAGAGCATAATGCACAAACGGAGGGAAAGTGCAGAGTGAGCGCAGGGAAAAAGCCACAAAACAGAGAGACAATGGCAAAAGAGAATAGAGCAACACGGAGGAAAAGAGCAGAGGGGGGTACGGAGAGAAAATCACAAATAGAGACACAAGTAAGAACGCAGTGACCAGGGGCAGTGAAAGGCACTCAGTGAAAGTGCTCTCAGCAGGGGTGGTGAAGAGCAGAGGAGGACTCTGGAGACTGGTGGGGAGCAACCAGAACAGAGGGGGGCTGGCCGAAGGACCTTCTCCTTATAGTGAATTCCTTCAAGCTAAGAGAAACTGTACTAAAGAGGAAGAATATCAGTGGACCAAATCCCAGATGATTAAGAAATTGAGAAAGAGAGGGTAACCCACAAGGCATTGAGAAAAGCAGGTATTGGAGCAGATATGATGAACGGAGAACAGACACTTTTCAAATCCACTAGTAAATTTATTGACAAGCATGAACCTGTTCACTTCATCACCAAACAACATAAACAACTTTTGAGGAGCAGATGGGAAATACCTTGGGGTGATCACATTTTTAAGGAGAAAGTCTGGACATATCCATGACTCTCTCGTCTCAGAGAAACATGTATTTGTGGTATTTGTTGGTCCACAGGGATCTGGCACCCAAATCAGGGACTTGGCTACCGCAAGGATCTGGCTTTAGATGCTACGGCCTATGTCAAGCATGTAACTATAGCCAGTATATATACAGGAGATTACCCTAAATCATGGACGTAAAAGGTGGAAAATAACTAAGCTGTTCACCTGCAAAACAGATTTTGTAGTAAATGGTATTATCTGACCTTGTAAGAAATGGTATATAGGATTCACCATCTTCACTGTGAAAAAACGGATCCTAGGACATTGGTGTGCTATAACCATTAATGATCACAGATATAGCACAGCAAAGCACTTTAATTTTACACAAAGGGAATTGGAAGCAAGCAAACTTTGGTGGCATTGAATGAATACCTAAAAACACGAGGGGGGGGTAGAGTGATGACACTCCAGAGAAAGGAATCAAAGTTGACTACGGAGATCGGTTCTTTGATGTTTATGGATGAAGAGCTGTATGTGCACCCTGAGTAATTCTATGAAATTGAACGCTTCCGGATCTGATTATGATTTATACATGTATTTATCTATGTTATTAGAGTTTGATTCTTAATTTTCCATCTTTATTTGTTTAATTGGTATGCTATCTAATTGAAATTTGAACCTCTGCCCCACACCCTTTCTTTCATTTTTTCTGTAGTTTTGGATTACTCTTTGCTTTAGACAATGTGACATTTGATCCATCTCAACGAATCGATATTAGTGTACTGTTTTACTGCCACTTCAGATACACACGATGTAATCAGGTTTTATAACGTTGTAACATGTAAATTTGCTACTTCAGATATATGCAATATGACCTAGCCTTATCTGAGAATGGCCATTTTGAACCTGTACATGGGTGTAAGGATTCTATGGAAGTATTTCTTTGTATGAAGTTCAATTTCCACATTATTAGTGGTGGTATAAGGCAGAGGTTTGTTTGATCAATTGCTAATGGGATACCTCCCTTTTTTCACCTTTCTTTTTTACTTCTTACTTTGCATTACTTTTTAATCAGTGTGTTTTCACTGTCCACTGTAACGTAGATTGTGACACTACTATATAATGTGTTTGTAATGGCTGCCCTGGTCATGTGTTCAAGACAGTGATGGTTGAAACACAATATCAGGTGGGAGAATAAAAGTATTTGATGTTAAAAAAAAACTATAACCCTGCAGCCAACCCCGTATGACCACCGAACTCCACAACGCGCATAGCCTTTTGCCATACGCAGCGGAGTTTGTCCACAGGGCGGACAACCACTTATACCCACACAATACCCCTGCCATGCAGTGCCTTTGACTGTGCGAAGCAGGAATTGGCCACAGGGCTTGGCCTATGGCCAGGCTCTGCAGTCAACCCCCTTTAAGCTCCACACACTGCACCATGCACAGGGGAAGGGGTTTGGAGCCTAAAAGAGGCACCATTAAATATAACTTTCACTTCAAAATGGCGCTGGACTAAAACGCCGCACCGAATAGAAAAGACTTTACTCCATAACCGTACTATTTTGACTGACTGCATTAATTGAAAAATGGAAGTCCCACCAAGAATGTATCTTTTGCTTCAAGAACTTTCATGTGGAACGCTCCGACATTCAAGTTTTGATATTATAAATAAATGAAACCTATTCGAAAATAATGCTGGAAAGACTTTACGCTTGACTTCAAACTGATGGAATTTTGACAACATTGATTCTCTGAGTGGGCTACACTACCGTTTGGACCATTAAATATATGTTTAGGGGGGCTGCACAGGTAGCAGCAGGCAAAGAGATAACAAAAAACCCTCCACTTTCAGTAAAAGGGAGCATTTTTAAATCTCCCACTTGCTGAAAGTGGAGCGTTTGCTTTTGCTTGGTGGAAGATGTCAGCTTCTGCCATACAAAGGGAAACAGCTGCCTCCCGAGGGTGGGCACCTCAGGAGGTAGCAGGATCCTGCCCTAAGGGAGTGGCTGTCCCCAGGGCCATGTATGGCTTCTTTCGATTTGGCCACAGGGAGGAGGTGGTGCATAGGGCATGGGGGGGTCTGCAGGACCCACTATTATTTTGTACTATCTTGCCACAGGGAGATGGTGGTCCTTTGGGGACAGGGGTGTCCGCAGGACACATGCGCTAAGGTAACTATAATTTGCGCCCCTGCCAGGTTATGTTTTACTATTAAATAAAATAGGTGGACATACCAGAATAAGGAATTGCAAAATCGTGGTGATAGAGAACTGTTAGGTTAACTGTTGTTATTGTTAACTGTGAGGCACAGGAGTTTCAATAAATGTATAAATTGTAGCACATGGTCACTTAAGAGGAAGACGTAGAATTATGAGGTACACATAATGATTGATATTTATACATAATAGTAATAGGGTACTAATACCAATAATCAATCATATATCTTTTAATTATGACATGTGCTCACGCGTGAATCACGTGTTTACATTAATATACAAATTAATAGTTATGGTAATCCATAATAGAAAATTCCCTTGTCGTTAGTATATCAATAGAAAATAGACTACAAATACCACAATGCAATGAGAAAAAGTATATGTATTGCAAATAGACACAGTGGGAAAATTAGGATGTGTAAATTTTGTCATACTGATTTGTACAACAATCATGCTCTTCTTTGATGAATATATTTGGATAAGGTATTTCTAACTACTTTTTGCGCGTTAATAGCATTTAGTACAATGTCGAGCAGAATGGCACAGCACACTTTTGTTTTGTGTATAAACACTAAAAAGGGACTAAGAGTTCAAGGTCCGGGTGACTAAAATGCAATGGGCGTTTTTTTAACTTAAAGGCAGAACCTTTGACTAAAAAACAAGACGAATGGCGAGGGGGCAGATGGCCCAAGGACCTTCTCAATGGGGTTTTGCTGCAGCCGCCATTAAGTAGGTCCGGGGGTGGGAGTGGCATTGGGTGGTCGTGGGTGGGCTGGTGGCGGGTGGGGAAAAAAGAGCAGGAAGGTAGTGGGAGCAATGCAGAGAGAGAGCAGCGAGAACAAAGATAAAAGTACAAGAGAGCAAAAAACTGCTACCCAGTACTAAGGTAGAGCAACAGAGGAAAAGAGCAGAATGGGCTTGGAGAAAAAGCCACAAAAGAGGGAGACAACAGCAAAAGAGCACAACGCAAACACGGAGGGAAAGTGCAGAGTGAGCACAGGGAAAAAGCCAGAAAACAGAGGGACAACGGCAAAAGAGCACAGAGCAACATGGAGGAAAAGAGCAGAGGGGGGTACGGAGAGAAAATCACAAACAGAGACACAAGTAAGAACGCAGTGACCAGGGGCAGTGAAAGGCACTCAGTGAAAGTGCTCTCAGCAGGGGTTGTGAAGAGCAGAGGAGGACTCTGGAGACTGGTGGGGAGCAACCAGAACAGAGGGGGGCTGGCCAAAGGACCTTCTCCTTATAGTGAATTCCTTCAAGCTAAGAGAAACTGTACTAAAGAGGAAGAATATCAGTGGACCAAATCCCAGATGATTAAGAAATTGAGAAAGAGAGGGTAACCCACAAGGCATTGAGAAAAGCAGGTATTGGAGCAGATATGATGAACGGAGAACAGACACTTTTCAAATCCACTAGTAAATTTAGTGACAAGCATGAACCTGTTCAATTCATCACCAAACAACATAAACAACTTTTGAGGAGCAGATGGGAAATACCTTGGGGTGATCACATTTTTAAGGAGAGAGTCTGGACACATCCATGACTCTCTTGTCTCAGAGAAACATGTATTTGTGGTATTTGTTGGTCCACAGGGATCTGGCACCCAAATCAGGGACTTGGCTACAGCAAGGATCTGGCTTTAGATGCTACGGCCAATGTCAAGCATGTAACTATAGCCAGTATATATACAGGAGATTACCCTAAATCATGGACGTTAAAAGGTGGAAAATAACTAAGCTGTTCACCTGCAAAACAGATTTTGGAGTAAATGGTATTATCTGACCTTGTAAGAAATGGTATATAGGATTCACCATCTTCACTGTGAAAAAACGGATCCTAGGACATTGGTGTGCTACAACCATTAATGATCACAGATATAGCACAGCAAAGCACTTTAATTTTACACGAGGGGAATTGGAAGCAAGCAAACTTTGGTGCCATTGAATGAATACCTAAAAACCCAAGGGGGGGTAGAGTGATGACACTCCAGAGAAAGGAATCAAAGTTGACTATGGAGATGGGTTCTTTGATGTTTATGGATGAAGAGCTGTATGTGCACCCTGAGTAATTCTGTGAAATTGAACACTTCCGGATCTGATGATGATTTATTCAAGTATTTAGCTATGTTATTAGAGTTTGATTCTTAATTTTCCATCTTTATTTGTTTAATTGGTATGCTATCTAATTGAAATTTGAACCTCTGCCCCACACCCTTTCTTTCCTTTTTTCTGTAGTTTTGGATTACTCATGGATACACTTTGCTTTAGACAAGATGACATTTGATCCATCTCAACGAATCGATATTAGTGTACTGTTTTACTGCCACTTCAGATACACACGATGTAATCAGGTTTTATTACATTGTAACGTGTAAATTTGCTACTTCAGATATATGCAATATGACCTAGCCTTATCTGAGAATGGCTATTTTGAGCCTGTACATGGTTGTAAGGATTCTATGGAAGTATTACTTTGTATGATGTTCAATTTCCACATTATTAGTGGCGCTATAAGGCAGAGGTTTGTTTGATCAATTGCTAATGGGATACCTCCCTTTTTTCACCTTCCTTTTTTACTTCTTGCTTTGCATTACTTTTTAATCAGTGTGTTTTCACTGTCCACTGTAACATAGATTGTGACACTACTATATGATGTGTTTGTAATGGCTGCCCTGGTCATGTGATCAAGACAGTGATGGTTGAAACACAATATCAGGTGGGAGAATAAAAGTATTTGATGTTAAAAAAACCTATAACCCTGCAGCCAACCCCCTATGACCACCGAACACCACAACGCGCACGGCCTTTGGCCATACGCAGCAGTGGTTGTCCACAGGGCGGACAACCACTTATACCCACACAAAACCCCTGCCATGCAGTGCCTTTGACTGTGCGAAACAGGAATTGGCCACAGGGCTTGGCCTACGGCCAGGCCCTGCAGGCAATCCCCTTTAAGCTCCACACACCTCACCATGCACAGGGGAAGGGGTTTGGAGCCTAAAAGAGGCACCATTAAATATAACTTTCACTTCAAAATTGTGCTGGACTAAAACGCCGTACCCAATAGAAAAAGACTTTACTCCATAACCTTACTATTTCGACTGACTGCTTTAATTGAAAAATGGAAGTCCCACCAAGAATGTATCTTTTGCTTCAAGATCTTTCATGTGGAACGTTACGACATTCAAGTTTTGATATTATAAATAAATTAAACCTATTCGAAAATAATGCTGGAAAGACTTTACGCTTGACTTCAAACTGATGGAATTTTGACAACATTGATTCTCTGACTGGGCTACACTACCATTTGGACCATTAAATTTATGTTTAGGAGGGCTGCACAGGTAGCAGCAGGCAAAGAGATAAAAAAAACTCCACTTTCAGTAAAAGGGAGCATTTTTAAATCTTCCACTTGCTGAAAGTGGAGTGTTTGCTTTTGCTTGGTGGAAGATGTCAGCTTCTGCCATACAAAGGGAAACAGCTGCCTCCCGAGGGTGGGCACCTCAGGAGGTAGCAGGAGCCTGCCCTAAGGGGGTGGCTGTCCCCAGGGCCATGTATGGCTTCTTTCTATTTGGCCACAGGGAGGAGGTGGTCCATAGGGCCTGGGGGGTCTGCAGGACCCACTATTATTTTGTACTATCTTGCCGCAGGGAGATGCTGGTCCTTGGGGCCCAGGGGTGTCCGCAGGACTCATGCACTAAGGTAACTACAACTGGCGCCCCTGCCAGGTTATGTTTTACTATTAAATAAAATAGGTGGACATACCAGAATAAGGAGTTACAAAATCGTGGTGATAGAGAACTATTAGGTTAACTGTTGTTATTGTTAACTGTGAGGCACAGGAGTTTCAATAAATGTATAAATTGTAGCACATGGTCAATTAAGAGGAAGACGTAGAATTATGAGGTACACATAATGATTGATATTTATACATAATAGCAATATGGTACTAATACCAATAATCACTCATATATCTTTTAATTATGACATGTGCTCACGCGTGAATCACATGTTTACATTAATATACAAATTAATAGTTATGGTAATCCACAATAGAAAATTCCCTTGTAGTTAGTATATCAATGGAAAATAGACTACAAAAACCACAATGCAATGAGAAAAAGTATATGTATTGCAAATAGACACAGTGGGAAAATTAGGATGTGTAAATTTTGTCATACTGATTTGTACAACAATCATGCTCTTCTTTGATGAATATATTTGGATAAGGTATTTCTAACTACTTTTTGCGCGTTAATAGCATTTAGTATAATGTCGACCAGAATGGCACAGCACACTATTGTTTTGTGTATAAACACTAAAAAGGGACTAAGAGTTCAAGGTCCGGGTGACTAAAATGCGATGGGCTTTTTTTTAACTTAAAGGCAGAACCTTTGACTAAAGAACAAGACGAATGGCGAGGGGGCAGATGGCCCAAGGACCTTCTCAATGGGGTTTTGCTGCAGCCGCCATTAAGTAGGTCCGGGGGTGGGAGTGGCATTGGGGGGTCGTGGGTGGGCTGGTGGCGGGTGGGAAAAAAGAGCAGGAAGGTAGTGGGAGCAATGCAGAGAGAGAGCAGCGAGAACAAAGATAAAAGTACAAGAGAGCAAAAAACTGCTACCCAGTACTAAGGTAGAGCAACAGAGGAAAAGAGCAGAATGGGCTTGGAGAAAAAGCCACAAAAGAGGGAGACAACAGCAAAAGAGCACAACGCAAACACGGAGGGAAAGTGCAGAGTGAGCACAGGGAAAAAGCCACAAAACAGAGGGACAACGGCAAAAGAGCACAGAGCAACATGGAGGAAAAGAGCAGAGGGGGGTACGGAGAGAAAATCACAAACAGAGACACGAGTAAGAACACAGTGACCAGGGGCAGTGAAAGGCACTCAGTGAAAGTGCTCTCAGCAGGGGTGGTGAAGAGCAGAGGAGGACTCTGGAGACTGGTGGGGAGCAACCAGAACAGAGGGGGGCTGGCCAAAGGACCTTCTCCTTATAGTGAATTCCTTCAAGCTAAGAGAAACTGTACTAAAGAGGAAGAATATCAGTGGACCAAATCCCAGATGATTAAGAAATTGCGAAAGAGAGGGTAACCCACAAGGCATTGAGAAAAGCAGGTATTGGAGCAGATATGATGAACGGAGAACAGACACTTTTCAAATCCACTAGTAAATTTAGTGACAAGCATGAACCTGTTCACTTCATCACCAAACAACATAAACAACTTTTGAGGAGCAGATGGGAAATACCTTGGGGTGATCACATTTTTAAGGAGAAAGTCTGGACACATCCATGACTCTCTCGTCTCAGAGAAACATGTATTTGTTGTATTTGTTGGTCCACAGGGATCTGGCACCCAAATCAGGGACTTGGCTACCGCAAGGATCTGGCTTTAGATGCTACGGCCTATGTCAAGCATGTAACTATAGCCAGTATATATACAGGAGATTACCCTAAATCATGGACGTAAAAGGTGGAAAATAACTAAGCTGTTCACCTGCAAAACAGATTTTGGAGTAAATGGTATTATCTGACCTTGTAAGAAATGGTAAATAGGATTCACCATCTTCACTGTGAAAAAACGGATCCTAGGACATTGGTGTGCTATAACCATTAATGGTCACAGATATAGCACAGCAAAGCACTTTAATTTTACACAAAGGGAATTGGAAGCAAGCAAACTTTGGTGGCATTGAATGAATACCTAAAAACCCGAGGTTGGGTAGAGTGATAACACTCCAGAGAAAGGAATCAAAGTTGACTACGGAGATGGGTTCTTTGATGTTTATGGATGAAGAGCTGTATGTGCACCCTGAGTAATTCTGTGAAATTGAACACTTCCGGATCTGATTATGATTTATTCATGTATTTATCTATGTTATTAGAGTTTGATTTTTAATTTTCCATCTTTATTTGTTTAATTGGTATGCTATCTAATTGAAATTTGAACCTCTGCCCCCCACCCTTTCTTTAATTTTTTCTGTAGTTTTGGATTACTCATGGATACACTTTGCTTTAGACAATGTGACATTTGATCCATCTCAACGAATCGATAGTAGTGTACTGTTTTACTGCCACTTCAGATACACACGATGTAATCAGGTTTTATAACGTTGTAACGTATAAATTTGCTACTTCAGATATATGCAATATGACCTAGCCTTATCTGAGAATGGCGATTTTGAGCCTGTACATGGGTGTAAGGATTCTATGGAAGTATTACTATGTATGACGTTCAATTTCCACATTATTAGTGGTGGTATAAGGCAGAGGTTTGTTTGATCAATTGCTAATGGGATGCCTCCCTTTTTTCACCTTTCTTTTTTACTTCTTACTTTGCATTACTTTTTAATCAGTGTGTTTTCACTGTCCACTGTAACGTAGATTGTGACACTACTATATAATGTGTTTGTAATGGCTGCCCTGGTCATGTGTTCAAGACAGTGATGGTTGAAACACAATATCAGGTGGGAGAATAAAAGTATTTGATGTTAAAAAAAAACTATAACCCTGCAGCCAACCCCGTATGACCACCGAACCCCACAACGCGCACAGCCGTTGGCCATACGCAGCGGAGTTTGTCCACAGGGCGGACAACCACTTATACCCACACAAAACCCCTGCCATGCAGTGCCTTTGACTGTGCGAAGCAGGAATTGGCCACAGGGCTTGGCCTATGACCAGGCCCTGCAGTCAACCCTCTTTAAGCTCCACACACTGCACCATGCACAGGGGAAGGGGTTTGGAGCCTAAAAGAGGCACCATTAAATATAACTTTCACTTCAAAATGGCGCTGGACTAAAACGCCGCACCGAATAGAAAAGACTTTACTCCATAACCTTACTATTTTGACTGAGTGCATTAATTGAAAAATGGAAGTCCCACCAAGAATGTATCTTTTGCTTCAAGAACTTTCATGTGGAACGCTACGACATTCAAGTTTTGATATTATAAATAAATGAAACCTATTCGAAAATAATGCTGGAAAGACTTTACGCCTGACTTCAAACTGATGGAATTTTGACAACATTGATTCTCTGAGTGGGCTACACTACCATTTGGACCATTAAATATATGTTTAGGGGGCTGCACAGGTAGCAGCAGGCAAAGAGATCATAAAAAACCCTCCACTTTCAGTAAAAGGGAGCATTTTTAAATCTCCCACTTGCTGAAAGTGGAGTGTTTGCTTTTGCTTGGTGGAAGATGTCAGCTTCTGCCATACAAAGGGAAACAGCTGCCTCCCGAGGGTGGGCACCTCAGGAGGTAGCAGGATCCTGCCCTAAGGGAGTGGCTGTCCCCATGGCCATGTATGGCTTCTTTCGATTTGGCCACAGGGAGGAGGTGGTCCATAGGGCATGGGGGGGTCTGCAGGACCCACTATTATTTTGTACTATCTTGCCGCAGGAAGATGGTGGTCCTTGGGGGCCAGGGGTGTCCGCAGGACACATACGCTAAGGTAACTATAATTTACGCCCCTGCCAGGTTATGTTTTACTATTAAATAAAATAGGTGGACATACCAGAATAAGGAATTGCAAAATCGTGGTGATAGAGAACTATTAGGTTAACTGTTGTTATTGTTAACTGTGAGGCACAGGAGTTTCAATAAATGTATAAATTGTAGCACATGGTCAATTAAGAGGAAGACGTAGAATTATGAGGTACACATAATGATTGATATTTATACATAATAGTAATAGGGTACTAATACCAATAATCAATCATATATCTTTTAATTATGACATGTGCTCACGCGTGAATCACATGTTTACATTAATATACAAATTAATAGTTATGGTAATCCACAATAGAAAATTCCCTTGTCGTTAGTATATCAATAGAAAATACACTACAAATACCACAATGCAATGAGAAAAAGTATATGTATTGCAAATAGACACAGTGGGAAAATTAGGATGTGTAAATTTTGTCATACTGATTTGTACAACAATCATGCTCTTCTTTGATGAATATATTTGGATAAGGTATTTCTAACTACTTTTTGAGCGTTAATAGCACTTAGTACAATGTCGAGCAGAATGGCACAGCACACTTTTGTTTTGTGTATAAACACTAAAAAGGGACTAAGAGTTCAAAGTCCGGGTGACTGAAATGCGATGGGCGTTTTTTTAACTTAAAGGCAGAACCTTTGACTAAAGAACAAGACGAATGGCGAGGGGGCAGATGGCCCAAGGACCTTCTCAATGGGGTTGTGCTGCAGCCGCCATTATGTAGGTACGGGGGTGGGAGTGGCATTGGGTGGTCGTGGGCAGGCTGGTGGCGGGTGGGAAAAAAGAGCAGGAAGGTAGTGGGAGCAATGCAGAGAGAGAGCAGCGAGAACAAAGTTAAAAGTACAAGAGAGCAAAAAACTGCTACCCAGCACTAAGGTAGAGCAACAGAGGAAAAGAGCAGAATGGGCTTGGAGAAAAAGCCACAAAAGAGGGAGACAACAGCAAAAGAGCATAACGCACAAACGGAGGGAAAGTGCAGAGTAAGCGCAGGGAAAAAGCCACAAAACAGAGAGACAATGGCAAAAGAGAATAGAGCAACACGGAGGAAAAGAGCAGAGGGGGGTACGGAGAGAAAATCACAAATAGAGACACAAGTAAGAACGCAGTGACCAGGGGCAGTGAAAGGCACTCAGTGAAAGTGCTCTCAGCAGGGGTGGTGAAGAGCAGAGGAGGACTCTGGAGACTGCTGGGGAGCAACCAGAACAGAGGGGGGCTGGTTGAAGGACCTTCTCCTTATAGTGAATTCCTTCAAGCTAAGAGAAACTGTACTAAAGAGGAAGAATATCAGTGGACCAAATCCCAGATGATTAAGAAATTGAGAAAGAGAGGGTAACCCACAAGGCATTGAGAAAAGCAGGTATTGGAGCAGATATGATGAACGGAGAACAGACACTTTTCAAATCCACTAGTAAATTTATTGACAAGCATGAACCTGTTCACTTCATCACCAAACAACATAAACAACTTTTGAGGAGCAGATGGGAAATACCTTGGGGTGATCACATTTTTAAGGAGAAAGTCTGGACACATCCATGACTCTCTCGTCTCAGAGAAACATGTATTTGTGGTATTTGTTGGTCCACAGGGATCTGGCACCCAAATCAGGGACTTGGCTACCGCAAGGATCTGGCTTTAGATGCTACGGCCTATGTCAAGCATGTAACTATAGCCAGTATATATACAGGAGATTACCCTAAATCATGGACGTAAAAGGTGGAAAATAACTAAGCTGTTCACCTGCAAAACAGATTTTGTAGTAAATGGTATTATCTGACCTTGTAAGAAATGGTATATAGGATTCACCATCTTCAGAGTGAAAAAACGGATCCTAGGACATTGGTGTGCTATAACCATTAATGATCACAGATATAGCACAGCAAAGCACTTTAATTTTACACAAAGGGAATTGGAAGCAAGCAAACTTTGGTGGCATTGAATGAATACCTAAAAACACGAGGGGGGGTAGAGTGATGACACTCCAGAGAAAGGAATCAAAGTTGACTACGGAGATCGGTTCTTTGATGTTTATGGATGAAGAGCTGTATGTGCACCCTGAGTAATTCTGTGAAATTGAACGCTTCCGGATCTGATTATGATTTATTCATGTATTTATCTATGTTATTAGAGTTTGATTCTTAATTTTCCATCTATATTTGTTTAATTGGTATGCTATCTAATTGAAATTTGAACCTCTGCCCCACACCCTTTCTTTCATTTTTTCTGTAGTTTTGGATTACTCATGGATACACTTTGCTTTAGACAATGTGACATTTGATCCATCTCAACGAATCGATGTTAGTGTACTGTTTTACTGCCACTTCAGATACACACGATGTAATCAGGTTTTATAACGTTGTAACATGTAAATTTGCTACTTCAGATGTATGCAATATGACCTAGCATTATCTGAGAATGGCCATTTTGAACCTGTACATGGGTGTAAGGATTCTATGGAAGTATTTCTTTGTATGACGTTCAATTTCCACATTATTAGTGGTGGTATAAGGCAGAGGTTTGTTTGATCAATTGCTAATGGGATACCTCCCTTTCTTCACCTTTCTTTTTTACTTCTTACTTTGCATTACTTTTTAATCAGTGTGTTTTCACTGTCCACTGTAACGTAGATTGTGACACTACTATATAATGTGTTTGTAATGGCTGCCCTGGTCATGTGTTCAAGACAGTGATGGTTGAAACACAATATCAGGTGGGAGAATAAAAGTATTTGATGTTAAAAAAAAACTATAACCTTGCAGCCAACCCCGTATGACCACCGAACTCCACAATGCGCACAGCCTTTTGCCATACGCAGCGGAGTTTGTCCACAGGGCGGACAACCACTTATACCCACACAATACCCCTGCCATGCAGTGCCTTTGACTGTGCGAAGCAGGAATTGGCCACAGGGCTTGGCCTATGGCCAGGCTCTGCAGTCAACCCCCTTTAAGCTCCACACACTGCACCATGCACAGGGGAAGGGGTTTGGAGCCTAAAAGAGGCACCATTAAATATAACTTTCACTTCAAAATGGCGCTGGACTAAAACGCCGCACCGAATAGAAAAGACTTTACTCCATAACCGTACTATTTTGACTGACTGCATTAATTGAAAAATGGAAGTCCCACCAAGAATGTATCTTTTGCTTCAAGAACTTTCATGTGGAACGCTACGACATTCAAGTTTTGATATTATAAATAAATGAAACCTATTCGAAAATAATGCTGGAAAGACTTTACGCTTGACTTCAAACTGATGGAATTTTGACAACATTGATTCTCTGAGTGGGCTACACTACCGTTTGGACCATTAAATATATGTTTAGGGGGGCTGCACAGGTAGCAGCAGGCAAAGAGATAACAAAAAACCCTCCACTTTCAGTAAAAGGGAGCATTTTTAAATCTCCCACTTGCTGAAAGTGGAGCGTTTGCTTTTGCTTGGTGGAAGATGTCAGCTTCTGCCATACAAAGGGAAACAGCTGCCTCCCGAGGGTGGGCACCTCAGGAGGTAGCAGGATCCTGCCCTAAGGGAGTGGCTGTCCCCAGGGCCATGTATGGCTTCTTTCGATTTGGCCACAGGGAGGAGGTGGTGCATAGGGCATTGGGGGGTCTGCAGGACCCACTATTATTTTGTACTATCTTGCCACAGGGAGATGGTGGTCCTTGGGGGACAGGGGTGTCCGCAGGACACATGCGCTAAGGTAACTATAATTTGCGCCCCTGCCAGGTTATGTTTTACTATTAAATAAAATAGGTGGACATACCAGAATAAGGAATTGCAAAATCGTGGTGATAGAGAACTATTAGGTTAACTGTTGTTATTGTTAACTGTGAGGCACAGGAGTTTCAATAAATGTATAAATTGTAGCACATGGTCAATTAAGAGGAAGACATAGAATTATGAGGTACACATAATGATTGATATTTATACATAATAGTAATAGGGTACTAATACCAATAATCAATCATATATCTTTTAATTTTGACATGTGCTCACGCGTGAATCACGTGTTTACATTAATATACAAATTAATAGTTATGGTAATCCATAATAGAAAATTCCCTTGTCGTTAGTATATCAATAGAAAATAGACTACAAATACCACAATGCAATGAGAAAAAGTATATGTATTGCAAATAGACACAGTGGGAAAATTAGGATGTGTAAATTTTGTCATACTGATTTGTACAACAATCATGCTCTTCTTTGATGAATATATTTGGATAAGGTATTTCTAACTACTTTTTGCGCGTTAATAGCATTTAGTACAATGTCGAGCAGAATGGCACAGCACACTTTTGTTTTGTGTATAAACACTAAAAAGGGACTAAGAGTTCAAGGTCCGGGTGACTAAAATGCAATGGGCGTTTTTTTAACTTAAAGGCAGAACCTTTGACTAAAAAACAAGACGAATGGCGAGGGGGCAGATGGCCCAAGGACCTTCTCAATGGGGTTTTGCTGCAGCCGCCATTAAGTAGGTCCGGGGGTGGGAGTGGCATTGGGTGGTCGTGGGTGGGCTGGTGGCGGGTGGGGAAAAAAGAGCAGGAAGGTAGTGGGAGCAATGCAGAGAGAGAGCAGCGAGAACAAAGATAAAAGTACAAGAGAGCAAAAAACTGCTACCCAGTACTAAGGTAGAGCAACAGAGGAAAAGAGCAGAATGGGCTTGGAGAAAAAGCCACAAAAGAGGGAGACAACAGCAAAAGAGCACAACGCAAACACGGAGGGAAAGTGCAGAGTGAGCACAGGGAAAAAGCCAGAAAACAGAGGGACAACGGCAAAAGAGCACAGAGCAACATGGAGGAAAAGAGCAGAGGGGGGTACGGAGAGAAAATCACAAACAGAGACACAAGTAAGAACGCAGTGACCAGGGGCAGTGAAAGGCACTCAGTGAAAGTGCTCTCAGCAGGGGTTGTGAAGAGCAGAGGAGGACTCTGGAGACTGGTGGGGAGCAACCAGAACAGAGGGGGGCTGGCCAAAGGACCTTCTCCTTATAGTGAATTCCTTCAAGCTAAGAGAAACTGTACTAAAGAGGAAGAATATCAGTGGACCAAATCCCAGATGATTAAGAAATTGAGAAAGAGAGGGTAACCCACAAGGCATTGAGAAAAGCAGGTATTGGAGCAGATATGATGAACGGAGAACAGACACTTTTCAAATCCACTAGAAAATTTAGTGACAAGCATGAACCTGTTCAATTCATCACCAAACAACATAAACAACTTTTGAGGAGCAGATGGGAAATACCTTGGGGTGATCACATTTTTAAGGAGAGAGTCTGGACACATCCATGACTCTCTTGTCTCAGAGAAACATGTATTTGTGGTATTTGTTGGTCCACAGGGATCTGGCACCCAAATCAGGGACTTGGCTACAGCAAGGATCTGGCTTTAGATGCTACGGCCAATGTCAAGCATGTAACTATAGCCAGTATATATACAGGAGATTACCCTAAATCATGGACGTAAAAGGTGGAAAATAACTAAGCTGTTCACCTGCAAAACAGATTTTGGAGTAAATGGTATTATCTGACCTTGTAAGAAATGGTATATAGGATTCACCATCTTCACTGTGAAAAAACGGATCCTAGGACATTGGTGTGCTACAACCATTAATGATCACAGATATAGCACAGCAAAGCACTTTAATTTTACACGAGGGGAATTGGAAGCAAGCAAACTTTGGTGCCATTGAATGAATACCTAAAAACCCAAGGGGGGGTAGAGTGATGACACTCCAGAGAAAGGAATCAAAGTTGACTATGGAGATGGGTTCTTTGATGTTTATGGATGAAGAGCTGTATGTGCACCCTGAGTAATTCTGTGAAATTGAACACTTCCGGATCTGATGATGATTTATTCAAGTATTTAGCTATGTTATTAGAGTTTGATTCTTAATTTTCCATCTTTATTTGTTTAATTGGTATGCTATCTAATTGAAATTTGAACCTCTGCCCCACACCCTTTCTTTCCTTTTTTCTGTAGTTTTGGATTACTCATGGATACACTTTGCTTTAGACAAGATGACATTTGATCCATCTCAACGAATCGATATTAGTGTACTGTTTTACTGCCACTTCAGATACACACGATGTAATCAGGTTTTATTACATTGTAACGTGTAAATTTGCTACTTCAGATATATGCAATATGACCTAGCCTTATCTGAGAATGGCTATTTTGAGCCTGTACATGGTTGTAAGGATTCTATGGAAGTATTACTTTGTATGATGTTCAATTTCCACATTATTAGTGGCGCTATAAGGCAGAGGTTTGTTTGATCAATTGCTAATGGGATACCTCCCTTTTTTCACCTTCCTTTTTTACTTCTTGCTTTGCATTACTTTTTAATCAGTGTGTTTTCACTGTCCACTGTAACATAGATTGTGACACTACTATATGATGTGTTTGTAATGGCTGCCCTGGTCATGTGATCAAGACAGTGATGGTTGAAACACAATATCAGGTGGGAGAATAAAAGTATTTGATGTTAAAAAAACCTATAACCCTGCAGCCAACCCCCTATGACCACCGAACACCACAACGCGCACGGCCTTTGGCCATACGCAGCAGTGGTTGTCCACAGGGCGGACAACCACTTATACCCACACAAAACCCCTGCCATGCAGTGCCTTTGACTGTGCGAAACAGGAATTGGCCACAGGGCTTGGCCTACGGCCAGGCCCTGCAGGCAATCCCCTTTAAGCTCCACACACCTCACCATGCACAGGGGAAGGGGTTTGGAGCCTAAAAGAGGCACCATTAAATATAACTTTCACTTCAAAATTGTGCTGGACTAAAACGCCGTACCCAATAGAAAAAGACTTTACTCCATAACCTTACTATTTCGACTGACTGCTTTAATTGAAAAATGGAAGTCCCACCAAGAATGTATCTTTTGCTTCAAGATCTTTCATGTGGAACGTTACGACATTCAAGTTTTGATATTATAAATAAATTAAACCTATTCGAAAATAATGCTGGAAAGACTTTACGCTTGACTTCAAACTGATGGAATTTTGACAACATTGATTCTCTGACTGGGCTACACTACCATTTGGACCATTAAATTTATGTTTAGGAGGGCTGCACAGGTAGCAGCAGGCAAAGAGATAAAAAAAACTCCACTTTCAGTAAAAGGGAGCATTTTTAAATCTTCCACTTGCTGAAAGTGGAGTGTTTGCTTTTGCTTGGTGGAAGATGTCAGCTTCTGCCATACAAAGGGAAACAGCTGCCTCCCGAGGGTGGGCACCTCAGGAGGTAGCAGGAGCCTGCCCTAAGGGGGTGGCTGTCCCCAGGGCCATGTATGGCTTCTTTCTATTTGGCCACAGGGAGGAGGTGGTCCATAGGGCCTGGGGGGTCTGCAGGACCCACTATTATTTTGTACTATCTTGCCGCAGGGAGATGCTGGTCCTTGGGGCCCAGGGGTGTCCGCAGGACTCATGCACTAAGGTAACTACAACTGGCGCCCCTGCCAGGTTATGTTTTACTATTAAATAAAATAGGTGGACATACCAGAATAAGGAGTTACAAAATCGTGGTGATAGAGAACTATTAGGTTAACTGTTGTTATTGTTAACTGTGAGGCACAGGAGTTTCAATAAATGTATAAATTGTAGCACATGGTCAATTAAGAGGAAGACGTAGAATTATGAGGTACACATAATGATTGATATTTATACATAATAGCAATATGGTACTAATACCAATAATCACTCATATATCTTTTAATTATGACATGTGCTCACGCGTGAATCACATGTTTACATTAATATACAAATTAATAGTTATGGTAATCCACAATAGAAAATTCCCTTGTAGTTAGTATATCAATGGAAAATAGACTACAAAAACCACAATGCAATGAGAAAAAGTATATGTATTGCAAATAGACACAGTGGGAAAATTAGGATGTGTAAATTTTGTCATACTGATTTGTACAACAATCATGCTCTTCTTTGATGAATATATTTGGATAAGGTATTTCTAACTACTTTTTGCGCGTTAATAGCATTTAGTATAATGTCGACCAGAATGGCACAGCACACTATTGTTTTGTGTATAAACACTAAAAAGGGACTAAGAGTTCAAGGTCCGGGTGACTAAAATGCGATGGGCTTTTTTTTAACTTAAAGGCAGAACCTTTGACTAAAGAACAAGACGAATGGCGAGGGGGCAGATGGCCCAAGGACCTTCTCAATGGGGTTTTGCTGCAGCCGCCATTAAGTAGGTCCGGGGGTGGGAGTGGCATTGGGGGGTCGTGGGTGGGCTGGTGGCGGGTGGGAAAAAAGAGCAGGAAGGTAGTGGGAGCAATGCAGAGAGAGAGCAGCGAGAACAAAGATAAAAGTACAAGAGAGCAAAAAACTGCTACCCAGTACTAAGGTAGAGCAACAGAGGAAAAGAGCAGAATGGGCTTGGAGAAAAAGCCACAAAAGAGGGAGACAACAGCAAAAGAGCACAACGCAAACACGGAGGGAAAGTGCAGAGTGAGCACAGGGAAAAAGCCACAAAACAGAGGGACAACGGCAAAAGAGCACAGAGCAACATGGAGGAAAAGAGCAGAGGGGGGTACGGAGAGAAAATCACAAACAGAGACACGAGTAAGAACACAGTGACCAGGGGCAGTGAAAGGCACTCAGTGAAAGTGCTCTCAGCAGGGGTGGTGAAGAGCAGAGGAGGACTCTGGAGACTGGTGGGGAGCAACCAGAACAGAGGGGGGCTGGCCAAAGGACCTTCTCCTTATAGTGAATTCCTTCAAGCTAAGAGAAACTGTACTAAAGAGGAAGAATATCAGTGGACCAAATCCCAGATGATTAAGAAATTGCGAAAGAGAGGGTAACCCACAAGGCATTGAGAAAAGCAGGTATTGGAGCAGATATGATGAACGGAGAACAGACACTTTTCAAATCCACTAGTAAATTTAGTGACAAGCATGAACCTGTTCACTTCATCACCAAACAACATAAACAACTTTTGAGGAGCAGATGGGAAATACCTTGGGGTGATCACATTTTTAAGGAGAAAGTCTGGACACATCCATGACTCTCTCGTCTCAGAGAAACATGTATTTGTTGTATTTGTTGGTCCACAGGGATCTGGCACCCAAATCAGGGACTTGGCTACCGCAAGGATCTGGCTTTAGATGCTACGGCCTATGTCAAGCATGTAACTATAGCCAGTATATATACAGGAGATTACCCTAAATCATGGACGTAAAAGGTGGAAAATAACTAAGCTGTTCACCTGCAAAACAGATTTTGGAGTAAATGGTATTATCTGACCTTGTAAGAAATGGTAAATAGGATTCACCATCTTCACTGTGAAAAAACGGATCCTAGGACATTGGTGTGCTATAACCATTAATGGTCACAGATATAGCACAGCAAAGCACTTTAATTTTACACAAAGGGAATTGGAAGCAAGCAAACTTTGGTGGCATTGAATGAATACCTAAAAACCCGAGGTTGGGTAGAGTGATAACACTCCAGAGAAAGGAATCAAAGTTGACTACGGAGATGGGTTCTTTGATGTTTATGGATGAAGAGCTGTATGTGCACCCTGAGTAATTCTGTGAAATTGAACACTTCCGGATCTGATTATGATTTATTCATGTATTTATCTATGTTATTAGAGTTTGATTTTTAATTTTCCATCTTTATTTGTTTAATTGGTATGCTATCTAATTGAAATTTGAACCTCTGCCCCCCACCCTTTCTTTAATTTTTTCTGTAGTTTTGGATTACTCATGGATACACTTTGCTTTAGACAATGTGACATTTGATCCATCTCAACGAATCGATAGTAGTGTACTGTTTTACTGCCACTTCAGATACACACGATGTAATCAGGTTTTATAACGTTGTAACGTATAAATTTGCTACTTCAGATATATGCAATATGACCTAGCCTTATCTGAGAATGGCGATTTTGAGCCTGTACATGGGTGTAAGGATTCTATGGAAGTATTACTATGTATGACGTTCAATTTCCACATTATTAGTGGTGGTATAAGGCAGAGGTTTGTTTGATCAATTGCTAATGGGATGCCTCCCTTTTTTCACCTTTCTTTTTTACTTCTTACTTTGCATTACTTTTTAATCAGTGTGTTTTCACTGTCCACTGTAACGTAGATTGTGACACTACTATATAATGTGTTTGTAATGGCTGCCCTGGTCATGTGTTCAAGACAGTGATGGTTGAAACACAATATCAGGTGGGAGAATAAAAGTATTTGATGTTAAAAAAAAACTATAACCCTGCAGCCAACCCCGTATGACCACCGAACCCCACAACGCGCACAGCCGTTGGCCATACGCAGCGGAGTTTGTCCACAGGGCGGACAACCACTTATACCCACACAAAACCCCTGCCATGCAGTGCCTTTGACTGTGCGAAGCAGGAATTGGCCACAGGGCTTGGCCTATGACCAGGCCCTGCAGTCAACCCTCTTTAAGCTCCACACACTGCACCATGCACAGGGGAAGGGGTTTGGAGCCTAAAAGAGGCACCATTAAATATAACTTTCACTTCAAAATGGCGCTGGACTAAAACGCCGCACCGAATAGAAAAGACTTTACTCCATAACCTTACTATTTTGACTGAGTGCATTAATTGAAAAATGGAAGTCCCACCAAGAATGTATCTTTTGCTTCAAGAACTTTCATGTGGAACGCTACGACATTCAAGTTTTGATATTATAAATAAATGAAACCTATTCGAAAATAATGCTGGAAAGACTTTACGCCTGACTTCAAACTGATGGAATTTTGACAACATTGATTCTCTGAGTGGGCTACACTACCATTTGGACCATTAAATATATGTTTAGGGGGCTGCACAGGTAGCAGCAGGCAAAGAGATCATAAAAAACCCTCCACTTTCAGTAAAAGGGAGCATTTTTAAATCTCCCACTTGCTGAAAGTGGAGTGTTTGCTTTTGCTTGGTGGAAGATGTCAGCTTCTGCCATACAAAGGGAAACAGCTGCCTCCCGAGGGTGGGCACCTCAGGAGGTAGCAGGATCCTGCCCTAAGGGAGTGGCTGTCCCCATGGCCATGTATGGCTTCTTTCGATTTGGCCACAGGGAGGAGGTGGTCCATAGGGCATGGGGGGGTCTGCAGGACCCACTATTATTTTGTACTATCTTGCCGCAGGAAGATGGTGGTCCTTGGGGGCCAGGGGTGTCCGCAGGACACATACGCTAAGGTAACTATAATTTACGCCCCTGCCAGGTTATGTTTTACTATTAAATAAAATAGGTGGACATACCAGAATAAGGAATTGCAAAATCGTGGTGATAGAGAACTATTAGGTTAACTGTTGTTATTGTTAACTGTGAGGCACAGGAGTTTCAATAAATGTATAAATTGTAGCACATGGTCAATTAAGAGGAAGACGTAGAATTATGAGGTACACATAACGATTGATATTTATACATAATAGTAATAGGGTACTAATACCAATAATCAATCATATATCTTTTAATTATGACATGTGCTCACGCGTGAATCACATGTTTACATTAATATACAAATTAATAGTTATGGTAATCCACAATAGAAAATTCCCTTGTCGTTAGTATATCAATAGAAAATACACTACAAATACCACAATGCAATGAGAAAAAGTATATGTATTGCAAATAGACACAGTGGGAAAATTAGGATGTGTAAATTTTGTCATACTGATTTGTACAACAATCATGCTCTTCTTTGATGAATATATTTGGATAAGGTATTTCTAACTACTTTTTGAGCGTTAATAGCACTTAGTACAATGTCGAGCAGAATGGCACAGCACACTTTTGTTTTGTGTATAAACACTAAAAAGGGACTAAGAGTTCAAAGTCCGGGTGACTGAAATGCGATGGGCGTTTTTTTAACTTAAAGGCAGAACCTTTGACTAAAGAACAAGACGAATGGCGAGGGGGCAGATGGCCCAAGGACCTTCTCAATGGGGTTGTGCTGCAGCCGCCATTATGTAGGTACGGGGGTGGGAGTGGCATTGGGTGGTCGTGGGCAGGCTGGTGGCGGGTGGGAAAAAAGAGCAGGAAGGTAGTGGGAGCAATGCAGAGAGAGAGCAGCGAGAACAAAGTTAAAAGTACAAGAGAGCAAAAAACTGCTACCCAGCACTAAGGTAGAGCAACAGAGGAAAAGAGCAGAATGGGCTTGGAGAAAAAGCCACAAAAGAGGGAGACAACAGCAAAAGAGCATAACGCACAAACGGAGGGAAAGTGCAGAGTAAGCGCAGGGAAAAAGCCACAAAACAGAGAGACAATGGCAAAAGAGAATAGAGCAACACGGAGGAAAAGAGCAGAGGGGGGTACGGAGAGAAAATCACAAATAGAGACACAAGTAAGAACGCAGTGACCAGGGGCAGTGAAAGGCACTCAGTGAAAGTGCTCTCAGCAGGGGTGGTGAAGAGCAGAGGAGGACTCTGGAGACTGCTGGGGAGCAACCAGAACAGAGGGGGGCTGGTTGAAGGACCTTCTCCTTATAGTGAATTCCTTCAAGCTAAGAGAAACTGTACTAAAGAGGAAGAATATCAGTGGACCAAATCCCAGATGATTAAGAAATTGAGAAAGAGAGGGTAACCCACAAGGCATTGAGAAAAGCAGGTATTGGAGCAGATATGATGAACGGAGAACAGACACTTTTCAAATCCACTAGTAAATTTATTGACAAGCATGAACCTGTTCACTTCATCACCAAACAACATAAACAACTTTTGAGGAGCAGATGGGAAATACCTTGGGGTGATCACATTTTTAAGGAGAAAGTCTGGACACATCCATGACTCTCTCGTCTCAGAGAAACATGTATTTGTGGTATTTGTTGGTCCACAGGGATCTGGCACCCAAATCAGGGACTTGGCTACCGCAAGGATCTGGCTTTAGATGCTACGGCCTATGTCAAGCATGTAACTATAGCCAGTATATATACAGGAGATTACCCTAAATCATGGACGTAAAAGGTGGAAAATAACTAAGCTGTTCACCTGCAAAACAGATTTTGTAGTAAATGGTATTATCTGACCTTGTAAGAAATGGTATATAGGATTCACCATCTTCAGAGTGAAAAAACGGATCCTAGGACATTGGTGTGCTATAACCATTAATGATCACAGATATAGCACAGCAAAGCACTTTAATTTTACACAAAGGGAATTGGAAGCAAGCAAACTTTGGTGGCATTGAATGAATACCTAAAAACACGAGGGGGGGTAGAGTGATGACACTCCAGAGAAAGGAATCAAAGTTGACTACGGAGATCGGTTCTTTGATGTTTATGGATGAAGAGCTGTATGTGCACCCTGAGTAATTCTGTGAAATTGAACGCTTCCGGATCTGATTATGATTTATTCATGTATTTATCTATGTTATTAGAGTTTGATTCTTAATTTTCCATCTATATTTGTTTAATTGGTATGCTATCTAATTGAAATTTGAACCTCTGCCCCACACCCTTTCTTTCATTTTTTCTGTAGTTTTGGATTACTCATGGATACACTTTGCTTTAGACAATGTGACATTTGATCCATCTCAACGAATCGATGTTAGTGTACTGTTTTACTGCCACTTCAGATACACACGATGTAATCAGGTTTTATAACGTTGTAACATGTAAATTTGCTACTTCAGATGTATGCAATATGACCTAGCATTATCTGAGAATGGCCATTTTGAACCTGTACATGGGTGTAAGGATTCTATGGAAGTATTTCTTTGTATGACGTTCAATTTCCACATTATTAGTGGTGGTATAAGGCAGAGGTTTGTTTGATCAATTGCTAATGGGATACCTCCCTTTCTTCACCTTTCTTTTTTACTTCTTACTTTGCATTACTTTTTAATCAGTGTGTTTTCACTGTCCACTGTAACGTAGATTGTGACACTACTATATAATGTGTTTGTAATGGCTGCCCTGGTCATGTGTTCAAGACAGTGATGGTTGAAACACAATATCAGGTGGGAGAATAAAAGTATTTGATGTTAAAAAAAAACTATAACCTTGCAGCCAACCCCGTATGACCACCGAACTCCACAATGCGCACAGCCTTTTGCCATACGCAGCGGAGTTTGTCCACAGGGCGGACAACCACTTATACCCACACAATACCCCTGCCATGCAGTGCCTTTGACTGTGCGAAGCAGGAATTGGCCACAGGGCTTGGCCTATGGCCAGGCTCTGCAGTCAACCCCCTTTAAGCTCCACACACTGCACCATGCACAGGGGAAGGGGTTTGGAGCCTAAAAGAGGCACCATTAAATATAACTTTCACTTCAAAATGGCGCTGGACTAAAACGCCGCACCGAATAGAAAAGACTTTACTCCATAACCGTACTATTTTGACTGACTGCATTAATTGAAAAATGGAAGTCCCACCAAGAATGTATCTTTTGCTTCAAGAACTTTCATGTGGAACGCTACGACATTCAAGTTTTGATATTATAAATAAATGAAACCTATTCGAAAATAATGCTGGAAAGACTTTACGCTTGACTTCAAACTGATGGAATTTTGACAACATTGATTCTCTGAGTGGGCTACACTACCGTTTGGACCATTAAATATATGTTTAGGGGGGCTGCACAGGTAGCAGCAGGCAAAGAGATAACAAAAAACCCTCCACTTTCAGTAAAAGGGAGCATTTTTAAATCTCCCACTTGCTGAAAGTGGAGCGTTTGCTTTTGCTTGGTGGAAGATGTCAGCTTCTGCCATACAAAGGGAAACAGCTGCCTCCCGAGGGTGGGCACCTCAGGAGGTAGCAGGATCCTGCCCTAAGGGAGTGGCTGTCCCCAGGGCCATGTATGGCTTCTTTCGATTTGGCCACAGGGAGGAGGTGGTGCATAGGGCATTGGGGGGTCTGCAGGACCCACTATTATTTTGTACTATCTTGCCACAGGGAGATGGTGGTCCTTGGGGGACAGGGGTGTCCGCAGGACACATGCGCTAAGGTAACTATAATTTGCGCCCCTGCCAGGTTATGTTTTACTATTAAATAAAATAGGTGGACATACCAGAATAAGGAATTGCAAAATCGTGGTGATAGAGAACTATTAGGTTAACTGTTGTTATTGTTAACTGTGAGGCACAGGAGTTTCAATAAATGTATAAATTGTAGCACATGGTCAATTAAGAGGAAGACATAGAATTATGAGGTACACATAATGATTGATATTTATACATAATAGTAATAGGGTACTAATACCAATAATCAATCATATATCTTTTAATTATGACATGTGCTCACGCGTGAATCACGTGTTTACATTAATATACAAATTAATAGTTATGGTAATCCATAATAGAAAATTCCCTTGTCGTTAGTATATCAATAGAAAATAGACTACAAATACCACAATGCAATGAGAAAAAGTATATGTATTGCAAATAGACACAGTGGGAAAATTAGGATGTGTAAATTTTGTCATACTGATTTGTACAACAATCATGCTATTCTTTGATGAATATATTTGGATAAGGTATTTCTAACTACTTTTTGCGCGTTAATAGCATTTAGTATAATGTCGACCAGAATGGCACAGCACACTTTTGTTTTGTGTATAAACACTAAAAAGGGACTAAGAGTTCAAGGTCCGGGTGACTAAAATGCGATGGGCGTTTTTTTAACTTAAAGGCAGAACCTTTGACTAAAGAACAAGACGAATGGCGAGGGGGAAGATGGCCCAAGGACCTTCTCAATGGGGTTTTGCTGCAGCCGCCATTAAGTAGGTCCGGGGGTGGGAGTGGCATCGGGTGGTCGTGGGTGGGCTGGTGGCGGGTGGGAAAAAAGAGCAGGAAGGTAGTGGGAGCAATGCAGAGAGAGAGCAGCGAGAACAAAGATAAAAGTACAAGAGAGCAAAAAACTGCTACCCAGTACTAAGGTAGAGCAACAGAGGAAAAGAGCAGAATGGGCTTGGAGAAAAAGCCACAAAAGAGGGAGACAACAGCAAAAGAGCACAACGCAAACACGGAGGGAAAGTACAGAGTGAGCACAGGGAAAAAGCCAGAAAACAGAGGGACAACGGCAAAAGAGCACAGAGCAACATGGAGGAAAAGAGCAGAGGGGGGTACGGAGAGAAAATCACAAACAGAGACACAAGTAAGAACGCAGTGACCAGGGGCAGTGAAAGGCACTCAGTGAAAGTGCTCTCAGCAGGGGTGGTGAAGAGCAGAGGAGGACTCTGGAGACTGGTGGGGAGCAACCAGAACAGAGGGGGGCTGGCCAAAGGACCTTCTCCTTATAGTGAATTCCTTCAAGCTAAGAGAAACTGTACTAAAGAGGAAGAATATCAGTGGACCAAATCCCAGATGATTAAGAAATTGAGAAAGAGAGGGTAACCCACAAGGCATTGAGAAAAGCAGGTATTGGAGCAGATATGATGAACGGAGAACAGACACTTTTCAAATCCACTAGTAAATTTATTGACAAGCATGAACCTGTTCACTTCATCACCAAACAACATAAACAACTTTTGAGGAGCAGATGGGAAATACCTTGGGGTGATCACATTTTTAAGGAGAGAGTCTGGACACATCCATGACTCTCTCGTCTCAGAGAAACATGTATTTGTGGTATTTGTTGGTCCACAGGGATCTGGCACCCAAATCAGGGACTTGGCTACCGCAAGGATCTGGCTTTAGATGCTTCGGCCAATGTCAAGCATGTAACTATAGCCAGTATATATACAGGAGATTACCCTAAATCATGGACGTAAAAGGTGGAAAATAACTAAGCTGTTCACCTGCAAAACAGATTTTGTAGTAAATGGTATTATCTGACCTTGTAAGAAATGGTAAATAGGATTCACCATCTTCACTGTGAAAAAACGGATCCTAGGACATTGGTGTGCTACAACCATTAATGATCACAGATATAGCACAGCAAAGCACTTTAATTTTACACAAGGGGAATTGGAAGCAAGCAAACTTTGGTGCCATTGAATGAATACCTAAAAACCCAAGGGGGGGTAGAGTGATGACACTCCAGAGAAAGGAATCAAAGTTGACTATGGAGATGGGTTCTTTGATGTTTATGGATGAAGAGCTGTATGTGCACCCTGAGTAATTCTGTGAAATTGAACACTTCCGGATCTGATTATGATTTATTCATGTATTTAGCTATGTTATTAGAGTTTGATTCTTAATTTTCCATCTTTATTTGTTTAATTGGTATGCTATCTAATTGAAATTTGAACCTATGCCCCACACCCTTTCTTTCCTTTGTTCTGTAGTTTTGGATTACTCATGGATACACTTTGCTTTAGACAAGATGACATTTGATCCATCTCAACGAATCGATATTAGTGTACTGTTTTACTGCCACTTCAGATACACACGATGTAATCAGGTTTTATTACATTGTAACGTGTAAATTTGCTACTTCAGATATATGCAATATGACCTAGCCTTATCTGAGAATGGCTATTTTGAGCCTGTACATGGTTGTAAGGATTCTATGGAAGTATTACTTTGTATGATGTTCAATTTCCACATTATTAGTGGCGCTATAAGGCAGAGGTTTGTTTGATCAATTGCTAATGGGATACCTCCCTTTTTTCACCTTCCTTTTTTACTTCTTGCTTTGCATTACTTTTTAATCAGTGTGTTTTCACTGTCCACTGTAACATAGATTGTGACACTACTATATGATGTGTTTGTAATGGCTGCCCTGGTCATGTGATCAAGACAGTGATGGTTGAAACACAATATCAGGTGGGAGAATAAAAGTATTTGATGTTAAAAAAACCTATAACCCTGCAGCCAACCCCCTATGACCACCGAACACCACAACGCGCACGGCCTTTGGCCATACGCAGCAGTGGTTGTCCACAGGGCGGACAACCACTGATACCCACACAAAACCCCTGCCATGCAGTGCCTTTGACTGTGCGAAACAGGAATTGGCCACAGGGCTTGGCCTACGGCCAGGCCCTGCAGGCAACCCCCTTTAAGCTCCACACACCTCACCATGCACAGGGGAAGGGGTTTGGAGCCTAAAAGAGGCACCATTAAATATAACTTTCACTTCAAAATGGTGCTGGACTAAAACGCCGTACCCAATAGAAAAAGACTTTACTCCATAACCTTACTATTTCGACTGACTGCTTTAATTGAAAAATGGAAGTCCCACCAAGAATGTATCTTTTGCTTCAAGATCTTTCATGTGGAACGTTACGACATTCAAGTTTTGATATTATAAATAAATGAAACCTATTCGAAAATAATGCTGGAAAGACTTTACGCTTGACTTCAAACTGATGGAATTTTGACAACATTGATTCTCTGACCGGGCTACACTACCATTTGGACCATTAAATTTATGTTTAGGAGGGCTGCACAGGTAGCAGCAGGCAAAGAGATAAAAAAAACTCCACTTTCAGTAAAAGGGAGCATTTTTAAATCTTCCACTTGCTGAAAGTGGAGTGTTTGCTTTTGCTTGGTGGAAGATGTCAGCTTCTGCCATACAAAGGGAATCAGCTGCCTCCCGAGGGTGGGCACCTCAGGAGGTAGCAGGAGCCTGCCCTAAGGGGGTGGCTGTCCCCAGGGCCATGTATGGCTTCTTTCTATTTGGCCACAGGGAGGAGGTGGTCCATAGGGCCTGGGGGGTCTGCAGGACCCACTATTATTTTGTACTATCTTGCCGCAGGGAGATGGTGGTCCTTGGGGCCCAGGGGTGTCCGCAGGACTCATGCACTAAGGTAACTATAACTGGCGCCCCTGCCAGGCTATGTTTTACTATTAAATAAAATAGGTGGACATACCAGAATAAGGAGTTACAAAATCGTGGTGATAGAGAACTATTAGGTTAACTGTTGTTATTGTTAACTGTGAGGCACAGGAGTTTCAATAAATGTATAAATTGTAGCACATGGTCAATTAAGAGGAAGACGTAGAATTATGAGGTACACATAATGATTGATATTTATACATAATAGCAATATGGTACTAATACCAATAATCACTCATATATCTTTTAATTATGACATGTGCTCACGCGTGAATCACATGTTTACATTAATATACAAATTAATAGTTATGGTAATCCACAATAGAAAATTCCCTTGTAGTTAGTATATCAATGGAAAATAGACTACAAATACCACAATGCAATGAGAAAAAGAATATGTATTGCAAATAGACACAGTGGGAAAATTAGGATGTGTAAATTTTGTAATACTGATTTGTACAACATTCATGCTCTTCTTTGATGAATATATTTGGATAAGGTATTTCTAACTACTTTTTGCTCGTTAATAGCATTTAGTACAATGTTGAGCAGAATGGCACAGCACACTTTTGTTTTGTGTATAAACACTAAAAAGGGACTAAGAGTTCAAGGTCCGGGTGACTGAAATGCGATGGGCGTTTTTTTAACTTAAAGGGAGAACCTTTGACTAAAGAACAAGACAAATGGCGAGGGGGCAGATGGCCCAAGGACCTTCTCAATGGGGTTGTGCTGCAGCTGCCATTAAGTAGGTCCGGGGGTGGGAGTGGCATTGGGTGGGAGTGGGTGCGCTGGTGGCGGGTGGGAAAAAAGAGCAGGAAGGTAGTGGGAGCAATACAGAGAGAAAGCAGCGAGAACAAAGATAAAAGTACAAGAGAGCAAAAAACTGCTACCCAGCACTAAGGTAGAGCAACAGAGGAAAAGAGCGGAATGGGCTTGGAGAAAAAGCCACAAAAGAGGGAGACAACAGCAAAAGAGCACAACGCAAACACGGAGGGAAAGTGCAGAGTGAGCACAGGGAAAAAGCCACAAAACAGAGAGACAACGGCAAAAGAGCACAGAGCAACACGAAGGAAAAGAGCAGAGGGGGGTACGTGAAAAAATCACAAACAGAGACACAAGTAGGAACGCAGTGACCAGGGGCAGTGAAAGGCACTCAGTGAAAGTGCTCTCAGCAGGGGTGGTGAAGAGCAGAGGAGGACTCTGGAGACTGCTGGGGAGCAACCAGAACAGAGGGGGGCTGGCCAAAGGACCTTCTCCTTATAGTGAATTCCTTCAAGCTAAGAGAAACTGTACTAAAGAGGAAGAATATCAGTGGACCAAATCCCAGATGATTAAGAAATTGCGAAAGAGAGGGTAACCCACAAGGCATTGAGAAAAGCAGGTATTGGAGCAGATATGATGAACGGAGAACAGACACTTTTCAAATCCACTAGTAAATTTAGTGACAAGCATGAACCTGTTCACTTCATCACCAAACAACATAAACAACTTTTGAGGAGCAGAGGGGAAATACCTTGGGGTGATCACATTTTTAAGGAGAAAGTCTGGACACATCCATGACTCTCTCGTCTCAGAGAAACATGTATTTGTGGTATTTGTTGGTCCACAGGGATCTGGCACCCAAATCAGGGACTTGGCTACCGCAAGGATCTGGCTTTAGATGCTACGGCCTATGTCAAGCATGTAACTATAGCCAGTATATATACAGGAGATTACCCTAAATCATGGACGTAAAAGGTGGAAAATAACTAAGCTGTTCACCTGCAAAACAGATTTTGGAGTAAATGGTATTATCTGACCTTGTAAGAAATGGTATATAGGATTCACCATCTTCACTGTGAAAAAACGGATCCTAGGACATTGGTGTGCTATAACCATTAATGATCACAGATATAGCACAGCAAAGCACTTTAATTTTACACAAAGGGAATTGGAAGCAAGCAAACTTTGGTGGCATTGAATGAATACCTAAAAACCCGAGGTTGGGTAGAGTGATAACACTCCAGAGAAAGGAATCAAAGTTGACTACGGAGATGGGTTCTTTGATGTTTATGGATGAAGAGCTGTATGTGCACCCTGAGTAATTCTGTGAAATTGAACACTTCCGGATCTGATTATGATTTATTCATGTATTTATCTATGTTATTAGAGTTTGATTTTTAATTTTCCATCTTTATTTGTTTAATTGGTATGCTATCTAATTGAAATTTGAACCTCTGCCCCCCACCCTTTCTTTCAATTTTTCTGTAGTTTTGGATTACTCATGGATACACTTTGCTTTAGACAATGTGACATTTGATCCATCTCAACGAATCGATATTAGTGTACTGTTTTAATGCCACTTCAGATACACACGATGTAATCAGGTTTTATAACGTTGTAACGTGTAAATTTGCTACTTCAGATATATGCAATATGACCTAGCCTTATCTGAGAATGGCCATTTTGAGCCTGTACATGGGTGTAAGGATTCTATGGAAGTATTACTTTGTATGACGTTCAATTTCCACATTATTAGTGGTGGTATAAGGCAGAGGTTTGTTTGATCAATTGCTAATGGGATGCCTCCCTTTTTTCACCTTTCTTTTTTACTTCTTACTTTGCATTACTTTTTAATCAGTGTGTTTTCACTGTCCACTGTAACGTAGATTGTGACACTACTATATAATGTGTTTGTAATGGCTGCCCTGGTCATGTGTTCAAGACAGTGATGGTTGAAACACAATATCAGGTGGGAGAATAAAAGTATTTGATGTTAAAAAAAAACTATAACCCTGCAGCCAACCCCGTATGACCACCGAACCCCACAACGCGCACAGCCTTTGGCCATACGCAGCGGAGTTTGTCCACAGGGCGGACAACCACTTATACCCACACAAAACCCCTGCCATGCAGTGCCTTTGACTGAGCGAAGCAGGAATTGGCCACAGGGCTTGGCCTATGGCCAGGCCCTGCAGTCAACCCTCTTTAAGCTCCACACACTGTACCATGCACAGGGGAAGGGGTTTGGAGCCTAAAAGAGGCACCATTAAATATAACTTTCACTTCAAAATGGCGCTGGACTAAAACGCCGCACCGAATAGAAAAGACTTTACTCCATAACCTTACTATTTTGACTGACTGCATTAATTGAAAAATGGAAGTCCCACCAAGAATGTATCTTTTGCTTCAAGAACGTTCATGTGAACGCTACGACATTCAAGTTTTGATATTATAAATAAATGAAACCTATTCGAAAATAATGCTGGAAAGACTTTACGCCTGACTTCAAACTGATGGAATTTTGACAACATTGATTCTCTGAGTGGGCTACACTACCATTTGGACCATTAAATATATGATTAGGGGGGCTGCACAGGTAGCAGCAGGCAAAGAGATCATAAAAAACCCTCCACTTTCAGTAAAAGGGAGCATTTTTTAATCTCCCACTTGCTGAAAGTGGAGTGTTTGCTTTTGCTTGGTGGAAGATGTCAGCTTCTGCCATACAAAGGGAAACAGCTGCCTCCCGAGGGTGGGCACCTCAGGAGGTAGCAGGATTCTGCCCTAAGGGAGTGGCTGTCCCCATGGCCATGTATGGCTTCTTTCGATTTGGCCACAGGGAGGAGGTGGTCCATAGGGCATGGGGGGGTCTGCAGGACCCACTATTATTTTGTACTATCTTGCCGCAGGAAGATGGTGGTCCTTGGGGGCCAGGGGTGTCCGCAGGACACATGCGCTAAGGTAACTATAATTTGCGCCCCTGCCAGGTTATGTTTTACTATTAAATAAAATAGGTGGACATACCAGAATAAGGAATTGCAAAATCGTGGTGATAGAGAACTATTAGGTTAACTGTTGTTATTGTTAACTGTGAGGCACAGGAGTTTCAATAAATGTATAAATTGTAGCACATGGTCAATTAAGAGGAAGACGTAGAATTATGAGGTACACATAATGATTGATATTTATACATAATAGTAATAGGGTACTAATACCAATAATCAATCATATATCTTTTAATTATGACATGTGCTCACGCGTGAATCACATGTTTACATTAATATACAAATTAATAGTTATGGTAATCCACAATAGAAAATTCCCTTGTCGTTAGTATATCAATAGAAAATAGACTACAAATACCACAATGCAATGAGAAAAAGTATATGTATTGCAAATAGACACAGTGGGAAAATTAGGATGTGTAAATTTTGTCATACTGATTTGTACAACAATCATGCTCTTCTTTGATGAATATATTTGGATAAGGTATTTCTAACTACTTTTTGAGCGTTAATAGCACTTAGTACAATGTCGAGCAGAATGGCACAGCACACTTTTGTTTTGTGTATAAACACTAAAAAGGGACTAAGAGTTCAAAGTCCGGGTGACTGAAATGCGATGGGCGTTTTTTTAACTTAAAGGCAGAACCTTTGACTAAAGAACAAGACGAATGGCGAGGGGGCAGATGGCCCAAGGACCTTCTCAATGGGGTTGTGCTGCAGCCGCCATTATGTAGGTACGGGGGTGGGAGTGGCATTGGGTGGTCGTGGGCAGGCTGGTGGCGGGTGGGAAAAAAGAGCAGGAAGGTAGTGGGAGCAATGCAGAGAGAGAGCAGCGAGAACAAAGTTAAAAGTACAAGAGAGCAAAAAACTGCTACCCAGCACTAAGGTAGAGCAACAGAGGAAAAGAGCAGAATGGGCTTGGAGAAAAAGCCACAAAAGAGGGAGACAACAGCAAAAGAGCATAACGCACAAACGGAGGGAAAGTGCAGAGCGAGCGCAGGGAAAAAGCCACAAAACAGAGAGACAATGGCAAAAGAGAATAGAGCAACACGGAGGAAAAGAGCAGAGGGGGGTACGGAGAGAAAATCACAAATAGAGACACAAGTAAGAACGCAGTGACCAGGGGCAGTGAAAGGCACTCAGTGAAAGTGCTCTCAGCAGGGGTGGTGAAGAGCAGAGGAGGACTCTGGAGACTGGTGGGGAGCAACCAGAACAGAGGGGGGCTGGCCGAAGGACCTTCTCCTTATAGTGAATTCCTTCAAGCTAAGAGAAACTGTACTAAAGAGGAAGAATATCAGTGGACCAAATCCCAGATGATTAAGAAATTGAGAAAGAGAGGGTAACCCACAAGGCATTGAGAAAAGCAGGTATTGGAGCAGATATGATGAACGGAGAACAGACACTTTTCAAATCCACTAGTAAATTTAGTGACAAGCATGAACCTGTTCACTTCATCACCAAACAACATAAACAACTTTTGAGGAGCAGATGGGAAATACCTTGGGGTGATCACATTTTTAAGGAGAGAGTCTGGACACATCCATGACTCTCTCGTCTCAGAGAAACATGTATTTGTGGTATTTGTTGGTCCACAGGGATCTGGCACCCAAATCAGGGACTTGGCTACCGCAAGGATCTGGCTTTAGATGCTTCGGCCAATGTCAAGCATGTAACTATAGCCAGTATATATACAGGAGATTACCCTAAATCATGGACGTAAAAGGTGGAAAATAACTAAGCTGTTCACCTGCAAAACAGATTTTGTAGTAAATGGTATTATCTGACCTTGTAAGAAATGGTAAATAGGATTCACCATCTTCACTGTGAAAAAACGGACCCTAGGACATTGGTGTGCTACAACCATTAATGATCACAGATATAGCACAGCAAAGCACTTTAATTTTACACAAGGGGAATTGGAAGCAAGCAAACTTTGGTGCCATTGAATGAATACCTAAAAACCCAAGGGGGGGTAGAGTGATGACACTCCAGAGAAAGGAATCAAAGTTGACTATGGAGATGGGTTCTTTGATGTTTATGGATGAAGAGCTGTATGTGCACCCTGAGTAATTCTGTGAAATTGAACACTTCCGGATCTGATTATGATTTATTCATGTATTTAGCTATGTTATTAGAGTTTGATTCTTAATTTTCCATCTTTATTTGTTTAATTGGTATGCTATCTAATTGAAATTTGAACCTATGCCCCACACCCTTTCTTTCCTTTGTTCTGTAGTTTTGGATTACTCATGGATACACTTTGCTTTAGACAAGATGACATTTGATCCATCTCAACGAATCGATATTAGTGTACTGTTTTACTGCCACTTCAGATACACACGATGTAATCAGGTTTTATTACATTGTAACGTGTAAATTTGCTACTTCAGATATATGCAATATGACCTAGCCTTATCTGAGAATGGCTATTTTGAGCCTGTACATGGTTGTAAGGATTCTATGGAAGTATTACTTTGTATGATGTTCAATTTCCACATTATTAGTGGCGCTATAAGGCAGAGGTTTGTTTGATCAATTGCTAATGGGATACCTCCCTTTTTTCACCTTCCTTTTTTACTTCTTGCTTTGCATTACTTTTTAATCAGTGTGTTTTCACTGTCCACTGTAACATAGATTGTGACACTACTATATGATGTGTTTGTAATGGCTGCCCTGGTCATGTGATCAAGACAGTGATGGTTGAAACACAATATCAGGTGGGAGAATAAAAGTATTTGATGTTACAAAAACCTATAACCCTGCAGCCAACCCCCTATGACCACCGAACACCACAACGCGCACGGCCTTTGGCCATACGCAGCAGTGGTTGTCCACAGGGCGGACAACCACTGATACACACACAAAACCCCTGCCATGCAGTGCCTTTGACTGTGCGAAACAGGAATTGGCCACAGGGCTTGGCCTACGGCCAGGCCCTGCAGGCAACCCCCTTTAAGCTCCACACACCTCACCATGCACAGTGGAAGGGGTTTGGAGCCTAAAAGAGGCACCATTAAATATAACTTTCACTTCAAAATGGTGCTGGACTAAAACGCCGTACCCAATAGAAAAAGACTTTACTCCATAACCTTACTATTTCGACTGACTGCTTTAATTGAAAAATGGAAGTCCCACCAAGAATGTATCTTTTGCTTCAAGATCTTTCATGTGGAACGTTACGACATTCAAGTTTTGATATTATAAATAAATGAAACCTATTCGAAAATAATGCTGGAAAGACTTTACGCTTGACTTCAAACTGATGGAATTTTGACAACATTGATTCTCTGACCGGGCTACACTACCATTTGGACCATTAAATTTATGTTTAGGAGGGCTGCACAGGTAGCAGCAGGCAAAGAGATAAAAAAAACTCCACTTTCAGTAAAAGGGAGCATTTTTAAATCTTCCACTTGCTGAAAGTGGAGTGTTTGCTTTTGCTTGGTGGAAGATGTCAGCTTCTGCCATACAAAGGGAAACAGCTGCCTCCCGAGGGTGGGCACCTCAGGAGGTAGCAGGAGCCTGCCCTAAGGGGGTGGCTGTCCCCAGGGCCATGTATGGCTTCTTTCTATTTGGCCACAGGGAGGAGGTGGTCCATAGGGCCTGGGGGGTCTGCAGGACCCACTATTATTTTGTACTATCTTGCCGCAGGGAGATGGTGGTCCTTGGGGCCCAGGGGTGTCCGCAGGACTCATGCACTAAGGTAACTATAACTGGCGCCCCTGCCAGGCTATGTTTTACTATTAAATAAAATAGGTGGACATACCAGAATAAGGAGTTACAAAATCGTGGTGATAGAGAACTATTAGGTTAACTGTTGTTATTGTTAACTGTGAGGCACAGGAGTTTCAATAAATGTATAAATTGTAGCACATGGTCAATTAAGAGGAAGACGTAGAATTATGAGGTACACATAATGATTGATATTTATACATAATAGCAATATGGTACTAATACCAATAATCACTCATATATCTTTTAATTATGACATGTGCTCACGCGTGAATCACATGTTTACATTAATATACAAATTAATAGTTATGGTAATCCACAATAGAAAATTCCCTTGTAGTTAGTATATCAATGGAAAATAGACTACAAATACCACAATGCAATGAGAAAAAGAATATGTATTGCAAATAGACACAGTGGGAAAATTAGGATGTGTACATTTTGTAATACTGATTTGTACAACATTCATGCTCTTCTTTGATGAATATATTTGGATAAGGTATTTCTAACTACTTTTTGCTCGTTAATAGCATTTAGTACAATGTTGAGCAGAATGGCACAGCACACTTTTGTTTTGTGTATAAACACTAAAAAGGGACTAAGAGTTCAAGGTCCGGGTGACTGAAATGCGATGGGCGTTTTTTTAACTTAAAGGGAGAACCTTTGACTAAAGAACAAGACAAATGGCGAGGGGGCAGATGGCCCAAGGACCTTCTCAATGGGGTTGTGCTGCAGCTGCCATTAAGTAGGTCCGGGGGTGGGAGTGGCATTGGGTGGGAGTGGGTGCGCTGGTGGCGGGTGGGAAAAAAGAGCAGGAAGGTAGTGGGAGCAATACAGAGAGAAAGCAGCGAGAACAAAGATAAAAGTACAAGAGAGCAAAAAACTGCTACCCAGCACTAAGGTAGAGCAACAGAGGAAAAGAGCGGAATGGGCTTGGAGAAAAAGCCACAAAAGAGGGAGACAACAGCAAAAGAGCACAACGCAAACACGGAGGGAAAGTGCAGAGTGAGCACAGGGAAAAAGCCACAAAACAGAGAGACAACGGCAAAAGAGCACAGAGCAACACGAAGGAAAAGAGCAGAGGGGGGTACGTGAAAAAATCACAAACAGAGACACAAGTAGGAACGCAGTGACCAGGGGCAGTGAAAGGCACTCAGTGAAAGTGCTCTCAGCAGGGGTGGTGAAGAGCAGAGGAGGACTCTGGAGACTGCTGGGGAGCAACCAGAACAGAGGGGGGCTGGCCAAAGGACCTTCTCCTTATAGTGAATTCCTTCAAGCTAAGAGAAACTGTACTAAAGAGGAAGAATATCAGTGGACCAAATCCCAGATGATTAAGAAATTGCGAAAGAGAGGGTAACCCACAAGGCATTGAGAAAAGCAGGTATTGGAGCAGATATGATGAACGGAGAACAGACACTTTTCAAATCCACTAGTAAATTTAGTGACAAGCATGAACCTGTTCACTTCATCACCAAACAACATAAACAACTTTTGAGGAGCAGAGGGGAAATACCTTGGGGTGATCACATTTTTAAGGAGAAAGTCTGGACACATCCATGACTCTCTCGTCTCAGAGAAACATGTATTTGTGGTATTTGTTGGTCCACAGGGATCTGGCACCCAAATCAGGGACTTGGCTACCGCAAGGATCTGGCTTTAGATGCTACGGCCTATGTCAAGCATGTAACTATAGCCAGTATATATACAGGAGATTACCCTAAATCATGGACGTAAAAGGTGGAAAATAACTAAGCTGTTCACCTGCAAAACAGATTTTGGAGTAAATGGTATTATCTGACCTTGTAAGAAATGGTATATAGGATTCACCATCTTCACTGTGAAAAAACGGATCCTAGGACATTGGTGTGCTATAACCATTAATGATCACAGATATAGCACAGCAAAGCACTTTAATTTTACACAAAGGGAATTGGAAGCAAGCAAACTTTGGTGGCATTGAATGAATACCTAAAAACCCGAGGTTGGGTAGAGTGATAACACTCCAGAGAAAGGAATCAAAGTTGACTACGGAGATGGGTTCTTTGATGTTTATGGATGAAGAGCTGTATGTGCACCCTGAGTAATTCTGTGAAATTGAACACTTCCGGATCTGATTATGATTTATTCATGTATTTATCTATGTTATTAGAGTTTGATTTTTAATTTTCCATCTTTATTTGTTTAATTGGTATGCTATCTAATTGAAATTTGAACCTCTGCCCCCCACCCTTTCTTTCAATTTTTCTGTAGTTTTGGATTACTCATGGATACACTTTGCTTTAGACAATGTGACATTTGATCCATCTCAACGAATCGATATTAGTGTACTGTTTTAATGCCACTTCAGATACACACGATGTAATCAGGTTTTATAACGTTGTAACGTGTAAATTTGCTACTTCAGATATATGCAATATGACCTAGCCTTATCTGAGAATGGCCATTTTGAGCCTGTACATGGGTGTAAGGATTCTATGGAAGTATTACTTTGTATGACGTTCAATTTCCACATTATTAGTGGTGGTATAAGGCAGAGGTTTGTTTGATCAATTGCTAATGGGATGCCTCCCTTTTTTCACCTTTCTTTTTTACTTCTTACTTTGCATTACTTTTTAATCAGTGTGTTTTCACTGTCCACTGTAACGTAGATTGTGACACTACTATATAATGTGTTTGTAATGGCTGCCCTGGTCATGTGTTCAAGACAGTGATGGTTGAAACACAATATCAGGTGGGAGAATAAAAGTATTTGATGTTAAAAAAAAACTATAACCCTGCAGCCAACCCCGTATGACCACCGAACCCCACAACGCGCACAGCCTTTGGCCATACGCAGCGGAGTTTGTCCACAGGGCGGACAACCACTTATACCCACACAAAACCCCTGCCATGCAGTGCCTTTGACTGAGCGAAGCAGGAATTGGCCACAGGGCTTGGCCTATGGCCAGGCCCTGCAGTCAACCCTCTTTAAGCTCCACACACTGTACCATGCACAGGGGAAGGGGTTTGGAGCCTAAAAGAGGCACCATTAAATATAACTTTCACTTCAAAATGGCGCTGGACTAAAACGCCGCACCGAATAGAAAAGACTTTACTCCATAACCTTACTATTTTGACTGACTGCATTAATTGAAAAATGGAAGTCCCACCAAGAATGTATCTTTTGCTTCAAGAACGTTCATGTGAACGCTACGACATTCAAGTTTTGATATTATAAATAAATGAAACCTATTCGAAAATAATGCTGGAAAGACTTTACGCCTGACTTCAAACTGATGGAATTTTGACAACATTGATTCTCTGAGTGGGCTACACTACCATTTGGACCATTAAATATATGATTAGGGGGGCTGCACAGGTAGCAGCAGGCAAAGAGATCATAAAAAACCCTCCACTTTCAGTAAAAGGGAGCATTTTTAAATCTCCCACTTGCTGAAAGTGGAGTGTTTGCTTTTGCTTGGTGGAAGATGTCAGCTTCTGCCATACAAAGGGAAACAGCTGCCTCCCGAGGGTGGGCACCTCAGGAGGTAGCAGGATTCTGCCCTAAGGGAGTGGCTGTCCCCATGGCCATGTATGGCTTCTTTCGATTTGGCCACAGGGAGGAGGTGGTCCATAGGGCATGGGGGGGTCTGCAGGACCCACTATTATTTTGTACTATCTTGCCGCAGGAAGATGGTGGTCCTTGGGGGCCAGGGGTGTCCGCAGGACACATGCGCTAAGGTAACTATAATTTGCGCCCCTGCCAGGTTATGTTTTACTATTAAATAAAATAGGTGGACATACCAGAATAAGGAATTGCAAAATCGTGGTGATAGAGAACTATTAGGTTAACTGTTGTTATTGTTAACTGTGAGGCACAGGAGTTTCAATAAATGTATAAATTGTAGCACATGGTCAATTAAGAGGAAGACGTAGAATTATGAGGTACACATAATGATTGATATTTATACATAATAGTAATAGGGTACTAATACCAATAATCAATCATATATCTTTTAATTATGACATGTGCTCACGCGTGAATCACATGTTTACATTAATATACAAATTAATAGTTATGGTAATCCACAATAGAAAATTCCCTTGTCGTTAGTATATCAATAGAAAATAGACTACAAATACCACAATGCAATGAGAAAAAGTATATGTATTGCAAATAGACACAGTGGGAAAATTAGGATGTGTAAATTTTGTCATACTGATTTGTACAACAATCATGCTCTTCTTTGATGAATATATTTGGATAAGGTATTTCTAACTACTTTTTGAGCGTTAATAGCACTTAGTACAATGTCGAGCAGAATGGCACAGCACACTTTTGTTTTGTGTATAAACACTAAAAAGGGACTAAGAGTTCAAAGTCCGGGTGACTGAAATGCGATGGGCGTTTTTTTAACTTAAAGGCAGAACCTTTGACTAAAGAACAAGACGAATGGCGAGGGGGCAGATGGCCCAAGGACCTTCTCAATGGGGTTGTGCTGCAGCCGCCATTATGTAGGTACGGGGGTGGGAGTGGCATTGGGTGGTCGTGGGCAGGCTGGTGGCGGGTGGGAAAAAAGAGCAGGAAGGTAGTGGGAGCAATGCAGAGAGAGAGCAGCGAGAACAAAGTTAAAAGTACAAGAGAGCAAAAAACTGCTACCCAGCACTAAGGTAGAGCAACAGAGGAAAAGAGCAGAATGGGCTTGGAGAAAAAGCCACAAAAGAGGGAGACAACAGCAAAAGAGCATAACGCACAAACAGAGGGAAAGTGCATAGCGAGCGCAGGGAAAAAGCCACAAAACAGAGAGACAATGGCAAAAGAGAATAGAGCAACACGGAGGAAAAGAGCAGAGGGGGGTACGGAGAGAAAATCACAAATAGAGACACAAGTAAGAACGCAGTGACCAGGGGCAGTGAAAGGCACTCAGTGAAAGTGCTCTCAGCAGGGGTGGTGAAGAGCAGAGGAGGACTCTGGAGACTGGTGGGGAGCAACCAGAACAGAGGGGGGCTGGCCGAAGGACCTTCTCCTTATAGTGAATTCCTTCAAGCTAAGAGAAACTGTACTAAAGAGGAAGAATATCAGTGGACCAAATCCCAGATGATTAAGAAATTGAGAAAGAGAGGGTAACCCACAAGGCATTGAGAAAAGCAGGTATTGGAGCAGATATGATGAACGGAGAACAGACACTTTTCAAATCCACTAGTAAATTTATTGACAAGCATGAACCTGTTCACTTCATCACCAAACAACATAAACAACTTTTGAGGAGCAGATGGGAAATACCTTGGGGTGATCACATTTTTAAGGAGAAAGTCTGGACACATCCATGACTCTCTCGTCTCAGAGAAACATGTATTTGTGGTATTTGTTGGTCCACAGGGATCTGGCACCCAAATCAGGGACTTGGCTACCGCAAGGATCTGGCTTTAGATGCTACGGCCTATGTCAAGCATGTAACTATAGCCAGTATATATACAGGAGATTACCCTAAATCATGGACGTAAAAGGTGGAAAATAACTAAGCTGTTCACCTGCAAAACAGATTTTGGAGTAAATGGTATTATCTGACCTTGTAAGAAATGGTATATAGGATTAACCATCTTCACTGTGAAAAAATGGATCCTAGGACATTGGTGTGCTATAACCATTAATGATCACAGATATAGCACAGCAAAGCACTTTAATTTTACACAAAGGGAATTGGAAGCAAGCAAACTTTGGTGGCATTGAATGAATACCTAAAAACACGAGGGGGGGGTAGAGTGATGACACTCCAGAGAAAGGAATCAAAGTTGACTACGGAGATCGGTTCTTTGATGTTTATGGATGAAGAGCTGTATGTGCACCCTGAGTAATTCTGTGAAATTGAACGCTTCCGGATCTGATTATGATTTATTCATGTATTTATCTATGTTATTAGAGTTTGATTCTTAATTTTCCATCTTTATTTGTTTAATTGGTATGCTATCTAATTGAAATTTGAACCTCTGCCCCACACCCATTCTTTAATTTTTTCTGTAGTTTTGGATTACTCATGGATACACTTTGCTTTAGACAATGTGACATTTGATCCATCTCAACAAATCGATATTAGTGTACTGTTTTACTGCCACTTCAGATACACACGATGTAATCAGGTTTTATAACGTTGTAACATGTAAATTTGCTACTTCAGATATATGCAATATGACCTAGCCTTATCTGAGAATGGCCATTTTGAGCCTGTACATGGTTGTAAGGATTCTATGGAAGTATTACTTTGTATGATGTTCAATTTCCACATTATTAGTGGTGGTATAAGGCAGAGGTTTGTTTGATCAATTGCTAATGGGATACCTCCCTTTTTTCACCTTTCTTTTTTACTTCTTACTTTGCATTACTTTTTAATCAGTGTGATTTCACTGTCCACTGTAACGTAGATTGTGACACTACTATATAATGTGTTTGTAATGGCTGCCCTGGTCATATGTTCAAGACAGTGATGGTTGAAACACAATATCAGGTGGGAGAATAAAAGTATTTGATGTTAAAAAAACCTATAACCCTGCAGCCAACCACCTATGACCACCGAACACCACAACGCGCACGGCCTTTGGCCATACGCAGCAGTGGTTGTCCACAGGGCGGACAACCACTTATACCCACACAAAACCCCTGCCATGCAGTGCCTTTGACTGTGCGAAACAGGAATTGGCCACAGGGCTTGGCCTACGGCCAGGCCCTGCAGGCAACACCCTTTAAGCTCCACACACCTCACCATGCACAGGGGAAGGGGTTTGGAGCCTAAAAGAGGCACCATTAAATATAACTTTCACTTCAAAATGGTGCTGGACTAAAACGCCGTACCCAATAGAAAAAGACTTTACTCCATAACCTTACTATTTCGACTGACTGCTTTAATTGAAAAATGGAAGTCCCACCAAGAATGTATCTTTTGCTTCAAGATCTTTCATGTGGATCGTTACGACATTCAAGTTTTGATATTATAAATAAATGAAACCTATTCGAAAATAATGCTGGAAAGACTTTACGCTTGACTTCAAACTGATGGAATTTTGACAACATTGATCCTCTGACCGGGCTACACTACCATTTGGACCATTAAATTTATGTTTAGGAGGGCTGCACAGGTAGCAGCAGGCAAAGAGATAAAAAAAACTCCACTTTCAGTAAAAGGGAGCATTTTTAAATCTTCCACTTGCTGAAAGTGGAGTGTTTGCTTTTGCTTGGTGGAAGATGTCAGCTTCTGCCATACAAAGGGAAACAGCTGCCTCCCGAGGGTGGGCACCTCAGGAGGTAGCAGGAGCCTGCCCTAAGGGGGTGGCTGTCCCCAGGGCCATGTATGGCTTCTTTCTATTTGGCCACAGGGAGGAGGTGGTCCATAGGGCCTGGGGGGTCTGCAGGACCCACTATTATTTTGTACTATCTTGCCGCAGGGAGATGGTGGTCCTTGGGGCCCAGGGGTGTCCGCAGGACTCATGCACTAAGGTAACTATAACTGGCACCCCTGCCAGGTTATGTTTTACTATTAAATAAAATAGGTGGACATACCAGAATAAGGAGTTACAAAATCGTGGTGATAGAGAACTATTAGGTTAACTGTTGTTATTGTTAACTGTGAGGCACAGGAGTTTCAATAAATGTATAAATTGTAGCACATGGTCAATTAAGAGGAAGACGTAGAATTATGAGGTACACATAATGATTGATATTTATACATAATAGCAATATGGTACTAATACCAATAATCACTCATATATCTTTTAATTATGACATGTGCTCACGCGTGAATCACATGTTTACATTAATATACAAATTAATAGTTATGGTAATCCACAATAGAAAATTCCCTTGTAGTTAGTATATCAATGGAAAATAGACTACAAATACCACAATGCAATGAGAAAAAGTATATGTATTGCAAATAGACACAGTGGGAAAATTAGGATGTGTAAATTTTGTAATACTGATTTGTACAACATTCATGCTCTTCTTTGATGAATATATTTGGATAAGGTATTTCTAACTACTTTTTGCGTGTTAATAGCATTTAGTACAATGTTGAGCAGAATGGCACAGCACACTTTTGTTTTGTGTATAAACACTAAAAAGGGACTAAGAGTTCAAGGTCCGGGTGACTGAAATGCGATGGGCGTTTTTTTAACTTAAAGGGAGAACCTTTGACTAAAGAACAAGGCGAATGGCGAGGGGGCAGATGGCCCAAGGACCTTCTCAATGGGGTTGTGCTGCAGCTGCCATTAAGTAGGTCCGGGGGTGGGAGTGGCATTGGGTGGGAGTGGGTGGGCTGGTGGCGGGTGGGAAAAAAGAGCAGGAAGGTAGTGGGAGCAATGCAGAGAGAAAGCAGCGAGAACAAAGATAAAAGTACAAGAGAGCAAAAAACTGCTACCCAGCACTAAGGTAGAGCAACAGAGGAAAAGAGCGGAATGGGCTTGGAGAAAAAGCCACAAAAGAGGGAGACAACAGCAAAAGAGCACAATGCAAACACGGAGGGAAAGTGCAGAGTGAGCACAGGGAAAAAGCCACAAAACAGAGAGACAACGGCAAAAGAGCACAGAGCAACACGAAGGAAAAGAGCAGAGGGGGGTACGTGAAAAAATCACAAACAGAGACACAAGTAGGAACGCAGTGACCAGGGGCAGTGAAAGGCACTCAGTGAAAGTGCTCTCAGCAGGGGTGGTGAAGAGCAGAGGAGGACTCTGGAGACTGGTGGGGAGCAACCAGAACAGAGGGGGGCTGGCCAAAGGACCTTCTCCTTATAGTGAATTCCTTCAAGCTAAGAGAAACTGTACTAAAGAGGAAGAATATCAGTGGACCAAATCCCAGATGATTAAGAAATTGAGAAAGAGAGGGTAACCCACAAGGCATTGAGAAAAGCAGGTATTGGACCAGATATGATGAACGGAGAACAGACACTTTTCAAATCCACTAGTAAATTTAGTGACAAGCATGAACCTGTTCACTTCATCACCAAACAACATAAACAACTTTTGAGGAGCAGATGGGAAATACCTTGGGGTGATCAAATTTTTAAGGAGAAAGTCTGGACACATCCATGACTCTCTCGTCTCAGAGAAACATGTATTTGTGGTATTTGTTGGTCCACAGGGATCTGGCACCCAAATCAGGGACTTGGCTACCGCAAGGATCTGGCTTTAGATGCTACGGCCTATGTCAAGCATGTAACTATAGCGAGTATATGTACAGGAGATTACCCTAAATCATGGACGTAAAAGGTGGAAAATAACTAAGCTGTTCACCTGCAAAACAGATTTTGGCGTAAATGGTATTATCTGACCTTGTAAGAAATGGTATATAGGATTCACCATCTTCACTGTGAAAAAACGGATCCTAGGACATTGGTGTGCTATAACCATTAATGATCACAGATATAGCACAGCAAACCACTTTAATTTTACACAAAGGGAATTGGAAGCAAGCAAACTTTGGTGACATTGAATGAATACCTAAAAACCCGAGGTTGGGTAGAGTGATAACACTCCAGAGAAAGGAATCAAAGTTGACTACGGAGATGGGTTCTTTGATGTTTATGGATGAAGAGCTGTATGTGCACCCTGAGTAATTCTGTGAAATTGAACACTTCCGGATCTGATTATGATTTATTCATGTATTTATCTATGTTATTAGAGTTTGATTTTTAATTTTCCATCTTTATTTGTTTAATTGGTATGCTATCTAATTGAAATTTGAACCTCTGCCCCCCACCCTTTCTTTCATTTTTTCTGTAGTTTTGGATTACTCATGGATACACTTTGCTTTAGACAATGTGACATTTGATCCATCTCAACGAATCGATATTAGTGTACTGTTTTACTGCCACTTCAGATACACACGATGTAATCAGGTTTTATAACGTTGTAACGTGTAAATTTGCTACTTCAGATATATGCAATATGACCTAGCCTTATCTGAGAATGGCCATTTTGAGCCTGTACATGGGTGTAAGGATTCTATGGAAGTATTACTTTGTATGATGTTCAATTCCCACATTATTAGTGGTGGTATAAGGCAGAGGTTTGTTTGATCAATTGCTAATGGGATGCCTCCCTTTTGTCACCTATCTTTTTTACTTCTTACTTTGCATTACTTTTTAATCAGTGTGTTTTCACTGTTTACTGTAACGTAGATTGTGACACTACTATATAATGTGTTTGTAATGGCTGCCCTGGTCATGTGTTCAAGACAGTGATGGTTGAAACACAATATCAGGTGGGAGAATAAAAGTATTTGATGTTAAAAAAAAACTATAACCCTGCAGCCAACCCCGTATGAGCACCGAACCCCACAACGCGCACAGCCTTTGGCCATACGCAGCGGAGTTTGTCCACAGGGCGGACAACCACTTATACCCACACAAAACCCCTGCCATGCAGTGCCTTTGACTGTGCGAAGCAGGAATTGGCCACAGGGCTTGGCCTATGGCCAGGCCCTGCAGTCAACCCTCTTTAAGCTCCACACACTGCACCATGCACAGGGGAAGGGGTTTGGAGCCTAAAAGAGGCACCATTAAATATAACTTTCACTTCAAAATGGCACTGGACTAAAACGCCGCACCGAATAGAAAAAACTTTACTCCATAACCTTACTATTTTGACTGACTGCTTTAATTGAAAAATGGAAGTCCCACCAAGAATGTATCTTTTGCTTTAAGAACTTTCATGTGGAACGCTACGACATTCAAGTTTTGATATTATAAATAAATGAAACCTATTCGAAAATAATGCTGGAAAGACTTTACGCCTGACTTCAAACTGATGGAAAACATTGATTCTCTGAGTGGGCTACACTACCATTTGGACCATTAAATATATGTTTAGGGGGGCTGCACAGGTAGCAGCAGGCAAAGAGATCATAAAAAACCCTCCACTTTCAGTAAAAGGGAGCATTTTTAAATCTCCCACTTGCTGAAAGTGGAGTGTTTGCTTTTGCTTGTTGGAAGATGTCAGCTTCTGCCATACAAAGGGAAACAGCTGCCTCCCGAGGGTGGGCACCTCAGGAGGTAGCAGGATTCTGCCCTAAGGGAGTGGCTGTCCCCATGGCCATGTATGGCTTCTTTCGATTTGGCCACAGGGAGGAGGTAGTCCATAGGGCATGGGGGGGTCTGCAGGACTCACTATTATTTTGTACTATCTTGCCGCAGGAAGATGGTGGTCCTTAGGGGCCAGGGGTGTCCGCAGGACACATGCGCTAAGGTAACTATAATTTGCGCCCCTGCCAGGTTATGTTTTACTATTAAATAAAATAGGTGGACATACCAGAATAAGGAATTGCAAAATCGTGGTGATAGAGAACTATTAGGTTAACTGTTGTTATTGTTAACTGTGAGGCACAGGAGTTTCAATAAATGTATAAATTGTAGCACATGGTCAATTAAGAGGAAGACGTAGAATTATGAGGTACACATAATGATTGATATTTATACATAATAGTAATAGGGTACTAATACCAATAATCAATCATATATCTTTTAATTATGACATGTGCTCACGCGTGAATCACATGTTTACATTAATATACAAATTATTAGTTATGGTAATCCACAATAGAAAATTCCCTTGTCGTTAGTATATCAATAGAAAATAGACTACAAATACCACAATGCAATGAGAAAAAGTATATGTATTGCAAATAGACACAGTGGGAAAATTAGGATGTGTAAATTTTGTCATACTGATTTGTACAACAATCATGCTCTTCTTTGATGAATATATTTGGATAAGGTATTTCTAACTACTTTTTGAGCGTTAATAGCACTTAGTACAATGTCGAGCAGAATGGCACAGCACACTTTTGTTTTGTGTATAAACACTAAAAAGGGACTAAGAGTTCAAAGTCCGGGTGACTGAAATGCGATGGGCGTTTTTTTAACTTGAAGGCAGAACCTTTGACTAAAGAACAAGACGAATGGCGAGGGGGCAGATGGCCCAAGGACCTTCTCAATGGGGTTGTGCTGCAGCCGCCATTATGTAGGTACGGGGGTGGGAGTGGCATTGGGTGGTCGTGGGCAGGCTGGTGGGGGGTGGGAAAAAAGAGCAGGAAGGTAGTGGGAGCAATGCAGAGAGAGAGCAGCGAGAACAAAGTTAAAAGTACAAGAGAGCAAAAAACTGCTACCCAGCACTAAGGTAGAGCAACAGAGGAAAAGAGCAGAATGGGCTTGGAGAAAAAGCCACAAAAGAGGGAGACAACAGCAAAAGAGCATAACGCACAAACGGAGGGAAAGTGCAGAGTGAGCGCAGGGAAAAAGCCACAAAACAGAGAGACAATGGCAAAAGAGAATAGAGCAACACGGAGGAAAAGAGCAGAGGGGGGTACGGAGAGAAAATCACAAATAGAGACACAAGTAAGAACGCAGTGACCAGGGGCAGTGAAAGGCACTCAGTGAAAGTGCTCTCAGCAGGGGTGGTGAAGAGCAGAGGAGGACTCTGGAGACTGGTGGGGAGCAACCAGAACAGAATGGGGGCTGGCCGAAGGACCTTCTCCTTATAGTGAATTCCTTCAAGCTAAGAGAAACTGTACTAAAGAGGAAGAATATTAGTGGACCAAATCCCAGATGATTAAGAAATTGAGAAAGAGAGGGTAACCCTCAAGGCATTGAGAAAAGCAGGTATTGGAGCAGATATGATGAACGGAGAACAGACACTTTTCAAATCCACTAGTAAATTTATTGACAAGCATGAACCTGTTCACTTCATCACCAAACAACATAAACAACTTTTGAGGAGCAGATGGGAAATACCTTGGGGTGATCACATTTTTAAGGAGAAAGTCTGGACACATCCATGACTCTCTCGTCTCAGAGAAACATGTATTTGTGGTATTTGTTGGTCCACAGGGATCTGGCACCCAAATCAGGGACTTGGCTACCGCAAGGATCTGGCTTTAGATGCTACGGCCTATGTCAAGCATGTAACTATAGCAGGTATATATACAGGAGATTACCCTAAATCATGGACGTAAAAGGTGGAAAATAACTAAGCTGTTCACCTGCAAAACAGATTTTGTAGTAAATGGTATTATCTGACCTTGTAAGAAATGGTATATAGGATTCACCATCTTCACTGTGAAAAAACGGATCCTAGGACATTGGTGTGCTATAACCATTAATGATCACAGATATAGCACAGCAAAGCACTTTAATTTTACACAAAAGGAATTGGAAGCAAGCAAACTTTGGTGGCATTGAATGAATACCTAAAAACACGAGGGGGGGGGGTAGAGTGATGACACTCCAGAGAAAGGAATCAAAGTTGACTACGGAGATCGGTTCTTTGATGTTTATGGATGAAGAGCTGTATGTGCACCCTGAGTAATTCTGTGAAATTGAACGCTTCCGGATCTGATTATGATTTATTCATGTATTTATCTATGTTATTAGAGTTTGATTCTTAATTTTCCATCTTTATTTGTTTAATTGGTATGCTATCTAATTGAAATTTGAACCTCTGCCCCCCACCCTTTCTTTCATTTTTTCTGTAGTTTTGGATTACTCATGGATACACTTTGCTTTAGACAATGTGACATTTGATCCATCTCAACGAATCGATATTAGTGTACTGTTTTACTGCCACTTCAGATACACACGATGTAATCAGGTTTTATAACGTTGTAACGTGTAAATTTGCTACTTCAGATATATGCAATATGACCTAGCCTTATCTGAGAATGGCCATTTTGAACCTGTACATGGGTGTAAGGATTCTATGGAAGTATTTCTTTGTATGACGTTCAATTTCCACATTATTAGTGGTGGTATAAGGCAGAGGTTTGTTTGATCAATTGCTAATGGGATACCTCCCTTTTTTCACCTTTCTTCTTTACTTCTTACTTTGCATTACTTTTTAATCAGTGTGTTTTCACTGTCCACTGTAACGTAGATTGTGACACTACTATATAATGTGTTTGTAATGGCTGCCCTGGTCATGTGTTCAAGACAGTGATGGTTGAAACACAATATCAGGTGGGAGAATAAAAGTATTTGATGTTAAAAAAAAACTATAACCCTGCAGCCAACCCCGTATGACCACCGAACTCCACAACGCGCACAGCCTTTTGCCATACGCAGCGGAGTTTGTCCACAGGGCGGATAAGCACTTATACCCACACAATACCCCTGCCATGCAGTGCCTTTGACTGTGCGAAGCAGGAATTGGCCACAGGGCTTGGCCTATGGCCAGGCTCTGCAGTCAACCCCCTTTAAGCTCCACACACTGCACCATGCACAGGGGAAGGGGTTTGGAGCCTAAAAGAGGCACCATTAAATATAACTTTCACTTCAAAATGGCGCTGGACTAAAACGCCGCACCGAATAGAAAAGACTTTACTCCATAACCGTACTATTTTGACTGACTGCATTAATTGAAAAATGGAAGTCCCACCAAGAATGTATCTTTTGCTTCAAGAACTTTCATGTGGAACGCTACGACATTCAAGTTTTGATATTATAAATAAATGAAACCTATTCGAAAATAATGCTGGAAAGACTTTACGCTTGACTTCAAACTGATGGAATTTAGACAACATTGATTCTCTGAGTGGGCTACACTACCGTTTGGACCATTAAATATATGTTTAGGGGGGCTGCACAGGTAGCAGCAGGCAAAGAGATAACAAAAAACCCTCCACTTTCAGTAAAAGGGAGCATTTTTAAATCTCCCACTTGCTGAAAGTGGAGCGTTTGCTTTTGCTTGGTGGAAGATGTCAGCTTCTGCCATACAAAGGGAAACAGCTGCCTCCCGAGGGTGGGCACCTCAGGAGGTAGCAGGATCCTGCCCTAAGGGAGTGGCTGTCCTCAGGGCCATGTATGGCTTCTTTCGATTTGGCCACAGGGAGGAGGTGGTGCATAGGGAATGGGGGGGTCTGCAGGACCCACTATTATTTTGTACTATCTTGCCACAGGGAGATGGTGGTCCTTGGGGGACAGGGGTGTCCGCAGGACACATGCGCTAAGGTAACTATAATTTGTGCCCCTGCCAGGTTATGTTTTACTATTAAATAAAATAGGTGGACATACCAGAATAAGGAATTGCAAAATCGTGGTGATAGAGAACTATTAGGTTAACTGTTGTTATTGTTAACTGTGAGGCACAGGAGTTTCAATAAATGTATAAATTGTAGCACATGGTCACTTAAGAGGAAGACGTAGAATTATGAGGTACACATAATGATTGATATTTATACATAATAGTAATAGGGTACTAATACCAATAATCAATCATATATCTTTTAATTATGACATGTGCTCACGCGTGAATCACGTGTTTACATTAATATACAAATTAATAGTTATGGTAATCCATAATTGAAAATTTCATTGTCGTTAGTATATCAATAGAAAATAGACTACAAATACCACAATGCAATGAGAAAAAGTATATGTATTGCAAATAGACACAGTGGGAAAATTAGGATTTGTAAATTTTGTCATACTGATTTGTACAACAATCATGCTCTTCTTTGATGAATATATTTGGATAAGGTATTTCTAACTACTTTTTGCGCATTAATAGCATTTAGTACAATGTCGAGCAGAATGGCACAGCACACTTTTGTTTTGTGTATAAACACTAAAAAGGGACTAAGAGTTCAAGGTCCGGGTGACTAAAAGGCGATGGGCGTTTTTTTTACTTAAAGGCAGAACCTTTGACTAAAGAACAAGACGAATGGCGAAGGGGCAGATGGCCCAAGGACCTTCTCAATGGGGTTTTGCTGCAGCCGCCATTAAGTAGGTCCGGGGGTGGGAGTGGCATTGGGTGGTCGTGGGTGGGCTGGTGGCGGGTGGGAAAAAAGAGCAGGAAGGTAGTGGGAGCAATGCAGAGAGAGAGCAGCGAGAACAAAGATAAAAGTACAAGAGAGCAAAAAACTGCTACCCAGTACTAAGGTAGAGCAACAGAGGAAAAGAGCAGAATGGGCTTGGAGAAAAAGCCACAAAAGAGGGAGACAACAGCAAAAGAGCACAACGCAAACACGGAGGGAAAGTGCAGAGTGAGCACATGGAAAAAGCCACAAAACAGAGGGACAACGGCAAAAGAGCACAGAGCAACATGGAGGAAAAGAGCAGAGGGGGGTACGGAGAGAAAATCACAAACAGAGACACAAGTAAGAACGCAGTGACCAGGGGCAGTGAAAGGCACTCAGTGAAAGTGCTCTCAGCAGGGGTGGTGAAGAGCAGAGGAGGACTCTGGAGACTGGTGGGGAGCAACCAGAACAGAGGGGGGCTGGCCAAAGGACCTTCTCCTTATAGTGAATTCCTTCAAGCTAAGAGAAACTGTACTAAAGAGGAAGAATATCAGTGGACCAAATCCCAGATGACTAAGAAATTGAGAAAGAGGGTAACCCACAAGGCATTGAGAAAAGCAGGTATTGGAGCAGATATGATGAACGGAGAACAGACACTTTTCAAATCCACTAGTAAATTTAGTGACAAGCATGAACCTGTTCACTTCATCACCAAACAACATAAACAACTTTTGAGGAGCAGATGGGAAATACCTTGGGGTGATCACATTTTTAAGGAGAGAGTCTGGACACATCCATGACTCTCTCGTCTCAGAGAAACATGTATTTGTGGTATTTGTTGGTCCACAGGGATCTGGCACCCAAATCAGGGACTTGGCTACCGCAAGGATCTGGCTTTAGATGCTACGGCCAATGTCAAGCATGTAACTATAGCCAGTATATATACAGGAGATTACCCTAAATCATGGACGTAAAAGGTGGAAAATAACTAAGCTGTTCACCTGCAAAACAGATTTTGTAGTAAATGGTATTATCTGACCTTGTAAGAAATGGTATATAGGATTCACCATCTTCACTGTGAAAAAACGGATCCTAGGACATTGGTGTGCTACAATCATTAATGATCACAGATATAGCACAGCAAAGCACTTTAATTTTACACGAGGGGAATTGGAAGCAAGCAAACTTTGGTGCCATTGAATGAATACCTAAAAACCCAAGGGGGGGTAGAGTGATGACACTCCAGAGAAAGGAATCAAAGTTGACTATGGAGATGGGTTCTTTGATGTTTATGGATGAAGAGCTGTATGTGCACCCTGAGTAATTCTGTGAAATTGAACACTTCCGGATCTGATTATGATTTATTCATGTATTTAGCTATGTTATTAGAGTTTGATTCTTAATTTTCCATCTTTATTTGTTTAATTGGTATGCTATCTAATTGAAATTTGAACCTCTGCCCCACACCCTTTCTTTCCTTTTTTCTGTAGTTTTGGATTACTCATGGATACACTTTGCTTTAGACAAGATGACATTTGATCCATCTCAACGAATCGATATTAGTGTACTGTTTTACTGCCACTTCAGATACACACGATGTAATCAGGTTTTATTACATTGTAACGTGTAAATTTGCTACTTCAGATATATGCAATATGACCTAGCCTTATCTGAGAATGGCTATTTTGAGCCTGTACATGGTTGTAAGGATTCTATGGAAGTATTACTTTGTATGATGTTCAATTTCCACATTATTAGTGGCGCTATAAGGCAGAGGTTTGTTTGATCAATTGCTAATGGGATACCTCCCTTTTTTCACCTTCCTTTTTTACTTCTTGCTTTGCATTACTTTTTAATCAGTGTGTTTTCACTGTCCACTGTAACATAGATTGTGACACTACTATATGATGTGTTTGTAATGGCTGCCCTGGTCATGTGATCAAGACAGTGATGGTTGAAACACAATATCAGGTGGGAGAATAAAAGTATTTGATGTTAAAAAAACCTATAACCCTGCAGCCAACCCCCTATGACCACCGAACACCACAACGCGCACGGCCTTTGGCCATACGCAGCAGTGGTTGTCCACAGGGCGGACAACCACTTATACCCACACAAAACCCCTGCCATGCAGTGCCTTTGACTGTGCGAAACAGGAATTGGCCACAGGGCTTGGCCTACGGCCAGGCCCTGCAGGCAACCCCCTTTAAGCTCCACACACCTCACCATGCACAGGGGAAGGGGTTTGGAGCCTAAAAGAGGCACCATTAAATATAACTTTCACTTCAAAATGGTGCTGGACTAAAACGCCGTACCCAATAGAAAAAGACTTTACTCCATAACCTTACTATTTCGACTGACTGCTTTAATTGAAAAATGGAAGTCCCACCAAGAATGTATCTTTTGCTTCAAGATCTTTCATGTGGAACGTTACGACATTCAAGTTTTGATATTATAAATAGATTAAACCTATTCGAAAATAATGCTGGAAAGACTTTACGCTTGACTTCAAACTGATGGAATTTTGCCAACATTGATTCTCTGACCGGGCTACACTACCATTTGGACCATTAAATTTATGTTTAGGAGGGCTGCACAGGTAGCAGCAGGCAAAGAGATAAAAAAAACTCCACTTTCAGTAAAAGGGAGCATTTTTAAATCTTCCACTTGCTGAAAGTGGAGTGTTTGCTTTTGCTTGGTGGAAGATGTCAGCTTCTGCCATACAAAGGGAAACAGCTGCCTCCCGAGGGTGGGCACCTCAGGAGGTAGCAGGAGCCTGCCCTAAGGGGGTGGCTGAACCCAGGCCCATGTATGGCTTCTTTCTATTTGGCCACAGGGAGGAGGTGGTCCATAGGGCCTGGGGGGTCTGCAGGACCCACTATTATTTTGTACTATCTTGCCGCAGGGAGATGGTGGTCCTTGGGGCCCAGGGGTGTCCGCAGGACTCATGCACTAAGGTAACTATAACTGGCGCCCCTGCCAGGTTATGTTTTACTATTAAATAAAATAGGTGGACATACCAGAATAAGGAGTTACAAAATCGTGGTGATAGAGAACTATTAGGTTAACTGTTGTTATTGTTAACTGTGAGGCACAGGAGTTTCAATAAATGTATAAATTGGAGCACATGGTCAATTAAGAGGAAGACGTAGAATTATGAGGTACACATAATGATTGATATTTATACATAATAGCAATATGGTACTAATACCAATAATCACTCATATATCTTTTAATTATGACATGTGCTCACGCGTGAATCACATGTTTACATTAATATACAAATTAATAGTTATGGTAATCCACAATAGAAAATTCCCTTGTAGTTAGTATATCAATGGAAAATAAACTACAAATACCACAATGCAATGAGAAAAAGTATATGTATTGCAAATAGACACAGTGGGAAAATTAGGATGTGTAAATTTTGTAATACTGATTTGTACAACATTCATGCTCTTCTTTGATGAATATATTTGGATAAGGTATTTCTAACTACTTTTTGCGCGTTAATAGCATTTAGTACAATGTTGAGCAGAATGGCACAGCACACTTTTGTTTTGTGTATAAACACTAAAAAGGGACTAAGAGTTCAAGGTCCGAGTGACTGAAATGCGATGGGCGTTTTTTTAACTTAAAGGGAGAACCTTTGACTAAAGAACAAGACGAATGGCGAGGGGGCAGATGGCCCAAGGACCTTCTCAATGGGGTTGTGCTGCAGCTGCCATTAAGTAGGTCCGGGGGTGGGAGTGGCATTGGGTGGGAGTGGGTGGGCTGGTGGCAGGTGGGAAAAAAGAGCAGGAAGGTAGTGGGAGCAATGCAGAGAGAAAGCAGCGAGAACAAAGATAAAAGTACAAGAGAGCAAAAAACTGCTACCCAGCACTAAGGTAGAGCAACAGAGGAAAAGAGCGGAATGGGCTTGGAGAAAAAGCCACAAAAGAGGGAGACAACAGCAAAAGAGCACAACGCAAACACGGAGGGAAAGTGCAGAGTGAGCACAGGGAAAAAGCCACAAAACAGAGAGACAACGGCAAAAGAGCACAGAGCAACACGAAGGAAAAGAGCAGAGGGGGGTACGTGAAAAAATCACAAACAGAGACACAAGTAGGAACGCAGTGACCAGGGGCAGTGAAAGGCACTCAGTGAAAGTGCTCTCAGCAGGGGTGGTGAAGAGCAGAGGAGGACTCTGGAGACTGCTGGGGAGCAACCAGAACAGAGGGGGGCTGGCCAAAGGACCTTCTCCTTATAGTGAATTCCTTCAAGCTAAGAGAAACTGTACTAAAGAGGAAGAATATCAGTGGACCAAATCCCAGATGATTAAGAAATTGCGAAAGAGAGGGTAACCCACAAGGCATTGAGAAAAGCAGGTATTGGAGCAGATATGATGAACGGAGAACAGACACTTTTCAAATCCACTAGTAAATTTAGTGACAAGCATGAACCTGTTCACTTCATCACCAAACAACATAAACAACTTTTGAGGAGCAGAGGGGAAATACCTTGGGGAGATCACATTTTTAAGGAGAAAGTCTGGACACATCCATGACTCTCTCGTCTCAGAGAAACATGTATTTGTGGTATTTGTTGGTCCACAGGGATCTGGCACCCAAATCAGGGACTTGGCTACCGCAAGGATCTGGCTTTAGATGCTACGGCCTATGTCAAGCATGTAACTATAGCCAGTATATATACAGGAGATTACCCTAAATCATGGACGTAAAAGGTGGAAAATAACTAAGCTGTTCACCTGCAAAACAGATTTTGGAGTAAATGGTATTATCTGACCTTGTAAGAAATGGTATATAGGATTTACCATCTTCACTGTGAAAAAACGGATCCTAGGACATTGGTGTGCTATAACCATTAATGATCACAGATATAGCACAGCAAACCACTTTAATTTTACACAAAGGGAATTGGAAGCAAGCAAACTTTGGTGGCATTGAATGAATACCTAAAAACCCGAGGTTGGGTAGAGTGATAACACTCCAGAGAAAGGAATCAAAGTTGACTACGGAGATGGGTTCTTTGATGTTTATGGATGAAGAGCTGTATGTGCACCCTGAGTAATTCTGTGAAATTGAACACTTCCGGATCTGATTATGATTTATTCATGTATTTATCTATGTTATTAGAGTTTGATTTTTAATTTTCCATCTTTATTTGTTTAATTGGTATGCTATCTAATTGAAATTTGAACCTCTGCCCCCCACCCTTTCTTTCATTTTTTCTGTAGTTTTGGATTACTGATGGATACATTTTGCTTTAGACAATGTGACATTTGATCCATCTCAACGAATCGATATTAGTGTACTGTTTTAATGCCACTTCAGATACACACGATGTAATCAGGTTTTATAACGTTGTAACGTGTAAATTTGCTACTTCAGATATATGCAATATGACCTAGCCTTATCTGAGAATGGCCATTTTGAGCCTGTACATGGGTGTAAGGATTCTATGGAAGTCTTACTTTGTATGACGTTCAATTTCCACATTATTAGTGGTGGTATAAGGCAGAGGTTTGTTTGATCAATTGCTAATGGGATGCCTCCCTTTTTTCACCTTTCTTTTTTACTTCTTACTTTGCATTACTTTTTAATCAGTGTGTTTTCACTGTCCACTGTAACGTAGATTGTGACACTACTATATAATGTGTTTGTAATGGCTGCCCTGGTCATGTGTTCAAGACAGTGATGGTTGAAACACAATATCAGGTGGGAGAATAAAAGTATTTGATGTTAAAAAAAAACTATAACCCTGCAGCCAACCCCGTATGACCACCGAACCCCACAACGCGCACAGCCTTTGGCCATACGCAGCGGTGTTTGTCCACAGGGCGGACAACGACTTATACCCACACAAAACCCCTGCCATGCAGTGCCTTTGACTGTGCGAAGCAGGAATTGGCCACAGGGCTTGGCCTATGGCCAGGCCCTGCAGTCAACCCTCTTTAAGCTCCACACACTGCACCATGCAGAGGGGAAGGGGTTTGGAGCCTAAAAGAGGCACCATTAAATATAACTTTCACTTCAAAATGGCGCTGGACTAAAACGCTGCACCGAATAGAAAAGACTTTACTCCATAACCTTACTATTTTGACTGACTGCATTAATTGAAAAATGGAAGTCCCACCAAGAATGTATCTTTTGCTTCAAGAACTTTCATGTGGAATGCTACGACATTCAAGCTTTGATATTATAAATAAATGAAACCTATTCGAAAATAATGCTGGAAAGACTTTACGCCTGACTTCAAACTGATGGAATTTTGACAACATTGATTCTCTAAGTGGGCTACACTACCATTTGGACCATTAAATATATGTTTAGGGGGGCTGCACAGGTAGCAGCAGGCAAAGAGATCATAAAAAACCCTCCACTTTCAGTAAAAGGGAGCATTTTTAAATCTCCCACTTGCTGAAAGTGGAGTGTTTGCTTTTGCTTGGTGGAAGATGTCAGCTTCTGCCATACAAAGGGAAACAGCTGCCTCCCGAGGGTGGGCACCTCAGGAGGTAGCAGGATTCTGCCCTAAGGGAGTGGCTGTCCCCATGGCCATGTATGGCTTCTTTCGATTTGGCCACAGGGAGGAGGTGGTCCATAGGGCATGGGGGGGTCTGCAGGACCCACTATTATTTTGTACTATCTTGCCGCAGGAAGATGGGGGTCCTTGGGGGCCAGGGGTGTCCGCAGGACACATGCGCTAAGGTAACTATAATTTGCGCCCCTGCCAGGTTATGTTTTACTATTAAATAAAATAGGTGGACATACCAGAATAAGGAATTGCAAAATCGTGGTGATAGAGAACTATTAGGTTAACTGTTGTTATTGTTAACTGTGAGGCACAGGAGTTTCAATAAATGTATAAATTGTAGCACATGGTCAATTAAGAGGAAGACGTAGAATTATGAGGTACACATAATGATTGATATTTATACATAATAGTAATAGGGTACTAATACCAATAATCAATCATATATCTTTTAATTATGACATGTGCTCACGCGTGAATCACATGTTTACATTAATATACAAATTAATAGTTATGGTAATCCACAATAGAAAATTCCCTTGTAGTTAGTATATCAATGGAAAATAGACTACAAATACCACAATGCAATGAGAAAAAGTATATGTATTGCAAATAGACACAGTGGGAAAATTAGGATGTGTAAATTTTGTAATTCTGATTTGTACAACATTCATGCTCTTCTTTGATGAATATATTTGGATAAGGTATTTCTAACTACTTTTTGCGCATTAATAGCATTTAGTACAATGTTGAGCAGAATGGCACAGCACACTTTTGTTTTGTGTATAAACACGAAAAAGGGACTAAGAGTTCAAGGTCCGGGTGACTGAAATGCGATGGGCGTTTTTTTAACTTAAAGGGAGAACCTTTGACTAAAGAACAAGACGAATGGCGAGGGGGCAGATGGCCCAAGGACCTTCTCAATGGGGTTCTGCTGCAGCTGCCATTAAGTAGGTCCGGGGGTGGGAGTGGCATTGGGTGGGAGTGGGTGGGCTGGTGGCGGGTGGGAAAAAAGAGCAGGAAGGTAGTGGGAGCAATGCAGAGAGAAAGCAGCGAGAACAAAGATAAAAGTACAAGAGAGCAAAAAACTGCTACCCAGCACTAAGGTAGAGCAACAGAGGAAAAGAGCAGAATGGGCTTGGAGAAAAAGCCACAAAAGAGGGAGACAACAGCAAAAGAGCACAACGCAAACACGGAGGGAAAGTGCAGAGTGAGCACAGGGAAAAAGCCACAAAACAGAGAAACAACGGCAAAAGAGCACAGAGCAACACGAAGGAAAAGAGCAGAGGGGGGTACGTGAAAAAATCACAAACAGAGACACAAGTAGGAACGCAGTGACCAGGGGCAGTGAAAGGCACTCAGTGAAAGTGCTCTCAGCAGGGGTGGTGAAGAGCAGAGGAGGACTCTGGAGACTGCTGGGGAGCAACCAGAACAGAGGGGGGCTGGCCGAAGGACCTTCTCCTTATAGTGAATTCCTTCAAGCTAAGAGAAACTGTACTAAAGAGGAAGAATATCAGTGGACCAAATCCCAGATGATTAAGAAATTGAGAAAGAGAGGGTAACCCACAAGGCATTGAGAAAAGCAGGTATTGGAGCAGATATGATGAACGGAGAACAGACACTTTTCAAATCCACTAGTAAATTTAGTGACAAGCATGAACCTGTTCACTTCATCACCAAACAACATAAACAACTTTTGAGGAGCAGATGGGAAATACCTTGGGGTGATCACATTTTTAAGGAGAAAGTCTGGACACATCCATGACTCTCTCGTCTCAGAGAAACATGTATTTGTGGTATTTGTTGGTCCACAGGGATATGGCACCCAAATCAGGGACTTGGCTACCGCAATGATCTGGCTTTAGATGCTACGGCCTATGTCAAGCTTGTAACTATAGCCAGTATATATACAGGAGATTACCCTAAATCATGGACGTAAAATGTGGAAAATTACTAAGATGTTCACCTGCAAAACAGATTTTGTAGTAAATGGTATTATCTTACCTTGTAAGAAATGGTATATAGGATTCACCATCTTCACTGTGAAAAAACGGATCCTAGGACATTGGTGTGCTATAACCATTAATGATCACAGATATAGCACAGCAAAGCACTTTAATTTTACACAAAGGGAATTAGAAGCAAGCAAACTTTGGTGGCATTGAATGAATACCTAAAAACCCGAGGGGGGGTAGAGTGATGACACTCCAGAGAAAAGAATCAAAGTTGACTACGGAGATGGGTTCTTTGATGTTTATGGATGAAGAGCTGTATGTGCACCCTGAGTAATTCTGTGAAATTGAACACTTCCGGATCTGATTATGATTTATTCATGTATTTATCTATGTTATTAGAGTTTGATTCTTAATTTTCCATCTTTATTTGTTTAATTGGTATGCTATCTAATTGAAATGTGAACCTCTGCCCCCCACCCTTTCTTTCATTTTTTCTGTAGTTTTGGATTACTCATGGATACACTTTGCTTTAGACAAGATGACATTTGATCCATCTCAACGAATCGATATTAGTGTACTGTTTTACTGCCACTTCAGATACACACAATGTAATCAGGTTTTATAACATTGTAACGTGTAAATTTGCTACTTCAGATATATGCAATATGACCTAGCCTTATCTGAGAATGGCTATTTTGAGCCTGTACATGGTTGTAAGGATTCTATGGAAGTATTACTTTGTATGATGTTCAATTTCCACATTATTAGTGGCGCAATAAGGCAGAGGTTTGTTTGATCAATTGCTAATGGGATATCTCCCTTTTTTCACCTTTCTTTTTTACTTCTTGCTTTGCATTACTTTTTAATCAGTGTGTTTTCACTGTTGTAGGAAGTTGGCTCTGTATGTGCTATTTCAAAGTAAGGAATAGCATGCACAGAGTCCAAGGGTTCCCCTTAGAGGTAAGATAGTGGCAAAAAGAGATAATACTAATGCTCTATTTTGTGGTAGTGTGGTCGAGCAGTAGGCTTATCCAAGGAGTAGTGTTAAGCATTTGTTGTACATACACATAGACAATAAATGAGGTACACACACTCAGAGACAAATCCAGCCAATAGGTTTTGTATAGAAAAATATCTTTTCTTAGTTTATTTTAAGAACCACAGGTTCAAATTTTACATGTAATATCTCATTTGAAAGGTATTGCAGGTAAGTACTTTAAGAACTTCAAATCATCAAAATTGCATGTATACTTTTCAAGTTATTCACAAATAGCTGTTTTAAAAGTGGACACTGCAATTTTCACAGTTCCTAGGGGAGGTAAGTATTTGTTAGGTTAACCAGGTAAGTAAGACACTTACAGGGCTTAGTTCTTGGTCCAAGGTAGCCCACCGTTGGGGGTTCAGAGCAACCCCAAAGTCACCACACCAGCAGCTCAGGGCCGGTCAGGTGCAGAGTTCAAAGTGGTGCCCAAAACACATAGGCTAGAATGGAGAGAAGGGGGTGCCCCGGTTCCGGTCTGCTTGCAGGTAAGTACCCACGTCTTCGGAGGGCAGACCAGGGGGGTTTTGTAGGGCACCGGGGGGGACACAAGCCCACACAGAAATTTCACCCTCAGCAGCGCGGGGGCGGCCGGGTGCAGTGTAGAAACAAGCGTCGGGTTTGTAATGGAAGTCAATGGGAGATCTAGGGATCTCTTCAGCGCTGCAGGCAGGCAAGGGGGGGGTTCCTCGGGGAAACCTCCACTTGGTCAAGGGAGAGGGACTCCTGGGGGTCACTCCTCCAGTGAAAGTCCGGTCCTTCAGGTCCTGGGGGCTGCGGGTGCAGGGTCTCTCCCAGGTGTCGGGACTTAGGATTCAAAGAGTCGCGGTCAGGGGAAGCCTCGGGATTCCCTCTGCAGGCGGCGCTGTGGGGGCTCCGGGGGGACAGGTTTTTGTACTCACAGTCTTAGAGTAGTCCTGGGGTCCCTCCTGAGGTGTTGGATCGCCACCAGCCGAGTCGGGGTCGCCGGGTGCAGTGTTGCAAGTCTCACGCTTCTTGCGGGGAGCTTGCAGGGTTCTTTAAAGCTGCTGGAAACAAAGTTGCAGCTTTTCTTGGAGCAGGTCCGCTGTCCTCGGGAGTTTCTTGTCTTTTCGAAGCAGGGGCAGTCCTCAGAGGATGTCGAGGTCGCTGGTCCC